>NC_090646.1:428248523-428848523 GCF_040937935.1 Hyperolius riggenbachi
CATGGACTCGAAAGAGAGGCAATGAGGATTTTTTATGGGATATTTCACATAGACCCGTTCTGTTTGGGTTGTCCATTACAGACAATTGGGACCAGCACATTGCATCCAATGGCCCTGATCCACCAAATTGCAGTTAGATTGCTGTGCAAACTAATGGGTACCTATTAACCCATTAGCGCTACTCCATGGCAGAACACCATTCAAACAGTTAAACACAACAATTTGTTCTTGGAAAGCTCATTGCTTCAGTGGAAAGTTTCTGGCCGCATCCGAAGAGGTGATAACATCTTTTGTTTACATTCCTTTGTCAGACACATTTAGTAAACATTAGCAAAGTGCTGAAACTGAGCTCTCTCTGCTGCTAGCATGTGTGCAGCTGAGAAGTAATCTCTAAATAGATTTTAATATATAAATACAGCAGCTATGCAATAAAATGCAATGACATTAAGGGCCATTTGGGAAGCCCTTGCTCTAGCCTTCCTAACAATGCTACTAACGAAGCTTCTACCTACAGAGCACACCCTTGTGGCTGCAGCTCTGGTGCTTTGTGGAGAAAAGGGCAATATAAATGTTATTTGTCTTGTCTTGTCTCTAAGGCACCATTGCAGTTGCTGTGGCTTCCTGGGATTGATATAACTGGCTGCATCCTGATGATATGCTTCAAAGTGAAACAGTAATAAAGCGACAGTGCTACTTTACAGTAGACAACATAAGGTGCTGTATATTTCCTGATGATCTCAGTCCCCAGGTGCAGCCTCTGGAGCTACCAGACATCCACGGACCCTGGAGCACCCTGCGGGCAGATCCTCCATGCACTATGCAGCAGCTTTAAAATATATTTCCCCCTCTTGTCTGCATCTCACCACTGCAACCTCTCATAGTTAACAGACAACTAGTGACCCCGCTCTGAGTTGGTATTTGCATACGATCATTGTACATGGTGACATAAGGTCAGAGGAGGTGGATAATGATCTGCATTCAGAACAATCATGTCAAGCTGGTGCAAGTAAAAATAAAGGGAGAAGGTCTTATAACAACAAATTCAATATAGGTAAGACTGTGGGTAGCATCCTTGTGCCATGGTAACACGAATACACAGCGTCTTTGTAAGATGCTACACTGACTTCTGCAGGAAAAGGAAGGTGTCTTTACTCAAACATCTGTTACAGCATAAAATTCAAACTACTTTTTTTTGCTTTCTGGCTGACTTACAAGATTTAAGAAACACCTAGTTTTAATAAAGTGAATATTAATGCGAGACGTTATGTTCTAAAATCCCAAGCACAGCTTTCAGATGAATACATTGTTGTAAAGCCAGCAATACATTTAGCAGTTTTATAAACTGAAATGAACTTATTACCTATTTTGCTCCAATAGGTTTGAACACGCTATCCAAGCAACCCGTGCTCTTAAGGGCTGGTTCACACTACCAGAACTTCTTTTAGCGCCAGTGATTGAAAAAGCTTCTGCTAATGTAATGCTATGTGTGTGTTCTCACTTGAGATATGTGATTTTTTTTAAATCAGCCATAGCATTACATTAGCAGTGGCTGGATAGTGTAATGGTTAAGAGCTCTGACTCTAACATTCTGTGGGTCAACCTGGGTTCAAATCTCAGCTGTTCCTATTCAGCAAGCTGGCACCTATTCAGTAAGGAGTCCTTGGACGAGGCTCCCTAACACTGTTACTGCCTACTGAGCGCACTCTAGTGGCTGCCTCACAAGCGCTTTGAGTGCAACACAAGAAATTAGCAAGTGCTTTTCAAATCACTGGAGCTTAAAAAGCACTGATAGAGTGAACCAACCTGTGCTCCGCTTGCTGACAGAAAGGAGTCATAAATGCTTTATAATTACTGTTGGGCTGATCTGCAAGAACTGGTACAAAACAAAAGCAGGAGTGGACACTGCAACTTCCTGTTTCCTCTTACCCAGAGTTGCAGAATCCACACCAGTCTTAAGTTTGCAGTCCACCACCATTTCAAATGATCCAAACTTCAATTTTATTTTTAATTATCAATATTATGTCTCTCGTCCCCTGGCACATTTCTTGGGAAGAACAACATATATATTGGCTCTGTAGAAGGTCAATCAGGTCACTTTAGTTTCATTTCTGAAAGGCATTTTCTATCAATTAAAGTGGACCTGAACTCTTGCATAGGACAGAAGGAAAACATAGAAAAATGCACCATGTATATATTTAGAGAGTTTAGCCTGTCTAATTCCCCCTCATCTGTGACTAATCACAAGTTGTAATATGATCTCAGCTGAGCCAGCTGGCTGCCTCGGCAGAGCAGCTAATTGGTAAACACAGGGTGATTACAATATGTCTGCTTCCATGAAAGCAGGAAGGAGACGCACTGCAGATTTATTACAGGATTCGTATCAGCTGTAACAAAGAAATGTTTTAATTTAAAAGTAAATATGCTGTTGTTTATCTTTTAGAGCATATAGGAAGTTTTGAGGTCAGGTCTGCTTTAAAGACATTTCTTCATACCTTTATAAATATGCAGCAAAGTTTCTGGTGGAAAAGCTTTCCCGGGTAATGAATAGAGAAACTGAAAGGAAACTCATCAGTTTTATAATATGACACATCACTTTATGAGGGAGGCCGCAAAAACACTTTAAAAAAATGTTAGGAGTTGTCGAATAACTTTATTTTATCTTCCTACCACTGATAAATAAGTTTTTGAAGGACAAGCACACATTTATCAGACTTTACTGAATCTTATTTTTTTATTTGTTTAAGTATGCAAATTAATGTAATGATGCTAATGTTCAGTTCTGTGGCTTTCTTGTCATATTTTCACATTCAGCATTAACCTCCCTATTATTCATGTTCTCCTAAACAGCGAGGGTTTCGGTAAATCATATGGCCAGTTTTCCAAAATTCCCACAAGCATTTTGTCTTAATGAGCTCATATCCCCAAGGATGTTTGTACTGTAAAAGCTACAATGACCATCACACTGTTGGGAACACGGATTTATTATTTACCATTAACCAGTTAAAGGACAGGGATGAGCAGAAACTACGCCAGTGCGAATTTACGCATCGTAGTTCGCATCTACGCATCGTAGTTCATAGGCGAAGTTTCAAAACTACGCATACGAATTTACGCGTAGCGAAGTACCGCTACGTGTAGCTTACGCCCACTATGCGTAGTTAACATGTGTATTGCGTAGTTAACTACGAATGCGTTACTCGCGTCTAATTTTCCGCATGCGGTTGTATGCATACAAATTTACGCATTGGAAAGGGGAATGTACGCATAGAAGGGTTCCCTGTATGTGCATTTCTAAGGAAATTAATGCGTACAATTTTCTGCATACGGGCATAAGTATCCGCATACACTACGCTTCGCACTACGCGTAATTGCGTATTTTAACGCGTATTCTACGAAATGCATACGAAGCGAATATTTGTTTTCGAAGCCGTAGTTTGGCGAAGCGTAATTGCGTAAAACTACGCGTATTTCCAGCGTAGCGAAGTTGGCTGACTACGACCATCCCTGTTAAAGGACCATTATGCTGAGAAAATGTAAATCCGAAGACCTAACAACAAAATTTGTTTAGTTAGTCATTAAAGTGTACCAAATATCAAAAGGACTAAAGAATCGATACTTAAAAGGGACTTCCTCCAGCTCCATAAGCTCGTCTGAGTCCCATGCTGTCCTTCCGCGGTCTGTCGTTCAGCCGCCATCAGCCCCGGTAACTGGCTCCGTCGGGTCCAGTCTGGGTCTTCTGCCCATGTGCAGACCTCCTGCCCATGTGCAGACCTCCCGCGCATGTGCAGTAGACCCGGACTGACGCGACTGAGCCAATTACTGGGGCTGATCGCGGCTGAACGGCAGACCGCGGGAGGACAGCGTGGGACTCAGGCGAGCTTATGGGGCTTAAGAAAGCCCCAGGTAAGTATTGATTCTTTCGTTATTTTAATCTCTGGTTTACTTTAAAAGTATCACCTAAACAACTTTTGTTGTTATGTCTTCAGAGTCTCTCCATGACTAATACCAGACCACATGCAACAGAAAATGTAAAATACTCCACTCCACGTGGGATGACACTGTCAAACGGATGAACCACTATACAGTTTCTTATCACTACAAGAATACAAGGTATATAATTGTGAGTGTAACCATGGCTCTTACCTTTATGGACATCTGAACTGAGAGGGATATGCGCCAATGGCAGTCAAACTTAAGTCAAGCATCTAATCTGCATGCTTGTTCAGAGTCTATGACTACCAGCATTAGGGGCCAGATATCAGCAGGACAGCCATGCAATTTGCATTGTATAAAAGGAAATCAATATGGCATCCTCTCTCCATATCCCTCTCACTTTACCTGTCCTTTCAGCATACTGTACCTCTGAAAAACATAGAACCTACCAACCCGATGATGGGATTATATTGGAATATGTATTTGGCTGAAGTCCACTTACCAATGCCCATGTTGGGCTTGGGAAGTGGGATAGGAAATGTGCATCAGTCTAAAATGTATAGCTAAAATCATGTAACTATATGGTATACATTTGTACAGTATAATTAGAAGTGAAAGTAATCACTATGAATCTTTATAAATAGTAGAAGCAGTGTTGTAACGTGTTAGCCATCAGTAAAAGCAAAACGTTTCAAAGCAGGATGATGCCATTTATTGGCTAACTTAGAGGTAAATAAAAAGTAAGCTTTCGGCTAATAAGCATTCTTCAGATGGAAGGAGGGGAGCTGTGCTCAGCGACGGGGAACAGTGGAGCACCAAGAGAAGCCTCAATATGATCCTGAGGCTTCCCTTTCCTCAGGTAAATATCTCATTTTGATCCCGAGCTTCGGCTTGGGATCACTTTAAGGGATACATCTCATTTATTCATGTGTATTGAAGAGTTTTTGTACCTAAATAAAGATTTGGAATACATCACTTCGAAAACAATTACTTTCTCCTTGGGTATGTCCCGGTTAGGGTCTATACAAAGGAGTAGGGCAAACCCCAAAGATATCAAACAAAATCCAGGTTCCACTGTATTTCTTAACATACATTTGTACCCATAAGTTGAAGTTCTACATTTATGCCTGAGTAAAATGCACTGTAGATGACTTATTCCCTACTTAGCTGTCCCCTACCACAGGCAACGGGAGGAATCTGACAGCTCTGAACCTCAACAAGTTTTGGAGTACAACTTCTCATAGGGGATTCTCCAAGTTTCCTTTATTCTTTTCAAAATCAATCCCTAGCAAGGATATGTGCAGAGATGTCATTGGCCTGCGTACTAACGTGTCACCATTCTAAAGATTGAGGCAAGTTTCTGCCATTCAGGGGGTATACTCCATGAGAAGATCTACCAGTCCAAAGCTTGTCGGTGAGAAGTAGTTAATAAAACAGTGGCCCGTGGAATTCGTTAGGCCCATTTTACACTTGCATTGCAAGTGTCTGTTGCGTTACCCTGTTTTACTGCAGGGTAACGAAATGGCAATGCAAGTCAATGGGGCCTATCGCATGTACCCCGTCATGGTGTGGCAGAAGTTTCTGGATCACAGCCGAGCTAATGCAAGGTCTGCATTGCCTCATCCTATGACTTCAGCGGAGACGCAGTGGAAGTCATTGGAGTCAATGGGTGATGCAGTAATTTCATCGATGGGAGCATGGTGCGTCGCAGCACACATGCGCGGACCAACAGAAATCCAAGTAACATACTTCCTGCCCCACCTCAATGCAAAAAATAAGTGTAAGACTGGCCTTAAGCACCAAACTTCAGGATAGCTCACAGTAGTAGTAGTAGTAGTAGTAGTAGTAGTAGTAGTAGTAGAGTAGTAGTAGTAGTAGTAGTAGTAGTAGTAGTAAAATAGTAGTAGTAGTAGTAGTAGTAGTAGTAGTAGTAGTAGTAGTAGTAGTAGTAGTAGTAGTAGTAGTAGTAGTAGTAGTAGTAGTAGTAGTAAAATAGTAGTAGTAGTAGTAGTAGTAGTAGTAGTAGTAGTAGTAGTAGTAGTAGTAGTAGTAGTAGTAGTAGTAGTAGTAGTAGTAGTAGTAGTAGTAGTAGTAGTAGTAGTAGTAGTAGTAGTAGTAGTAGAAAGACACACCTGAAACAAAAATGCAGCTAGTCTTGTTATATTTTTGTCAGAAACATCTGATCTGCATACTTGTTCAGGGTCTATGGCTAAAAGTATTAGAGGCAGAGGATTGGCAGGACAGCCAGGCAATGTGCATTGTTTAAAAGCAAATAAATATATCAGCATTCATATATCTCTCACCATGGGTTCCCTTTAACTACCCTTAGACCGTGTCACGCCAATAAGCGTGACTGCGGCGGCAGCCCCAGGACCGCCTAATGCCAATTGGCATCAAGTCCTGGGGCCAGCTACTGCAGGAGATCGTGCACCCGCTGCATGTGCATCGCCTGCTTGGTAGGCAGAGCAGAGCCTTCAGTCTCCCAGCGCCGATCTAGGGTGTACAGCCCTGCGATCTACAGCAGCGCTGTACTGGGGACAGCTGTGTGACACTGCTGTCCCCTCCTGAGTCTCGGCAGTGAATGGCTGTCAGGGGCTGAAGCCTATGACAGCTGATCACAGGAATTGGCTGGTGGGGGGAATATGTACAAAAAAATATAATTATATATTTATTAAAAAAACTAATATTGAGGAACAAACAAACAAATAAACATCCGGGGAGCGATCTGACCCCACCAACAGAGAGCTCTGTTGGTGGGTAGAAAAGGAGGGGGAAATCACTTGTGTGCTGTGCGGCCCTGCAGCTTAGCCTTAAAGCTGCAGTGGCTTATTAACAGAAACATGGCCTGGTCTTTACGGGGATTTAACACTGTGGTCCTCAAGTGGTTAATACAAGTTCCTTTTTTGCAGGGCCGGGCCGAGGCATAGGCTGGAGAGGCTCCAGCCTCAGAGTGCAGTGTAGGAGGGGCGCACAATTCATTCAGCTCTCATTCCTAATTGTGTTTGAAGCAGAAAGAAATAAGAAAAGGGGATACATGGCAGTGACTGCAAGCCATATAACTAGATAATAAGGTGTTGGGGAGGTTGTGGGCCCTGTGGCGCCTCTTAGTCTAATAGCAATCAGTGTGTGATGGCTGGGGTGGCAGGGATGGGGGGCGCACTTTGGTGTCTCAGCCTTGGGTGCTGGAGGACCTTGTCCCGGCTCTGCTTTTTTGCACTATGGAGATTGTGAAAGATTTCTTCTGCAAGGTATGTTGATTTTACGGTTTTCCTATTTTCCAGTTCACTTTAACAAAGAACTGATCTCATAGAGATCAATTTCATTTGAAAGTTTAGTTCTAGTTTATGAAAACACGGTAAATATTTTAATAGGAATCTAGAACATATGTTTAGATTACTTCATTATAAATGAATTAATTATACATTAAATAAAAATTAAATATAATTAATATATATTAATTATATATATATATACATTTGCTTTTGCAATGCTCACCTTTTTATGCATGGAAATTAATGGTGTGGTGTCGGATGAAAGACTTCTAATTCTGGTTTTCCATACTGCATAGCAATCTGCAGATTTAACCACAAAGCCACTAAGTTTACGCTGCCATTAATGAAGTGGTGCAGGATTATATTGCAGGGAGAACAAATATGGTGCTTACACTAGTACAGGAAAGTCATTCATCTACTACAGCCGCTATTAACAGGCTAGGGGGGGGGGGGGGGGACCAGTGCATTTATTCAAGGCTTGCTTGGACTGTGTAGCTAAAGAGAAGTTAATTTTTCTGTGTACACTTTGCTCTCTCAGGGTAAATAATTAATAACACAGATATCCTATCAATATTTCTCCTTTTAATGGTTTGGTATGTGTTAATAATTTAGAAATCTATGGGCGACCTTCGTGCACTCCTGTGATTTTAGAGAGCCCCAGTGCTCTTCAAAGGAAGTCCATCATTGCCATGAGCAAGTTAAAAGCCTAGTGTCCTCTGCTCCTCTCACTTTGTGAGTAGCGTCTTCTAGGAACTGTCTCTTTGCAGTAAATTCTAAACATACAGGAGTCCAACAGTCTGGAATAACCAAGACATTTTTTGTATTTTCACATACAGTAGTGAGACCTCTGTGGCAAAAAAATGGGGACCAGAAAATTTACAGTGGCTGTAGTGCTGATATGTTCTTATAGAACTCTGCAAAGTACAGTTTTACATTCTTAAAGGACAACTGAAGCATGGGGGCTATGGAGGCTGCCATATTTATTTCCTTTTAAGCAATTCAAGTTGCCAGGCTATCCTGCTTATCCTCTGCCTTTAATAATTGAAGCCATGGACCCTGAACAAGCATGCAGCAGATCAGGGGTTTCTGACATTATTGTCAAATCTCAAACATCGGTGCACATGGCAGACGGGCCCCCCCGAGCTCCGCCACTGCCCGGGCCCCTCAAAATGACCATGCAACACCAAGAGGGAGAGTGCAGGTGAGCCCCGGTGCTCCCACCACCAAGGGTTTCACCCACCGTGCCTCTAGGTAAATGCAATACAAATGAGAAGCAAATCCTCACTCCCAGCCACCAATCTACCATTTTATATGGTCTACAAACCGCCCATCAGCCAATCAAGTGCAATGGTATACACCCGTGTCTGCAGTACCAAATCTAGCAGGCATTGCATAAATTCAGCAACATTCAGATGAGAGGCATTGGTTGGACATAATCTTAGATTATCTCACCAGCAGGGTGAACCACGTGCAGGTATACCCTCTCACATTGCACCACAAATTACTGTCAAATCTGACTAGATTAGATGCATGCTGGCTTCTGGTGTTATTCTGGGGTGCCCCGGATGTCCCCCAGGGAGAGCCAACTGTGGTGTCTCAATGGCGGGCATACTGGGAGCTGTGGCGCATCAATCGAGGGTATGCTGAGTGCTGTGGTGCCATGCTGGGCGCTGTGATGCCTTTATGGGGGCATGCAGGGAGCTGTGGTTCTTCTATGGAGGCATGCTGGGAGTTGTGGTGCCTCAATGGGAGGCCCGTGGGCACATGGGAGGGGGTCCACTAGAAGGTCAGAGAACGCTATGGGGGAACTTCCAGATAACCTGGCAGCAGGCCAGCCCGCCCATCAAAAAGCCAGACCAGCCAGCACAGAAGCCAGGTAACTCTTCCTAGCTATGTTTAAAGGACACATCCAAGAACACTAAAAATAAAAAAAATCCACTTACCTGGGGCTTCCCCCAGCCCCTGCCAGTCGTCCTGTGCCATCGCTGCAGTTCCGCTCTCCGCTGGTGGCCCAGGGTCCCCTCCGGTGCAAGATGTCCACTGCGCCTGCGCGAGTGGCTCTTTGAGTCATGTTGATGTTATCCAGACTGTACTGCGCAGGCGCAGCAATTCTGCACCTGTGCAGTACAGCCGGATGATGTCAGTGTGACTCCGTGAGCCGCATCCTGGAACACAGTATGATGCCGACCTGGCGAGGTCGGCATCGGCACCGGCGGGGACCGGGAGCCCACCAGAGCTGCAATTAGGGCACAGGACGGCTGCCAGCGGCTGGAGGAAGCCCGAGGTAAGTGGATTTTTTATTTTTAGTGTGCTTGGACCTTCTCTTTAAGGGACACTGCCTATTTATGTGATATGCTGCATTTTTATTTTTGTATTAATGGAGTGGGGGCTTCATCCAAAATGTTGCTGGGCAGGCCTACTCAGACCGCTGTTAAGTTCATGTAACTTGGGCTCCACCCATGACCACACCTACATTATGGTGCCTGGTCACACCCATTTTCTGGCTTGAGTGCCCCGGAACTCTTGGGATCCTAGCAACGCCCCTGGCCGAAGACATTGCAGAGGCAAGGGGAGCACAGTTAAGTTAAAGGGAGACAACTTGGGGGCCCTGACAGGCTCTGTTTACCCCCTTTGCCTCCATGGAAGCGCTGGCCCTGCTCCCTGGAGATCATTTTTCATCCTAACTACAAAATAACTTTTCAGCACTTAGCTATTGGAAAAACAGTAAAAAGTAGATAAAAAGGTAACATTTAGCTTATTTTGTGTACTCTCTTGCATGCTGGGAGCTTAAAATGTATTTTATTGGTAAGGTTTGAAAATGGAAATATCTCCTTAGAAAAATATCAGGAGAAAAGCTAAAAGGACATGTGGCAATATCTCTTATGTAAAGTTTCCTAAAGGACAATAATGTATGGAGGAGCATATGATTGATTTGCTCGTGCGATTTATTTGTAATTCTTTGACTGTCTATACAAAATCCTGTAATCATGTTCATTGATTATTGAAAATTCTCGTCATATGCTAGTTAGATTGCACCAGAACGCAGAAGTTGTGATTAGCAAATCAATGTTTGTTGCAGCTGATAACTGTTTAGTGATTAGTCTGCACCAAGTGTACTCTTTCAAAGGACAGGCCAATACCTGTGTTAGCATTTTTTCATCACTAATCATCACTAAGCATTTTTTCATCACTAATCAGCTTTGATTTGTGCATTGGCAAAACAAGAAGCAGAAGTGAGGCATGATCACAGGATCACAACCTGGCAAACAGACACCTCAATGGTAGTCAGGGCCGGATTTACCATAAGGCACTGTAGGCACGTGCCTACAGGCGCCTGATAATGGAAAGGCGGCTTTCTCCCCTCCCTGAGTGCCGCCCTTTTTCTTTTCCTATGCAAATTGCAAATCGTGTAAATGCATAGTGAAACATTGTTTAACACATTTTTGTTAAAGAATGTTGCACGACAGCACCCAAAAAAAAGTTTGTTGCACAAAATTGTTTGGGAAAATCACTTAGTAGGTATGGACCTTTAGAAGCTACCAGCAGGTTCTCTCTTCATGAGCTTCATTCAATAACAGATCGGTCTGTTAATAAGCTGCATTCTCAAGGAACCTGTGACTAGAGTGCTAGAAACAATGCACTTAGCAGCCCTTGTGGATCAGAGTGGGAGAGCATTACCTTACTGTGTTTTATGGTGTATCCTGTTCACCAAATAATAAACAGTCAATTTCCTCCTAGTTTACAGCTTGGTGATGAAAGATTTAAGACAAACCACTTCATATGGGTTTCCCGCAGACAATTAACTTGCTCCTTCTAGTAGTCAAGGCAGCAAATTCCCTTTCTATTTTATCACAGCAGCAATTAATAGCATATTATCAACGCCATGAATGCTCAACGTTTTCTAAGCATACATCAAACAGGAATGCCATCTTGAGTTCAGCATTAAACTGGGGTTTACAGAGAAGAAATCTTCTGATGTGATGACATTGCCAGACCTTTCAGTGCTTCCTCCCCACCAGCTAAAGGTGGCCATATGTATGACCAGATCGACCATTACAGGGATCTATTGCCTGGCCACGGACTGCACAGCAATTGCCAGTATACTGGCAATCATCCTGCTGCCGCCTGCTGGGCCACCCCCAACTCACCAATTGTATAAGTTTCCCCCCACCCCTGCCTGCCCATCTCAGTGTAAAGTCTCACCAGCGCAACTCCTGGTCTCCTCAAATGTTTGGCGTCACAGTAAACTCCTGTACCACTTGACTCGGTGCATAGTGAGCGTTAGTGTCAGTGTCACGTGGAACAAGAGCTCCTGGTGACACTAAACACTGAAGGAGGCCAGGAGTCATACCAACAGAGAGGTGAGACTTTCACTGAGCACAGGCATGGGGGAAATTTATACACTTGGAAGTCGGCCAGGCAGGCAGCAGCAAGATGATTTCCAATAGATTTGATGCTGATATGTATTGGAAATTGCTGTGCAATGTGTGGCCAGACAACAGATCCCTCACTGGTCAAATTTGATCTAATGGTCGAACTTGCTTTCTTTCCTATCTGAATCTTGATTAGCTGATGCCAAATCTATCAGTTCTGAAGTATCTACATCAGCTCCTCTAGAGGCGCAAACGCCAGTTTCCCCAAACAGCAGAGACTGACACCCCCCACACTGTTTGCAGCCCACCCTACCAACCTTCTGTTAACTCTTTCCGTTGGGCTGCTGCAGGTTACATGACTTTTTTAAAAAATAATTTTTACCTTGAGAAGTCTTAGTTGACATAAAAAAGTAACATTTGGATACACACATGTACTATATGCACCTATGTTTATCTCATTAGGTCACATGTCAGTCCAGGTGTCCTTCAAAGAGTTGACATTACTAAGACAGGCACCAAAAGTATCATGCATTAGCTCTCATTACAAGTAGGTGAAAAATAAGTAAGCTTTGTGAATTAACCCCTATGCCCCTTGTATAGTGCCCCAGCTGGCATACATTTCTGTGTGTGTATATTGAAGAGAGAGAGTATCATTACAAAGATATAGAGATTATTAATATATAGTTTTTCCTATGACTCTTCCACTCTAGTTTAAAAAGTTAACATGTTGACGGTGATTAAATAAAAGGAAGTGCGCACACACATTTTTTTTTAAATCACTGTTATTCACATTAAATTATAACATTGGATAAGACTGTGCTGTGTAAGGTAAAACCTGCCTTGTTTTGTCACAGCTGAGTGAAGACTTCCCTTTGAGCCTTTGGATTGAGCATCTAACTGCCAGAAGACTTCACACTCACACTGTATCTCAAATCCCCAATGTGGAAAAGCTCATTAATCAAATGATGGTGATGACAGGTCTTCCCGGATAACGAAAACAGGTGAAAAACTGAAATATTACATCTTGCTCCACTATTTGTTCATTGTGCTCAATGCCAAATATGTCAAATCACTATAAAATAAGGAAAAATACTAGTAAAATGTATTCATTAAAATGATCCTGACATAAATACTATCAGTGTTGTATGCTAAGAAGGTCTGGACTGGCAGTGCCAAAAAGGCTGGTTGCTCTGCCCATGTGTGTGGGATGCTATAAGCTGATATGGGCTGCTCAGCGTCAGAAAGCCATCTTCACAAGAGCAGTACTGCATTACTAATTATGGGCTGATTTCTAAAACATCTTATTAATTATCTATCTTTATCTGTTTTATCAGGTGAATTATCTTTCCTTTCTGTTTGTCTGGGTCCTATAGAGCTCCTATAGAGTTTCTCTCCTGGCCCCCTCATTCCAGCACCGTCACCCCCGCAAGTGATTTTCAACCAATAGGTCAAAGACTGCTCTGTGCTGCCACGGGAAGCTACCGGCAGATCCATACAGACCGCAATCTCTTATGCACATGCACATTCGCAGTATAGAGCCGCCCATATTTGGGAGGACTCAGGCTCCCGAAGCCTCCCATAGCAGCAGATTTGAATGGCAGTTATGGTGCTGGAACAAGAGGACCAGGAAAGGAACGGACAGGTTCTATAGGACCCAGGGCCATCCCTCTCCTTAGGTGAGTATTTCGCTTCAGGTTTGCTTTAACTCATGGATTATCTCTCCTTATCTTTTTTTCTCATGAATTATCTCCCTTTAGGGTCAGTTTCCACTGAGTCTTGCAGGATGCACGCTGGCACTTGCAGTGATGCGTCTACACACCCGAATCACTTAGCTGTGTCATGCACGTCCATAGGGATTTGGGAGAATCGCACTGCAGTGCAATTTAGGTGGCACGCTATAGCAAGAATAGAGAGCATTTCCCTACCTGACTTGGGAAACACTGCAGATTTGGGCTGTGGAAACAGGCCCTTATTGTTGAGATAAAAAAATATAGGTAGTTAAACATTCACAATTACTGTCGCCTGCAGGGATCAGGACTCAATCCCTTTGGCAACAGTTTGTAGCCTTCAGGATAGCAACGTATTCTGTTGCTGTGGAGCTGGGAGTAGGGACAATGCATGGCATGTCATGGAGTGGCAAAGGTAATAAGGAGAACACTGCTTTGGCATGCATGCTGAGATGATCTGGCACACCATCTAGTGTTTGTACGAGGCTTACAGAGGAACTGTAACAACATATAGTAGAATTTAATACATTTTTCAGGATACACAATTTTCTGTTAGCTAATAGGTACCATGGTTTCAGTATCACAGCACTTCCTATTTCTATATATGGTTGTATATTGGTAAGTAACCCTGCCCTCCAAGTGATGCCTAGCCTAGGCTAAAATGTCACGCAGCCTTCTACCCCAGAGCACTCTGGGAGATCAGAGCCCATATGCAATTAACTTTTCTCCTGAGTTTTCTACTAGGAGATCATTTTTCATCTTCTATTTAAAGTAACTTTTCAGCACTGTTCGAGCATTTCCATTCTTGCTGGTGATTTAAAATGCATTTGATTAACAAGTTTAAAATATCACCTAGGAGAAAAGTCAGGAGAAAAAGTTAATTGCATATGGGCCCAGGTGTTATTTCTGCTCACTCCGGAACACACAACATACAAATACCTTGCCAACAGTCCAACAGTAAAGATGTTGCTGCGTGTGTAAATGTAAATCAGAGCGAGGAAAGTATTTAGAATGGGCAAACACTGACTACATTATATATAAAGTAATATTGTAAAAAAAACAAAACACAATAAATAAAAAAGCAATTTTATTCACTAAGTTATATTCAGTAAAGTTCCTCTTATGCTGGGTACACACCATGCATTTTCCCGCTCGATTGGGATCGATTCGACTATTTCCATGTTGAGTATGCAAAATCGACGGCAGGAACGATCGAAGCCCAAATCGAGCATGTCGGAAACAGTCGAATCGATCCCGATCGACCCGCGGATCGAGCAGGAAAACGCATGGTGTGTACCCAGCAATAAAGTATTGTGAAATAATCCATGAGATGAGTTTTGTGAATCAACCCCTACAATTAGTAATCATAGGCCAATAAATTGACCTCTAAAACAGCTCCCGTACCAGTTTACTACTAACATACGCAGAAAAAATATTTATGAAATCTTTTTTTTTATTGTTCTTACAATATTTTATCATTTATAAAGTGCCATTATTGTTATTGTTATTATTAATACATAAAGCGCCGACATTTTCCATGGCCTTGCAGAGAGTGAGAAACAAACATGGGGTACATGATAATACAGACAATGGTATACACAAAAAATAGACACTGGTAAATGATACAGAATGGGTAGACATAGTAATTACAGTGACAAATATAAAATGATAAACAAAGTCTAAAGCAAGACACAAAAGAGTGAGAGAGTCCTGCCTTTGCGATCTTAAAATATAAAGTACCATCATATTCCTTAACACTGTAAAAAGTACAATGCCACACCATAGACAATACTGGGTAACAATCACTACTGATACTACTCTGTGCAATAGGAATGTAAGAAAAAACACATACTGTATATATGTGTGGCCAGAAAAAGGTGTAGGGGAAATGAGGGCTCAATCAAGCATGGAAGAAAATGCTATAGGTCAAACTATATAAAGTGGGCTTCAGGAGTGTGGTGGAAGATATTAAAGGGATACTGTAGGGGGGTCGGGGGAAAATGAGTTGAACTTACCCAGGGCTTCTAATGGCCCCCCGCAGACATCCTGTACCCACGGAGCCACTCACCGATGCTCCGGCCCCGCCTCCGGTTCACTTCTGGAATTTCAGACTTTAAAGTCTGAAAACCACTGCGCCTGCGCAGCTGCATCCTCGCTCCCGCTGATGTCACCAGGAGAGTATTACACAAGCCCAGTATGGTCTTTGGTCTGCGCAGTATGCTTCTGGTGCCATCAGCGGGAGCGAGGACACGGCAACGCAGGCGCAGTGGTTTTCTGACTTTAAAGTCAGAAATTCCAGAAGTGAACTGGAGGCGGGGCTGGACTGGAGCATCGGTGAGTGGCTGCGCGGGCATAGGATGTCTGTGGGGGGCCATTAGAAGCCCCGGGTAACTTCAACTCATTTTCCCCCGACCCCCCTACAGTATCCCTTTAAGAGCTAGTGATAAAAAACAGCATGTGAGAGGGAGTCCAGAGGAGAGGAGAAGCTAGTGTAAAGTCCTCAATATGAGAAGTGTGACTAGAGTAAAGATAGGACATAAGATATATGAAAGGTAGAAGCTGGGTTGATGTCTGGCAAACATTACAAACATGTATGGAGGCGCTTAGCTTGAAAGGCTATCAATAATGAGTAATGGCATTTGAGAAAAGATGTAGATAAGACATCATAGGAAGTCAACTAGTGTGGACCCAAAACATTAGAAATGCAAAGTTTGGGAGCAACTATGTGAATAATTAAGTCCAGTCACATAGCTTCTAATTTGTAGTCTTTCAGCAACCCTTGCTAAGGACTAATATAACCCAGATGAGGGTATCACATTCTTACTACCTGGCACATTTAATCAAGCCAGGATTGTGGGATAACTTGTGTTGAGTGATGATTTTCAGCAAGGAGAACCTTGCTAAATAAAGCCAATTGCATCTACTGAAATCAGAAAATCCCCATCTATGGGATAAAGTGTCAGCTGCAGCAATGACTGACAATCCTGCAGTAAAAATGACACCAACCCATTGCCTCTTCACTTCTGAATCATTTATGAATGTGATTTTTTTTGTCACAAACAGAAAGAGGCAGAAAGCAATGAATCCTTGAAGACAGATGAAACCTGACATGTTGCTATGGGCAATGACCCTGCCTTTACTTCAGTGTTGTTCTTAAAGGGATCTTGCATTTGTTTGGTTGTGCACGGTGACAGCCTGCATCCTTGATTTGCTAACATGTGAGCACATGGTACTGGATGGGTTGTAACACTGTGTCATCATCTGTATCAGCTCCATTCCTGTGTACGTCCTTTCTTCCTGTCCACATAGCCCTTCTTCATCTCCCTGAAACCTTTTTGCTATAATAATTACAAAAGATTACAGTTCCTTAGATACAATCTGTTATAATGGGATGCTCAATGCCTTTCTATCCATTACTGCATGCATCTAACGTAGGTTGTTCATCTGTGCATTATGCTTGTATTGATGTCATGCACAGGTATAAAAGATGGAAGGGTTCTACATATATCAGGGATTAGCTTCACATAAGCTTCCCTGTAAGAACAAGAAGACAGATACATTTACAGAATTTTAGCTGTTTATGCATATGTGCAGATGCTATTAATGGTAGGATGAATTTTAACTCTTGATATTTTCAGTGTATTTTGCCTGAATTTAGTATGTATTGAATCTTGAGTATTGTCAGAGCTGATAGATAGATAGATAGATAGATAGATAGATAGATAGATAGATAGATAGATAGCTATCATCATTATTTCTGAATTATATAATGGCAACATCCTCCTGGCACTGTAAGAAAAGACAGCACACGCACTACGGGTGGATACAAAAAATACATACATACGTAAATTGTACATAGAGATAAAAGCTATATACACAAAGATTACACACCATTGATTTATAAAGTGCTAACATATTCTGTGGCGCTGTACAGAGTGAGAAACATAGGGTACATAATAATACAGGCAATTATATACATACAATGTAGACAGAATATAATACAGTACATACTTGGTAGACATCATAATAAAGTGACAACTGTATCATGATGAAGAAAATATACAGCAAATGCCAAGACACAAAAGGGCGAAAAAGTCCTGCCCTTGTGAGCTCACAATCTAAGGGAATAGGGAGGAAACAATATATTATATATGTGGTCTTGGCAGATATATGGGGCATGTTATGCATCGGCGCACTGAACATCTCACAATGACAGGACAAATATTTTGCTGGCTGTCTGTGATTATCAGTTCCTGTCCCTGGTCTATAAGCTCGCTCCCCTCCCTCCTCTCAGGCTCCCCTTGTGTTCCATCCCTCCACTTACGCAAATCGGCACAGAAATTAGAGCCTTCGAACAATCAGCTCAGCCGTTGCTGAGGTGGCTTCTCACGTCGTTAGCAGCGAGCATGACAGCCGATGAAAGAAATGCAGCTAAATCTGACTCACTTGTGCGTGTGTGTTTCTTTTTATAAACAGGGGGAAGCTTTAAAAATAAATCCGTAGCATAGTGCTCTAGTGCTCAGTGATGTAGAGTGTATTTGCGGGGGCAGACGTGCACTTATTGACTATGGCAAAGTTTCTTAGACCTTCTATCACTTTGTTTCCTGTCTGCCTTACTTTTCTCAGCCAAATAGCCAGCTTGATCCAGACTTTGCTATATTAGTAGACTAGGTTATTATTGGACTTCAACTGGGCCCTGCTGTTATGCAGCATTATGTAAATCTTGGCAATGGAAATAAGTAACTTGATTGTCTTTTTTTACTCATTGATTACTGGAACGATTAGTATTCCATGGAAATTTACATTATACTGTTGTTTTACACCCCAATTCTAGGCACAAGTATTTTCCTCGATCTTTGTAGGCAGCCAGTGGTGAGCTTGTTTTTACGTGTTTGAACTCCATCCATGCTCAGCTGTGAAATACATGAAACCTTGTAAGCACCCCATCCCCAGCCTTTTTCTATAGGCTTTCAGAGTTGCAGGCTTCAGTTTTTTAAAGCTTGGTACATGCTTCATACATTTCTCAGCCAAAACGATCATTTCTGTTTTAGGTGGCATGCTCACTGTAGATACAGGCTGTCTTGCTCCTGGCTGAGCTGTATGTCTTGCTCTATAAAGTGGCAAAGGGGAGGATGCTCAATGGGCGCCATGTTTCAGGACTTCAGAAGTTACCACACAACAAGATATCAGAACAGGAGGAAGGCAGGATTTATACTTTTTCCATCCCTAGGCCACCTTTCTTGCAGCTCCCCTTCCATGTGCAGCACCCCCTCCTGTTACATGTGTAGCTCCCTCTTCCATGTCTAACATTCATGTACAGCAGCCCTTTTCAGTTATATACAGATCCCTTTGTTCAGCAGCTCCAAATTTCCACGTGTTGCTCCTTATTTGCGACCTCTGTGTTCCATTTACAACCTCTTTTTCTTTTATATGTAGCAATACCTCCTCCATATCTGTTGGCCAGCCGCTGCCCAAGGCCCGGGCCTGTGTGATCTTTCCAGAAAACTGGACCTGGCTCAGGACAGCGACACTGGAGGACACTTGTACACATTTAAAGGTAGCAGGGAAAAAGGGCACCGGAAGCTAGTGGACGAAAACGGCGCCGCAAGTCCAACAAGGACTATAACAGCACAGTGCAGAGGGGACCATCAGAAAAAATAAGCTATGGTATTAGCCAAAACAGTCACTTTAGCATAAACGTTGTGGATCCCAATAGAGCAAACTTGAGCATAGTGGAAGCAAGGGATGCCATAAAAAATATATCAGAGCGTCAAAGAGAGTCCATTACCCTGACAGCGCTGTTTCGGATTTAATCCTTCGTCAGAGGGTTAGGTTTGGTGGATTCCCACGGAGTGCTCCGTGGGAATCCTCCAAACCTAACCCTCTGTCAGGGTAATGGACTCTCTTTGACGCTGTCAGGGTAATGGACTCTCTTTGACGCTCTGATATATTTTTTATGGCATCCCTTGCTTCCACTATGCTCAAGTTTGCTCTATTGGGATCCACAACGTTTATGCTAAAGTGACTGTTTTGGCTAATACCATAGCTTATTTTTTCTGATGGTCCCCTCTGCACTGTGCTGTTATAGTCCTTGTTGGACTTGCTGTTATCCATGAACATTGATGTGTAACTGTATAAGCTGCTATGGTATACCATATACACAGAGTGTCTTATTTGGATGTTAAGTGCCTCAGTCTGCATTGTATTGTGCTCATTGTATTGTATTCTATGTGAATTTGTCATATATTTGATACTATATTTAATACACTTATTGTTGCATTAATTTTGGTGTGCAGGTGAATTCATTGATTTGGTTAGGATTAGGAACCACCGAGGGGGTGGTGGTTAGGGTTTGGCATCACCAGTTATCAACTCCCGCCTGTTTTAAAACGTTATTTATTTGTTCACCAATTTTTTTAACAATGTTTATCGTTTTTGAGATTTACCTATCCACTGGCACCAATTCGTTATCCAGCAGAGCCCTTTTACCTGGCGCCATTTTTTCATGCACTCCATTTAAAATTTCCACCTGAAATGATTGGGATCAATTATTTCAGCAGAGGAAAAAATAAAGTATTTACATATTAGGAGAGCTGCTTCTGTGTCCCTTTCCAGTTCAACAGCATGATTAACATGAGTCAAGCAGCAGCATGATTATCCCAAGGCAAGCAGCAGCATGATTATTCCGAGACAAAGAGCAGTATGATTATACAGAGACAAGCAGCAGTATGATTACCCAGAGACAAGCAGCAGCATGAGTATCCAAGGACAAGCAGCAGCATGATTATCCCAAGGCAAGCAGCAGCATGATTATTCCGAGACAAAGAGCAGTATGATTATACAGAGACAAGCAGCAGTATGATTACCCAGAGACAAGCAGCAGCATGAGTATCCAAGGACAAGCAGCAGCATGATTATCACAAGACAAGCAGCTGCATGATTATCCAGAGACAAGCAGCAGCATGAGTATCCAAGGACAAGTAGCAGCAAGATTGCCCCGAGATAAGCAGCAGAAAGATTACCCCAAGACAAGCAGTAGCATGATTATCCTGAAACAAAGAGCAGTATGATTATTCAAAGACAAGCAGCAGTATGACTATTCAAAGACAAGCAGCAGTATGATTATCCAGAGACAAGCAGCAGTATGATTATCTAGAGGCAAGCAGCAGCATGATAACCCTGAGACAAGCAGCAGCATAATTACCCCAAGACAAGCAGCACCATGATTATCCAGAGACAAGCAGCTGCATGAATTTCCAGAGACAAGCAGCAGCAAGATTACCCTGAGACAAGCAGCAGCAAGATTACCCGGAGATAAGCAGCTGCATGATTATCCAGAGACAAAAAGCTGCATGATTATCCAGAGACAAACATCAGAATGATTATCCAGAGACAAGCAGCAGCATAATTATCCCGAGCCAAGCAGCAGCAAGATTACCCCGAGATAAGATATATTGAGACGAGCAGCAGCAATATTATACTGATACAGACAGCAGCATGCATCTGGTGGCCCTTTTTTCTATGGGGGCAGATAATGGAGGCACTTCTCTCTAAAGGGGAGGGAAGGACAAATACTTGCCACACTTCTTTTTAAGGTGGGGGAAGGAGGCAGCACTTACTGTAGGCGCTCATCAGGCAGCAAAAAACTCGACCTTACCCTGTTTGTTAGGGTTTCCCCTGCCTGGTGTTTTCAGTATAGAAAGGCTGGTAACGATAAGACCTGTTACCAATGTTATCAATAGGAAAAATAATAGGTTAGTTTTTTGTGTGTGTGTTCTTTTTTTAATCAGATTCAGGGCATCTCTACCTCCACTGTCTTTACAGCTGTACAGACATCAATAATACATCTTTATATAACCTCTATCACATTTTCTTCTGACAAAGTGTTTTTAACTGTTTCCCACCCTAATCCAACAAAGAAAAATAGTTTGTGTGGCTTCTGCTTTAAACTTATTTGCATGCATTGTCCATTATAAAAGACCCCCAAGAAACAGGAGTACACTCTGTAATAGACTGCTCTTTGCTGACATCTAGGGGCCACTTTCTGAATCACATTTTTAAAAATACAGAACGGTAAGAGCAAATGACTAAACAATTTACATGTAAATGGCAGCCTATCAGTTTATATATTAAATAAAATCATCATGATTGTAAAGACAAATGGCTATCCATTTTTAATTAAGCATTTTAGCAAAATACGTTCCACAACTAAAGCCTCCTGTCACCATGGAAACATCTCGGCAAAGGTCAGAACGGAACGCTTTATATGGTATTGAGAGATTTATGCTAGAACATCAGTTCATTATGTTTCAGAAATGCTTAAAAATCATTGAGGAGGCTACTATTATTCCATGTTGCTGCATGGAGCCTCTTGCTGCTGTTTAGCCAGCCTCCACTGCCAGGCTTGTGTCTCTGCTCAGAATTTTAATGGTTGTTTACCAAGTGAAATATGCCACTGAAAGAGCAGAATGTTTTCAGGCACACAAGGTGTGAACGTCATCTAGTGCTTTAAATAGAATTCTTCCCATCATGAAATGTTATTTTTCTTGTTTAGCCTATTCGCGGTTTCTGCATCCATCCAAGCATTTTTTTCATGCCCTCCCTTTAACTAATTGCATGCCAAATAAAATGCTATTATTCATTATTAATTAGTGCTGGGAAACATTTCATAGCCTCATTTTATATATTGAAGTCTGACTCAAGGAATTGTTTGTTTTACTTTTTTGATCTTATGGAAATGGGTTGTTAGAAGCTGTATTGGGCTTCTCCCGTCCCGCGTACACACCTGGGAGGATCTACCTAATTTCCTGTATTGACCCTTTAATGTCCATTTCCTGTTTGCTTAAAACCTACTTTGGGATTGATCCAAACTACTTGCAACAGAAAACTTGCAGAAGGCACAGACAGAATTGCTTCTGGATATCTGTAGTGGAAAAAATGTGATAAATGCATCTGAAAGCAAAGCTGAAATGAAAATAAACTAATTAGATACATAATTTTATTTATCCTTCTACTCCTAAAAAAATACTTGTTTTTAGATTTATTTTTTAATTTTATGTTTAAAAAATAAAATGTAGGTGTGATATTTTTATTTTGTTAGCTGAAATTGTTCTCTTCCAGGCAAGAGTTTTATGGTTTGTAATTAGTTGTTGGTGTTATTATTATTATTACTTTATTATTCCTATCTTCCGTAGTGCTGTAAATAGTACAAAACAAATAGTGATTAATGAGGAGCATAGATACATGAGTAGTTCAAAACAGTGTACAATCATTATGCCCAGCAATACACTTACAAACCAGTTTAACAAAATACCCAAGCAGCTCAGGGTGGCCCAAAACCACTAGGAAAGTATAGGGGACCAAAAGAGACTGTAAAAAAAAACCCCTCCTATTAAAAAACAATGCTTAGTGTGATAATTTGAAATATAGCAAATATCTTCTCTTTTAAAGGACAACTGTAGAAAGAGGGTATGGAGGCTGCCATATTTATTTCCTTTTAAGCAATACCAGTTGCATGGTTGTCCTGCTGGTCCTTTGCCTCTAATACTTTTAGTCCTCGACCCTGAACAAGCATGCTGACAAAATTAGTTACATGCTTGTTTCTGGTGTTATTCAAACACTACTGCAGCCAAATAGATCAGCAGGGCTGCTAGGAAACTGATATTGTTTAAAAGGAAATAAACATGGCAACTTCCATATTCCTCTCACCACAGCTGTCCTTTAAGAAGGCAAACAACACAAACCAGTTTAGGAACCCTTTAAATTAGAGTTTTGAGCAGGGACGGATCTAGGGGGGGGCAAGCGGGTCTCTTGCCCCAGGCGCAGTTTGTTGAATTCTTAAAAAGGCGGCAAAATTTGGATGGGGAATGGCAGTTTAGGCGCCAAAACCTGGCCTTGCCCCAGGCGCAACTTGGGGCAACTTGGTCTAGATCCGTCCCTGGTTTTGTGTACAATGGATGAAGATAATGCTTGTCTACTTATCTGTATTTACCTGCAAGAGTTGCTTAAAGGTCCACTGTCGCAAAAATCTTAACATTTTACATTTATGTAAACACATCACTGGCGTAACAGTAGGGGATGCGACCCCTGCCGCCGCGAGCGACCCCTGCCGCAGCGAGCAGGAGGTATGTGTTCAGCCTGCCGCCACCGCCCGCTACCACCAATGATTGCAGGAGGGGAGCACTGAGAGGAGAGCCCGAGGTGAGGGAGGTGGGGGGAATGTCCCCCCTCCCCACCGATGTGGGGCCACGCTCTCCTCTTATGCTGCAACCCCTCCTGCCCCACAAAAGTCCCTGAGCGGGCCCTAGGGAAGTAGGGGGGGCCCGGATTTTTTTTTGCAGGGGGCCCCGGGGATTTCTAGGTACGCCCTTGAAACACATACAAATAAGAAACATGTTTCTTCAAGAGTAAAATGAGCCATACATTACCAGTGGCGGCGCTACACTGGGGCTTGCCCAGGCTTCAGCCCCAGCTGGCAACTTGTTAGCCCCTCTTAAAGCCCCCCCGCTGGCCGTGGCCACCGCAAGTCTGTACTTGCGTATTTTCAGAAGAGAAGGAGGTTTGGAGAGGGGCTGGCCTGCTGGCTGTCAGATGACAAAAAATGATCGAGGCGCCAGCCGCGCTAATAAGGGATGCGGGAGCCTGCTTTATTCCTCCCTCCCTCCTCCCTTCCTATGAATGCGCCCCCACCTGCTGTGAATGACTGTCCCCCCCGTAGGCAGTGTGTGCGGAGCAGATCGGAGCGGTAGGTCCTCTTACCACAATCCATGCTCACCGGCAACTAGTCTCTTGCTTCCTGTTTACCATGACGTCACAGGAAGCAGGAGACTAGTTGCCGGTGAGCATGGATTGCGGTAAGAGGACCTACCGCTCCGCTCTGCTCCGCACACACTGCCTACGGAGGGGACATTCACAGCAGGTGGGGGCATTCAGAGGAAGGGAGGAGGGAGGGAGGAATAAAGCAGGCTCCCGCATCCCTTATTGGCGCGGCTGGCGCCTCGATCATTTTCTTCCTGTCTTCTCTCCCCAGGGCAATCTCCTCACACACAGGGGCACCTTCCTCCCCACCCATGGGCATTCTGCCCCCTCCACTGACGACCCCCCTACCCACTGGCACCCTCTTCCCAACCCACTGGCACCCTCCTCCTACCCACTGAGACTATCCTCCTACCCACTGGCACCTTTCTCCCACACCCAGTGTCACCCTTTTTTCCACCCACAGGTACCCTCCTCCCCACCCACTGACACCCTCCTCCTGCCCACTGGCACCCTCCTCCCCACCCACTGGCACCCTCCTCCCCACCCAGTGGCACCCTCCTTTCCACCCACAGGTACCCTCCTCCCCACCCACTGGCACCCTCCTCCTACCCACTGAGCTGCCCTGGGGCCCCCAGCCCACCACCACCAGCCAGGCCTGAGCTGCCCTGGGGCCCCCAGCCCACCACCACCAACTAGGCCTGAGCTGCCCTGGGGCCCCCAGCCCACCACCACTAGCCAGGCCTGAGCTTCCCTGGGACCCCAGCCCACCAGCCACGCAGGCATGAGGCCTCCAGCCCACCACCAGTCAGGCTTGAGGTGCCCTGGGGCCCCCAGCCCACCACCACCAGCCTGACTACATATACTGGGGACAGCTATATGCCTGGCTACATATACTGGGGACATCTATACACCTGGCTACCTATGCTGGGGACACTGTCTGTCTGTCATTATGTGCATTTACTGGTGAAAAGTTGTCTCTTATGTGCATTTACTGGGGAAATGCTGTCTGTCATTATGTGCATGAACTGGTGAAAAGTTGTCCCTTATGTGCATTTACTGCGGAAACGCAGTCTGTCATTATGTGAATTAACTGGTGAAAAGTTGTCTCTTATGTGCATTTACTGGGGAAATGCTGTCTGTCATTATGTGCATGAACTGGTGAAAAGTTGTCCCTTATGTGCATTTACTGCGGAAACGCAGTCTGTCATTATCTGCATTAACTGGTGAAAAGCTGTCCCTTATGTGCATTTACTGCGGAAACGCAGTCTGTCATTATGTGAATTAACTGGTGAAAAGCTGTCTCTTATGTGCATTTAATGGGGAAACTGTCTGTCATTACATGCATTAACTGGTGAAAAGCAGGCTCTTATGTGCATTTAATGGGGAAACTGTCTGTCATTACATGCATTAACTGGTGAAAAGCAGGCTCTTATGTGCATTTAATGGGGAAACTGTCTGTCATTACATGCATTAACTGGTGAAAAGCAGGCTCTTATGTGCATTTAATGGGGAAACTGTCTGTCATTACGTGCATTAACTGGTGAAAAGCAGGCTCTTATGTGCATTTACTGCGGAAACGCAGTCTGTCATTACGTGCATTAACTGGTGAAAAGCTGTCCCTTTATGTGCATTTACTGCAGAAACGCAGTCTGTCATTGCGTGCATTAACTGCTGAAAAGCTGATTCTTATGTAACTTTTTTTTTTCATGTAACTACATTAGCTGGTACAACTACATTAAAGTTAGCCCCGCCCACATGACATCATGACCACGCCCAAATTTTCGCCGCGGCGCAAACCCCCCCCCCCCCCCCAAGCCCGGCCTGCCAGCCCTCGTGCCCCCTTTGAGCCCCCCCAAAAATCTGAAGCTGGAGCCGCCACTGTACATTACTATAGCCATCCTGCCAACAGTACCTGGCTATTCAGTACCTGTACAAAGTATATTCTTTGTGTAATCATATCTGGGATTTGTAGTTCTGTGAAATCAGCACTGAAACAGTTAATTGCATAGATTTCTGTTTGCAGTTTTCCCTCCTACATCTAGGTGGAGAATTATTCTCACCAATAGAAGAGCAGCCTTTATGCTGTGGAGATTTTGTAGCCAATGAAAGAATGTCTTAGCTCAGAGAACAGAGAATTTGCTAAAAAAAAATGGGAGAGGGAGCCCGAGTTGAGAGATCTGAGGGATTACACAGTGTTCCACACACAGATCTGAAGTATCTCTCCTGATAGCACAGAAAGAACTGGTAGAGCTCTGAAGAAGAGAGCTTTACTCAGAGCTGCTGAGCTATCTGGATGTGAAATTCTTTCTCCACAGTGTCCTGAGACTGCATCCTTTCTGAAGGAGTGAGACAAACTACTTCACATGACTGTTTCATTCTGCCTCATCTGAAGGAACTGTAAGCTAGCTACTTTATTACTACAGTGACCGGATGATAGTGAATCCAGTTTATTGGTATGTCCTATCATCTGCCTGCATTGCAGCCCTGCTGGTTAACAGAGTCAGCTTTGAGTGAGTGATTCATTCTGGATTGTGACTTTCACATTGTTAGGCCTTCCAGGGTCTTATGCAATGCAGTTTATAGTTAGGCCTAGAGACAAAAACTGTCATATTGGCCTAATAATCTGCTCTGAGGCGTCTAACCCTATCAGAAGAGGCCTATCATTTATATACAGTATATCTAATAATCCATCTTGTGTCATTTCCCTGCTGCTGCTCTCCTCAGTGAAGTTCCTTGTAGATTACAAATACTGTTTGATTAAATGAGCTCCAACTGCTGGCCTACTACTTAGATTAACATTGGCCAGTGTTTAGAGAAATTAGCGTAAATGTATATCTGAGTTTGATTATAGCAGACTGATTATACATGTGTCATTTACAGTGCACTTATTAATCTACTGTGATTTTGGGATTTGACATATTCTGGATTTTCTGGTGCCTCTTTGAGCCAAACCCTTACCAGAGACTTTGGAGGTGTCATTCTCTATTGCATTCCTTTGCAAGCAACTTGTTTGTATTCCATTATTGCCATAACTGGGAGTTCAGATGCTATGACCCATCTGTTAGAATATATTGCTAGAAGGTGAGCTGTTACTTTGATCTTTATTACTGGGTCTCCGAATATAATACAATTGTTTAGCATTATACAGCTGGTTTATGTGCATCACTGGAGGCTGTGGGTGTCACCAGAGTTGGAAAAGAGCAGGATCCATCTAACATAGCTACACCTATGGGTGCACTACATTACTTTTCTGCTATGTTGCTGTCACTTACAGTAGGTAGTAAAAATCTGACATTACCGACAGGTTTTGGTCTGGTCCATTTCTTGAGGGGGGATTCTCAGCATAGCCTTTTTTCTTTATAAATACACTGCTTGAAAACAAATTATACAAAGATGCTGGCTAGCCTCCATGCTTGCTGCACACTTTTTGGCAGTTGGACAGAGCAACTGCCATTCACCAAGTGCTTTTGAAAATAAAGAAAACCCTGAGCATCCCCCATGAAAAGATGGGCTAGTCCAAAACCTGTTGGTTCTGTCAGAGTTCTACTACTTATTGTAAAAGTGACAGCAACATAGAAGAAAAGTAATTTATGGCTCATTTTACTCTGGAAGAAGCGTACTTCTTATCTATATATGTTTACATATATTTTACATTTTAAGATTTTTGCAACAGTGGTCCTTTAATTAAGTAATATAGCCCTACTTCATGTTTTGCAATCACAGATGATGACACGAGATAACCTGGGGCTAGTGCTGAAAACATTTGAATGATCTTTCCCCTTCTTATTGTGTGGATGTCCACCAGGGGCGTAACAATAGGGTCTGTAAGCCATGCAGCCACGGGAGGGGGCCGGGGTCCCTCTGGGGCCCACTCAGGGCTGTTTTGGGGGGCAGGAGGGGTGAGGGGAGAACATTGGACATCAGCGGGGGTGGGGGACAGTTCCCCCCCCCCTCACCTCAGGCTCTCCTCTTAGCCCTCCCCCCCCCCCCCCCCCCCCCCCACCAGCATCTATCACTGGGAGCAGCGGTGGCAGCAACACACACCTTTTTCCACCGCTAGGACCTATTGTAGAACTATAAAGATGCTTTATTTAAGATTACAAGATTACTGAAGCCTCTCCTCCATCCAGCTATCTGTCTGGGAATTGCAATACCTGTGCTGCAAGGGGATAAAGTTCACTAATTTGCAACTGTTAAAGGGGAACTGTAGTGAGAGTGATATGAAGGCTGCCATATTGATTTCCTTTTAAGCAATACCAGTTGCCTGGCTGCCATGCTGAGCTATTTGCCTGCAGCAGTGTGAATCACACCAGAAAGGAGCATGCAGCTAATCTTGTCAGATCTGACAAAAATGTCAGAAACACCTGATCTGCTGCATGCTTGTTCAGGGTCTATGGCTAAAAGTATTAGAGGCAGAGGATCAGCAGGACAGCCAGGCAACTGGTATTGCTTACAAGAAAATCAATATGGCAGCCTCCTTATACCTCTAACTACAGTTCTCCTTTAACTGAAGACCAGTATTTCATGTCTGAGGGGAATGTTGTGATGAGTGCAGCTAACAAATGGTATAAGGGCCCATTCACACCTAAGTAATTAGCGGGCAATTCCTGCTAATCACTAAAGCGCTAGCGCTTTGTTACTCTTTGACAGTGTTCTCACTGCCGCGATTGAAGCCGATCACGGGCATAAACATGTTACCTGCAGCATTTTCGGGGTTGATTCTGGAGCGATCATGGTACAGTGCTTATAAACAAACAAACAAACACAGAACACTTATATCGCGCTTTTCTCCTGGCGGACTCAAAGCGCCAGAGCTGCAGCCACTAGGACGCGCTCTATAGGCAGTAGCGGTGTTAGGGAGACTTGCCTAAGGTCTCCTACTGAAATAGGTGCTGGCTTACTGAACAGGCAGAGCCGAGATTCAAACCCAGGTCTCTTGTGTCAGAGGCAGAGCCCTTAACCATTACTCCGTTCAGCCACTTATAAAGCACTGACCACGATCACTCTGAAATCGCGGAAGTGTCCAGTGATTTTTACCGTGCTAATCGCAGTAAAAGTGCTTCCATTTTGCGATTTTAGATGTGAACGGGCCTGAGAGAAAGCTTTGAGAATGAGCCAGAAGTGAACTGGGGTCCCAGGGAATGGAGCGGGGCTCCTAAAGAGTGTGTTGTTGTAAAAGTACTGAAAATGGAAGTAAAATGGAACAAGACACAAAACACTGAGCTTGCAGAGGAAGCCAAACATAATGTCTGAGGAGACATGTTACTGGCTGTGCTCGCCCTGTACAATATTGCATATAAAAGTCACACCTGAGTAATGAGCAGAGCTATTTCTCATGTCACACTGGCAGTAATAGGGGCACAGTAATAAGAAGGCACTACAGAACATGTTGCATTGTGTAGATTCATTAGTTTCCTTTGTTTTCAGAGATAAAGATCTTCTGTTTATTGAAATGCAAGCCAGAAAGTGTTTTGAGGTTTGATTATTGGACAACATGAAAACAGGAATTTTTATAGGCAAAATACTACATTCATCAAGAATGTGATTTCATAAGAACACTTGGCTACATTACTTATGCATAGGCTGGCATGTGTTATTTATTATCTCTTGTGAAACTTTGTAAATTGTAGCTTTCGACGGCGGGCCCAATATTACTGTTTTGAGTTAAATGAGGCTTCTGCAGTTTAGACCTCACCTCAGTCACATGACCGGTCACATGACCTGAAGCACCTGAATCTAATGTCCTGAGTAGAGGTGAATGTGCCAAAAGCAGGTAGTGCAGCTGCTTGGCATCACCATGATGCAGACTCTGAGAAGGCTGCAGCCAACAACTGATGATGGGGATGCTGATCAGGCATCTATTTTAGTGGTAACTGCAACTGGATAGAGGGAACCACATGTTTTCCCAGACACCACTGGTTCTGGTGGGACCTTCACACAAAAAAACCACGGCTGAACTTGCAAAAGAATCATACAAAGTACTTTGTTAGAAACATTGCTCTTGGCTGTTGGTTTGCCTTTTTAATTCACTGATTTTGAGTTGCAAAAGTATATGGACAATATTTCCCCCACTTGGTAACAAGTTTACCAAAGAACATTCATGTTTAGCAGACATTTAATTTTTCATGAGAAAATGCTTTGCACTGGCAAATATTTATATGTAACAACTAAAGGGTAGAGAGGCCAAGAAAAATAAATAAAAATAAAAACAAATTAAGTAGATGTGGTTGGCTTACCTGGCCTGATGCAAAGGCCAATTGTTTAAAGGATACCCGAGGTGACATGTGACATGATGAGATAGACATCTGTATGTAAAGTGCCTAGCACACAATAACCCGGCTGTGTCGCTTTTTTTTTCTTCCTCTGCCTGAAAGAGTTAAACATCAGGTATGTAAGTGGCAGTTCCTGTGTGGGTCAGGACTGAGTCAGACTACAGTGTAACCCTCACTGATAAGAAATTATAAAACATTTTCCTAGCAGAAAATGGCTTCTGAGAGCGTGAAAGAGATAAAAAGGGTCAATAGTTTTAGACCTGCATATGTCCCATACAATACATTTTTTGAAGTTCTCCTCTATTTTTTAAAAAGTAAGGCACATTATGTATGCATTTTCTTAATCTGGGATTAGCGTTTTTCTAAGGGCTCATTCATACCTAGGGCGTTTCGCCTTTTTTTTTTTTTTTTTTTGTGCCGGCGATTTAAAAAAAATGCCCTAAAATTGCTAGTGCAATGAATCCTTATGGGATAGTTCATATCTGAGCATTTCGACAGCTTTCCGTCCAGCAAAGTGCTGCATGTACCATTTTTAGGGTGATTCTGCTACAATGGAAGGTATAGGAAAAGCACAAAATCGCTTTGTGCGACGATTGCGTTTGCGCTTTTAAGAATAAATACATTGTATTTATTTTTTTCTGGGTCAAAGAGTTGAGTCAGGAAGTGAAAAAATAGAATCGCTCTGCAAAAGCGCTTTGAAAAGCGCTGCACACAAAATCGTAGCACGCAGGTAAGCGCCGGCAGGGGGATAAAAATCACTCACAAAATCGCAAAACGCTGGTGTTTGCGATTTTGATTTTAGATGTGAACAAAGCCTAAAAGCTGAATTCAACACCAACAGTGATTTCACAAGTTTATATGTTCACTATTTATAAGGAGTAGATGCAATATTTCTTTCTTCAGCAAAGTGTAAAGGTTTTTCCAAAGCTTGCGAAAGAAAAGCACTGATTACTACCAAAGTCACATTTTTCCTTAATAAATACAGTGCTCTTGGAGGGTTTTTTTTTTTTTTTAAAGTGGAGAACAAAGAAAGGACAATCCGTAATTTATCTTTAGATAAATAGCCCTCTAAGAATAATTTATGAAATAAAAATGTTTGAAAAATACCATAATAATTATGTACATTTTATGCCAAATATCACATCACAATGTTATAATGTGTGTTGTTAATTTTCTGTTTTGTTCTTATGCCTTTAATATATTGAAAAAATATATATCCTAACAAGCCACAAAAAAGCAAACTTCTTCATTCATTTTCCAACTGAGTGGGAAAAAAGTAATTTTATACTATATTCTAAATAGTTCAAAAACTGAAACGTAAAAAAAAAATAAAAAAAAATGTTAAGGCAGAAAAAAAACAAAAGAAAAAAGTTTGAAATAACTTATAAATGGCCTCTATATACAATTCTTGCTGCATCCATTACCTGATGCAACTCTAATGATAAGAATGGAACAATGAACATAAAGAGTATAATGCTAGGAATACACGGAGCGATCCGGCGGTCGATTAGCCGCCGGCTCGACTCCCGCCGCGTCCCCGCTCATCCCCGCGGCCGCCCGGATCGATTCCCGCTCGTCCCCGCGGGCGCTTCCTTATCTTCCGCTCGATTTCCGCTATTGTCCGCCCGTGGGTATCGAGCGGGGAATCGATCCGCGCGGTGATCGGACATGTCAGACATTATCAATCGAGCCATCAGCGGCTCGATTGATAAGAGAAAATCTTACCGTGTATGCCTAGCATAACAAAGTGCAAGTAAAAAGCAAAGGGAATGGGGAAGGGGGGGAGGCATATGAAGTGAGGGTGAATGCATGAAAAAATATTTTTATATCATAGGATGAGAAATCAACAAATCAATAATCACTCTTTGTAGGGGTAAACAATAAAGTAATGCCAGGGCCGCCATCAGAAATTTTGGGGCCCCTCACAAATCATCAGTCCGCCCCCCCCCCCCCCCACAAACTGAGAAATGTGCGTAGCCATTACATGTTGGCAGCGCTAGTTGGAGGCTTGCTGTCCACAGATTAATCACGAATAACCACGGTGGATATTCATGATTCAAATTAGCTCTAATTGCCACAGCTGAGCGGCTAGATGCGGCGGGGTTAATTACCCAGAACGCCGCTCTCCGCCCAGCGTTTCAACGAGGTGCAAGTGTCCGAATGGACGCGTTGCAAGCCTCGACATCGAGCACTTCCTCCAAGCCGGAAGGAGGAAGTGCTCCATCATTTTTTTTATAACCTCCCAGTTTTATTTTCGGTTTAAAAAAGCTAAAAAAGTAGGTTTAATGCTATTGTCTCATATGGTAATGATTCAGCTTTTCCCATAGTCTCGCAGTTAGCAATCATGTGACCCCCAACAAGACAAATTCAGCAATCATGAGGCCTCCAACAAACCATGAGGCCCCCAACAAGACAAATTCAGCAATCATGAGGCCCCCAACAAGACAAATTCAGCAATCGTGAGGTCCCCAACAAGACAAATTCAGCAATCATGAGGCCTCCAACAAACCATGAGGCCCCCAACAAGACAAATTCAGCAATCATGAGGCCCCCAACAAGACAAATTCAGCAATCATGAGGCCCCCAACAAGACAAATTCAGCAATCGTGAGGCCCCCAACAAGACAAATTCAGCAATCATGAGGCCCCCAACAAATCATGAGGCCCCCAACAAGACAAATTCAGCAATCTTGAGGCTCCCAACAAATCATGAGGCCCCCAACAAGTAAAAATTCAATCATTAGGCCCCCAACAAGACAAATTCAGCAGTCATGAGGCACATAAATAGACAGCATTTCACATAAATAGGCAGAATGCCCCCTTATTATGGTAGACACCTCTCACCTGGATTCTGACAGGGACCCCCAGGTTAGGTAGTGAGTGACATGGAGCCCTTTAGTCAGTGAGCGACAGGGAGCCCCTTTAGGTAGTGAGTGAGTGACAGGGAGCCCCTTTAGGTAGTGAGTGAGTGACAGGGAGCCCCTTTAGGTAGTGAGTGAGTGACAGGGAGCCCCTTTAGGTAGTGAGTAAGTGACAGGGAGCCCCTTTAGGTAGTGAGTGAGTGACAGGGAGGCCCTTTAGGTAGTGAGTGAGTGACAGGGAGGCCCTTTAGCTAGTGAGTGAGTGACAGGGAGGCCCTTTAGCTAGTGAGTGACAGGGAGCCCTTTAGGCAGTGAGAGACAGGGAGCCCCTTTAGCTAGTGAGTGACAGGGAGCCCCCCCAGCCGCCGCCGCTTCCCCTACCGTGCAGCCAGCAGCCCAGCGTCAGACCTCAAGATCAGCGGTGACCCGACCAGTAAGAGCGGGCGCCGGACGCACCCGCTCTATATGCGGAAGTGATGTCACTTCCGCATATCACTACGGGCGCTGGGTCCTAGCGCCCGCATTATTGTCACCGCCTGATTGAGGTCTGACGCGGCGGCTAGAGGGATAGATGGAGGGAGGGAGCAGCGGCCAGAGGGGTTGAGCGGCGGACGGGCGGCCCTGCATGCACCCACAGCACCTGCCAGGGCCGCGCCTGGGCGGCGGGGATGGGGCCCCAGTGCAGGCCCCGGGCCCATGACGGGACTCATGGATGTCCCCCCCTGATGGCGGGCCTGAGTAATGCACTGCAACTTGTATATAACGAATACTTGCATATGCCCTTAAAAATATAATGTGAATCACTGCAGCCAGGATAATGAAGAACTCCAAATTAACTTTTAGTAATAATTAGAGATGGCCCGAATGGTTTGCCGGCGAACGGTTCCCGGGGAACGTTGGTGGTTTTTTCGGAAGTTCGGTTCGCCCGTATAATGCACCATTAGGGTCAACTTTGACCCTCTACATCACAGTCAGCAGGCACATTGTAGCCAATAAGGCTACACTCCCTCCTGGAGCCCCCCCCCCCCTTATAAAAGGCAGGCAGCATAAGGCTTTTCACTCACTCCCACTCGTGTCCCTGCAATAGTGAGAGAAGGGAAAGCTGCTGCAGACTCTCTCATAGGGAAAGATTAGTTAGGCTCTTGTAGGCTTGTTAGCTTGCTCCTTGCTGATTCTTATTGCTAAAAGGCACCCCACAACAGCTCTTTTGAGAGCTAATCTTGTTCTTGTGATCTTTTTTTTTGTGTGTGTGTGTCCCACTGACACTTGTGTTGCATAGACAGCCTTGATAATTCATACTGTGTGTGTGTCACTGCCAGGCCCAGCACATTCAGTGACTACCTGTGTGTGTGACAGGTGCACATTGTAATACCCATTACTGCATATACCTACCTACCTGTTGTTCACAGTGCACCCACCTACCTACGTGTGTGCACGCAGAGTCACTCTGCCTGTCTGGTACCTGTCTGTGTGTGACAGGTGCACATTGTAATACTCATTACTGCATATACCTACCTGTTGTGTTGAGTGCATCCACCTCATCACTGCATATACCTACCTGTTGTCTTGAGTGCACCCACCTCATCACTGCATCTACCTACCTGTTGTGTTGAGTGCACTCACCTCATCACTGCATATACCTACCTGTTGTGTTGAGTGCATCCACCTCATCACTGCATATACTTACCTGTTGTGTTGAGTGCATCCACCTCATCACTGCATATATCTACCTGTTGTGTTGAGTGCACCCACCTCATCACTGCATATACCTACCTGTTGTTCACTGTGCACCCACCCACCTACGTGAGTGCGCGCAGTGTCACTATGCCTGTCCGCTACCTGTCTGTGTGTGACAGGTGCACATTGTAATACCCATTACTGCATATACCAACCTGACAGTCACTGTTGTTCTATCATTGAGCTACCACAGCCCGGGCGACCATATGGGCTTGAAAACCGCCACGGCCTGCACTCTCGCCATGGTGCGCACCAGTCCAGCACGGCCGTCACTACACAAACAGCTGTTTGTGGTGTGTTGCACAGTGAGTTTGGTGTGTCAGTGTGAAGCAGTACTCTAATTACACTCCCTGATTGATGTATACACATGCAAGATGTTTTAAAGCACTTTAGGCCTGCAATTTAGCATTCAATGTGATTTCTGCCCTTAAAACGCTGCTTTGCGTCAAATCCAGATTTTTCCCCGGGACTTTTGGCGTTTATCTCACTCCGCCATGCTCCCCTCCAGGTGTTAGACCCCTTGAAACATCTTTTCCATCACTTTTGTGGGCAGCATAATTTTTTCTATTTTTCAAAGTTCGCATCCCCATTGAAGTCTATTGCGGTACGGGAAAGTTTGCATGAGCCGAACTTTCACGGAGGTTCGCGAACCGAAAATCGGAGGTTTGGGCCATCTCTAGTAATAATACAGAATGTATTCCCAGCAATTTCACACAAAATATATGTGTGAAATATGGCTAAACAGCAAAGATATAAATAAATAGCAGTGACAGGAATCAAAGCATGAAATGCAATATACATAGTGAAACAGGGCTAGTAATCCTAGCCATGACGAGTCACTTACCATCAGACAGTATATTCCAAATGTCCCAGAGAGGAAAAGGGAACTCACCCAAGAGGTCAAGGAGATGAGATGAAAATCATCCACCATCGATGCTTATATACTCCAGCAGGCAATCCCTTTCCTGATGATGCAAACCCGTGCTTGACTTGACGTGGCCAGGTCACAAAGCCTTCGTTTTGCTTTACCCATCGTGTTCGGTGTTCCTGTCAGGCCTCTATGACTACCCTAGCGGCTTGGAGCCCACAAAGTCCCCACCATACGTAACCCCAAAAGACAATCACTTTCTTGGCATTGAAATCCCTTGCTTGATGTGTCCTTGGTCAAACAGTTTTCACTATTCTTTAGCCATAGTGTTCGGTGCTCCTGGAAGGCCTTCATGGCTACCGCAGTGGTCCAGGGCCCACAAGGTAAACCCTTTCTTGACATTGCAATCCCTTACTTGACATTTCCAAGACACAGCCTTCCCTTTAGCCATAGTGTTTGGTGTTCCTGTCAGGCAATTTCATCTGGCGTGCAAGAGAGGACTAAGCAGTTTTCTTATCCACCTTTCTTCAGTCTTCTTTTTCAAGGCTTTACTATGTCATTGTTTCATTGATTTTATTATTTGAATCTGTTTTTTCCATTCACTTTTTTTTTTGTTTTTGCTAGGTACTCTCCCACTTCCCCATTACAACCCTCCTTGCCTTAGCTTATCTGCCTTTAGGAAATGTTGAGTTTTTTAACTTTACCCGAAATAACCTCTCAATCTCAGTCTCAGAATGACTATTACAAGTTCAAGTACCCCCTAAGCCCACCTTTAGTACACCCTGGGTCCTAATAAGGTATTCTCTAACATGGACGGCTGCAGAAGGCTTGTAAGCTCTAGGGAATAGGCCAATGCAGCTCACTAGAAAAGCTCCCTCACAAACTAATTTCCCTAAATGAAGGCGAAGATTGAGTGCGTCACCTAATAACCACATAAAATAGCACAATATGGAATAGTCATTATAATTTATTGTACATATTTAAATAAAGATTTCTTTATCCTTTATTTTATTTGTATTTAGCCACATCACCAGAAAAGAAGTATTTACCAAAATTAAAAGCATTCATTAAAATATACAACATGTACAACATAATCAACACAAAGGTCAGTAGCCAGTTAAAAAGAGTTTTTACGTATATCAAACCATTGTTTACACAGTTTTATGGCAGAAAAATTGAAGGAAATTATATTTCCATGTATACAGTTACATACGGCTCTCATAATGCAGTCTGTTAATCATATTTGTGGCTAATTTAATATTGGTTGGTATATAAATATTAAAGCATGGGAAGCTACTTATTACAAATCTTAGTCGAATTTAAATGTATAATCCCTGGTTTGATTCCTATTACACAAGCAAACATTTATAGCACAGAAATGTAAAAATGGAATTGAAGCCAAAATCAGAAATTGTGGTCAATGGGTAGAAGCATTGTTTGTTTGTTTGTTTTTGTGTGTGTGTGTGTTCGTTTGTTTTGCCTAATCCCAATTATATTGCCTAAGGCTTAATCCAGTAAATATCAGTAAGGATGTAGTATAAACCACCACTAGCTTCCACCCTTTATTTACTATAGTTTTACAATATTTATCCTTCTGCCCTGCTTGTTATCAAATGCAGCTATCCGAACATGCAGGCTCAATTTTTTAATAAGGGGTACGTGTGAAGAGGAACGCCAACAAAAATCTATGATGAAGATTGTTAAAATAATCAATCTTACCTTGAATGAGGGGTAAGTTTATTAATGAGGGGTGAGGTTATTAACATTTTTATTGGACACTTAAAAGGACAACGCGTTTCACGGGTCTTACCCACTTCTTCGAGTCAGGGTACACAGTGTCTAAAATCAAAATAATGTATAAAAATATCTAATATCTAAAAACAGTGCAAATGCCTGAATTTACCATATTTTCCTAGTTAATTATCTTATAAACATTTTTTTAAAATAAATCAGATAATTTTAGCATTTTGGGGGAATAGCGGTACCTTAGGTGCCAAACAGGCTTATCACCTTGAACCCTTTCCTACTACACTTTACCAGACCCTTAAAAGTCAGGGACACTGCCCATAAACACATGAGGTTAGACTCACCACTCAAACTTACTCCTCTCTGGGAGAACTGGAGTCTTCCTGAACAACATGAACTTACTAATGCTTGCCTGTGGATCAGCAGAGGGATGCTCTACCCGCACCAGGTCATGGACTCTGAAGCCATTGTCCTTTTTGACCAAGTATCTGCCAGCTTTCACCTACCAGCCTCAATGAGATTTAACTATGTACAGTTATGTCATGTCCTCAGTTCCCAATTCCTTATCATCCCTCTTAACCTTGCTACTAATTACTAGTAATAATACTTAGTCTAGTGACAGGATCCTCCTCTAGCCAGTTAATCTCAGCCCTGTATAGTGCAATCCAGGTTGTAGGGCTACACATAGAGCCTATGCTAAGAAGTAACAGTGGGAGCAGGACCTTGGAGAGATCTCTGATAAATAAAGGGAGGAGGCTTTCGAGGGCGCTTCTAAGGTCCCAGACAGAGTGCTTAGCCTCTATGTTCTTCATAGAGCTTATCTTATCCCTGTTCGTCTATCCAAATTCCACCCAGGTTAAACTACGTACTCACTGTCCGACGAGTCCAGCGATGTGCCCTTGATGATGCTTGCAACGTCACGCGACTACATGACAGGTGCAAAGGGGAAGTAAGTGATTGTGGTACTTTGTGCGGATCTTTCCGATCTGTTATGTCTGTTGCATAACGATGCATGGGGTGACATGGTTTAACACAATCATGTTAACCGATGTTCTCCGACGTCGGGTAACATCGCCACAAATATTGCCTCGTGGGTTACAAGGCTTTACTCACCTCTCTGTCCCAAATGTGCTGTTTCACAGGGTACCTTCTAGCATATGATATGGTCCTTCCCTGAAGTGAACATTTACTGGCAACAAGTAGTGCAGTTTGTGGGATGTGGTGAAGACAGAATGGGATGCTCAGTAGTATTCAACCCTAAACGGTGTCTCCTAAATAAAGTTCCCATGGCTCTCGTAATAAATATAAAAAAATCTTCCTACTCAATACACTAAACATTGCTCGCAAAGTTCCTCGGCAATTTTGGATTCAGCCCTCGGTGTGGGTTAGAGTAGTTACAGTAATTCTCCCATTTCATGAGTCTGTATGTCAGCGCAGAGGTGCAGATAATAAATACCATATGATATGGGATATTTGGATACAATCACAGTACACCTGATCCTCTCTCTTCTTTCCTGATTGTTGTAACGTTTGACTCAAATTCCTACTTCTTGTTTTAGCTATGTTTTTAGTTGGTGCTTGGTGGCCTGGCGGGGCCAGGGGTTCGTTGGAGTCTAGTTAAATTGTTTTAAGTCATGTTGTTGTATTTATGTGATCTTATTCCCCTAGCATGTCTCTTGTTGGTGTACTTCCCCTATACAGTGGCTGGGCTGTGGCAGTATAGTGTAATAAGGGCTCTGTTCAAATATCAGCTCTTCCTGTTCAGTAAGCCAGCACCTATTCAGTAAGGAATCCTTGGACTAGAGTCCCTAACACCACTACTGCTAAGTGCATCCTAGTGGCTGCAACTCACGCACTGTGAGTCCACCAGGAGAAAAGTGCCATATAAATGTTATTTGTTTTGCCTTGACTTGTACACAGACTTTACTGTGCACAGGTCCTTCTGCATGTACTTTAATCCACCTTTAACTATAACCTTATATTTGATGTCTGGTCAATTGTTGCAGGTATACAACATACTGCCTGCGTGGACATAGTCTGTTTTTGTAATATTTTATATCTTTTCCAGTAAAGATAAAATAAATAGATAAATCAGATCAAATAATTGCACAAGTAAATTTGTAAATAAATCTATAAATAAATAAATCTATGGTGTACTAACAAACATAGAACATTTATATCGCACTTTTAGCAGTGTTAGGGAATCTTGCCTAAGGTCTCCTACTGAATAGGTGCTGGCTTACTGAACAGGAAGAGCCGAGATTCAAACCCAGGTCTCTTGTGTCAGAAGCAGAGCACTTAACCATTACACTATCCAGCCACCACATCAAAGCATAAATAATTCAGTTAATCAATAAATTAAATAATGGGATAAAAATTAATACATTGGTTAACCTCATGAACCGAATTTTTCTGAATATAAGACACACTTTTTCTCACTTAAAACTTGGGGGGGAGGGGGGAAGTGGGTGTGTCTTCTATTCCAAAGATACTGAATAATGTCATGTAGAGTGTGCAGGGATGCTACCGGTATATTACCTGCGCCTGCCACCCTAATGCTCTCCCCCTGGCTCCGGGTCCTGGCAGCACATTCCTCTTCTTGTGTTGCAGCGATATGGCCACCTGCCGCTATACAGCACCACCAGGTCCTCCGCACTCCAAGTAAGTTGTATGCAAGCTCTTTTTTCCTGATTTTTGCACTCTAAACCTTATATTCAGAAAAAAAAAATCAATAATTAGACTAATAAATACATTAAATTTAAATGTATATCATAAATACATTGCACAGACTCCATAAATTGCTTCTGATATGGTCAACATCAATGGACCACTACCCCAAAGTTGATAATTTGGTAATAACAACTGCAGACATGAATTCATAAGAAACAGATATACATTAATATACATACGCAGAGGTACAGACTAACCAGCAAGCTCATGGTGAACCAGAACGCATTGGAGTGTGCAAAGGACTATATTTAGCAGTGATGCACTGGGAGACATCTCAGAGCTCACTCCAACCTGAATTATCGCAAATTCTTTCTGTTTTAAAGAGAACCCGAGGGGGGTTCTAAGAACGCTAATTGCACACAGAGGCTGGGTCTGCATATACTGCCCAGCCTCTGTTACTATACTGATCCCCCCACAGGCCCCCCTGCACTTTCCTTACCCCCCATAAATCATACGCCATGCTGTCGACACGCAGCGTGTCACAGCCGGCTGTTTACCTTCTATCTGTCAGTCTCTTGCCGCTCCCCCGCCTCCTCCATAGCTCCGGTCCCCGCCCGCATCCCTTCCCTCCAATCAGCGGGGAGGTAAGGGACGCGGGCGGAGACCGGTGCTATGAAGGAGGCCGGGGAGCGGCGAAAGCGACAGATAAAAGGTAAACAGCCGGCTGTGTGTCGACAACTCGGCGTATGATTTAAGGGGGGCACAGCAGAGCGCAGGGGAGCCTGTGGGGGATCAGTATAGCAACAGAGGTTGGGCAGTATATGCAGACCCAACCCCTGTGTGCTAATTCGTGTACTTAGAGCATACGCAGAAAATGGATTAGACTAAAAAGTAAAACTAATTGTATATATAAGGGCTCAGGACAGTTTTATAATATATATATATATATATATATAGAGAGAGAGAGAGAGAGAGAGAGAGAGAGAGAGAGAGAGAGAGAGAGAGAGAGAGAGAGAGAGAGAGAGAGAGAGAGCGAGCATAAGGGAGGGAATGATGTCAGGATTGGCTTCAAGATAGATACAGACAAAATGGAAAATTCTAAAAAGGATTTTCTTTTTTTTACTATAGAAAAATCTATAAAATCAAAGTGTGGACAGTGCAATACATATTTTATGTAAGTAGAGCAAGTATGTATCTACTTACATATGTGTTTTTTCCTGAGATAGTATGGCTTACAGCTCCACTTTAAGTTGAGTAACAATGTTGAGGAAACATTAGGCTTGCAGGCCATTACCAGATAAAATGTAATTATAATTAGTGAGATACGGAGGATTTCATCACTTGTTCTCACATTCACTTGTGGGCAGGACTTTTGGCTCCAATCAAAATATTTCTCAACTATCTAGTCTGGGCGCAGACCATGTGGCAGATCTGGATTCCATCCATGTGATTTCTGCACCTTTCCTGAGGGAATTTGACTTTCAGAGTTTTGGGGGGAAAAAATACCTTCTCTTCCAAGATTACATTATTTCAGAGGTGTTGTAAGATAGTTTTGACAAGGAAGAATATATTTTAAATAAAAGCTACAATAAGTATTTTCTCTCTACTTGTTCTTCAAGATGTTCGTTGTTGTTACTTTTTCATTATATTTTATGTACTATGTACTTTACATTAACAGACATGGGCGGGATTCAATGGTGACAATCCCCACTGTGAGCTGACTTAAAATGTCTTGCCACTGGTGTGGTAGATGTAATACTCTTAATGCTGGTAAGATATTCACCAATCCTGGTTTTCAAATCTCGTCCACTCTTGCCAATGTAGAATGTCCGACACTGGCACAGGAGGAGGTACACCACAAAAGGGGTGTTACAATTCACATAATATTGTAAACGCCAGCGATGTCCATTGGGAAGTATCACCTCCCTTGCAATGGATAAAAAAACGACAAGTAGTACATCCACCACAGCTGTATGTCCCAGTGACAATACAATGGGGCGTGTGGTCTCTAACCCCCTGAAATGACTCCTCACTATAAGGTCCCAGAGGGATGGTGCTCGTCTAAAAGCGACTCTGGGTTCTGGTGTGACCAGTGTCCCCAATTTGGGATCATTTGTCAAGATATACCAATGGCGTTGAAAGATTCTCACAATCTCCCTGTTTTGAGCACAGTAGCGCATACATAAAAGTGGACCTGAACTCTTGCACAGGGCTGAAGAAATACACAGAGAAATGCACCTTGTATGTATTTAGAGAGGTTAGCCTGTTTTATTCCCCCTCATTTCTGTCTAATCACAAGCTGTAATCTGATCTCTCCCCTGTGTCACAGATAAAGTTGAAAGCACAGGAGGTTAACAATATGTCTGCTTCCATTAATCAAGAAGTAGAAACAGTAAAGATTTATTTTAAGATTTGTATCAGGTGTAACAAAGAATTTTATTTTTTTTTGATAAAAGGTTATTATGCTGTTGTGTATCTTTTAGAGCAAAGAGGAGGTCTGAGTTCAGGTCCACTTTAAGAGAATCAGAGCTTGATAGGTGGGAACATCAGCAAGCCTGCCTCTTCCTATCTGAAAAGTTGGCATTAACTGAAAACCGAATGAGCCAAACAAACAAAACTTACACCCTGATAAGTGCCTCTACGGATGATAAATGAATCAACATACAAAAAAGCAAAGGGCATCCATGTAGGAAACTATAATAAAGATCCAAAACTTGCAACCAGTGTGTAGATTAAATAATATGACTTTAATGAGGACAAGAAAAAAAAACACTTAAAAACAAAACAGCACGTAGGGGGTCTGGTAAAGATAGCAAAAGATCAAATTACCATACACATAACTAGGTACATAAACAGGCAATACATCACAATTGCACAAGAACAATCCTGCCTCAATAGGCATCCTATATAATAAAACCCTAATGTCCCTGCGTCCGTCCCTGTGTCAGTGCTTTTTTGCACTGCGCATGTGCAGGGACAGACGCAGAGACACTGCGGAGAGCCGGAGGAGGATGGAGTCAGAAGGGGCAGGTGTGCGTGTGCACTAGCGGCAGGTGCGTGCGGCGGGCGTGCGCGCACATCTGGTGCGTGCGGCGGGCGCGCATCCGGTGCGCACGCAAATGCGTGGCGGTATTAGTGACAGACCTAGCCCGTTTTTAAACGGGCTAAGTCACTAGTATAAGATAATTTAGCAGCAGCTCAGCGCCTGGCAACTTATATATGCAAATGTATACCTCCTGTATAACAACAACAATGTCCCTTTAAGCACTTCCAAGTAAGCATTATAGTGTAATATGGAGTGAAAAAGAGATTACCTGTGATCGGGTATTAAAGTGCCTGAGACCCCCCTGCTTTTTCAAGAGATCAGATTTGCTTATACAGGTTACCAGGCCATGGGCTTTTGCTGAATTATCTTACATGCCTATTGAGGTAGGAGTGTTCTTGGGAAGCAGGAGATTTGGGCGCATGAGACAAGTGGACAAAAAGGGCGCCCCATTCACTCCCATTATAAATATCGTTTAATGGGCGCCGAACAGGGAAAAAAGGGCGCCGGAGATTATTAACATTTAACAAACAGCGCCCGGAGATTTTTAATGTTTTATAACTGTGCTTGTGATGATTTACGTTTAGAAAATGAGCCTGTGACGAAGAACGTTTATAAAAATACTAAACATATTTATCCTATTTAATTAAAACATTATTTAACATTTTAACCCTTACTGTTTTAAAACATTATTATTCACAAAATAAAGCGATCACTACGTAACGTAAATTGCAATATATTTTTTACAAATACTATTTGTAAAACATTTCTAAAACATTATTATCCACCCAAAAAAAAATATTTAAATTTTTTTATTTACATTTTTCATTTATTAATGTTTGTAAAACATTATTATTCATAGGGGGTCTTAGGTTTAGGCACCACCAGGGGGGTCTTAGGTTTAGGCACCCCCAGGGGGGTCTTAGGTTTAGGCACCCCCAGGGGGTCTTAGGTTTAGGCACCACCAGGGGGGTCTTAGGCTTAGGCACCACCAGGGGGGTCTTAGGTTTAGGCACCACCAGGGGGTCTAGGGGTTAGGTACAGGGAGGGCTTTGGGGTGGTCAGTTTTAGGCACCACCAGGGGGGTCTTAGGTTTAGGCACCACCAGTAGGGGTTAGGGATAGGTACAGGGAGGGTTTTGGGGTGGTTAGTTTTAGGCACCACCAGGGGGGTCTTAGGTTTAGGCACCCCCAGGGGGGTCTTAGGTTTAGGCACCACCAGGGGGGTCTTAGGTTTAGGCACCACCAGGGGGGTCTTAGGTTTAGGCACCACCAGGGGGTCTTAGGTTTAGGCACCACCATGGGGGTCTTAGGTTTAGGCACCACCAGGGGGTCTAGAGGTTAGGGATAGGTACAGGGAGGGTTCTATGTGAGAGTAGGGTTAGGTATAGTTTTAGTACAATTTTAATAATACTAATCAACAGATATTATGAATGTCCTTATATTAATATCATTGTTATAAACAATATTTTCACATTTTATTATAATAATAAACGATAAATCAACATTATTCATAACAATATATAATTATAATGTTTAAACAAATAATACTGTTTTTTTAACAAACGTAATTATAAGTTTCAGTTTAGAAACAGGGAAGATTAACGTTTTAGGAATTGCCAATTTCATACACATTATTTAATGATTTATAAATTCTTAAAACACTATTTGTAAGCGAAATTCTACACAATATTTTTATAAACGATAATACTGCTTATCGTTTACACCACGCTCCCTTTTTTCCCGACGCCCTTTTTTGATGTACGCGTGTTCTTGTGCACTATTGTGCAATTGTGATTTATTGCCTGTTTATGTACTTAGCTATGTGTATTTTAATTTGATCTATCGCTATCTTTACCAGACCCCCTACGTGCTGTTTTATTTTATGCTTAATAATGTTGTTTTGTCCTCAATAAAGTCCTATTATTTAATCTGTACACTGGCTGCAAGTTTTGGATTTTTATTATAGTTTCCTACATGGGTGCCCTTTTTTTATGAAAAGTTGGCTTTAGTCAAAGACGTGATTATATTTAATATCAGAATTTCTCCATTTTTCCTTGAGGTGGTCTCCTTTCTTTCAATCCAGTCTGAGCACTTTTGTTTATTTCTAGGGACATTTAATGGTTCGACATGAGGAAGGAAATGTGTACAGTAAATAAAGCACTCACCTGCTGAATTTTAGTAACCATTAATTATCCAACCCGGTCTGCAGGTGAGATATATGGAAGGAATATTTGTAATACATGGTATGCCCAAAACTTTTACAAAGAATTAAAATTGAAAAATCAGGTTTTCTAAGTATGCAGTAAAATAAACTTTCTTGCTTACCAAAGATTTATGGTTAGCTTGGGCATAATACTGTAAATCTTAACACCAAACTATATAAAGAGCACATGTGCAAACACAAGCACTTGGCATACTACAGTTCTGTGCTGAGATTAAAAAACCACATAATGCAATAAATGTTTTTGTGTGTTTCCTGCATGGAGGTTTCAGAACTAAATTAAAAGTCCTTTAAATAAAAACAATACATTGTCCATATGGCATAAGGCATTGAAATTACAGACATATGGAGGATCCGAAGACAATTTTGGTACAATACAAAAATTGTTCAAGTGAAACTCGACTTACGCTGAAGAAAAACACTAAAAACAACCCCAAACATATAATCCCTTTAGTCAGGTCTGTGCACTGCAATGATTAAGGCTGTATTCACAGTGGGATGTTGTGGTTTAATGCAACGTTAAAGTCGCAACATGCCTACGTTAAGAGGTAACGCACTGCAAGCAGTGAGTTACCACAACGCAACATTTTTTTACGCGACTTTAACGTTGCACTGTGAACAGCCCATAGGATTAGCATTGCAGTGTGGTAAGCTGCGTTATAAGACTTTATAACGTGCGACACGTGCGACCATAACTTTCCACTGTAAATGCGACCTAAAGGACAACTGAAGTGAGTGCTCTAGGATTTCTCGCTTACTAAACTCTTTTCTGCAAATGAGCCTATTCACCATAGTGAGGTTTCTGCATTAAAATTGATTCCTATTTTAGACAAAAACAAGACAACATTTATATCACGCTTTTCTCCTGGCGGACTCCAAGCGTTAGAGCTGCAGCCACGAAGACGCACCCTATGGGCAGTAGCAGTGTTAGGGAGTCTTGCCCAAGGTCTCTTACTGAATAGGTGCTGGCTTATTGAACAGGAAAAGCTGGGATTCAAACCCTGGTCTTCTGTGTCAGAGGCAGAGCCCTTAACCAGCACACTATCCAGCCACTACCCTTAACCTATCAGCATCCAAACGAACACTTAACACTCTAGAACAGTGATGGCTAACCTCAGCACTCCAGCTGTGGTGGAACTACAAGTCCCTTGAGGCATTGCAATACTCTGACAGCTCTAAGCATAACTCGAGGAGGCAGAGGTATGATGGGATTTGTAGTTTTGACACAGCTGGAGTGCCAAGGTTAGCCATCACTGCTCTAGAACCTGAAATTTAAGATGTCTGGTTCAGGTTTTGTTAAGATTTAAATAAAGGGAACAAATTCATGCATATAAATCACTTTCTCAGGGAGCAACAGATTTTACCACTCACACCATTAAATAAATGGGCTGTGCTGATATATGGGCAAGAGAGCTACAATCTGAAGCCAGATCACAATGGCTACTAAGACACATACACAAACACACAAACAAGTGTAGATATGCCTATCCTGCTGGCCATGCTCAAGAAGCACCTCTGAAGTGTGCATGCCCAGAACACTATCGGCTGCAGCTGCTATACAGAGCCAGAATGGGACATACATGGAACACGGAGTGGGACAAAGCATGCGTTGCTTCTTTGGCTTCCATTCAACTGGCTCAAGTCAGAGCAAGGAATGGGGGCAGGGCGGCAAAGTGGAGGGGAAACCCAACCAAACAGGGAAACCTACAGGTATCAGGACCCCATAATGCATAGACTGACATATTTAGTTGAGCATTTTGCGGGTCAGTTGGGGTGACCTTTAAAAATATAGATATCATTATAAATATATTTAGAGGCTACAGTGATGTTCAAAGAAAGACCTTGTATAATGAATGGTTAACTAAGTAACATTGCCCACAGTATTTTCAATGGTGTGAGTTTCAAGTGGAAGCAATTCTGGTTCTTAACCTTTAAACAAGGAGAACACACGCATGCACATAAATCTCTTTATGAGTGTCCTTGTCCAGGGAATATGCAAATTATCTCTTTATGCCCCTGAAAGCCAGGCTAGCATCCTGGTGTATAGCAAGCCTATAGCTTTACATTTTACAGATCCACATCAACCCCACATGTACACAGCCTGTTTCGGACTTTCTGCATGTGGGGTTGATGTTGCTCTGTAAAATTTAAAGCTACAGGCTTAATAGACACCAATGGTCCTGGATGCTAACCTGTCTTTCAGGTGCATAAAGAGATAATTTGCATATTCAGTGGTGGTTCATTGTGGGTAACCACAGATGTTCACTTAAAGCTGAATTATTGTAAATTCCTTCTGTTTTAAGAAGGCAAACCAAACTAAGCATTGCTTTTTAGTAGGAAGCTTTTTCGGTCTCTTTTAGTTCCCTATACTCTTCTTGTGGTTTTGGGTCACCCCAAGCTGCTTGGTTACAGTGTTGTCCAGCGAGCAACAAATTGTACCACTCATTACTGGCTTATTACCTCAGCTTGACACTTAGTTTTGTACAGCATGAAGTGTTTGCCTGTGTGATGACTGGCATACATAGAGTAGGGATCAGTTTTAAAGGACATCTGAAGTGAGAGGCTTATGAAGGCCCAAGCAGGTGCTTTTGGTGCACAGCACTGGCCTGACTTGGGCAGTTGCTCGCCCAGAACATGGGTAATTTCAGTTACCAGTGATTGCCTAACCCCAAATTACTTCTCCCTCTTAGTTCTCTTAGTTGCTACATCTCAGAGGTGGAATGGTATTTTACGCCACAGGAAATTTGAGCGGCAGCAGGGTGAGCCATCATTCAGCTCACCCTGCGCCCAACTCACCAGCGCTGCACATATACGTATGCTATCAAGGCTGCTATATTTCTAACCTTTGAAATAAAACAACTTGCCTGGCAGTCCTGCTGATCTACTTGGCTGCAGTAGTGTCTGAATCACACACCTGAAACATGCATGTGGCTTCTGTCAGAGGACCTGGTCTGCATACTCCTTCAGAGTCTAAGTGTTAGAGGCAGTGGATCTGCAGGACAGCCAGGAAATTTACATTGTGTAAAGGGAAATAAATATGTCAGCCTCCATATCCCTCTCAGTTCAGGTTTGCTTTAAAGTGATCTTGAGCCAAAGCTCAGGATCAAAATCAGATACTTACCTTAAGGGAGGGAAGGCTAAAGATCCTAATAAGGCTTCCCTTGCTACTCCATTGTCCCCCATTGCTGAGCGTGGCCCCCCTCCATCCACTTCCTTAAGAGTGACCACGCAGTAGCTGTGTGAGCCCGCCCCCGCACATGCACAGTACTATGGAGCCCTCGGCTCTGGCTCACTTCGCTAATCTTCTGGAGGCCACGCTCAGCAACAGGAGCCTCAATAGGATCCTGAGGTTTCCTTCTCTTTAGCCAAGTATAAATCCTTTGCTTTTGTTACTGTCCGTGTTCTAACTCATTGTGAGCATGTGCTCTGAGTTGAGAGGGTTAATGATCGTTTGAAGGCGTTTTGTTATTCTACATATGTGGATGGATAAATATTCATAACTGAGGTTTGTCTTGGCCATTTAGGTAACTGAGGTCAACAGACTTGCAGTACAGGCTAATCACTGGCCTCAATTCACTAAGATCATGCTGGAGATAATAAGGCAAGAGAAACCTTACCACCACACAGTGAGAGAGTTATCTTATCTCTTCATTCCTTAAGTTACCTCCTCTGTAGTTAATTTACCTCCTCTGTAGTTAAGTTTCCTCCTCTGTAGTTATTTTCACATGCAGTTAATTAACAGCCTGTCTTTAACTCTGGAGTTATTTTAAGGATTGGAGAGTTAACTTAAAGACAGAAGAGTTAACTTTAGGTTTGCCTGAGGTAAAATGTTTCCCGAATACTACATGCCTTATCACCATGGTAACAGCTCTAGAAGAGTTATTAAAGACAGGAGATAAGCTTAGTGAATTGAGGCCATTGGCCTCAATTCACTAAGATCATGCTGGAGATAACAAGGCAAGAGAAAACCTACCTCCACATAAGAGAGAGTTTTCTTATCTCTTCATTCCTTAAGTTACCTCCTCTGTAGTTAAGTTACCTCCTCTGTAGTTATTTTACCTCCTCTGTAGTTAATTAACCTCCTCTGTAGTTATTTTCACATGCAGTTAATAAACGTTAAAGACAGGAGATAAGCTTAGTGAATTGAGGCCAAAGTCTTTTATCTTCCTAGGTAAACAGATACTTATGGCATGAAGACATATTTACCCAACACCTCTCAATTCTTCAATACAACTCTGCCAATGGTGGAGGAAGCATTATTACTTCAATGAAGGATGTTTATAGAACATGAACAAGAGGTTGTGTGTAAAAGCCATTAAGTGAGTCGGTTATGGAAGGAACATGGAAGACCACTGGAGTAAGCATGCCAAAGAACTCCCCTGTGCCATGATATGGATTACATTAACTTCTATAGTAAAATAGGCTCCCAACATCACAGACAGGTTAATGAAAGAGCAAAAACATCTGCAACAAATAAATGTGACAAGGATAAAACTGTAAAAAATGCTGCTTTTCTAAAAGAAATGGGTTAAAGCAATGGTTTCGATTGAGACAGTCATCTCCTAAAAATACAACATGCTCAGCAAGGAGAATATCGTCAGAAGCACATCCCTTGAAACGTAGACCGAGAAAATTAGTTTACAGAAAATAGCATAGACCTATTTGGCCTTAATTGCATTTCGTGCAATGCAGTTCTTTTGATCGCTCAAATTATCTTTGAAGGGCCAGCGATTGTGTAATATATATGTCATCCAAAATAACAAATGAAATTTCAATTACAGACTAAACATCTGATTTGTAAACAAGCCACATACTCGGAGAGAATTCAATATGAGTCTATGGTCTTTCCCACAAATCTCTGAAGAACAATATGTAGAGCAGAGGTGATCAAAAGTCTAGATTTCCTCTAACCCCTATAAAACAAAGGTCTGTGGTCTGAAATCTTTAGTGAGAACAGGAGAATCACATTGAGCTGCACAGGAAACACAAGTCTGACTCCAAACGACATATGCTCAGATTTGGACTCTTCCGTCTTAAACCAACAATTGAAGCTCTAACTTATTTGAGTACACAGCTTAGTGATGCATTAGCAGATACAGATAATTAATGAGTCAACAAAGGACACAAAGTAAATCTTCCCATATGGTTTTGTACTTTTATATTTAAAGAAAAAAAAAATAGAATTAGCAACACTAAGGCCTTGTTCACAGTGCGCTCGGCTCGCGTGTTCGTCCGCGTTGGGCTGTTTTTGAGGCGTCTTTTTATTCCGATTCCTGACGCTTGGGTTAACGATTGTGCTTAGCAGTTTTGTAAGCGTTTTTTTCGAGCGTTTTGTAATTCACTCCCTGACGAAAGTCAGGAAGTGAACTCTTTGACCCCGAAAAGAGTAATGTATTTATTCTTAAAAATGCGAACGCAATTGCCACACAAAGCGATTTTGTGAGCGTTTTGCTTTTCTCTTATACTTTACATTGAGGCGGAATCGCCTCAAAAATGGTACAAGCACCTCTTTACTGAACGGACAGCGCACAACCCGCGCTGATATGAACCTTCTCATAGACATTCATTGCACAAGCGTTTGGTGGGCAATTTTAAAAATCACCCGCGTGTAAAAAAAAAAAACCCCGAAAACGCCTGCAGTGTGAACAAGCCCTCACTTAAAGGACAACTGAAGTGCAAGGGGTATGGAGGCTGCCATATTTATTTCCTTCTAAACAATACCAGTTCCCTGGCATCCTGCTGATCTTTCATACATTAGTAGTGTCTGAACCACAAACCTGAAACAAGCATGCGGCTATTACTGATACACTTGATACACATGATTGTTTAACCTCTTGAGACCCACAGGTTTATACCCCCCTAGTGACCGGGTCATTTTTTACAATTCAGCTCTTTGCAGATTTAATGGTTTATTGCTCAGTCATACAACTTAGCTCCCAAATTGTATCACAAGTACTGCTTTCTTTTGGTGGTTTCTGATTGCTGCTGCAATGTTTATTTTTTTTTATTAATAAAAGATGATCTTGCTGAAAAACAAAACAAAAATCCATTACTTTTATTCCCCCTCCACCCCCAAATTAGACCTAGACTGTGATCCATACACTACATTACACATACATAGGCATATGTCTATGGTAGGGAATAGATTGTGAGCTGTTATGAGGTACAGTTAAAGGGAACCAGAGGCCCCACAAAAAAGATTCTATACATACCTGGGGCTTCCTCCAGCCCCATACGCACGGATCGCTCCCACACCGCCGTCCTCCGTTTCCTGTATCAGCCAGTTCTGGGTCCCGTAGTTTCAGCCAGTCGGCCAGTCGGCGGCAGCACGCGGCCAATTGTCCGCATGGCGCATACTGCGCAGCCGCACGCGTAAGGGTATGGAGGGAGCCCCTGCTCATGCGGACAATTGGACGCGTCCTCCGGAAGTGATGGGACCTGGTACCGGCGGATCCAGGAAGCGGAGGACGGCGGTGTGGGAGCAATCCGTGCGTATGGGGCTGGAGGAAGCCCCAGGTATGTATAGAGTCTTTTTTCTGGGGCCTCTGGTTCCCTTTAAGTGAAGAGACTGTCCCCTGTACAGCACTGCTCTAAATCGCAGCACTGTGTACGTTTTTTTTTTAGTTAAATACAGCCTGTCAGCTCCGATTGCGGCTGGCAGGCTGATCACGGAGCCCCGCTGTGTGCAGTGCACACTAGCTAGCGAGCGCTCGTTCCCTGCAAATCTTAATCCTCTCGAGAGCGGGGACACCATGCCGACTGAGGAACGAGAGAGCCTCTCTGTGGCCGCCAGCCTGCGTTAGGCAGTCGCAGAGTGGTTAACGTGCATAGCTAAAAAGCAGTGGCGTAGCTAAGAGGCTATGGGCCCCTATGCAAGTTTTACATTGCCGCCCGCACTCTTTACATAACAATTCATATGGCACACCAAAACCTGCCAGGACAATCACAGTGTCAGAGTTGCAAGAAGGGGATGGGTACAGTTTATTAAAAGCATCAATAGAAGTGATAGTTACCAGCACAGGACCAATAGAGAGCTAATACTACGGTTGATGGAGGGCCCATCGGGCCCCGATGCAGTCGCAACCTCTGCACCCCCTATTGCTACACCACTGCTAAAAAGTATTAGAGGCAGAGGATCAGCAGGTCTGCCAGGCAATTTTCAATGCTAAATGAATAGGGGCTCTGAAAATTTTCATATTTGATGTAGCTGTTTCAGAGAAACTCCCTTTGTAAAATTCAGTCATGTGACCCAGATTCTTCTAGTAACTAAGGATCTCGAAAGCAGAGGGGCTGTTCTCCAGGAAGTGATCAGCTTTCACTCTCCAGCCCCGCCTCTACACTGCAGCAACTACAGCAATCTCTCAGTAAAGGATAGGAGATGGCTGGGTCAAGTGACCTGTGTTCACAGAAGAACAGTGGCTGCCATCTCTGCCCAGCTCATCTCTGTCTACTAGAAATGGTCAATGAGATGCAAATAATTCTTAGTTGATGCAGAATCATGCAAATTTTAGTGCAACTTTCCTCATCTTAAAAATGGACCAATGAAATGGAGCCGACGTGGGATTTGATTGATCTATTTTCAACCTGGACAAATGTACATAGAAAGTTTGTATATTTCTGCATCAACTCAGACTTGCTTGTACCTCATTGACCATCCCTCCTAACTACATTGTGTGTGGGTGGTAATCAAATAGGGGGAGGAGTCTGGACAGCCTACTGTCAGTTTAAATATCATTGTCAGTACCACAAGAAAATAAGCTACAAGATGCAGCTAGCCAGATACATTCAAAATATTTACAGCAAAAAGTACAGACATACAATGTGAAAAACGTGCATTACTAAATAATGCATATTTACTATCATATACTGAAAAATGGAAGCTTTAAGTAGTACTTCAATAATTTCATTCAGAAATCTGTTTTTATTTGTAATTTGTAATGTTGGACCTTGGAGCCTTTGTTGTTGATGTTCAGTCGCTATTTAGTCATGTCCTACTCTTTGGACCATTTCATGCCAAGCACCTCTATCCTCTTCTGATTGTTCTTAAAAGCATTGGACTTTCCTTTCACCTCCAACTACATCCACATCCGCAGCTCCTCATGGATCACCGACATATTGGCAGAGAGTCTTGTAGCTTTGTGAAGCTAGGAGCTATGTAGTGCCACTCAAGGCCTACAGGTCATAGCAGAGACATCAGACAAAATGCAAATCACTGGAGTAGGAAATGGCAATCCACTCCAATATCTTTGCCAAGAAAACCCCATGGATAGCATCAATACCCTACACAATATGAACCTGGAAGATGAGCCCCCCAGGCCGTGAGGTGTCCAAAATGCTGCTGTGGAAGAGTGCAGGGCAAATACAAGTAGCGTCATACTCTTGAGCCTAGGGAACACTGAGGGTAGGGCCACACTTGAGGCTGCAGGAAAACAGCGTTTCACCACGGCCGAATTAGCATTCTTGGCTGGCACCCGGCTGAGGACAGCTGTTGGTAAAGTGGAATCGCACAAATTGTGCAATAGCAACAGTGTCGGCATGTTTTTCCCTGCTATGGAAAACCGCATATTGCTCCCAGTGAACTGTGGTTGTGTATTGGGAAGTATTATGTGCATTTTTTTGGCAAGTGTTACCCTAACATGAATGTGAAAGACCCACTCAACCTACTGAGTGTCTTCTCTTCCAGCGTCTATAACAGTATCTCTGTGTGGCCTAGAACAGCAATCTTACATGGATATATTCTGGATACTTCTCTAGTTTAGGTATAATACACCCAGAGACAATAATAGTAAGTAAGGAATTTGTTTTGCACTAGATATTGTAGCTACAATGAAAATTATGATATTGGTGATGGGAGTAATTCAGTGACTAGGGAAGATCACAGAATCACATGCAAATCACCACTCATTCAAGAAGTGGAAGTCATGCAGGAAAATTAAAGTCACTAGCCCCTAATTTATTGTCAGCTGATTGACAACAGGTATTGGGTAAATGATTTGCAATTACTTGTATCTGCAAGTACTTTGTTCACTTTTTGGGAGATGGAGATTTACATGTTAAGAGAATTTCCTACTCATTCCTATAATAAATCAATGTAACCTTCAGTGTGTGAGAAGGTAAAGGAAGGTACAGTAAAAAGAGAGTGTACCTCACAAACATAAAGCATCAGCCCCCCCCCCCCCCCTAAAAACGTTGAATGCATATCATTATCACTGCAGCAAGCATACAAACTGTAGATTACAATTTTAGCTGGTATCAAAATTGCAGATCAGTTGGAAGCAACCATCAGGGCACTCCATGTATTAACTCAATTCACTGCACTGAGCAGATATATCTGATGTTTGGTAACAGAAGCATACTGAAGTATGTCATTTGCATAAAGCCACTGAACAGAATGCCTGGGCAAGACCATGGGAACCCTGGCAAGCTGTGCTAGCACAAGACACATGACTGCAAACTGCGTCATTGAGGTATGCAGGAACCAGCAGTTCTATAAAACAGACCATGTCAGTGGTGTGACAAAATTGCCCCATACACTTTACTTTTTTGTTTGCTTTCTTTAATATACACGCACGCACGCACGCACGCACACACACACACAAACACACTCACCCCCCCCCCCCCATATTGAACAGTAGAGTTTTCTCAGACATAGGAAAAGCTTACCCATGGCACCACAGCAGCATGTGGAGGAGGTGGGGCCAGATAGAACTGCAATAATTATTAATGAGGATAAGAGGCAGAACTCACATGCTGCTGACAGCTCTCCTGTGTGCCAGCAGTAAAGAATGTTAGAAAGATAGTCTGCTGTACAAGTGTACAGCACTGCTTCCCTCTAGAGGATGCTGTTGGAATTACATGATTCAGGTTTGCAGCATTGTCTGTTCTGATAGTGGGGAGTGAGGAGGAGCATGAGGATGAGCACTGATGATAGCCGGGCACTCACCAAAATTAGGTGGACGGTGCGCAGGGCTGATAGGGCTTTGGGAGGACACAGCCTTTTGCTTCAGTTATCCTTTAAAGAGGGGAAATGTCTGTTTGAGGGTTGTTATCCTTTAAAGATCTGGCACGTTGCATCTTAAATTGAATTTTAGGCAGACACCTGCACTCATGCAGTGATGATAAATTTGTTTAGAGATCAGAAACAATTACCGTGTTATGAATAAGCATACATAGTGGGATTCAGGTATGGGGGCTAGTACTTTTTCATACTACTGTATAATGCCAGCCTTAGCATTCAATCATTACATTATTGCAGGAGTGAAGCAGAACATTTGAAGAAATGTATTGTTTGTACAATTAATTCAACAGTGTTGATTTTAAACATAAGAGAATAATGTAACATAGGGGACACCATATTTCTTGCAAATGGAATGTTCCCCTTCAGATAGTTTGGTCTACATCTCTTCCTTTTATTTAGGTTCTGCTGTGCTTTTGATGTAAATGAACAGGATGTTATCTCCAGCCAATTTATTTGGCGTTGCTGTAAACAGTTCTCCGCTGTTTTGAGTCTTTCTCCTCGCATTGAGATAGAGTATAGTAATATTAAATATATACTTGCGGTTTAGGAGATTCGGCAGCTACTACCGGTGCAGTTTACGATTTGCGCTCTAAAGGGGGCCGTCCTGGCTTCTGACATGTCATGAAGCTGTGCTTTTTGGGCCCAATTGTCTTCACCTAGCTTCATGACATGTCAGAAGCCAAGACGGCCCCCCTTTGGAGCACAAATCATAAATAGAGATGGCCCGAACAGTTCGCTGGCAAACGGTTCCCGGTGAACTTTGGTGGTTAGCGTTCGCGGGGAACCGGGAACTTTTGCGGAAGTTCGATTCGCCAGCATAGTGCATCATTTGGGTCAACTTTGACCCTCTACATCACAGTCAGCAGGCACAGGGTAGCCAATCAGGCTACACTCCTTCCTGGAGCCACTCCTCCACTTATAAAAGGCTTGTGTGCCTGCAGTAATTAGAGAAGGGATAGCTGCTGCAGACTCTCATAGGGAAAGCTTAGTTAGGCTTTTGTAGGCTTGTTTGCTTGCTCCTTGCTGATTCTTATTGCTAAAAAAGCACCCCACAACAGCTCTTTTGAGAGCTAATCTTGTTCTTGTGATCTATTTTTTTGTGTGTGTGTGTGTGGCCCACTTGCATTATATACAGCCCTGTCAGTCAGTCAGCCTTTGGCCCCTTGGTGGTATAATAACTACTGTGCCAGGTGCCCATTATAATACCCATCACTGCATACACCCACCTGTTGTTCACAGTGCACCCACCTACCTACGCGAGTGCACGCAGTGTCACTGTGCCTGTCCGGTACCTGTCTGTGTGAGACAGCACCTGCACCACAATGTGCACCACATTGTAATACCCATCACTGCATATACCTACCTGTTCACAGTGCACCCACCTAACTACGTGATTGCATGCAGTGTGATATACCACTCCGTGCATACCTGTTAACTGCACCTGTGTGACTGCACATTGTATTTGTCAAGTCAGTGCATACCTTTCACTTGAATGGATGGCAGATTTGCCCTCCATAAAAGATTCTCATTAAAGGATTCAAAGTTGATTCGTCTCATATACAGCAGGGCCTCGAAAGTCCTCCTGTATTGTTATTTTTTGTCACTACCTCGGGACTTGCATGCCATGCCTGCTGCCTTCCTTGGATATGTGGTAGCCATTCCTGCTCCTTTGCCCACAGTGTGCCTGCTGCCTTCCTTGGATGTGTGGTGGTAGCCGTTCCTGCTCCTTTGCCCACAGCGTGCCTGCTGCCTTCCTTGGATGTGTGGTGGTGGTAGCCGTTCCTGCTCCTTTGCCCACAGCGTGCCTGCTGCCTTCCTTGGATGTGTGGTGGTGGTAGCCGTTTCTTAGGCTCTCATTCCGGACCGGAATCGAACCAGTATTCCCCGGCCATTACCCGTGGTCACCATGGTGCTGAGAAAGTATCATCGAAAGTTTCACACAGTTGAATGAATGGCAGACTTGCCCTCCACAACACATTCTTGGCAAATGCTTTCGATTTGGTTTGTCTTGCGCTGGGTCAAGGGTCCATCTGACTACAGATGCCTGGTCTGCAAAGCACGATCAGGGCAGGTACATTACTTATACAGCAAATGGGTACTTACTTGGATGTGTGGTGGTGGTAGCCGGTTCTCAGGCTCCCAATCCGGACTGGAATCAAACCGATTTCCCGACCATTACCCGTGGTCACGCACACTGGCAGACTTGCCCAGATTCTCATTACAGGTACTGAACAGCCAGCAGAAAATGTAATTAAAAAAAATAGATGTAAGCTTTAACAATGGTAGAGAAAGAACCATCGAAAGTTGATAAGGCAGTCAGACATTACCTGATATCACTGAGGAAGAGCAATCTTGCCATGGTGCGCACCAGTCCAGCACGGCTGTCACTACACAAACAGCTGTTTGCGGTGCGTTACACAGCGAGTTTGGTGCGTCAGTGTGAAGCAGTACTCTAATTACACTCCCTGATTGATGTATACACATGCAAGATGTTTTAAAGCACTTTAGGCCTGCAATTTAGCATTCAATGTGATTTCTGCCCTTAAAACGCTGCTTTGCATCAAATCCAGATTTTTCCCCGGGACTTTTGGAGTCTATCCCACTCATCCATGCAAAAACTCAGATGTTAGACCCCTTGAAACATCTTTTCCATCACTTTTGTGGCCAGCATAAGTGTTTCTAGTTTTCAAAGTTTGCCTCCCCATTGAAGTCTATTGCGGTTTGCGAAAGTTCAAAATCGGAGGTTCAGCCCATCTCTAATCGTAAACTGCACCGGTAGCAGCTGCAGAATCTCCTAAACCACAAGTATATATTTAATATTACTATACTCTATCTCAAAGCGAGGAGAAATAACATCCTGTTCATTTACATCAAAAGCCACAAAAGTTGGCGGACTACAAGTATCAGCTATAAATATCTGAGCAGTGGCGTATAGCTAGTCTTGAGTATACGTATACTGTTATACCAAGACATTGATGGGTATGCTTATATGACCCCGGTGGAAGCTTCATGGTTTTAATTTCTGTACAGATTAATTTTTATTCAATGTTTGTGATTTACTCGTTGGTGCTTGTGGGGACGTGTGTCCTATTGAATGTGCAATAAATATGTGTTTTTGGACATAATTTGATGTGGCACTTTATACCTTTATTTTTTTTTTGTTTAGTGAACCACGGTTGCGCCCATACTTTGATGTCCATGTATGACACTGTATCTATTGATTGATGTACTACTATTCCCAGCATGTCAACCAGAAAAATGTTTGCATAGGTGTATGTAGAGTGCCTAGCACACAAATAACTATGCTGTGCTAGGCACTGTACATACACATGTCTATTGCATCCTGTCACATGTCACTTTGGGTATCGTTTAAGCATACCGAAGATGATTACTGGTCATACTGATGGCAGGGTGAGTGAGCTGGGGCAGAGCAGCATGATCGATGGAACCAATTACAGGGGCTTTGGTAAAATCTACATTCTATCAGAGCAGCGCAGCCACAAGCAGGACGTTGTTTTCAACTAGCATGGTTTAGAAAAAGTAAAAAAAAACAGAGCTATTCTTTTTCAAAAGCATTCATAATTCAATGTATTTGCATATGACACAAATAGGCTCCTCCTGTGCATATACACCCTAACACTAACCCTGTAACAGTTTGAACTACAAGCAATCATACAAAGCATCAATACAAAGGATATCTAAAAAAAAGTTATTTTTAGGTGAAAGCGGATAGATACAATAGTTTATCTCATCAGGTAACTTTCACCTTGGATATCCTTTAAGCTCCTTTCCCTCATAGAACCATTAAATAGATCAAATAAGGAAGATGTACTAAAGGAAAGTGACTGAATACCAAAAAGGAGCTACACCTCTTTTCCACAGGGGTTTAACTGCGCACTTAAAGGATACCAGACACCGTAAAACTTTGGAGAAACAGGGGGAGGCGGCGTGTACAGTGAGCTGTCTTGATGGCAACCGCTCCCCCCATTCTCCTTTGTGCCCCTCCTTTCTTAAAGCCCCCTGACGGCCTTTTCCAGGTCACTGGTGTCTGGCTCCACTGCGCAGGTGCTAGCCCGGCTTGCGCGCATACCTCATCGCATGATTGTGGTCGGGAGCGCACTGCGCATGTCGTAAACATAACGTCATGTGCAGAGGGCTCCCGACCGCTGTTGTGCACTGTGGGACTCGCACAAGCCGTGCAAGCACCTGTGCAGTGGAGCCTGACTCCAGCAACCCGGAATATGCCGCCGGGGGGGGGGGGGGGGGGGAGGCTTTAGAATAGAAAGGAGTGGGACAAAGGAACAGCTCACTATACATGTTTCTCTGAAGATTTTCAGCTCTGGTATCCTTTAATGGTCAATTTTGCCTCCTGACCACAAGTGCCATTCCACTGCAATTAAATGCAGCCGATTGGCAGCATTAAGTAACACTATGCCTGTCCTATTTGAAATGCCAGCCTTTAGTCAAGTAAAATAATTAATGGCCATTGTTTGAGAGACTTGAAGGAATCAAGAATGAAAAACCTGACAGTGTTCTTTATTCATTTTAATATTCTAGATTCCAAACACAAGGGGGCAGTTACAGTTTTAAATATTTTGTGAACAAGTCCTCCTAATATCAAATAGACATGGGCCCCTTTAAGGTCATGGGACATATACAGAGATGCTTACAAAATAAAGAGGCAGAAACAAAACAATGTCAATATTCTCTTTAATTCCAGTTTCTATTTCCACATCAATATTAAATATTGGAGACATATCTATGTTCATTTCAAAGTATATAAGGTGCACTTAAGGAAAGGAGATTGTTAGGCTTGTAGCAGTCCTCCCACTCCCTCATATTTCAAAACAACACACAAAAACAGCTATAAGACACACAAGCACAATTTCAGATTTCTTGTAAAAGTTGGGACTGAAGAGGTCTTGGCCACAAGCTGTTCCATTTCGTCCTCCATCACCAAAGCATTGATGTGGTGCAGAACTCCTTTCTCTCAGTTGTTTGAATTAATGCATAGTGTAATCAATATTAGCTCTAAGTTTATTAATATATCGGCAATTATTAAAAGGGAAGCCTACCAAATCCAGTTTTCTAATACTCCTGAGGAGACTCCCTCCCTATTCCAGCCTCTGTCTTTTTATAAGAATACTCAGAAGTGGCACCAAAAAAAATTACAGCAAATGTGTGCTTAAGAAATACTTCAATGAAACGTGGCACCATTTAGCACAAGGTGTTACTTTCCACTGCTATATCTTACATGTAACAGCACTTTGAAATATAACTTGGAAAATCCAAAGTGTTCTCTCTTTGCAAAGTTAACTCACCCTGTTGTCTGAAGAAACTTAGTGATACAAAAGGACTTCTTTGTCACTCAGTTTGTAGAAGGTAAATATCAAATGCATCGGTTAAAGAGGCGCTGTCAGCCATACTAGCTCAGGAAAAAAAAACATATATATATATATATATATATATATATATATATATATATATATATATATATATATATATATATATATATATATATATATATACTTGCTCTACTTAAATAAGTATTGCACTGTCCACATTTTGATTTTAGTGTATTTTCTATAGTAAAAAAAAAAAAAAAAAAAAAGAGAGAAAATCCTTAAGCTGGCCACTAACGGTCCAATTTCTAGCGAAAAATCGTTTGTGCGATCAGAAATTCTGATAGGATTGGTTGTAAATAATCTCTATTGGGGGACACAATCGATTATGAATGAGTGAAAAAAATGTCGCCCGAATGAATTTTCGTCGAACGAAAATTTGGATTTTCTTGGTGCTCGTGATAGATAGGAAGCAATGATTGGTTAGTTGATGGTATAGTGAACGATTTTTCATCCGATCAGAATTTCTGATCGCTCGAACAATTTTTCGCTAGAAATTGGACCGTTAGTGGCCACCTTTAGGATTTTCCATTTTGACTGTCGATCTTGAAGCCAATCCTGACATATTTTCCTCCCTTTCTCTGTCTAGGTATCATTTTCCCACCCTCCTCCCAGTCTTTACACACTCCCACCTAGCTCTGCAGTAGAAAGTGCATTGTCTGAGCATGAGAAACATTGGCCAATCACAGAGGAACAGAGGTGTGGTAGGGGAAAACGGGAGGGAAAGAGGCTTCAGCCAACTAGGCTGCATTCGTTTATGGAGAAGAAAAGTAAGAATGATTTATAACTTTTGGATTGCCTGGTTAGCATCCTTATTACCTGTTTACCAGATAAAATTAAACATTTGATTTTTTATTTTATGCCTGACAGTAACACTTTAAGAGTTTAGAGTAAATGGGGAAGGCTATATCTAATGTTTAGCAATACGCTTCTGCACAGAAATGTTAATCTAGACTTTTTACTATCAGTCTTCTGCCTTATTTCAAGAGTTTTGCTTGAGAGACAGTATACCTTAAGCCTCGAAAATGTGCTCAACTCAAGTAGTTTGAAATGTCCAACAAACGACAGATTGATCTGCAGAATGCACACACTTCCACTTGCGCGCACAGTATTTAGATGAGTTGGTCGTTTATACTATCAGTGTGCGAAAAACGTAGTCAGATAGACCTGTTTGTTTTGGTTGTTTCTGCGATGTTGGTTGTTTGATCGGGGTGACTTTTGTAGAGTGTGTCAGGACCTTTAAGCTGTAAGTTCCCATCCTCTGCAGAATTAAGGTGGCCACACACCATACAATTTTTTAAAAAAATATCTGTTCAATTTAAGAATTGTGCTCAGTTTTTCTGACTGATTGTAACAGTTCAAATATATGACTAATGTACCACATAAGTTCAATTTTGCCCCAATTATGATAAAAATGTTTGGAAACTGAGAAAATTGCTAGGGTGTATATAGTAATTAATTGACAATCTAACACACACCATACCACCTTTAGAAAAATTGAAGAAAATTTTCCAGCATTCCGGATCAATAAAAATCTAAAAAACAAATACGAAATCCGATCGGATTTTTCAGTCAAATGAAAAATAGCTTTCGATTTTTTTCATGAGATCCGATCATATTTATTGAATTGAAGTAAAATCTGATAATTTTATTGTATTGTGTAGCCACCTTAATAGACCCTTCCCCAATGCTTTATTGAAAAAAAATCCCAGTTTTTTTCAGTTCGGCGGCTATGGCCTAATTGCTGGCTGCAAAGCTTGGGGTAAGCTGGTGGGCCACAGACAGGAAAGGATTAAGATAAAATGGGACCCTATGCAAGAGAGCACTTTTTGCCCAGTGCTAATGGTCACCTGCCTTTTTTTAGTTACATTTTGTGGGGGCTTGCATATACTGGGCCCCTAGACTCTCTACAGGCCCTAGGCAGCTGCCTAGTTTTGCCTTGTGTATGATCTGTCTCTGGCCACAGAGCTTCAGAAGACTGAGGAAAATGGACGCAGCTGTCTTGCCGATAGAGGGGGGCGGAGTTTCTGACATCTAATGAATTACGGGCGAGGGGTGAGCGATCGTCCCTACCACCCACAAAACATTGCAGGCTCTTGCACACAATTAGTTTTCCCCAACGGTCACCTTTAACCACTGAAGTACTAGCGGTCTCTGCCCCCTTAAGGACCAGAGACCGCTGGTACAATAATGACGGAATACCGACGAATCGCCGCATATACCCGCCGCAACCGCCACACGCTGGGATCCTGAGGACATCCACTCTGCCGTCTCTATGACGGCAGAGTCATGTGAGCCGCTTTCATTGGCTCCTGACTGAGTCTATCAATGTAAGCCAATGGGAGTTGCTTACATTCATAGACACGGCCAGGAGCCAATTAAATCGGCTCCTTGCCGGCTCACATAGCTCTGCCCTCAGACACAGGCAGAGCAAATGAGCTGCGACTGGACAGTGAGATCGGTGAAAACTGCGGGTGCGCGCTGTGGCGGGGATTTAAATCTCTGCCCTGCCAGCCAGGTAACCACCAAAACAGGGTGTAGTAGTTAAAGAAAACCTGCACTAAAAAAACGTTCCCCTGGGGGTACTCACCTCAGTAGGCGGAAGCCTCTGGACCCTATCGAGGCTTCCCCCAATCTCCGTCGGGTCCGCTCTACTGCGCAGGCGACTTGCGCCTGCGCAGTAGAATGGCCCGACGGAGATCAGCTATTTTCACCTATCTCCGTGGGAAGAGCGGATACTGCGCCTGCGCTGGAGCCAAAAGGTAAATATTTACATTGCTGTCGCTCCGGGAGGATTTTCTCAGCCACTGTGGGACAGAGGAGGACGGGGGAAGTCTCAATAGGATCTGGAGGCTTGCCCCACCCGAGGTGAGTACCCCCCAGGGGAGTTTTTTTCATTACTGATTTTCTTTAAAGAGAACCCGAGGTGTGTTTAAAGAATGTTATCTGCATACAGAGGCTGGATCTGCCTATACAGCCCAGCCTCTGTTGCTAACCCAAACCCCACTAAGGTCCCCCTGCACTCTGCAATCCCTCATAAATCACAGCCATGCTGTGAGGCTGTGTTTACATCTGTAGTGTCAGTCTCAGCTGCTCCCCCGCCTCCTGCATAGCTCCGGTCCCTGCCCCCGTCCCTTCCCTCCAATCAGCAGGGAGTGAAGGGATGCAGGCAGGGACTGGAGTTTTGCAGGAGGCAGGGAGAGCAGCAGACTGACACTATAGAGATAAACACAGCCAGCTCTGACAAGCTGTTTGTCAGCAGCATGGCTGTGATTTATGAGGGATTGCAGAGTGCAGGGGGACCATAGGGGGGTTTGGGATAGCAACAGAGGCTGGGCTGTATAGGCAGATCCAGCCTCTGTATGCAGATAATATTCTTCAAACCCACCTCAGGTTCTCTTTAAGGTGTGTACCAGATTTAAGATATTACATAAAAGATTTTCTTAATCTTTAAAAAGATTTGTAGGGTTTTTCTCTAAGCCATCAGTATTGAACTGCATCAATTAAAGGCATTGGTGTAAATGAACACAGAGCAACCCCATGAAAAATGGCTTTAAAAAAAATTACTTATGGTGAATGCAGCCAGGATTCTCATAGCAATACATTGGAAGTCCATCCAATTACCTACAGTAAGGGAATGGTTTGAAGACTTAAAGGGAACCTAAACTGAGAAGGATATGGATTTTTCCTTTTAAAATAATACCAGTTGCCTGACTCTCCTGCTGATCCTGTGTCCCTAATACTTTTAACCACAGCTTAACAAGCATGCAGATCAGGTGCTCTGACTGAAGTCAGATTGGATTAGTTGCATGCTTGTTTCAGGTGTGTGATTCAGTTACTGCAGCCAAAGAGATCAGCAAGACTGCCAGGCAACTGGTATTGTTTAAAAGGAAACATCCATATCCTTCTCAGTTTAGGTTCCCTTTAATAGGGGGTTAGGAAGATGGAAGATCTCACTAGCTTTGTACAGGGTAATCAAGAGGGTCATGAAGAGAGATGGCAATGGTGACAATGGCATGAGATCAAAGATTCAAATGAATTTCTACAGATAGCTGAGGGGAGTAGTGGAGTGGCATAGGTGAACCCCTGAGGGGGTATTGGAGTAATAAGAAATCCTGAGAAGAGGTGAGGGGTACCTAGGGGAATTTTGGACTCTTTTCTCAACCCTCGCAAATTTAAGTTGACTAAGATGTGGAGTTTTACTGTGTTACGGTATCTTCTTTCTTGAAATGAATACACATATGTACCTTCTTGTGAGCTAGTCTCTTTGAGATTGAATGTTTTTGATATATTCTTGTAAGGGAATATTTTGTGTAATAAAAAAAACTTTGTAAAATAAAGATAATTTAAAAAATGATGACTTGTGTGTCCTATAAAAATGACTCTGCACTCTGTGCATAAAACAGCAATGTGCCTGTGTAATACACAGCTGGCATCATAAAGCAACTAATATTTATGTGTGAATACATCTCATGACATCTCTGTCTGGTCCACAGTGCTGAGATGTCTTGCAAGTGAAACATCCCCACCCAATATTGCAACACTCAGTACCGTGTGCTACCCTTTGCTTGGTCTGGATATGGTCTGCTTGAGAGAGGTGGGTAGGACTATGTGATCCTCAATACCTTGAAGTTTCAAGCATAGCATATGCCAATCAGTACCTGCATTGTTAGAGCAAACAAATTCTTAGCATGCAATTTACTTGAATGACCCTGGAAGGGTCAACCCAAACCTGCACTTTGGTGTGCAGTCAGAAAAACTTAAAGACCCAAGCAAAGACGGGTTTTCTCCACAAATTATTTAACCATTTGTAATTGGGTAACCATCCAATGTGAGTAGTACTCATCGAGCTGACTCACAAAAGGAAAATAGATATATCACTACATTTAGAAAGCTCCTATGTCCTCTATTCTACACTCTTCACTTCCCTATCTGAGGTCCTGGAAGGTAAAGACTAGTGTTGGTTTTCACATTCCGTATAATGAATTCAGACACCAGAATACTTCCGACTGCCCCTGTTCAGCACCCGAATGAGTGGACAGGGTCATGAGGAGTTCACTGTCCTGCATATCACATTGCGCTTTACATGACTTCAATGCTTCCTACTTTCAAACCTGCAGGAGGAAGAATCAGTCATGTGAAGCCCAAAGTGACACACTGGGCAGTGAACTCCTGACCCAGTCTGCTCCTTCAGGGGCCCAAACCGCAGTAGTCAGGAGTATTTCAGTGTTTAAATTCACAATTCTGAAATTGAACACCAATACAAGTAAAGACTTTTAGCCAATCAAAGGCCTTCAGTTGCTGGTCAATGATCTGGCAGATAGGCGCCGTAATTAATTAAAATGTACTTCTCTTCCTGGGTCAGTGGATATTTACATGCAAGGGAAATTTTCTACTCCTAACTAATAAGGATTTATTTCCATCCCATTAAGTATGATCCCATTTTTAGACTCCCTCTATAGCAACAACGTAAGGCATACCATGCAATACAAAATCACCAAATTCATCTATATAAATTCAAGTACACAATCCAATAAGCAAAACAGATCATGTAGTAATAAAGCCACCTTGTGTGAAAGGGGTGTCCAAAATTTGAATAAAACATTCCTTTAAATTTAATTAAACCCGTGAAAAAAAAACATCTGGGAGAGGAAAAACACTTTTTTGACAAGATTTAAAAATAAATAAAAACAGATTACCAACACAAAGATCCAGATAAAAGTGTAGCGGACAAGCAGAATTCAATGCAATAATGTGTACACTCAAATCTGAAACTAAGTTTTCAAGTGTTAAACTTGAACAGTGCAAATATGGGGAGAGAAATACACAGAAACATACAATACAGGTTTATAGCAAGAAATACTATACAATATTGTGCAATAGATTATAGATTGTGGCTCTTCAAGACATCAGCCACCTGTACACAATCAAGGCTGAGGAATTTATTTGCAGTGAGTCTGCCATAAAAGCCATGCAATAGAAACAGGGAAACAAATGAAGCCACTTTTATATGCCCAGAGTGGGAACAGCACAATCCAAAGGAAACTCAATAGAACATTCCCTCAAGCCAGCAACACCTTTATTTGTTATTGGCAAGAACTAGTCCTATCTATAGCTGGTCCCATCTGCCAAAACATTCACTGCAGATTCCATGTCCCGTTAACATTCTTTCTGGCTAGGCGCTGTTACCGAGGAAGTTCGCATGGCTTCAGAATCAGATAAACCTTCATCTTCTACTGTTGCGGTATCAAAGTCTGCAACAGGGTCTGGTAGATCAGGGTCGGCATCATCATTGCTTTCTGCACTGTAATCCACTTCCTCCAGAAAGCGTGGTTCATCGTCTTCCAAAACGTATGTTGTGGGACTGGAAAGAGTCGTACAAAGTCATTAATAGCCCTCGACTTTTGCAGAGAATATATAGAATCCACAAAATTTAATATATAAAAAAAAAAAAAAAACTACAAATCAAAGTTACTGAATTGTTTCACAATTTTTTTTTTTTACCTAGTGTCCAAATATGAAAGCACTGCTAAGTCACTGGTAACATTATTTACACAATAGGCACAAACAGGTCTTTCAGGATTAGAGTCCAGTGCTGCTGATCAGCTTTAAAGTGGGATTGTCACTCAGCCATAAAATCAAACTCCATTTATCCACTGCTCTGTGTTTATTATGCAGTCTACAACCTGACCCTACATTGCAAGCATTTTACTATAATTATACATGATACTGCTGTAGTTAATCTTATCTCAGTAAGCCTGGCTCTATTTGGTTTGGAAGGAAGCTTGTTATCTTCCCTCTCCCATTTTCCTGCCCCTCACTGATTGGCTGAGGACAGTTCGGTGTGACACAAGACTAAGAAGGGAGAAACTGCTGAAATATGATCTATGCTACGCTCACGTGTTTACAAAGCAAGCTAGATACGACAGTGCAGTTTCTAGGAGGAATAGAAGGGTAAGGGAGGAAATTACATCAGGATTGGCCTCAGTCAGAGGCAGTTAAGATAGAAAATGCCTAAAACAGTTTTCTCTTATTTACTATAGAACATGCACTGAAATCAAAACATGAACAGTACAATACATATGTTATGTAAATAGAACAGATGTGTGAGTGCGTGTGTGAGTGTGAGTGTAAGTGTGTTTTACCATTCTTATGGTAGTTGGCATCCAACAGGACATCTAAAGGTAGAGCTGGGACTATGGGAGATTTGGTGGTCGCAATGTTGAATCATTAAACTAGTGCTGGCTGTTTGCAATGTGTAGTAAGCTTACGCAGTCAATCTCAGTGGAAACTGCCAGGCAGAAACTAACTTCTGCATTTGCTAGGAATGCCCTTTTAAACTGCTTCTGCTAGTAATTCAGTTTTAGGGCCGGTTTACACGCTAAACCCAAATCATGATCGTGATTATGCGTCGTGATTCCCGAACGAGAATCACAATGCAATCACTCCAAAGCGTCACTTAAAGAGAAGCCGTAACCAAGAATTGAACTTCATCCCAATCAGTAGCTGATACCCCCTTTCCTATGAGAAATACCGTATATGATGGTATATAAGGCGACTGGGTGTATAAGACGACCCCCAAGTTCTCCAGTTAAAATCTAGAAGTTGGGGTATATTCGCCGTATAAGACTACCCCACAGTAGGAGTGCTGGTTGTCACTGGTCAGGCCTGAAATTATTACAAGAAATTATTTTAAACAAGAGCGCAATCTATCTATCTTTTCACCAGATGACGGGAGGATGAGGTATTTACAACTCTGCCTGACACCCGTCACTGACACCCGGACCAGGCCTGACAAGTGACACCCGGCGTATAAGACGACCCCCGACTTTTCAGAAGATTTTTAAGGGTTAAAAAGTCGTCTTATACGCCAGTATATATGTTACGGCCAGAACCCGAAGTTTGGCCACTTCTAGTTCTGGCCGGCCACTTCGGGTTCTGGCCGGCCAATGTGCGAAGTGGCCGCTGCGCTGCGGCCAATGTGAGGAATGGAATGATTCATGTAACATGAATGTATCTTCTGGCCGCAGCGCAGCGGCCAAATGTATCGCAACCTAGTTAATTTAATGACATTAAGCCGGCGGCAATAAAACAGATGAAGCCGCCGGCTTTTGCTCTGCCTCTCTCTCCTTCTCTTACTATTGGCAGCCGGTGGGGACACGCGTGTCCCCTCCAGAGTCGTTTGTCGCGGCAGGCTTCCCTGCCGTTCTTGCAGAGCGGGTGCTGGCAGAAGCAATGTCTGCAGCCTCCCCGCTCTGCTTTCCTGGCGCGACGAAAGACTCTCGGACACGCGTGTCCCCCCTGGCTGGCCAAAAGATAAGGGGAGAGAGGGGGGGGGGGGGGAGGAGAGAGAGGCAGAGCAAAAGCCGGCGGCTTCATCTGTTTCATTGCCGCCGGCTTAATGTCATTAAATTAACTAGGTTGCGATACATTTGGCCGCTGCGCTGGGGCCAGGAGATACATTCATTTTACATGAATCATTCCATTCCTCACATTGGCTGCAGCGCAGCGGCCACTTCGCACATTGGCCGGCCAGAACCCGAAGTGGCCGGCCAGAACTAGAAGTGGCCAAACTTCAGGTTCTGGCCGTAACATATACGTTATATTATTTTTCTCAAATGGATCATCAGGGAGCTCTGTATGGCTGATATTGTGGTGAAACTCCTCCCACAGTGTGATGTCAGCACCTCACAGCTCTGAGGTCCTGACATCACACTGTGGGAGCCTTGTTGCATTGTGGGAAATAACAGTTTCCAACTGACAAAAAGCATGCAGCATCTCCTTCCAGTGACATCACCTGACAGCAGTAAAAGGAGGAAAGATTTTACAATGGACAATCACTGACTAAATCATGTATACATAATTATTGTAAACATTCCTCTTTAAACTAACAGGAGCTGCACCTAACAGGCAAAATTCCAGGTGGCATACAATTTGCATTACATTTGCACACAAGCCAGAGTTATTAGCATCTTAGTAACTCCCCTCCAATCAAGGTCAATCCTGACAAAACAAAACAAGTACACTTGCCCTTTAAAGCAGCCCTGTATCGTAACTCAGATTCAGAGCCAGTTTAGTAACTGGCTCTGCATCTGAGTTATTTAGTAACCAGTTTAGTAAATGGCTCTGCATCTGAGCTGTATAGTATAGAGCCAGTTTAATTACTTGCTTTGCATCTGAGCTGTATAGTAACTCAGATGCAGAGACAGTTACCAGCACCTTCATTAGAGAATGTCAAATAATCACTTTGAACCAGATGGTCAGGAGCCCTCTGGTCAGCCATTTCTTTCAGCACAGACGTTCAGCACAAACTGTATGAGCTGCTGTTATAACCTTCAACTAGTCCATTTCCAGACATCGATGCACTCTTTAAAAGCTGACATTCTAGCTACAGAAGTTCCACTTGACATGATTTTTTTAGCTGCAGAAGTTCCACTTGACGCAAAAAGGTAATGTGTGCACCCGGGTTACTAAGCTAGAAGATGGTATTCTTAGAAATGAGCTTAGAGAAGGTCTTTAAAAATACATGACTGAAATACACGGCTGTATTATTCTAAATGACAGATCCTATACCATCATAGGTTAAATTATTTTTTCATGCCAAACTTGGAATAAGCTTACTGTAGTAACAAGAGCGTCTGGTGACTGCATAAGCAATGCATGTACCGTAAATTTTTGTAGATTAAAAAAAAAAAAAAAAGGGATGTAAACTGAAATAAAGCTTATAGACACAAAGTGTTTTCTTATGATAAAAAAATAAAACAAGCGCTCTACACCCTGTTTCATTGCTCTCCTGTGGGGCTAGATAAATATATTTGCTGAGAAGCTTTAAGTGCTTCTAAATATTTCAGCGGATAAGTATCTCAGACAAGCTTCTACAGCAAGCTACATCTTCATTTTTATTCCTAATCAAATAATGTGCATTATATTGATCTGAAATCCTGTGCACAGACGGGTTTTAAGCAATCCTAATATATTAACTGTGAGGCACTGACAGTATCACAACTAAAGACACATAGCTGGACAGAACAGATCACTGCCATGTGGCCTAAGGCGTGGTACCACGATACTAAGAACAGAAACACTAGAGCCCTGCTCCAGAATTCATTTCTATCATCTTGCACCTTTACAGGAGAACAGCACTTAAACAATGCATAGCTTGTATCACTTTCTTTATTAGAGTACAAAAAATTATCACAAATAAAAATGTGAGGTTTGCTTAGAGCTCCACCTGCTGATTTAGTCTGGCTCATACAGGCTTTATTTTCTTCACTGCTGAAAAATATATGATAGTTCCATAGAGAACGATAGACTCTAGTTATCAGTCACCAAGTCTGGGGACTTTGCCCTTTTAATGTTGAAGAGATTCTTAGGAAAATAATAAGAATAAAAAAACGAGATCTGCTGAGAAAACGTAATCATTTGGAGGAATAAATGGAGCTCAGAAAAATAATGAAACATTCGCAAATAATTGACATTAAAGCTTCTGGTGCAACTAAAGCCATTTATTTGTCACTGGACCAATCATATAAAAGTCCTGCCAGTTTTAACTAAACCAATACCAAGCTGCAGACAATTTGCCTGTAAGCTGAAATTATTAACATCTAATTTACCATCTCTGGTAATGAACACAGATCTAACAGCAACGGAGGTCTGCAGTTTGCATACACGTAAAAAAAAAAAAAGGCCCTGGAAGAAACGACACAGTGTATTGTCGCTAATAAAATAATGCTAAACGTAGGCGCCAGACTAGCGGCAAAAGAAGGCAGTTTCCACAAGTTTTTAACTTTTAGTTATCTGCAAGCCATTTTTTTTCACTCAAGCCCTGCAGGAAAAAAAATTGGCTTGTGGATAACTTTTTGACCCCTCTTGCCGCTAATCGGGCGCCAAAATGTATCTTCATACCCACGTATTTTGCAGCTTCTCTAAAAGCAAAGGTAAAATTTGGTGCCCTGAGGCACCCGCTAGCGGCCGTTGCCGTGCACCCAAATTTCCCCATCGTTTTATTATAGGCACATATGGCAGCGCCGTTTTTACCTGCTTTCGCCACACAAATGGCAAGAGCATTTATAAATACACAAAGTAATACAGTAAGTGAAACATATTTTTCTTATTTTATGTGTTTAGCACATATTTCATTAACATCCAAGTTTGGGTAAAACAGAGAATCTGATTGGAATCATTCCGTACTGGTACATCAGCCCCTGACTGTACACATGTATCAGAGCCAGGAGACAGTAAAATGATATACAAAATGCAGCAATTTCATCTCTAGTAATGTACTGTATGTTTCAAAGTGCTTTTACATTAAGTACATTTTAATGCATTTTGCACATGCTTGCTTTTATTGCAAATCATAACTCTTTCCTGAAAACATACTGCTCGCTCATAAAATATGCACCGCATTTAAACTGTCCCTATTTATGTGCTGGCTGCGGAAGACGACAGATTTTAAAATACTAAAAATGCCAGACAGAAGTCTATATTAAACTAATGAAGTTCAAATTTTTATTTTTATACCCACTAAGAAATGCTGGTAATAGAAGGGAACAACACCTGTTGAAAAGGTTGAGGATGCAGCCAGTTCCTGTGATAATCATCACTGGTGTACAATGAAAGCAAGACGCCCAGACATTGCAGACCTGAAGCTAAACTCTGCCCCTTCTGGGGGGCTGACCAGACTACATTTACGCTTAGTACAGTAAAGTCTCAGTTATCCGGCACTGATGGGGATCAGCTGATGCAGATATGTCTGCTTTCTGGGTGCTTGAGACTCCATGTTAAAAATAGGCCTAGCTAATACAATACTATATCCCACTATATCCAGGTGGTCCCCAACTTATGAACTACCTGCCGATACAAACTGTACATAAATGTAAATATATTTTTTGAAAAAGAAAAGTTTGTCGTTTTTGAGAAAATCTATTTAAAAAACAAAATTCAAAAAAAAAAAAAAAAAAAAAAAAGGTTTTTGAACTTGTAAAATGACATTTTGCAGTGGTACACTGAGGGCACAGAGGTGACACAGTGGGAGATCAGAGGTAGGACAGAGGGGTACACTAAAGGCATGGGGGACAAAGATGGCAGTGTTTCGACTTATAGACATTTCCCACAATGCAACCAGGTTCACAGACTGCAAACGGTCACGGCCATGGCCCTGACATCACACTGAGGGGGGGGGGGGGGGGGCAGTCTCTCCATACTATCAGCCATACAAGATATCCCTGATGATCTATTCGAGAAAAGATAAAGATTTCTCCCGGAAAAGTAGGTATCTAATACTGATTAGGATGATATTCAATCCTGTGTTAAAGTACCTCTTTAAGCTCATTCTTTGAAGGATCATACCTTCTTGTCCCAAACAATTCATAATTAAACATGATTTGCTGTACAGTGAGCGAGTGTGAGAGTGAGCAAGTGTGTTGTGCACAAATCACGATTGTGCTTTTTATGTCTTTTAGACTGATGTTAGATTCATGCCCTGTTCATGCAGTGATGTTAGATTCATGCCCTGTTGCAAAACAGATCTTGTCTGTGTTGACATGCAGACAGCATTGTGGAGGATCTACTACCTTTGCTACCTTCTTTCTATGCCAGTGATTACCCATATGCAAAGTATGTGCAGCGGAGCTAGCTGGGGAGATAGTTTACAGCGGCCTTTGCTGCCTCCTGTACATCTTCCATCCACCATATCTTCACTCTGCAGCCTTACAATGGCTTCCACTCTTCATTCCTGATACAGAAGAAAACTGTAGCATGCCAGTTAAAGAGTGAAAGCATAGTGGTAAACGGAGGACACAGACTGCAGTGATTGTAGAGAGAAACCTGCTAACTTGGAGCTTTCTCTTTAGCATACTAATCTGCATGTTGTCAGGATGGGAAAAAAAGCTCTAGGATATCAGTCACAGCAAACCGGTGAGGGAGGTACCACTATGCAGGCTAAAGGGTAACAGGGAAAATGTGTATCAGCAAGGAAAAGGTCCTGAGTCAACCATCTTTAGCTTTTCTTTCAGGTAAAAAATGTGGGGCTTTTTGTATGCATGAATTGGATAATGTTGTAACTATAGATGTTGTAACTATAGATGTGCACTAAATTGCCAAAGGTATTGGGATCCCTGCTTTTCTACACACACATATTTTAATGACATCCCATTTGTAATCAACAGACTATAATATGGAGTTGGCCATCCCTTTGCAGCCATAACATCATCAACTCTTTTGGGATGGCTTTCTACAAGTTTTGGAGTGAGTTTATGGGAATGTTTAGCCATTCTTCCACAAGAGCATTTCTGAGGTCAGGCACTGATGTTGAAGAAGAATGCCTGGCTAGCGGTCTCCATTCTAACTCATACTAAAGATTTTCTATTGGGTTGATGTCATGGGCTCTGTGCAGGCCAGTGAAGTTCCTCAACACCAAATCTGCTGTTACCCACTCATTTATAGTAGGCGGAATTCATACTTTCCATCTCCAGATTATTAACTTCCTGGCAATCTAGGTTCCTAATATGGCTAGTAACCGGTCTAACCTACATCCGCTCTCCTCTATGATCCCCAACACAGATTTATGTGGAAGTTTCAAGTAGTCATTATTAAAGTCCTCCCTGTCCCTCCAAAACTGTTGGGATATCCCTAAATGAGATAAGAAAAGGGTGCCCTGCTCCATCCCACACCTTGTTAGTAAAATATATATCATTAGTTGAAGTGTGGCACTTTCAAAAACCCAGGACGTTTGAAAGGCTTTGACTCAATTATGTACTCCCACTTTTAGTTCCCATTTTTGGCAGAAGGAAGGAAACGTTCCATATGACTGTAGTTTATCTACAGTCAATAAATTTGGGATAGATTATTTTTTGGTTTTAAGTGTAGTACCCATTTTTCCTAATCATTACTGCTCTGTAAATTTACATGGTGTACCACTTTGTGGCTGTGTTGCTAATGTTCTTAATTGCTTCTACGTTGTTATAAATACTACTAAAAGTTCACCATAGAATATTTAGCAGTGAAGAAATGTACTTATTACATAGGTGGTAGCCTATCACAGTACCAATCCTGGAATTCACCGAGCTCCTGATAGCAACCCATTCTATCAAAAATGTTTGTAGAAGTAGGCTGCATGCCTATGTGCTCGATTTTATACACCCATAGCCATGGAAATAATTTTTTGCCAATACAGTGTATTTATGATCTCAGCAGAAAAACTATATGCCTCCCTTATCTTCAGTCTTGTTGACAATAACTGGCATTACATCACCATGGAGTTTTCCAGACCCCTTTTTCCAGGTCCCGGGAGTAAGACCTGAGTAATTCGAAATCAGTAGTACACATACGCAGCAGAGATTTCAGAAACACGTTTCCTAAAAAGGATTGCTACCTACAGAAATAATGATGAAGTCAGACAATGCCTAGCCTACTTTGCTGTGAAGCACCATAGCTGTAGCAGAATATGTTGTACACCATGGCAGCAGCATAATATGGTGTACCTGTAGTTGTGCCATTTCTAGTGATATGTCACATAGCAATATTTTCTTTAGATGAACTCAAGGGGGGAATTTTGATGCAAATGGTGAATTCACGCAAGTTATAATAATGGAAAGAATTCACATGATGGTAAGACAATTGGCAAGCAGGCAGGTTGCATCGGTAAGTACGGATGTAGGAGCAGAAAGGGTAGTGTTAGATGTAGGTGGGAAGGTTAGTGGTAAGCTCAACACACACCATACAATCTTGGTTGTACAGATTTACCAAATCTATGTAGTATAAGGGCCAACAGATTGAAAATACCTTGAATGATTGATTGGATAAGCTCTTATACTACATGAAAGTGGTAAGATTGAACAACCAAGATTGTATGGTGTGTGTTGAGCCTTAGGGCCCTTTTACACTTAATCTGTTGCTCTCAGTTAAAATGGAAAGAAAACTGATTTTCAAAGTAATGCCCATGTTTTCCTATGGCATCTTTCACACTTAATGCGTTTCAACTGAAATCTTTGTCACAATGCACAGCTATGGAAAAACCGCGTACTAACGCGTACCAAAGCACACTAACGCACACCAACTGATTAAGTGTAAATGGGGCCTTAGATGTAGGAATGTTAAGTGTTAGAATAAGCGCCAGTGAGTATAGTGTAGGTAAGGTGGCAGTGAGTAGTGGTAGTAGAAGGGTTAATGTAAGTGTTGTGTCATGGAGTAGCGGTAGTAGACTGGTTAGTGTTAGGTATACTGGTAGTAGGAGGGATACTGTTAGGTGCATCAGAAGTGGGTTAGTGTGAGAAAAGGGATTAGGACGAGTTTAACATGAGCAGTAACTTATTAATAGTATTAATATCAGTAGGTTTATATTACCGTTATTATACTATCAGCTATTTGGGCCAAACTCATTAGAGTCTATACCAAGTGTACACTAAGTTCATAATTACTGTAAGTGACATAACTGTCATAAATATCAGCTATACAGAATGTTACATTCCTTAAGTTTCTGTTAATTTCCAGCTTACATAATACCATTGCCAACAATAATAATAAGCAAAATATATTTTAAACTTGAAAATTGTTTTCTTATTTACGTATATTGGATATTTATTGTTACCAAAAAAAAGAAAAAAAAAAAAAAAAAGAAAAAAGGAGACAGGAAACAGATGCACATTTTAGTCTTCATGATTACAGAAATCTAGATGCTATGAGTGGTTTAAAAACGAAATCAAAGGAAAATCATCCCCATTGCTGACATCAATTGCAGTCTGATTAAAGGTTAGAGGAAAAAGCTCTCTGGCTACTCGCAATGAATTAAAATAAAGTACAGCTCAGGAGTTTTTCATTCATACTATATAGGATGAAAATCACATCTTTGTTGTTCAATGAAATAAAATAAAAAAATCAATCTTGCTTTATACATTTCCCAGACTCTGCAACAGGAAAAAAAATACTTAAATTTTATCAGTCTTCAAAAGAAGAGTCAGAAACTGTTTTTTTATGCATTATAATTCACTTCCGGCCATCTGACCAACAGGAAATGAAGGAACCTTTCCAACAGTGACAAGGACAGCACTAAAAGTATGATAGAGAAGGGGATAAGGTTAGGTCTCCTGCTACGTTTTGTTTCTGATAGTGGCCTGATCCAGCAAACAATTTACATTGTGTTTCTGATAGTGGCCTGATCCAGCAAACAATTTACGTTTTGTTTCTGATAGTGGCCTGATCTAGCAAACAATTTAGGCAAAATTCAAACTTGACTGTTTGCATGCACTTTCTGCATAGGAAAACTGAAAACCTATGTTGTAGATTTGAACTTTGGTGTACATTGCCAAATTTGGCACTGAGCAACCTGTATGTGGAAAATATCCACTACCTGTTTTTGGGATGGAACAATGTAATGGACCCACTGAGTTAAAATGCATTTATTTGCAGCTAATAGAAACAAGTGCTCAATGGGCGTTAAAGAGCATGTATCTGAAGTATTGGTGGGATCTTGGCAGTGAAATAAAGCCAAATAGGTATTTGCAGGGATTACGTGGCTATAGCGGCACACAGTGAGTAACTTCTGCGCTCATTCACTTTAAAGTCTTTTTTTTTTTTTTTTTTTTTTAGTAGACACCTGACACTTCTCCTTTGCTTTGTTAAGTACAAATAAATTTCTACTTTTCTATGAACATGCAAGCGTGCAAGTAGTACACGTGACATGGATGCCGATTGGGTGGGCAACGGTGGCCTAGAAGTAGGGCGTCCCCAGAGAGCCAATATAAAGGAGGCCAAGAGGTCTTGCCCTCTCTCCCAGGGGCAGACACCTAGAGCAGAGAGAGTGTGCGAGCAAGAGCATGGAAAAGTGGACAATAAAAGGGCTCATAGGTACTGTGTGAACCATAGGTGAGAAATCCACATATCAAGTCCTTTCATGGGGACTGTTGGAATTTAAAGTGGATCCGAGATAAACTTTTACTCATTGCATAATTGTGTTCATTTCATATAGTTTATAGGGCATTCCTCGAGCCAAATACTTTTTTTGTTTTGTTTTAATAATTCCCTATAAACTAAACAAGCCTCACCTACATTTTTCACAATGCCTTGGCATTTTCAGACAGTAGCAAGGGCTTACAGGAGCTCAGTCTGGGCAGGAGGAGGGGGAGGTATTACTAGCCATTGATTTCAGAGGCAGAGGGGAGGAGGAGAGGTGACTGGATTTACACAGAGGCAAGCTGATAGCATCTCCTGATAGCAGCCTGTGACAAACAGAACATGGCTGCTGTCATTGTATCACAGGAAGAAATAATCATATTCTGTTGAAGCTGTTTGCAGATAGAAATGCTGTGTAAACTATCTAAACTTTAGGTAACATATATAGACAAGTTACTTGTTATAGTTAGTTTTTCATCTCGGATCCGCCTTAAGGATTATATTTCTGAATTCTGGGTCCTCATTTACTTTAAATAACCTGTTTCAGTAAAAAGACTTGATATATAGAATGTCTCTTTAAATGAGGTTTCTAGAAGAACAATACTGAAGGGCTTTAGGAACATTTGTTTATATTTCATGAAGGACATAGAACAACTTATCGGCCCTGGAACCAGACAGCCAGTCTGGGAAGGTATAGAGTTCCTAACAGAACAGAAAACATTGTCAGCAAGAACAGAAAACATATACAGTTAGGACATACTACCTCATATTCGGGGTATTCAGGAAGGAAAAGCCATATTTGTCTCTTCCCATCTGAGCAGACGCAAGCAGCTATCTGCACGTCACATATTACATGCTCTTATCAGCCAATTGCAGGCCTAGGATGCGATGTGTGACTGGTCGCCCCTGCCGGGTGATGTCGAAGTTAACTCTTGAGGCTGGTACATAAAGCCAAAAATGAGCTACAGAGCTTCACTTCAAGTCACTTGTAACTACTTATTTCTTGCTTCTTCTAACTTCCTGTATATTTGTACATTTGCTGGTGAGGTAACAGAGAGTGCTCTTAAAGTGAACCCGAGGTGAAAATAAACTGATGAGATAAACAATTCTATTTATCCTCCTACTCCTAAAAATGAATTTTTAAGACATCCCAGGATTTTATTTTATATTTAAACATTTAGAAAGTCGATTGAATGTTTTGTTGTCTCTGCTCAGTTGCAGTCTATTAAGCGTCCCTAAATGAAAATACATGAACTATATTGACCCTTTCTCACTCCATCTGCTCTCAGAAATATGTAGAAAATGTATTTTGTTACAAAAAACTTGTATGGCTGTAATTTGCTTATCAGTGATGTTTACTATATTCCTGACAAGCTCCTGACAAGACAGACGCTGTCATTTCCAGCCTTAAAAATTAACTATTTCAGGCAGCAAAACAAAACAAGTAAAACACCCTGGTTATTAATATGTTTAGTACTGTACATACACATGTTTATTTCATCATGTCACCTCGGGTACACTTTAAGATGAAACTTAGCCAGTCGCTAGGATTGGTTTAAGATGCCATGAAATGCAAGTTTGAATTTCAGATTCCTGCTGTGCTGAAGCACCCTTAAAGACGTATGCCTGCATTCCACTTCTGCTGTATACCTGTATTGCTAAATAAATTCACTTGGATGATCTGAAGACGTCTGTGAGTGAGTTCCTTCCATTGCTGCTGATATATGCGGTCTGTTTAGCTGGAAACTTGAATTTGCTTGTGTTATGCCGGCATTTGGCCCATCTGGAATCCCCAGGCATCTATACCTATCTCCACACTCTGAAGATTAAGGACATTTGGTAACGGTACCAGAGTGAATGGAGTGAATGCGGGTTGCTGTGTATGGTGATTGTGAGAAGCGCTCCGCACTATTTTTAAGTGTTTTTAGGGTAGGATCAGTGTTTTCATTTTTTTTGATACTGTAATTGACAATAATAAAGGTGTTTATACTTTGGGATTCCCTGAGCAGCAGCATAGTTTTGTTTTTCTAACATTAATCCCACAGTACAATAGAAGATTAAGTGTTAAATATGAACTATACCAATACACAGCAAGCAATCAAATCCTGCTTTGCAACAGTAAATAGCAAAAGAGTTATACAACAGCTTTGTTGCAATATCATTTTCTTTCATAAACTATTACTGGTTTAAATTTCAAGTTCTATATTCTGGCTCATGGGTGTAGAGCAATCATTGTTTGATGTCTTTGTAGCCAAATGTGCAGTCAGGACTGTTGCAGCACTGATAAGCACTGTGCTTTTCTTTGCCATAACAATATTACACGTTCAAAATAATGCAAAACAAGTATAAGGCCCAGGTATTCCTCTATACTTATCAAGTTAATCATTCTGCTAAAGAGAACCTGAGAAAATAGCTCCACTGCTTTCAATTAAATGCACAAACATTCGCAAATGGTTGTTAACGCAAGCCATCCAAGTACCATTAAAATGAATCTAATTGTAATCACTTCATCATGCATTAGTCTGTGTGTTTAACCTACAATATGGTTGCACCTTTTTAAATAGCACTGTATGGCGAAGTGACAAAAGTACAATCTGTGCATTAATTATTTGCCTGATGTGCATGCTGTCCAACACTTAGCAGTATAAAGCTTAATGGGGAATTGGCACCGTTACAAACAAGGCAGCTGTTTTATACTTCTGCAGTTTCAAAGGGACAGCAAGCACATAAATTCATTCTCTCTTAAAAACTGCAGAGAGTTTCTGGGGTGATCAATTCCCGCAAGCGCCCCTTGACGCTATCATTTCACAGTGATTGCTGGCTTCTTTTCATAACAGCAATATCATTCACATCTGTGTCAAAGACGAAGAGCAGACAAGACGGAAACACACAAGGAACGTTTCCACGGGAGTCTCGGGGTGCAGTAAAGTCCTACCATTTGTCAGTGTGATTGGACAGCTACATAGAAATCAATGCAAAGAATATGTTCTCATTGTTCTCAGCTGCCTGCTCTGGGTCAGTCTCCTCTGTTCATTTATCAAAATCCTTGACCAATCTGTTCTGTGTGGCTCCTGGTGGAAGAATTTTTTACAATTTACCCATACTGACCCAAAATTCAAACTCCGCCTCATCAACGTCTAACAAGGAGACTCGGTGCGCATTACTGATGTAAAGTGAACACTGCCCGAAGATCCGATCTGAATTGTTATACTGTATGAAGCCAGATCAGTTCAATGGCACTTTACACATTCAGCTACAATCTGATTAAGCCTGCACCAATGTAATGATATCTAGGGATATTAGATTAAATGGCTGGGTCTGGCGACTGTCTAATCTCTGTAGGGAGCCCCATAATGCCACTGACTGAGGTCAGTTGAGGAGAAAAAATGATTACAGACGGTGGGAAATCATTGCTTGATGTGACAAAAAATGGTTATTAATAAATTGATACAGTTATTAATGCTGTTTAGTCGGCAACATTGTCAGTGCAGGACACCCTTTAAACAGGGGTCTTCTGAGCTCCAAAGGGGCCTGACAAATTACATAAATATCTAAATGGCTTAGAAACGCAGCTCTATCTCCCACCCAGTGACAGGCGCATATGTTCAGGCCAGTTGCAACCATGCAGTTTCAGTACATTTCCAAGGGTTGCCAGGGAATGCATCACTATGAGGGAAAAGGCGGGGAGGAGAAGATTATAACCAGCACAGAGCTCCCTTCCGCTCAGCATCTTCCAGTATGAAGGCACTGCAGTGATATATAGGCAACTGCATAACTAGATATTTATTAAAAAGTGGAAGTGGTGGTGGAGTTTGGGGATGACACTATGTTAAACGAATAGTTTTGAACCTAGTGATAGGTACAAGAGTTTTCAAAGTCTGGTTTCATCCCCCTTTGAATGGCAATTTTTTTTTTTTTACATGCAAGTTTACGGTTTGACTAAATAAATGTAGCACAAGCCAGCATTACCAAACTGGATTATTCATTTGACTAAAACTGGTACAATTGATTTTAAAAGGTCAATGATCCTGTGTTCCCTTCATGTCACCTACAGAATTATGAAGAGATTAAATGATCTCTACCTACCAAGAGTATTGTGAGTATGTATGCCACAGACATATAAGAGAATGGCAAAACACTGCTAGATGTACGTCTAAAGTAAAGGATACAATGAGCAACCGGTTGCTTTTATTTCAAAGACATCAGTACAAAAGAACAAAGTCAAGGAACAGGCACGGGGGGGGGGGGGGGGGAGGGGGGATCGGGGGGCAATAAAGCTACTATCTGGCAGAGGGGGGGAATGAATCCGCACGGAAAGGGATGACCACAAACTAATTGGAATGTCCCTCAATGTCATGCAAAAGCTCTAGGCTGACATCAAGTATCCTCTAAACACAGCGCCAAAGTCCTTTATTTATAATGTGAAAATATGTCTGGATCATGTGCATTTCTAATTAAAAATGAAACAAGCCTTCCAAAAACAATAAAAAGATCACCAAAGGTACATTTTTTGGTGTCACGTGTACAACTAAAAACCTCAAAATGATAAAAGTATTACTTTAAGCAAAGCCTTGTTGGGGACAGATAAAACTAGCAGGACTCAGTACAACTTTATACGCAAGAGTGGCACAGCAAGACGAACAGCACAAGTAATGTTCTCTGCTGGTCTAATGATTTCACCATAATAGAAAGTATTACTTGGGATTAAAGTAACAAAATAAATACAGCCACACATCAATAATTCAAGTGCTGGGTTTGGTGCTTACTCACTATCAATTATACTCTTCTCAATTGGGAATCAATGAGGCCATCACAGATTACTTAGAATAGAGGCAATACAATAGCAGACGTGTAATGTGAAACCAAAGAACGCAAAATATAATAAAGCAGGGACAAGTGCCCTATTAAACATATCATTATGTTACATTAGAAATCAAATTAGAATAAAAAGTATTTTCTAAAGTGAAAGGTCTCACTAGGCTACAGATAGCAGAACACACAAGAGATTAACATTTTCTAGCTAGACTGGGAACTGAAAAAAGGGGGTGTGGCTACATTTTTAGGCCAAGAACAGGTAGGAGAACTATAAGGTGCACGGGAGACAGGTTTTTAATGGTTTGCTTATGCTAACCTGTAATTTTGCTTTAGGTTCACTCACAATTATCTGAAATTGGACATGTTCTGTGGAATTGCAATTTTGCTTTGTCACACATCTAAAATATTTCAATGACATCGTAGTTGACCTATGGTAAGTTTTTCTTCTGTTTCATGTGTTTTGCGAGTCTTCTGCATTTTTACTACTTTCTGTGTGTGATGTGTGCTTTCCACTTAATACAAGACACACACAAAACTCAAATTTGTTTCGGGAAAAACACAAACAGATTTAAGTTAATTAGATACATATCTGACAATTATCTGCAGATCTGAAGATCCATCCTGGTGGATCTGATCTGCAGATGAATGTCTGTTAAACAAGGTGTGTATGATGATCTGCAGATATCATAGACTATGAATGCAATTTGCAGGAACGGATCTTTTGCAGATAATGATCTTTTGAATGTGTACAGCATCTGTGTGTGCAGCATCTTGCAAAGATTTTTATCTGATGAGGAGTTCAGTTCCATAGAATAGACTGTGTAGAGTTTGGCTCTCATACTACATGGAAGGGGGTAAAATTGGTCTGTGATCTTGCATTTACCAAAGTGTGTATGTAGCATAACTCACAGAGGAAACAAAAAATTCAACTCCCAAACCTGGAATTGGACGTGGAATATTGTGTACAGAATGTGCATGGATACGTGTGACCGCTGCCTGTGGCTTTGTTCTCAATAGAGCGAAGAACGGACTTTTTTTGTCCATTGTCCACTCATTGCTAAGCAAAGAGTGAATGGCTTGTCACGCTGCCACGGATCCGTGGCAGTAAGCGCAGTACACTTATGTGCAGCCCACGATGATCCTGGGCAAGGCGGACGCTTTCCCCATAAAGCCTATGTGGGAGCGCATATGCCTAGGGGGCTCCAGCTGCATCACTGCTGACCATCGGAGCAGGCTGTCCGCTACTGCTGGCCCCATGTGATGCAGAAGTTATGTGGGAACGGAGCCTGAAGCTCAGGTTTCAATACCTTTATCCCTGGAAACATGTGGCTCAGTTGCTTATGACCACAAATTAATATATAAATGTAACCTTTATTTTATGTATTCATTAATCCTAAACATCCACAATGTCCCCAAGCAGAAAATAAAAATAAAAAATAAAGCTGCTTCTCTTCCAGGAAGCACAAGTGTTATGCAGCAATTATTTTTGTATGAGTGATAATATAAGTAATTTCCTTTTCAGCTTAAATTCCTTTGTTGCCAAAATGATTACAGTCAAACCTGTGAAGTAAGAAGCTGTATGACAGCATGTGCATCTGTCATCTTTAAACTATGCTGAGGTCACAAGAAATGACAACATAAGAAACAGTGCTGTGCTTGATGCATTATCTTCTACGCTATAACAAAGTCTAATATTTTGACAGTCAAACATAAAACTAATTTATTATACTACCTTGCAACCTTGCAGCTGGACTCGATCAGATCATTCTCGATATCAAGAAGACTTGGAGGAAGGCTGAATTCCATGGGGGAGGTCAGTCTCTTTAAGCGAAGCAATCCTACGCAGAATTTGGCACCCATTTCTTCAAGTTCTTTTGTGCCGATCTGCAAACCCTGGAGAAAATAGAAATTTTTTAACGTCATCTGAAAAATTAGGAAATCTGCAATAGTTAATACTACTCATCCCTCCTCAAATTCCAACAGAATAAACTTAAATGGAGCAAAAAACAAAGCAAAATCAAAACGAAATTGCATCATCATTTTAATGTTCAAGAGTGTGCTAACTTACCTCTACCTATAGCCCTACAAAAAAATGAGGAGGATTCTCTGGGAAATAGAGGGGAAGTACCGGTAAATATCAATGAGCCAATACATAAATTAAATGCATAACACTTAATAAAATATTAAAAGTATAAAAATTAAAAAATATATCTAAAAAAATAAATCTAGTAATCCCTTTATTATGCGCTATATTTATCTGAATATACAGTATAAACAAAGAATAATTCTTTCCTATTAAAGAAGAGTCTAGTACTGAACAAGTTCCTGAACAATCTGCGAGCAAACAGTTTTTGGAAGCCAACGTCCTCCACTTGCTGCACGGGTTTTGAATGCAAATTGTGTATTCTGCCCGTGTTTTGGGTTCTGCTCCTCTATACAGCTGGTCAGCTCGAGTGCAGCCTGCATTTGGAAGTGCTGCCAATATCTCCTGTTGTACACAAATCTAAAGGCTCATACACACATCAGACTATAGTCTTTGGAAAATGAAAGATCACAGACCAATCTTACCACCCTTCATGTAGTATGAGAGCCATACTCTACACAGTAGAAGTAGTGGAAGAGAAAAGCACAGGGGGTCCGGGAGCCCGATCTGGTGCAATACGTTAATCAGTATGGAGATAATAAGTAAGTGCAAAAGGTTTATACTCACAAGAGTAGGTTGCTGAATGAGGCAACCACTCGTTCTCGCTTGTGGGGAAGTACCGTCCCCACTCGGCCTTTTATCCTTGGTCGCAACTCCTGAAAAACGATCTATCTATCGGAGAATCTCCGATATGGATCTTACCCTCAGACTAGAGGTTCAAATAACTTTCGGAAAAAAGTAGGAGGCGCCCGGTAGAACGTAACAATGTAATCACTCTATATGGTAGATATAACATCCAAGAAAAAAATGGTGTGATCCTACCTTCTAGGTGTACCCTTTCGGGAAGTATACCAACGGAATTTTTATGACTTTAGAAGTTCAGGTTTATTTTGCACAGGACAACGCGTTTCATGGTAAAAACCGCTTCATCAGGTCAGTAACAGTGCCTTTAAAATTATAAAAAAAACATAGCGCTCAGATACAATCTGTTTTCTCAAAAGAAATTATTATCATACAAAACAATAACTGAATCAAAGATGCAAAAAAATATAAAATTATTATTTATGTTTTGCATCTTTGATTCAGTTATTGTTTTGTATGATAATAATTTCTTTTGAGAAAACAGATTGTATCTGAGCGCTATGTTTTTTATAATTTTAAAGGCACTGTTACTGACCTGAGGAAGCGGTTTTTACCGTGAAACGCGTTGTCCTGTGCAAAATAAACCTGAACTTCTAAAGTCATAAAAATTCCGTTGGTATACTTCCCGAAAGGGTACACCTAGACGGTAGGATCACACCATTTTTTTCTTGGATGTTATATCTACCATATAGAGTGATTACATTGTTACGTTCTACCGGGCGCCTCCTACTTTTTTTCCGAAACATACTCTACACAGTCTTTTCTATGGAGCTGAACTCCACATCAGAAAAAAATCTTTGCAAGATGCTGCACACACAGATGCTGTACAGACACAAAAGATCAGTATCTGCAAAAGATCTGTTCCTGCCAAAAATCCATTCCTGCAAATTGCAATGATAGTCCATGAGATCTGCAGATCATCATACACACATGATTTAACTGACATTCATCTGCAGATCAAGCAATCATCCGCAGATCTGAAAATCCATCCTGGTGGATCTGATCTGCAGATGAATGTCAGTTAAATCATGTGTGTATGATGATCTGCAGATCTCATAGACTATCATTGCAATTTGCAGGAATGGATTTTTGGCAGGAACAGATCTTTTGCAGCTACAGATCTTTTGAGTGTGTACAGCATCTTTGTGTGCAGCATCTTGCAAAGATTTGTGTCTGATGGGGAGTTCAGCTCCATAGAAAAGACTGTGAAGGTATGGCTCTCACACTACATGAAGGGTGGTAAGATTGGTCTGTGATCTTTCATTTTCCAAAGGCTATAGTCTGATGTGTGTATGCATCTTAAGTATACTTATGGCTAACTGCATCACGTGTATCAGTTTGCATTTAATTTATCTAGATTAGGGTTTAGTTTGCATCTGATTTGTAGTCAAGGTGTGTATTTAAGTCTCGGGGGGGGGGGGGGGGGGGTAAACAAAGATAGAACTATGGCCCATATGCAATTCACTTTTTCTCCTAAGAGAAACAAAACAAAAAAAATATCATACACATAAATCTAGGCACATCGTCTCAAGTTAGGACATTTAAATAAGTTACTAGGGAGGTGCTAAAGGAGGTGTGGCCAGTAAAATACCAAAGACCGTTAACCCTTTGCAGACTCACATGCAAATGCTCATACAAATGCATTCACAGTATAAGGAATGTACCTGTTGATATTGTTGAATCCGCCGCTTCCAGGTCTCAGCGCTTGTGCCCTGCTGATGATGCTGCTGGTGGCTCACAGGCCGCACATTCTGATAGGCGGAGGGCACGTTCCCAGTACGCCCTCCACAAAGGTAAACAATAGTCAGCTGACAGAGCGGTGTCAGCTGACTTTACAGCTGACAGAGCGGTGTCAGCTGACTTTACAGCTGACACCTAGGCAGGGCCTTGCTGTGTGATTGGGTGTGTGGAGAGTGGTCAGCCACTGATTGGATGATGTATTGTATTTAAACCTGCAGAGTGCTCCCAGTCATCTCCCATGATATGCATAGCGTTGGGTAGTTGCAGGGTGCACACTAAATTGTTTATGATACTCTGGATATTGACCTTGGCTTGTATTTGACTACTCATCTGTTGTGATTAACCTCTGATTCCTGGAAATCCTTGTCTGCTGTCTGAACCGACCTTGCCTGTTATTGGATACCCCTTGCTTGCCGCTTGGATCGACCTCTGCTAGTTCCTGGACTGCCCTAGCTTTCCACCTGGACCCACCTCTGCTAGTTACTGGATTCCCCCTTGCTTGCCACCTGGATTGACCTTTGCCTGTTACTGGATATCCCTTGCATGCTACTGGAACTGGACGATAAGTATAATCCTACTTTCCTTATCAGCCAACTGAACAGTGTGCATGCAGTCTCATATAAACTTCCTCACTTATCACCTGGAGCATCAGTTACCTGTTGAATAACTTTGCATGCAGACTAAAAGGAACTGTGTCATAACTTGCATTATCTATTACCTGTTGCATAATACTGCATGCAGACCTGCTTGAACTATTTCATAACCCAGATCATTCATTGCCTGTTGAATAACTTTGCATGAAGACTTGTTTGAACTGTATTATACCTGGTTTACTCTTTACCTGAACTTTGCCTGTAGATTGCTTGATCTCTCTCTTGATACTGGATAATCTGCAATCAATATCTCTGCTACTTCTGACACAAGACACTGATTGAGTCATTCCTCTGAATACAGGTAATAGCCCTGTGTAATACTGCTGAACTGTAGAACTGTGTTACTAGCCTCATTAGGGCTCTAACAGGTTATTCCTCTCTACTTCAGTCTGTATGCCTTGCATGTTAAGACCTGGGGGTAACCGTAGTCTGGAGACAAATAACGTGTCCTGTTCACGCGGGGGCTTGTCTATAGGTGAAGATGTGGGCCGGGCTCAGAGCCGCAGTAAAACATCGGGACATAAAGACTGAGTGAGGACATAACCTGTCAAGCCTTACACACAGAAATCAGTCACCCAGGAACCACTGGTATCCCTACAGCTACGTTAAAAGCCGGGGTGATGAAACATAGAAAATCATTTTTTCTCCTCCATGAAAGATAACCTGATACAAATTTAGTTATGAAAAATGTATTTACTTAAGAGACCATAAAATCACTATCAAAACCTGAACAGCACCCACTCAGAAAAACCAACAAAATACGCCTATACTACATTGTATGTACCTATACATATACTCCCTCCCCCCCATCTACATGCCTGACGACCCCTTTAATCCTCACGCCAAAACTGTCAAACCCAATTAGCCAGACCACACCGGGCATCCCCAGTATTGGAGTATTGGTTGGTATCAGCTGAAGTCCATAGACCATGCAATGTTTACAGAAAGATGTGTCGGACCAATCAATAGCTTAGTTGTATGCAGCACTAACAAGTTCTCCCTGAACAATGGGTTATTGTCAGTGCAGATCTCTCCTCTTCCTGCCCCGTACACCTCCTGGTTTGTCCTGTCAGCTTGCTACAGAGGTTTATGGGGAAAGAAGAAGAGAGATCTGAGCTGCCTGGAGTGATTTTATTACTACTGTGGTGTGCTGACAGCCGGAGGAAGAAGTGCACTTGTCACAGGAGTGAACTTGTCAGAGAGGCGAGGGGTAGCCAACATCACACGTGATCACTGACCCTGACTGGGCAGAGGATTTGGTGAGTCGTTAACTGGAAGCGGGGTGCACCAGTGGTGTGAATCTCTCCTGAGGTGACGGTCTGCAGCTTACCAACTTCTGAATTTATGCACCTTTCAACAAGACTGTTCAGCTATATACAGTTTGACTTCTGAATTGCCTGATGTAAAAAGATTTTAGAGCGCTCAACCAAATAGGACTTATTTGGTCGGCTGAGTGTTTCTCTGGGTATTAGTGGAATTGCACCAAGTCAGCTAATGATTGTACTATGAGCATTGTATTATTTATTGTTTCACTAGAAACTTAATTGTTACTTGGAGTATTATGGATTACAGATTTTTTTGCGATTTTCCATATTGTGACCACTGTATAACTATTATTATTTTTTACATAGTGCCGACATCTTCCGCAGCGCTGTACAAAGTATATTGTCTTGTCACTTCCATTGTATGGAACGTGTAGTATATGTATCTTAGTCTAGGGTCAATTTAGGGGGAAGCCAATTTACTTATCTGTATGTTTTGGGGAAACCGGAGTGCCTGGAGGAAAATAATATAATTCTAGAATCTCCTAAGTGCCAGGTGTGACAGCAAACCCTTAGAGAACAAGTTATATGATCTGCTAAAGAGAAAGCTTAAAGTACATGCAGTCAATAATTAGCTGTATGTGCGTGAATTTTAAGCGTACTTGCGTAAATAACAGCCTGTTCTGGAAAGGGAACAATAACTATCCCCCTCCAAATAAAACAAGAAGTAGCCATCAATCTGCTCCTTTACAATACTTAATCCAGTTATAGTTCAGTAGAACCAATCTACAATCCGTAGCTAGCCATATGTACATGAGCGGTAGAAGTAAAAAACGGCTAGTGAACAGTTACTCACCAACTATACTTTGGGCTTCCTTTAAATTAGGACAAGAGTGTCCTAACTTTAATGGTTTATGAAAGAAAAAAAAACTAAAAACAGCTTTATTTTAAAGGACTCAAACTGTATCAACGTTTGCCTTCTTGTTCAAGTCTATTCTTATATTTTTCATTTCTGAACGGCCTGTTTCAGGCTACAGAAAGTGCATTAAGTCAAACTGATTTCATGAGCAGTGTGATTGTACCTGCTAAGTGTTCCCATTTGTTGTTCTAATGACCCTATCATCTGCCCTGGGACTGTCTACAAAAAGCGGCCTCCCTCTTCAAAGTCATTGCTGTCCATAATAAACAATAATGGCCTTAACAATTGTCCCTCAGGAGCATCCTCCTGCAATAATAGGACTGTGCTTCCTTCATTCATCATGGCTTGTGTCAATAGACAATTCAATTTAGATTTATAATGTTTATATAGTTCTATGATGTATTTTCAATGTTTGGATTGTTTCCAAGTTATTGTCAACTGTCAGTCAAAAACAAACCTGTCATGCACCTGTGCATAAAAAATAAATACTGTAGCTCTGGATATATAATTGATTGAAGTCACAGTGAAAAAATAGTCTGCTAAACATCCCTATTCATCAGAGATGCCAGGCAATATTAAAACAGATGTGTAGGAATTCAGTTCTCCAGGCCATATCCTCAGGAATTCCCACACCTCAAACCTATACACTCCCTTTTCCCCAACCCACCCTCACTTTACTTCTCAAACTTTTGCGTGCATGAAAAAGGGCACCGTGAAAAAAGGGCCCGGCTGGATAACGTAATGGTGCCGGTGGATAACGAAGTCTGATAACGATATACATCGTTGTTAAACTTGGTTAATGATAAATACCGTTGTAAAAACAGACAGGAAATAATGAAAAGATTTTAACGTTAAAAATCGTTACGCAATTCAACAATACAGCTTAACCCAACCCTACTCTCACACAGAACCCTCCCCTGGTGGTGCTTAAAACTAACCACTCCCCTGGTGGTGCCTAACCCCAACCTCCCCCTGTGCCTAACCCTAACCACTCCCCCGGTGGTGCCTAACCATAACCACTGCCCTGGTGGTGCTTAACCCCAAACCCCCGTGCCTAACCTTAACCCCCCCCTCTAGTGTTGCCTAAAACTAACGGCCGCCCAGGTGGTGCCTAACCCCAACCACTCCCCCTGGTAGTGCCTAACCACTCCCTCTGCAGGACTTCAGGCAACGACGGGTCCGTCGTCACCTCCCGCTGGGTGGGCGTTCCAGCGACAGTCCGGCGTGTGTACAGTCTGTCGGCGGACTGATACGGCTGTATCTGAGCGATCCACCGGGTGGATCGCTCAGAAACAGCCGTATCATTCTGCAGACAGACTGTACACACGCCGGACTGTCGCTGGAACGTCCACCCAGTGGGAGGGGACGACGGACCAGTCGTTGCCTGCAGTCCGGCGTGTGTACGGACTTTTACTGGTTAAATTTCTCCACAGAGATGCTGCGGTTTAAATAAATGTTCTTCTCTAAAGGATGTTATGAAGTTGCTTATATTTTAGAGCAGAGAGGAAGTCCTGGGTTTAGGTCTGATTTAAGTGCTCCAGAAAACTAGACTGTTGTAGACCCAGTGATCAAATAGCTCAGGGAAGCTCTTTTGCATAGATAACTAAAAAAAAAAAAAAAAACTTCAAAGGGAACCTTAACTGTAAAAAAAATAAATGAGTTTTACTTACCTGGGGCATCTACCATCCCCCCTGCAGCCATCCTGTGCCCTCGCAGTCACTCATGGCGCCTCTGGTCCCCCGCTGCCAGCTAGTTTAGTTTATGCAGACTGGGAGTCGGCCAGCCGCCATACGTACGTTTTCACGCATTCCTGCTAGTGCAGGAAGCTATTGCAGACATCAACAAGTACATTTTAAAGCGTTACAGGTGTAATGCGTAAAATTTTATGCATTACACCTGTAACGCGTAAAAATGTACTTCTTGATGTCTGCAATAGCTTCTTGCACCAGCAGGAATACGTAAAAACGTATGCATGGCGGCCGGCCGACTCCCAGTCAGCAAAAATGAAACTAGCTGGCAGCGGGGGGACCAGAGGAGCCATGAGTGACTGCGAGGGCAAAGGATGGCTGCAGGGGGCTGGTAGATGCCCCAGGTAAGTAAAACTCTTTTTTTACAGTTAAGGTACCCTTTAACTCTTCCTGTACGGTAAAATATGAGACTTTTCTTTGTTACCAATGTTCAATTTTTATCTGTAGTACACATACAATTCATTCAGTATATTTTAGCTTCAGTCAAAAATGGTAGGATAGAAAAATGAGGGGAGTAGAGCCAACAAATAACAAAATATTTCCAAAAATATCAAAATACCTTATTAAACCTAACACACACAAGCTTCAGGTTTTCTTTAAATAGAAAATATTTGTAGGTCATCCCTTGCCCCGAAAATCAAGAAACACCTAAAATAACTGTACATAAATGAAACAAATGAAGTACATGAAGTAAATGAAGTACAAGTATAATCTCAAAATTAAAGGTATATTGCAAACAGCAATTCTGGATGCAAAGAACTAAATTTCATGACTCCACCTACTTTTATAGTAATGTACTATGGTTTTGCTTTTTAAATGTGCTCACAGTCATGACTTGCCAATAAATTGTTATAACAAGATCATGCTATATACTTTGATAGTACTTTCAGTGGAAGGCTTTTTGAACCATCCCTTTGCTCCGCTTAAAAAAACCCTTTAAGGGCCTCCATAACTTTACTGATTGCCCTGTGTTACAATTTCCCTAAGCTCTGCTGCATAGAGACTTTCATTTACATTCACTACACAACAGCAAGTCAAAGTGTCGAAATTTCTTTAAATGTGTGACAGAGATAAATTGCATATTCAATAGTGATGCACTGTGGGAGACTTTAGTTGCTTACTTAAAGTGTACCAGACACAACGAAACAAGTTTTATACATACCTGGGGCTTCCTCCAGCCCCATCTGCACGGATCGCTCCCATGCTGCCGTCCTCAGTCTTCTCAGTCTTCGTAGATGGGTCCTGTAACGTCGGCCAGTCTGAGCATGCGCAGTGCACTCTCTCCGTCTCTCTCCAGTGGAGAATAGTACTGCGTCTGCGCTAGATACACTCCCTGGTTTACCAGGAAGGGATTCATTTTTGTGTTTTTGAGTGAAATAGGTAAATAGAGGCGCCAAAATAGGATAAAATGAGTTAAAAATCAATTAAAAGGAGGGGGTGGGTGGATCCACTACCCTCACATAAAATGACCAGGCTGAATTCAAGCCGTAAATGATATAAGAAGGATATTTATTAGTCTCCAAAAACAGTGCTGTTTTTGGAGACTAATAAATATCCTTCTTATATCATTGACAAGACAAGACAAGACAAATAACATTTATATTGCGCTTTTCTCCTTGCGGACTCAAAGCGCCAGAGCAGCAGCCACTAGGGCGCGCTCTATTGGCAGTAGCAGTGTAAGGGAGACTTGCCAAAGGTCTCCTACTGAATTAGTGCTGGCTTACTGAACAGGCAGAGCCGAGATTCGAACCCTGGTCTCCCGTGTCAGAGGCAGAACCCTTAACCATTACACCATCAGCCAACTGCCATCATTGGATCCACCCACCCCCTCCTTTTAATCGATTTTTAACTCATTTAACCTATTTTGGCGCCTTTATTTACCCATTTCACTCATATCTTGTCCACCCTAGGTGGAGGGGTGTATCCCCATTTCCTTTCTATAGAGAGCGACTTTTTATACCTGAGTGGGGACAGGAAAAAAATCTCCCCACCTGCCGTTATAGTGGTCGCCTGCGTGGTGACCCACACTTGTGAGTATATTCTCATTTGATTTTTTCCCATATTGGTTGAACATACTACACCAGATTCGGCTCTCGGTTCTTTCTTCCTGTCTTTAAAGCATTTTTGTGTTTTTATTCATGTTCTTTATTATAAATGGACATGGCCCCTGATCGGGGTCATGTCCATTTATAACAGGCACTGCGATTGGTTCGGGGAAGCCTTGCTTTCCTTCCCCAATCACTGAAACTGAAAGAGTATACTCGTCCAGATAGGCTGAAGTGATTTAGAAGGCAAACTACACTGAGCATTGCTTTTTAGTAGGGGGGCTTTTCAGTCTCTTTTGGTCCTCTATACTTTCCTAGTAGTTTAGGGTCACCCTGAGCTGCTTGGATATTCTGTTTTACATGTGTTCTGAAACAGTGGTTTTATTTTCATAATAACAGGATTTGGTGATGACCAATCTATTCATGTGAACTCTGCTTTTAGCAGTTTTTTCTAAAGCTTCATGCAAGGGCTAAAAAAAAATAGCTTTGGACAGTGCAGAAGGGATTCAGAATCTCCAGGTATTGAAATGCTACAATAGTGCTATGAAACAGAGGCTCTGGATGAACGCTTGGTTCATAGAGGCAAAAAAGGAAGGAATTTGCATATTCCGCTGCTGTCTTAAAGTGATGCATTATGGGATTTCTATTTTAAATGAGAGGAAGTGATCATATGCAATTATGTACAGTCTGTTTAAAGATCATGAAATAGTAATGTTATTGGTTCAGAAGTTTTAATGGACAACTGAAGTGAGAGGGATATAGAGGCTGACATATTTTATTTCCTTTTATAGAATACCAGTTACCTGAAATAAGCATGTGGCAAATGCAGCCAAAACTTCAGTCAAACATCTGATCTGCATGCTTGTTCAGGGTGTATGGCTAAACGTATTAAAGGCAGAGGATCAGCAGGTTCAGCATGACAGCCAGGTAATTTAGATCGTTTAAAATGACAAATATGGCAGCTTCCATATCACACTCACTTCAGGTGTTCTTTACGCCTTTTTTAGACCATTATACAAAAATCTTGGTGATTTTGGGTTTCCATAACATAACTGGTGTTTTCATTCACACTCTAATAAGTGCTTCCTGTCTTTTTTTTCTAAACTTTGATAAGCACAACAAACACAATGCATGGATGGTTGTGATATAGTAAAATGAAGCAATTGTTTTAAACAACTGTATTATTTATGAGATATCAGAATGGTATGATGATCCATCCATCAGATGACTACATCAAAGATGATCAAAGAACAATTCCCTAGCAAGGTAATCTGTCTCTGTCAAATCTTAAACCACTTAGCAACCAAGAGGCACCGATACGCAATGTGTAACATAAACCTTAATGTAAACTGCTGGAATAAAATACTGGCTGATTAGGTCAGCAGAGGGGTTTATAGCATTTCTATCGATAGCCTGTGATCATCTTTACATTTGTAGACATGCAAAAAAAAAAAAAAAAAAAGTAAAATCATCACTGTACTGTATTGTATATTTTCATGTTGTCTGCATCAATGCAAGGTAAAGAAACAGGAACTGACATGATTCATAATAAGTACTAAATCCATTTAGTTATTGGTCTATACTAGGTTTGGTAAATAATAGTGATCCATTTCCTGTTTGCTCAAATAAGCTAAAAAGCAGACAAGAAATTTTTTTTTTAATGGATAGCAGTAGGGTCTACCTCTAAAGCTCCGTACACACACCAGATGAGACTCGAGCAAGGTGGCAACAACTGCTTCTGCCAGGAATCCAGTGTGTTAACGGCAGCCCCTGACCCCTCTTGACCAGCGATCTGTCCTGGCTGATCGCTGCAGCCAAAAGCATGTCTTTGTCTGCTGTCCTGGCTACTATATCACTACTGCACCGCTTCATCCACCCTCCCCTCCCACCCCCAGCATAGCAACAGAACACCTTGCAAGCCTACAGGGTAGTGATGTGTCTGTCAGCCTCAGGATAGGGCACTGATAGTACCCTATCCTGATGTGTCAATGTCACTGGACAGGGTAATGATCCCTGCCAGGCAAAATTGTTCTTGCATGTGTACAGGCCTTTAGTTTCTCTACGTAGGGATGAAATTACATTATTTACAGCTGTCCATATAAACTAGAGGGGAAGTAGTAGGCAATGGTAAGTTCTCAGCGTCTGGACATCTTAGGTAGAAGGCCCAATTTAGGCAGGTAGGTGTATGTTTGTGCTTAAGAACAATCTGCATTAAAACCATTAAGAAATCAAAACGTGTCACAACTGTGACTTTGCCTACAAGAAGGTCATTCAACAAAAAACAGTGAGCAAGGATTCAGTACTAAAAGTAACCAACAGGCCATGTTCCAGGTACTCCAAATACCTGGGCTTTATGAAAAAGGGGATTATGAAATAGTCTTTATAGCATGACACGCGTATGAGAAAAAAAATGTACACGTCTGTCAAACTGCCTACGTACCAGATTAGGTTGAATACTATCCTTCATGGGACTCCTCCTCTGGAACATTAGAGCTCTATAGGCATATGTAGGGTTATTGGCATATATTTATGGGGATACCAGGTGTGTATGGCATGAATGGTAGTGCGATACCTGTGTGAGCACAGCTGGCTGTGCAATCTTGCTACCTCAGAGAGTGGTTTTATGATTTTAATGCATGCTATTATGGCATCACAGTGCGAGTTCTTTGTGTATTAAAGACTTTTGGTGTATTGAAGCAGGGCCTGACCTCTTTTTTTATTGTTTTTGACTTGCATCTATTGTCAGACCCATGCTCCCTCACTGATGTGAGGTATCACCTATACAGTAGGGCTAGTGAGTTCCAGGAACTTCCCTCCATTTTCAAGCTGCACCTTGGAATTATGTACAGATCTCAAAATAATTGTAAAAAAAACAATGCAAAGTAGAAAGTTGGCACCAAGCCAAAACTTTGTATTAAGTGCCTTTTGATGTCAAAGATAAAGAATCAAAAATGCTTGAAGATGTCCGCAGCATGCTGAAGAGGTTTTGTACACGTCTGTGGCATATGGATGTGGAAACAAACGGCAATAGATGTCTGCGGCAGTCGAAGGTTTAATTAGATCAATTTTCATTTAAATGAACTAAGTCAGTAATAACAGCAATCACAATGCAAAATTTCACATACGAACACATACAAATTGCAAAAACATGCACAAAATAATAATAATAAATTAAAAAAAAATAGAAAAACCTCAAATGCAGAATCATGCGCAAAACACTAGATGTGTGAACAGTATTTTCAGATTTATAGCTAGGATGTGTGTTATGCATAACTGAAAAGTAAAGATGTGACATTTTAAACCTTATATTGAGCAGGTTTGTGGACATAAAGCTTGCAGTAGTCCTCGTTATTGTATTATTTATTATAATTGGGTGCTAGACATAGGCCACCTTTTTATAATATATTGCTCATATTTATGTACCCAAGACCAAAATGAATTATTAAAAATAAGCTGTACTTTTAACAAACCAAGACTCCAACATTAAAAACTAACAAAACATCAGCTAAATGTTGTTAGCACTAGTGCTTTTCAGCACTAGATTCCTGAATTCATTCACCAGCAAGAACTCATTTTGCACAATGTAGAAAATGGATAAACTTAAAGGGATACTGTAGGGGGTCGGGGGAAAATGAGTTGAACTTAGCCGAGGCTTCTAATGGTCCCCCACAGACCTCCTGTGCCCGCGCAGCCACTCACCGATGCTCCGGCCCCGCCTCTGGTAAACTTCTGGAATTTCAGACTTTAAAGTCTGAAAACCACTGCGCCTGCATTGCCGTGTCCTCACTCCCGCTGATGTCACCAGGAGCGTACTGCGCAGGCCCAGTATGGTCTGTGCCTGCACCGTAAGCTCCTGGTGACATCAGGGGGAGCGAGGACACAGCAACGCAAGCACAGTGGTTTTCAGACTTTAAAGTCTGAAATTCCAGAAGTGATCCGGGGGCGGGGCCGAAGCATCGGTGAGTGGCTGCGCGAGCACAGGAGGTCTGTGGGGGACCATTAGAAGCCTCGGCTAAGTTCAACTCATTTTCCCCCGACCCCCATACAGTATCCCTTTAAAAATGTATTTGTATGTTAAATCAGCTAATCTAATATATTCTAGAGAGGAGTTTAGGTCAGTGTGGACAGTAGAATGCACACAAATACAATGTCAGGGATTGATGTGACAAATTGGAAGACAGCAAGCCTCTAACTTACACGCAATGCTATAACCGTTATTGCTTCATACTGAAGAAAATTAAAATGAGTAGCACATGGCCCTCTAGTGGTAACTTTTCAAACAAAAATCTATTGACAACTGTACAAATTCTAAATATGGAACCTACATTATAAATATTATATTTTCAGTGTAAATTAATAGATGATAAAGAGGTTGTGTGGTGGTTATTAGTGAGACTGATGCACTCTAAATTTTTATGTTAAAGACATTTTCCAATTACTCTAAAGGTTCCCATTAATGGTGTGAGTATTAGCAAACTGGTATTTTCAAACAGAACATCCGGATCAAAAGAAAAGATTGTATTTAACCAATTCCCAGCATTAAAGACTCCAAAAGATTCCTGATGTTGAAATCAGTTTCAATCGTATCAAAAAATAAATCTGTCATGCCAGTTGACCAGCTCTTTAAGGAACTGATCCATAATGCGATCATTTCAAGATCGAGTGAGCCCATCAGCCTCTCTATTTTCATTTTATGCGATCTGAGTAGTCCAATCAAATATATAATCGGTCACCAAAATTATTCCGTTAATGAGCGCTTTATAGTGCACCCGAGACAAAAGAAGTCTCAGATGTTGTACTCACCTGGAGCTTCCCCCAGCCCCCTTGAGGCTGCTTGGTCCTTCGCCGTCTCCCTGGGCTGCTCCTAAGCAAGATTGGGAAGTGCGTGTGGCTGGGTCGCACATCCAGTGGGGGACAGGAGTAGCTTGGGGAGACGGCGAGGGACTAAGTGGCCTCAAGAGGGCTAGAGGAAGCCCCTGGTGAGTATAAAACCTGAGACAGGCTCATTTTAAGGTTGGTGTCTTTTGTGTTTTTCCACAGTGAACGGCAATCATTAATAGCAGTCTGCAGGTGAATCACAGTGTTCCCACTGCCCTGACTACTCCTTACCTTGTACTTTCCTTGGTCACAGCCACACAGCGTGCTCTCCATTGTGTAACTCCTCTGGACTCCCAGCTCCCTCCATACCACCACACGTGCCGTAGATTCCTTGGACTTCTCCACCACAAAACTACAGCTGCTCATGCAAAACGCTGGGGCGATCTGGCTTAAAACTTTAGGAAGTGTCTGAATAAAACAGCAAAGATACAGATACTAAACAAACTCTGCATTTGTATATACTGTATACTTAATAAAATATTGGTTGGTGAAAGTTGAAATCGCATGTAAAATTATTCCACACCAATTTCTCCAGTTTTCATACATGTATTCTTTGCTACAAGATCTTCCATGTGTTATCTATGTAGGTGACTAACATAATTATATGCAAAAGAGAGATCGCTCTGATTGCAAGGATGGATGCCAAATAAATGTATTACTTCAGGAATATAAAAAAGTTGAACTAGACCAGCATCTTAATAATTTGTTCTTTATACAGTTTTCAAAAACTCCTTCAAAAATTCCATAGGATGCAGTGAAAATGAAAAAACTTGCACAAATGGTAAGCTAGTGCTACATGCTTGAAATTTAAGTGACCGCTACTGGACTTGCTGAGGACTTTCCAGCCAGCAAGCTCATCTGTTTTGGCAGATGTGTTATCTAAGAGGAGTGCTTACTCCTATCAGGCTGCTTCAGCTAGGCAATATGTTGCATTTTGTTTTACTTATAAAGCACAGTAAATACTATGTTGACTGAAGTTCATTAATTTTTCCCTAACAGCACTTTAAGCCAATTTTGTTTGAAAGTCTTATTTAAAGCCTGATGCACACCTTCAATTTTGAGTAGCCAATTTTATCACCTCTATGTAGTATGAGGGCCAAATATTTTGCATAGTATGGTAGTAAACTATCATACTGTATGGTGGTGGTAAAACCTGTTAATGATTGGCCAATCAAAATTGGATGTGTGCACCAGGCTTAAAGTGGACCTGCACTCAGAACTCCTCTCTGCTCTAAAAGATACACAACAGCATAATAACCTTTAAACAGAAAACATTTCTTTGTTACAGCTGCTACAAATCCTAAAATAAATCTGCACAGCTTCTACTTCCTGATTCATGGAAGCAGACATATTGTTTATAGCCAATACTTTCAAATGGCCTTATCTGCCTCATCTGCCATAGGCAGTCATGTGACACAGGGAGAGATCAAATTACAACTTGAGATTAGACACAAATCAGGGGAAATTACACAGGCTAAACTCTTTAAATACATACAGGGAACATTTCTCTATGTTTTCCTTGTGTCCTGTGCAAGAGCTCAGGTCCACTTTAAGGCCCAACTAGCAAACACTCCCTCCAGGTCCATGGGAAAACTATATCTGTATGAAGTGAAGTGCATACAACTGATTTGTAGGTACTCACTCTATATCCACTCTCTTCTGCCATGTCACAAGAGGTCGCACTGGCATTTGTGTGCCACACAGTCTCCTTAATACTGCAGCCATACATAAAGACATTCTTCTTACGGGAGTGCCCATGGTAATCACAGTAAACCTAAACAAAACATTGTACATAGAAGTAGCTTATATTTTTTGGACGGAAATACAGCAAAAAATTTACATAAATAATTACCCAGTTAATAAAAAGCAGCAGATGCGAACCTAAAAAATTAAGCAGCAATGTTTATGAGCCTTTTACTAATTTCTCTAAGTGTAATACATTGCAAATGCACCTATGTTTAATTATTCTGTACATGCTTTAACAGAGCAACAGGAAAAAGTATGTAAAATGTGTTTCAACTGATACAATCATCTGCATGTCCACAACAGGACCTGATGGAACAATGCAGCATAGATGTACCCAATACCACTCCTCATCAGATATCTCCTATCCTTGTCGCTGACTGCTAAGCAGGGCCTATGTTATGAAGGAGTGAAGAGTGCAACTGTCATGAGGGGGGGCAGCATATCAAAGCCCCCCCTTCCCTCCCACACACGTACAACTCTTCTAACCTTGCTTCAAACTGAAAACTTAGTATAGGTAGCCCCCGGTTAACGAACAAGATAGGGACTGTAGGTTCCTTGTTAACCTGAATCTGTTCTTAAAGGAATGGTCCAAGCAAAAAATAAAATCAAAATCCACTTCCTCCAGCCCCTGGCAGCCGTCCTGTGCCCTCGCCGCAGCTCCGGTGGTTCCCGTTGTCCTTCGCTGCAGAAGCCGACCTCGCTAGGTCGGGTTCCGGGTCAGCTTCTTGTGCACTCCATGGCGCTGGACACGTGGTCCCGCCGACGTCATCAGGTCTGTACTGCACAGGCGCAGAACTACTGCAGAACATGCAGCTAATCTTCTTCAGTTCTGGCAATAGTCAAACTCCTGATCTGCTGCATGCTTATTTAGAGTCTATGGCTGAAAGTATTAGAGGCAGAGGAGCAGCAGGACAGCCAGGCAACTGGTATTGCTTAACTACTTACATGGTTTGAGACAGTATATCTACATCAGTATATCAGTACCTGCCCAGGGACATAGACATTCGTCTCCTGCTGTGTCGCTGCTGTGCGCACTCCCTACTCGCTCCCACGTGTGCTCCCTTCGTCGCTGGTTAGTATGGAGATCCGTAATTGGGAACACAGTTCACATACAATAATCTAAATGCTTGTGTCAATGAACGCTGGCATCAGTGAGATGCCTGCAGTCACTGACAAAACACATGCACGCATCATGTACTGAACAGTACACAGCGGGGGACATCTAGTGTCCAAACAGTAGATTACACACCAACACATTACATTACACACGAATACATACATTTGTACATTTGTGTATATATATATATATATATATATATATATATATATATATATATATATATATATATATATATATATATATGCGCTACAAATTAGTAACAGACACAAAATGGAAGAAATACACCTTTATTTCCAAACAAAATATTGTCGCCCTACATTGTACTAGAAAAATATTTTAAAAGCGTTGTAATAACCGGGACAAATGGGCAAATAAAATGTGTGGGTTTTATTCAAACTAGAGCATTTTATTTTAAAACCATGATGGCGAAAAACTGAGAAATAATGATTCATTTCCATGCATTTAGAATAAAATAATTCTTAGCAAAATGTACCACCCAAAGAAAGCCTAATTTCCAGGGTGTCACCCTGGACTCCGCACTCTCCTTCACTTCCCACATCCAAAACCTCACAAAGTCCTGCAACTTCCACCTTCGTAACATCTGTAAGATTCGCCCTTTCCTGACCTCTGCCACCACCAAACATCTCATCCATGCCCTCATAATTTCCCGCCTTGATTACTGCAATGCCCTGCTGTCTGGTCTCCCTATGACACGAACAGCCCCACTGCAGTCCATCATGAATGCGGCAGCCAGAATTATCCACTGCTCCCATCGCTCCACCACAGCAGATTCCCTCCTAGAATCCCTCCACTGGCTTCCTATTCAGTCCAGAATCAGATTCAAGATACTGTGTCTGACCTACAAATCCTGCCCAACCTACATTTCCGATCTTACTCAGAGGTACACACCTAGCCGCTCACTCCGCTCTTCCAATGAACTTCGCCTAACCGCCCCCCGCATCACCCAGTCCCATGCACGCCTTCAGGACTTCTCTTAGCTGCTCCAACACTATGGAACTCCCTACCTCCACCCATTAGGGTGATCTTCAAGAAAGCCCTGAAAACTCACCTTTTCACTCTAGCCTACTACCCCTCACAAGTGCTCTAAACCTACAGCTGAACTCTGGTCCCCTACCATTCGTGTCCTTACCTCTCCCTCTAGATTGTAAGCATTTGGGCAGGGTCCTCCTCCTTTTTTGTCCTACCTGATCTTGCACCTCCATTACTGTGAGCCCATGCTATGCATCTGAGTGAACCTAACTAGCCTAATCTCCATGCTCCATCCAGTGACTGACTAAGCATTACCTGGTACTCATACTATGGTGTGTGATCTGGTTTTTCTTGTATTCCTGTATTGTCATATTGACAAGACAAATAACATTTATATTGTGCTTTTCTCCTTGCGTTTGCTGTATGTCACCCCTAAATATTGTCTTTAACCTAAATTAATGTGCGCTGCGTAATATGTTGGCGCTTTATAAATTCAATAAATAATAATAATAATAATTGGTGTTAAAAAAACAAGATATAGATAATTTACTTGTGATAAGTAGCTATAAAGTTATTGGTGAATGAATGGGAGGAGCGCTGACAGGTGAAAATTGCTCTGGTCCAGAAGGGGAAAAACCCCTTAGTAGGAAAGTGGTTAAAAGGAAATGAATATGGCAGCCTCCATATAACTCTCACCTGGGTATTCACTTTCATTACTGATGATATAATGAAGAAATTACCTACACCTATCTATGAAATAGGGCTGGAGTTACTTTTACTAATTTTTATTTCTTTAAAAGGGGGGTGGTACATATTAAAGAGCTATGATTCCTAAACCCTTATGTTTTGGATATGGATGCCCTCAAATTAAACCTGAGAGTCTACACTTTATGTCCATAGTCATTATATAACTGTAATTAGAACATTTTTCAGAAAACAGGTAAAAAAAACAGGACCAGCAATAATTGTGCTTTTATAACTGCATAATTTTCCCATTGTGCCTGTTTAACTGTTGCCATGCATTTACTCAAACTTATTTATTTGTTTGTTTACTTACTTACTTACATCTTAACCAGTTATTTTAAAGTTGCTATTGCAAACATACTAATGGGCTGCATTTCCTCTTTTAATTTGTCCAACTGTAACTTACCAGAGGTGCCCGTTTGATTAATGCTAAATACTGCAGTAGGCCCTTGGCATGGTAGATTGTAGGGTGCAAATCCTTGTTCGGGTTTTGCCATTGCCTGTTTAGATCTTCTCCACTTAAAGAACAACGATGACTAGAGGTAAAACAAAAGTAAAGCATAAGTCTCTAAGTCTAAAGTCAAAATAAAAAGCTAAACTTAAGTCTAATTTTACATTCTTAAAAAAAACAAAAAAAAAAAACAAAACTAATATATCAATGCTACAGGGTCATTTAATAATTTAATTCTAAAATTGTCTATGTTTCAGTCTGTAGTCCACAAATAATTTCTGAATTAGAAAAGAGGTTCCAATATGACTTCTTTGCAACCCTGGCAACAGCACTTACAGAAAAATGTTTATATGTTTTAGGAGAAGTCAGCTATAGGATTTGCCTGTATATCCCTTTCATGACTATCAACGAAATGTTGTTTTTCTAGTTCGATGCAAATTTTGCTAAAATTTGTACAAAGCGTAAAGCCCGGAACTAGTGTTAATGCATGCATTTGGTATAGTGAATTTTAACACCAAAATACTCCCAACCACCTACGTTCATCACCCGAACGCAAAGAGAGTGTTAGGAGTTCACTACCCTGTGTGTCATATTGTGCTCCTTGTTACTCTGATACTTCCTCCTTTGAAAGGAAGAAGCATCAGACTCATGTGAAGAGCAACTTTAATTCACATACTGCTTTTTTGGAATCGCTGGTGATCATTGGCACTCCCAAAGCACAGCTGCAAGGCCTAATTCTGGGCATACACGGGTAGATCTGGCGGCTCGATTAGCCGCCGGATCGATTCCCGCTCGTCCCCGCGGGCGCTTCCTTATCTTCCGCTCAATTTCCGCTATTGTCCACCCGCGGGTATCATGCGGGGAATAGATCCGCGCGGTGATCGGACCTGTCGGATATTATCAATCGAGTCATCAGCGGCTCGATTGATAAGGCAGTGTCGATCAGTGTATGCCCAGTATAAGGGTCCTTTCACACTACCTCGGCTGCAGTGCAACAGAAAATATAATCACATCACGATGCTACATAAAGAAAACCTGTACTGAAAATAAAAGTCAAAATAAGCATACACAAGTCATACTTACCTTCCATGTAGTCTGCTCCTCGGTGTCTTTCTCCTGTCCTTCGTCCTATTTGTTCACTATGATCAAGGGAATTTTCCGTCCTCCATTTTGAAAATAGCCATTACCCATAACAGCTTTCTGGTCAGCACACTGTTAAACTGTAACAGCGCCCACTTGAGCCATAGGGAAACATGGAAATTACCTGGTACATCCGTTTTCCTCTCATCTATAACTGACAGCAACTGATATTTTACTGACAGCAACTGATATATTTCAGATCTGACAAAATATTGTCAGAACTGGATGGGATTATTGTCAGAAGAAAATGGTGAGCTTCTGAGAGGAACTGATGGCAAGGTAACTCTGTAATGTTCATTTGAAGTTACCTCATGTGTTTATTTTAAATAATTTTACTCAGTACAGGTTCTCTTTAAAGTAGGTATTGAAGAGTCAATAATATTTGCTAATTGCACACATTATACACAAAGAAATACAAGTACTTCAGTATCAGGTAGAAGAAAACCGTGATGCTTACTTTCCATTAATCACACCATCAGGGTTTATCATTGGAACAATTTTAAAAATATAGGATTCGCGCAGATTCTGTGCAGTCACACTGTTCCCCATAAGGAATTCCAGGGTCCCTTTCATTACCCAGCTAGCATTAGTCTCCCCAGGATGTACTCTGGAAGTGAGAAAGATGTAGGGCCGGTTTCCTTTAAAACAAAAAGAAAAGCACAGTATAGCAGAGCTTAAGTACCGATTTACCAGTAAGCCTTCATATCACAAAACACAGTTCCAAAGCCCAGTACCATTGTCATATTTTAAAGGGCCCTTTCACACTGAGGCGGTGTGGTATTTTTACCGCACCCCACCGCCGTGCAATGAAAGTCTATGGAGATATTCATACTACTACATTACGGCGCGACGCAAGTGACTTTTTCACCACATTCCCGACTGAGGTCCAGAACTACATTACCGGGCGAATTCTGCGGCAAGCTGTGGCAAGGTGCATCGTCCAGAAAATCATGTTAGTCTATGGCGACACATACCTAGATCTATAACTATACGCCTCCGTGCACTATCGCATACCGAAGCAGGAAGTGACGCCAAGCACGCGTCACTTCCTACTTGGCCTGCGGCCAGACAGGGAACACAGCGCAATAGCGGTGTTCCCTGAAGGCCTGGTTTTGGTGATGCATTGCGCATGTTCAAATACTGCTCTCCAAACCAAGGGTACAATCTGTATGGTGAAGTCTCACGCTCAATTTACTATTTAAGTCAAGCATACCTTCTAGCTTAATAGCGAATACTTGGAAGGCAGAGGCAACCTTTCAGCTAATATATTACAGATCTAATTTTGAAAACAGTACATTTTCTGTTAGCAGAAATCTAGAGAACTATACTCTCACTGTGCTTTCAAGGCTATCTTATACTTGCCTTTCTCACATGAAGCCCAAAATTTACATTATGCATTCTATAGTTGCCAAAATAACTATAGCATAGATGTGGAGTTCAGCACATAAACAAAAGATAGAACATACTATGAATATAAAGCAATTAGAAGAGATCACACCGAGAAAGGAAAGAAAATTGTGACTTGGCCAGGGACATTTAGCAGATTACTACACTAGACAAGTAAAAATATATATAGTATTGAAAGGTCAAATCTTATAGGGTTTCTACCTACTTTCGACCATTATGCTGTTAGTACCAAAGAAACAATATCTGATATGAAAGACACACCCATTTCCTATTCTTATGAGATTTGTTGTTTACTCATTGCTCTTGTTAATATCAAATTTATATACTGATCTCTCTCAAAAGTATGACCAAATATGAAATTATACCTTTTGGTACACTATAATGTACTTATCTGACTAATTTTTGGGAGATCAACAACAAAATATTTCACCCGCGTTGCTCGTAAGCAGTGGGGACCAAAACCAACATTAGTTCCTATGGTAACTGCTTAGGCAAACTAGCAGGAGTTTGAGCCATCATCAAATCAAAGAACCAAGGAAAAATTTGCTTAATGAAAGTATAAAACACTATTCTGCCGATAACCATTTTAGGATGTACAGGATTAGCAGTAGGATATTCACATCATATCTTTGATGGGACTTTAACAGTTACACCATATTGGCCCAGTTCCAACATTTCTAGAGCTATGAATACTTATGGTACCTTTCTAGGATGTAGTCAAACAAATGAGGAGATGAAGGGCTTTGAGAAATACTGAGCAAATTTATAGCTGTCACTTAATGTTCTAATTACAAAATAACCAGGTAAACTGAGCACTCTTTGTAATTTAACAAAAAAATTAAACCTGTACAAAAACTGAGCAGAAAGGTGGCACCATAAATACCAGTAAAATGTAAAATACATGCATATAAAAATGTACATTTCTCCTAGAGTAAAATGCACTATATGTTACTTTTTTCCTATGCTGCTGTCACTTACAGTAGGTAGTTAAAGTCTGACAGATTTTGAACTACTACATCTCCTTATGGGATATTGTAAGAATTGCCATACTTTTACTATTATAGTTTACAAAAGCAGTTCATGGAAAGGGTCTATACAAAGATACCAGCCAGCCTTCCCTTCTCGCCTCCACAAGGTTATGGAAGTTGGACTGAGTAACTGCAGTTCAGTAAATGCTTTGTAAGCAAATAAATATTTAAGAATCCCTCATGATGACATGGACTAGTCCAAAATCTGTCAAACTTAATACCTACTATAAGTGATAGATAGATAAGAAAAAAACAGTGTATAGTGCATTTTACCCTGGGAGAAATGTACATGTCATGCAGCAGATTAGACTATTAAGCTAGGAAACTTTATAGGCCCAACCAATGCTCTATATTACAGTCAGTCTCGCTGCCCTTCTCACTAGAATAGGTTGCCTATGGCTTTCAATATAATTATGAATTGAAGCTCTAGTGTATTCTAGAGTTTCAGAGTAACCATGAGACATTGCTGTAATAAAGAGTTCACAGGAGCTGCATAATGCATTTTAATTTAATTAAAAGATCCATCATTAGTTTTCTGAAGTTGTGTGAATTGACAAAGAAAATGGCCTTTAGCCTTGAAGGAAAATTCTATATGACTGAAACATGATCTCCTGAATGATGGATGAACAGGCACAAAATTATTTGAGACCATTTCTACTCACGGAACTGGTAGACGTGCTCATAGTAATTGGACTCTGGCATAGCTGTTATAGTGACGACTGGGCATCCATTTCCAGCTAGAGTTTCACATAATACATCTTGGCGAAAGTAGATTTGCTGGGGATTATGCAGAGTCTCCAGTTTTTGCAGGTGCATCTTTTGGAAATAAGCCAAGAGAGGAAAAGAATATTTATCTCTGCATACTTTTGTGAATGTAAGAGGAAAAAAGGTGTAACGTCCTTCAATAGACAGCGGACGTGAGAAGACTATGGAGGCTGCCATATTTATTTCCTTTTAAACTATGCAAAATGCCTTGCAGTTCTGCTGATCCTTTGATAGTAATACCTATAGCCATAGAACCAGAACAAGCATGCAGATCAGATGTCTCTGACTGACATTTTGCTGGATTTGCCACATATTTGTTTCAGGTGTGTGATTCAGACACTTCTGATGCATGAACGATCAAGCAGGGTGCTAGGCAACTGGTATTGTTTAAAAGGAAATAAATATGTCAGTCTACATATCCCTCTTGCTTCAGGTGTCCTTTAAGTATCTACAGCATTACCAATACAATATCAACACAAAGCATGTGCATTTTTAATGTATAGTACACGCCTATCAAACTAGTGTCTTGGTTTTTTTGATAAAATCCAGACATCTGAGAAGTATTACTTCATCTTTTGTCAGTTAAAGAGTAGAAATTGTTCATGCCGTCCTTTTTAGTGTAACGAAAATAAAATTCTACAGCTTTACGTATTCCCATTTTTAAATCTCAATGGCTTGTTATTAATACAAACTCTTTTCTCTACATCCTGCAACTGTAGTTCATAAATCACTGTTGTGCCCATACAACATGCTGTGCTGTCTGACAGGATGAAGCAGGAAAAAAAGGGCCTAGGAGCCCTTTTGGTAAAAATGGCGAAGCCATAGGCGCCTACAATAAAACCTGCATTTTGCAGCACAATAGGGACATTTTTTGCAAATCACGACTTTTTAAATAGCTGTGATATGCGGCTATGAAAGTAAATTTCGATGCCTGGAAGCATCCGCTTAGCAGCAAGAGGGGGCAATTTCAGGCTTTGTGTGTATAGCAACCCCTAACGAGGCAGCGGGCAAACCACCGGGCAGACAGAGCTGGCCGATCGCTGGCAGAGAGCATTGTTCTCTCTGCTCACCCTATAATCATATGATGTCACTCACAAGTCCCTACTCCTGCATAGAAACAGATAGTGTTGCTAGCCTGCAGACTAGTGACACGTCTGTACAGTATAAGCCCCATACTATTGTCTGAGGGATCGGGTAACAATCCCTCTCTAGCGACTTCCCCTGTGCATGTACGGAGCAATTAAAAAAATTAAAATGCTTAAAACAGATGCCCTCTGTTCAAACTGTCACTAATCTCTGAAAATGTTTAAAGTATTCAAGAAAAAAGGGGGGGGGGGGGAGGGGATAGGTTATCCAAAATATAATTGGAAAGGGTTAGTATTAACTCTACCAGTCAATTATTCAAAACTCATTCTCTTTACTATAGTCCCCAAGATCCAGTAGGTTATGTTGAGTTATTGCACTGCATATATCTTCCATTCTTTTTAAATTGCATTTGTTCAACAAGCTGGAAACACAGATCGTCGATATTCTGGCAAGAAAAATTTGAACTGCTAGTTCAAATGCAGCCAAATATTTTTCTACCAACAGCAGTATTTTTACATCCATTGTATTTGATGAGGATGGACAGTTAACACAAACCAATGCAGTTGGCAAATTATCCCCTGGGTATGCAACATGTCTCACCTTTAGAGTAGAAAATGTGTAAGGATAGTGATATGCAAAATAGCAGACATCATCTCTGTGAGGAAAGCTGACTGTGAATGTCATGGTGTAGTAAGACTTTCCCTTCTGACCTCCAGTAGCTACTGAACTCCTGGAGAAATGATTTCTGTAAAATGGAAAAAACATTAATGCTGATGTATGTTGCATACTTACATGTTATATAGTTTATTAATTGGGCTTGCTGAACAGTTGAATTATAGAAAACCTGAAGTGAAAATTAAGTAAGTGACAAGAAACGGCTTTCATCATCATAATTGTGATTTAAGTGTGACAAACAAAATTATAAAACAGACAGGATGTAAGCCCGACGAAGGCTGCAAGGCCGAAAGCTTGCTTATTCTTATACTTTTTAGTTAGCCAAGAAATGGTATCATCCTGATTTAAAACTTTTTTGCTGTTACGGATGGCTAACACGGTACAATACCCTACTGCTAATTATAAATAGTACTGTCCAGGAATCTCAGTCTTATTTCTTTATGCTGAGAATCCCCTATGGAGAGATGGACTAGCACAAAACCTGTCGGTAATGTCAGATTTCTACTACTTACTGTAAGTGACAGCAACATAGGAGAAAAGTAATTTATGGCTCATTTTGCTCAGAAAGAAAAATACAGTGATGTGAAAAACTATTTGCCCCCTTCCTGTTTCTTATTCTTTTGCATGTTTGTCACACTTAAATGTTTCTGCTCATCAAAAACCGTTAACTATTAGTCAAAGATAACATAATTGAACACAAAATGCAGTTTTAAATGATGATTTTTATTATTTAGTGAGAAAAAAAAAAAACTCAAAACCTACATGGCCCTGTGTGAAAAAGAAATTGCCTCCTGAACCTAATAACTGGTTGGGCCACCCTTAGCAGCAATAACTGCAATCAAGCGTTTGTGATAACTTGCAACGAGTCTTTTACAGCGCTCTGGAGGAATTTTGGCCCACTCATCTTTGCAGAATTGTTGTAATTCAGCTTTATTTGAGGGTTTTCTAGCACAGCCTTTTTAAGGTCATGCCACAACATCTCAATAGGATTCAGGTCAGGACTTTGACTAGGCCACTCCAAAGTCTTCATTTTGTTTTTCTTCAGCCATTCAGGGGTGGATTTGCTGGTGTGTTTTGGGTCATTGTCCTGCTGCAGCACCCAAGATCGCTTCAGCTTGAGTTGACGAACAGATGGCCGGACATTCTCCTTCAGGATTTTTTGGTAGACAGTAGAATTCATGGTTCCATCTATCACAGCAAGCCTTCCAGGTCCTGAAGCAGCAAAACAACCCCAGACCATCACACTACCACCACCATATTTTACGGTTGGTATGGTGTTCTTTTGCTGAAATCCTGTGTTACTTCTGCGCCAGATGTAACGGGACATGCACCTTCCAAAAAGTTCAACTTTTGTCTCGTCGGTCCACAAGGTATTTTCCCAAAAGTCTTGCCAATCATTGAGATGTTATTTTTTAGCAAAATTGAGACGAGCCTTAATGTTCTTTTTGCTTAAAAGTGGTTTGCGCCTTGGATATCTGCCATGCAGTCCGTTTTTGCCCAGTCTCTTTCTTATGGTGGAGTCGTGAACACTGACCTTAATTGAGGCAAGTGAGCAGTTCTTTAGATGTTGTCCTGGGGTCTTTTGTGGCCTTTCGGATGAGTTTTCTATGCGCTCTTGGGGTAATTTTAGTCGGCCGGCCACTCCTGGGAAGGTTCATCACTGTTCCATGTTTCTGCCATTTGTGGATAATGGCTCTAACTGTGGTTCGCTGGAATCCCAAAGCTTTAGAAATGGCTTTATAACCTTTACCAGACTGATAGATCTCAATTACAGTACTTTTGTTCTTATTTGTTCCTTAATTTCTTTGGATCTTGGCATGATGTCTAGCTTTTGGGGTGCTTTTGGTCTACTTCTCTGTGTCAGATAGCTCCTATTTAAGTGATTTCTTGATTGAAACAGGTGTGTCAGTAATCAGGCCTGGGGGTGACTACAGAAATTGAACTCAGGTGTGATAAACCACAGTTAAGTTATTTTTTAACAAGGGGGGCAATCACTTTTTCACACAGGGCCATGTAGATTTGCAGTTTTTTTTCTCACTAAATAATAAAAACCATCATTTAAAACTGCATTTTGTGTTCCATTTATGTTATCTTTGACTAATAGTTAACGTTTTTTGATGAGCAGAAACATTTAAGTGTGACAAACATGCAAAAGAATAAGAAATCAGGAAGGGGGAAAATAGTTTTTCACATCACTGTACTTCTTATTTCTATGATTTTAAGATTTTCGTGACAGTTCCTCTCTAAAGGTTAGAACACTAGGTTTATAGTGATAAACACCCACATGTGAATGATATGGTTTATTCAGCTCCGATACAGACAAATCTTGAACTATCGAAGAAAGGGCTACACTGGGCTAACTGCTGAGACAGTATTGTTTTAAAGCAATGATGTGAAACAAAGTTAAATACTTTACCTCAGCAGGGACTTTCTGGATCCTCCTGTACCCCAGCAATCCAGCTCTGGGTCCCTCTATAACTATTCAACTCAGTAAGCCAAATGGGTTTCTTCTAGCTAAGACCTAGCTTGTTAGATAGGTTCAGAGGGACCCAGCACAGGAATGGTGGGCTCCTGGATGGACTGGGATGCCTCTACTATCCAGAGGCTTCCCTCTACTGAGGGGAGCATCCAAATTATTATTATTTTTGGGGGGGTTACAGGTTCCCTTTAAGTCCTGCTGTACACTATGGAGATACTTTATCTCTACTACATGGCAGTAAAGAAAAAGCTAAGCCGTAAGAATGTATTCATAATAGACAGCCGTTGTGAAATGGAATGTTACTTTACATTAAAAATAAAGTTCTTTAGACAGGGAGCTACAGTTAAAAGGAGGAGAGCTAAAGTTTATGAAGAGCTTCTAGCTCAAATACACTTGAAAGAGAAGCTCCTTAAACAAAAGGCAACTAGAGAGCTAGAAAGAGACCTTTTTCTACTGAGGGACCAATTAAGGAATCACTTAATTCATGACTATGACTTCTTACTGCAAAAAGCAAACTTAAATTTTTACTCACAAGGAAACAAACCCGGCAAGCTTCTGGCTAAACTACTTAAAAATAGAAGCGTAAGGTCCAGAATTCACTCCATGTCCCACCCATTTACCAAGCAAACCGTGTCCAACCCAAAAGATATTGCAAAAGTATTCAGAGATTACTACGCTAACCTCTATAACATCAAGCTTGATGCCTCTACTGTACAACCAACTGAATTATCTATCAATAGCTTTTTGTCCTCTATAAACTTACCCAAATTATCCCCAACACAATTAGAATCCTTGAACAGACCATTCTCTGAATCAGAGATTAAGAAAACTATTAATCAACTGAAATGCAATAAAGCACCAGGCCCCAACGGCTTTACAAACGAGTATCTCAGATCCTTTAATGATACATTAACCCCTCACTTAACGTCTTTATTTAATTCATTTGCTGAAGGAACCCCTATCCCAAAAGAATTCCTGGAAGCAGTTATCACTGTCATACCCAAAACAGGCAAAGATCAATCAGACCCCGCAAATTTTAGGCCTATTTCGTTACTGAATGCAGATATAAAGCTCTATTCCAAACTACTAGCAAATCTCCTTATGCAATTTACCCCTACTCTATTACACCACGACCAAGTGGGATTCACAAGAGGGAGACAGGCCACCGATGGAACAAGGAGAATGCTGGGATTGCTTAGACATGTAGAGCTCTGTCGGACGCCCTCTCTGCTCCTAACTTTGGATGCGGAGAAGGCGTTCGACAGAGTTCATTGGAGGTTTCTGAGTAACACCCTGTCTAAATTTGGCTTCCTAGGCCCGATCCATACAGCCATTATGGCTCTTTATTCATCTCCATCTGCTAGGGTAAATGCGGCAGGATTTATTTCAGACCCATTTGATATCACAAATGGGACTAGGCAAGGTTGCCCACTATCTCCCATTATCTTTGTTCTTATAATGGAGACAATTGCCCAAAAGATCAGAGCCAACCCCCTTATTAATGGAATTAAAATTAATGATGCACACCACGTTATAAGTTTATTTGCAGATGATGTTGCACTGATTATGACCGATCCACTGAATTCCTTAGATCAACTAGCAAAAGAACTAACATTGTTCTCAGAGGCTTCCTACTATAAGCTAAATCAACACAAATCAATAATCCTAGGAATGAACGTTGACCCAGCTTTGAAGAACAAAATCTTGAACAAATTTCATTTCCCTTGGTCACAAACTGAGGTCTCGTATTTGGGTATCCAACTGACGGCAAAAGCAGATAAACTCTTTGGAAGTAACTATATACCCCTTCTGAATAAGGTTAAAAAGGATTGCTCTGATTTATCCAAAATCTGGTTAAGTTGGTCTGGCCGCATTGCGGCGTTCAAAATGGTCATTTTGCCCAAGATTCTTTACATACTAAGAACTGTTAACATCCCGCTACGTAGAACCTATCTAAATGATTTAAAGAAATGCATTAATCACTTTGTGTGGAATGGGAAAAACATAAGAGTCCCTTATAGAGTTATGACAACTCCTAGGAAGCTTGGTGGGATGGGACTACCTTCCATAGAAGCTTACTATTATGCCTCCTCTCTAGATTTAGCCAAACAATGGTGGAACACTTCCATACAAAAACCATGGGTTAAATTTGAACAGTATCAAATGAAAACTAGCCTAAGAGATGTTTTGGCGGGTGTACTCCTAGGTGCTAAAGCCCCTCCATCTAAATTTCCTACCATTCAATCCTTGCTCTTAGCATGGGAACACTTCATCAAATACCCACCTAAAACTCAAGATCTTCTTAAACCTATAATTCCATTAACAGCTTTAAACCTTTTCACTTCTAACCTTAACCTCCTTCCTTGGTATAAAGTTAACCTGAAATCTCTCAATATGCTCTTCTCTGGCAGTAAACTGAAAACATTTGCAGATTTACAAAGGGAATATAACCTTCCCCACTCACAACTGTTTACATACCACAGAATATTTGATCTAATTAAATCTAGAAAAGTAAGGGTTCCTCAATTACCAAGCCAGCTCCTAACCTCACTAAATAATATAGAGGCACAGAAAGGGGGAATCTCAACTTGGTACGAGGCCATCAACGCCCAGGATTCCTCACCTCTACAAAAATATGCACTAGTTTGGTCCAATGATTTGCAAACGCCTATTTCAGCACACGACTTAATCATTTCCTCAGGCAAGGTATTAAGACTCTCTAAAAATAACTCTCACTGGGAAACTTCCCGTAAAATAGTTTTTAGATGGTACTTAACACCAAGAAGAGTGGCCTCGTTCCAACCCGATAGCTCCCCCCTTTGCTGGCACTGCTCATCTAATACAGGAACGCTTCTGCACATGCTCTGGGATTGCCCCATCATAAATAAGTTTTGGCTCCAAGTAGAGTCCCTGATTAAACAATACTTCTATAGCTCCTTTAAGATCTCACCCAAGCTGGCACTACTACTGATTGACCTCCATCTCCTACCCAAACCCATACAACCGCAAATAGCCCATGTTTTACTATCAGCTATATCCCTAACAGTGACAAATTGGAAATCAGCAAACCAAATCAACATAACCCAAGTGTTATCTGTGGTTAATAGAAACATCTCGATGGAATACAAAATAAGAAGCAGGACATTAGGAGACCACAATAATTGTGTTCTCCCAAAAAACTGGCTGAGTTACGCTAGCCAATTACCACTTTAACTTGGTGAACTGATACCCCTATACTTTTAGCCTTGTCGGTACCTTTTTTCTTCTCTTCTTTCTCTTTTTCTAATCAAATCCTACTTCTTGCTCTTTTCTCTACTAATGCTCTTCATTCCTCCTAGTAGCTATTACCTCGGTTATATGTAGATGAATAGTTACCCTTATAGAACTGTTGCTATCACTCTAACAACAAAGTCACAGTACTAATAAGTGTCGTAAGCCTGTTGGGCTACCTGCCTCGACACTTTTTCAACCCCAAAGTTGGCTGTTACCTGTCACAGGTTTAGCTAAAACAACTAATCCGGGTTCTTAGGTTTTGGAGTGATTTAAATATTATTCTCATTATTCTTTATCGTTCCTAATGTTTACTGTAATACATTTGTTATCTTACATATATTGTAGTCATATATAAGATTCACAGCTTTTCAACTGCAAGTTTATTTGAATTTTTGTAATTAACATCTGCTCAATAAAATCTTTTATGATGAAAAAAAAAAAAAATAAAGTTCTTTGATTTACCAAGAAAGAATGTATATAAAACTTACTTGTAATAACAAATATCTGTCCCAACTCGGGCCCACCAAGGCCTGGAATTCAGAGCTTCCTGTACAGAATACATCAGTGGCTGCATGCCTTGTGGGTAAAATGGAGATAATTCCACCTTTACTACAATATCAACATTATAACCTGTACTAGTAGCCTATAGTCTATAATTTGACATAGGAACCAATAAAAGCACAAGGAAGACATCATGCAATCTCTAGAATTTAAGCTCACAAGGACATGGGCAACCTGTAATGTTGCTCATCTCTGTGGTACATGTTCTTTCAAATGAGCATGTGCTGGTATTGGATGTAATCATACTGCAACATGAACTATGTATATATTTTGTATTTGCGTTGATGTATGTTCTGTGCACGAGCTATGTATGCGTTTTTGGTCTTCACTGTCTGTAGCGCTATGAAAGATATTGGCACTATATAAATAAATCTATTGCCATTCTCCTACAAACAGGGCCATACGTTCACATGTTTTTCCTGTTCATTAATAAATGTGTAATGCATGGGGCAATTGCATTATGTATTGCACTGCATTTATCTATGTACTTATTTTGTCTTGCTCTCATAGAGTAATGTGGATTATTTTTTATTTTTTATGTGTTATCCATTTCACTTGAATCCTGTTTCACTTGGAAGACTTTTTTAGACACAGTTAGCACAATTGCTGTGTATTCCATTGTAAACATCTTTCTGCACATTATGTTTTTGGGGTTATCTGGGATGAATAGATTATCCTGATCTACTGATAGACTATCAACTGGTAAGGTCTAATGGGGGGGGGGGGGATCTTCAGGTCCACCCCTTCCTCTTTTAGAAAGCTATAAATTTGGTGCCAGCCGCCTGGGTTCTTGATTCCCTGATGACGCTAGATTGTGAAACCGGACGGAAAGAAGACAGGCGGCACCTTTAATGTCTTATTGGATGTGGAACAGCTTACACGTACAAGCTTTTATTAGGGGTTCCCAGTTCCTGAGCCCCGTATGTAAGTCTTGGTTTGTATCTTGTTTTTTATGGTCTATACCGGTTGCTTTTACAATAAACGGTTTACACTTTAGAGTTGCCATTTTTTGTTGTGTTTATATAATGGCATTCCTGGATACCATACTATATATTGGAGTGAGGGAGTGGTGGAAGTTTGGATCCATATCTGCTCGAGGTTCGTTAGGATTACCACTGAATGTGGGACAAACAACCATGTAATGTGGGTTGTTGGCAGCTGGTAAGCACCTCTTACTCTTTTCTGGTGATGGTTGGCCACGAGACCATGTGAGGTTGGAATGTCACTGTGGTGAAGTTTTATTGACTGTATTTATTCCTCTTTGATCTGCGCTGACTTCTTAATAATATAGATAAATCTATTGCCATTCTCCTACAAACAGGGCCATAAGTTCATATGTTTTTTCTGTTCATTAATAAATAGGTACTGTAGAGATTTGCAAAATAGACAGGGCATAATGAGAAAGGGAATGGCTATATGCTACTGGGACTCAGGTACGCTAATGCTTCACTTCAGCAGTCACAGGCTGCTTCTGAGAAACTGGAAAAGAAACTCAATCTGTTTTTCTGGTTACAAGTTTATGTCCTTTATGCCAGCCCTAAGGGTCTTCAATAAACTTTCAGCCAAGTTCAAATACCCCAATCATAAACAATAGTTCTACAAAGAGCTGACAAGACAAGGTAGACAAGAAAAGCTACATATGAACACAAAATTATGGACACCTGAAATTGTTGCGACTGCTTTGCTTCATAGTTTAGGAATGATTCCTGTACAAACACACACTATTCAGCTATCTACCAAGCAACCTGTTTTATGCCATGGAGAGGGAATGATAGAGGATGCACCCCACTGTGTGAACTTTAATGCCATGACAATAACATGGAGTGTGCTGGAAAAACAGTCTGGTCCATGCAAGCCCTACTTTGGGAGTTTTGAGACAAATTAACTTGCACTGTCATCCTTTCTAGCGATATGCTGGTGTTGAAAGGGATAAGTGGGCACCAGTCTAGGGAAAGTTAGGCAATGGGAGTAGATCAGTGAAGGAGGAAGAGGTGGGTACTGACTACTCAAACCTGAGTCTCACTCCATAGGTAGTTAGACACAAGTTCACTTCATAGGATCTGCTGCCAAATACCACAAGACACGTTAAGAGGTCCTGTGGACTCCATGCCTTGATCATAGGCCACAGCTATTTTCATAGCACAAGGTGGACCTATGGAATATTAGACAGTTGGTGTTAATATTATTGCTAATCAAAGAAAATGAAGAGAACATGGATGCATTGGCAATGACCCAGCCTACAGAGACATTACAAGAAGAATCATCAAATGTACAGGTTCTCATTACACTTCCTATGCAAACCAAACACCTAAACTTACCATAATTAAACTGGCTGTTTGACTTCTCACAGTTGATGATGTTGAAGCGATAAGCAGTCCCAGGCTTCATACCACTAACCTCAAAGTAAAACCATTGGTGATAATGATTGCTGTTTATATCGGAGTTCAGGATGAGATCATATTCATTTCTGGAAAATAAATCACACAGTGCAGCTCATGTCGTGTTGAACACATTTCCTGAAGCAGGAGGAATAAAGGACTCTTACTTTCTTATCTGAATGACCTTCCGCAGGTTCCCAGATTCAAATTTAGAATTGAACTTCAGGACATCATTCTCATCTGGTATGGGACAGCTGCAGAGAATTAGGAAAATGGAAAGAAGCATTAATCATTGTGTTCTTCAATATCCCTTCTCACATTGATAGCAAGTCCTGTGTAATGTCATAAAGAGCGAGACTACCTAAAACCATGTGAGATGCAGTGAAACAAATCTGTTATATAGCACATAGCAATTTAGTGCAGCTCCTGAAATATGTACCACTAACAGACTATACATTTAGTAAAGACCATTTAAAGCGGTGCCAAACCAAACTTTAATTCAAAATATTTAGTTGCACCACTCTGACACATACAAAGATAAATAAACACTCCTTCAAGCCTATGAGCATTTCAGTGTATGCTTTTCACCCTTCTCTTTTCATAACTAGGGTTATACAGGTGGCAGCCATTAGCAATCCCTCCTTTGCCAGACACCTGCTACTCCACTAGTTTGCCAGTTTCTGTCCCGGCAATATGAAAGGAAGGGAGGGGTTCCTCCATTAAATGTAAAATATTTTATATTTGTCATCATGCAGCTGAAAAAAAGCTGCTATTTATTATTATAATTTAGAAAATAGATTTTATTTCTGAAATCCTGTATATTTAATTTGGGTCCACTTTAATACTAACAATAATGAGGTTAAAGCGGATCCGAGATGAAAAACTAACTATAACAAGTAACTTGTCTACATATCTTATCTAAAGTTTAGATAGTTTACACAGCAAATCTAGCTGCAAACCGCTTTAATAGAATATGATTATTTCTTCCTGTGATATGACAGCAGCCATGTTGTTTGTAAACATTACACAGAGGCAGACTTACTCTGTATCTAGAGCACTCAGCCTGTGAAAAAAAAAACTAATCCCCCCTCCTCCCCTCTGCCTCTGAAATCAATGGCTAGTAACACCTCCTCCTCCTCCTGCCCAGACTGAGCTCCCATGAGCCCTTGCTACTGCCAAGGTTCTCTGAAAACCTGTGGGCTTGGTTTATTTACTTTATAGGGAATTAGAGTATTAACACAAAAACAAAAAAGTATTTGGCTTGAGGAATTGCCCTATAAACAATAGGAAAGGAACAATTATGCAATGAGTAAGAGTTCACCTCGGATCCACTTTAACTCAGGTTGCATCATTGTGCAGGAGAAAAACAAAACAAAAACAAGACTGAGTAATGTCACAACTAGACCACTAATGATAATAGAAACATTGCTATTTATTAATACTGGTCTAAAAACAATGGAAGCTTAGAATATTGGGCAAGCAGGACCTGTGCCGCTATAGCCTAGGGGTGAACAGATTTTTTTTTTTTCGAGCGGCCTGCATTCCTCTTGAATGTGGCCCACTGCATTAGTCCTTGTCTCCTCCTTTCTTCCCTCCCTCTGGACTTATGTGGCCAGGAATGTTTGGGTGTAACTCGCCCAATCCCTTGATCCAGCGGCAATTTCCATGGTGAGGTCATGTGACACACTAGTACATAATGGCTGCAGGTCCTATTACGGCGCTGTTGCCATGGAGATCGCTGCTGGAACGGGCATTTGGGTGTTACTTCTCGTACATGTGCTGCACGTATTTTTTCACGAACGGCAAGAGGGAGAAGGGAAGAGGAACATAATGCAGCCCTTTAACGACGGGCCACCTGCATAGCACCCGCAGGCCGTAGTTTGCCTAGTAAACCAAAAGGCATGCTAAGGGTGCTAAAGCCTAGTACACACATCCAATATTGAGCGGACAATACCCAGCCAATGTTACCACCATCATATAGCATGAGGGCCAACAGATTTTGAATACCATGAACAGGTTGTGTAGGAAAGCTCTCATTTTACATGGTCGTGGTAAAGTTGGTCATTTATTGGCCAATCAACATTGTTTGTGTGTACCAGGTTTAAAATCTATTGCCTCATTTACATGAATGCTCTGACAAAGCAGGAGCAAGTGTCCAGCAGAATATCTATTTCGATTCACAAGACTGGCAGATTAAACACCTCCTGTATAGGTTTCACTTAGACAATAGAAAATCAGGCAGCCAGTATATAGTCAGGTGAACCTGGACAAAGCACACACCTCATTTCTGTTTTTTTTTCTCTATGTGCAGTTTGAGATTCTTTCTTTCTGGGGGCAGGGGTGTTGGGGAGGTGCGGATGGTACCCCCAGTGGTGGCAGCACTTGGGGGGCCTTTCTGCACCTTTCTTCCCCCCTGCCTCACATTTTGGTGTCGTTGCTCCCAGGACATGCATTATCTTGCACCCGGGGACGATTTGAAAATGGTAAGTATTCAGCACAGATGGGCAGTGGATGCTTGTGGAATGTCACCGCTCCCCGCCATTTCCTGGGGGCATAGGAGGCCTACACGTGCCCCGTTGAGATGCAATGGATTTTGTGTGGGCCGACTCCTGCAGGGAACACACTGAGTTACCGTAGTTTTAGACCCTGCATATTCTGGCAAGCAGATGCAACAAGCATTTGCTATGCTATTTTAATTAGTCAACAGACAGCTAGGCAGCCAGTATATAGTCAGGTGAACCAGGACAGAGCACACGCCTCTTTTTTTTGTCTTTTCTCAATGTGCCATAGGTTTCATTATGGAACCTAATTTTAATATTCTTTCTGATCTGAAATTGCAATAATTCAGTACTAAAGTTTAAGAAAAGTAATTTACCTTGGATTATCGAGATCATATATCACCCGATCTATTACGTCACTAGAATGAATCATTCTTTCTATGTCTTGGAAAATTTTTGTCCTGTTAAAACAAAGCAAAAACATTACAGAGCAATTTTCAGAGGATTTTTGCTAACACCTTCATAAATGTATAAATAAGTTCAGCTATGAAACTGCAGGTCAACAAAACGTAGCAAGTGCTCTCCAAAGATTATAAAAGCATTTGAAGTGAACTTCACATCCATTTGATGAAAAAAAAAAAAATATATAACCTTCTATAGGTCAACGTCATAGAAGACTTTTTGTAATTACTGATTTTTCCCAATTAACTTTCCATTTTAATTTGTGTTCCGCTCTGTTTTTTTCTAAATTTGCCAGGAAATAACATTACAGATCTCTACAAGCAAGAAAACTGTAGTTTAAAGGAGTTCTTTGGAGGCTATTAAAAACAAAAACTGACACTTACCTGGGGCTTCTATCGGCCCCCTGCAGCTGTCATGTCCCACGCAGTCCTCCTACGATCCTCCATTCCCCGCCGCCGGTCCCGGTCTTATTATGCTTGTAAGTAAAGTGCAGCTGTGCAGCCATGGCCGCACGCGTGCTCGCTCCCGCGCGTCATCGGGAGCTTACTGCGCAGGCGCAGTACAAGAAAACTTTGTACTGTGCCTGTGCACTAAGCTCCTGATAACGCGTGCTGGAGTGAGCTGTATTCATCTAGTTAGACAAATAATTAGACCACACCGGCGGCGGGGAACTGAGGATCATAGGAGGGCGGCGCAGGACATGACAGCTGCAGGGGGCCAAAAGAGGCCCCAGGTAAGGGTTCGTTTTCTGTTTTTATTAGCCTCCACAGAACCCCTTTAAGTTGTAGATTTTGTCTGTATGAAACAGCCCTCAGAACTGAGCTCAAAGTGAATTTTTATTATGAAAAATTAAAAATGGACAGAGTCCGGCCTTAACTTTGTATGTACTTTTGGGATGCTGGGAATGAATTAAAGGTGACTAGAACTGCTTTTGTGGTTGGTGCCTGGAGTCTGTTCACTGACACTCTTTCAATTTGATGCTGGTATCCGGAGGCACGACCATTGCAACTGCCCCTCCCAGCCTGCCTTCCATCTAGTGCCGATCAACTCTTCTTTATTGCTGAATTGTTATTATCCCTCATACTATATGGTTTTTCCTTAGAGAAACTTTTAGAGAGCAGGGCTCTTATTCAATTCCCTTTTTCTCCTAAGTTTTCTCCTGGTGATATTTTCACAACTTATCAATAAGATGCCTTTTAAGCCACCAGAAAGCAAGAAAAGAGTTGACTACTTTTCCACTTAGTTGTTGGTACTTTTTTAATTGCAAAGTGCTAAAAAGCTATTTTAAACAAAAGATGAAAAATGATCTACTATGAGAAAACTTTGGAGAAAAAGTTGATTGCATATGGGCCCAGGGCATATATGCAATTCACCTTTTCACTTCAGTTTTCTTCTAGGGGATATTTTCATAACTTGTGAATAAAATGCATTTTAAATCACCAGTAAGCAAAAAAATATTCAAAATAATTTTGATAATTTTTCAACTACTTTTGGGTACTTTTTCAATTCCAAAATGCTGAAAAGTTAGTTTAAATACAAGATGAAAAAATTATCTCCTAGGAGAAAAAACGCAGGAGAAAAAAAAATAATTGCATATGGGCCCATAGATCTACAAGGGGGATGGAGAAGGATGTTGTCTTTTTTCAGCTGCTGTAAGCACCCATCTAAGCAATCTCTATTAGAAAAGCAAGAAACACTCCTATTACAGGCACATATAAATGAAAGCAGATTAAATAATGTATGTTCAACTCCCACTAATGCATGAAGCTGACCTATAGCATATGCTTTTTTCTTCTTTAGCAAACGTGAAGATCCACCCCCAGTTCTTTATCTCGTAGCAGTGCAAGGAAACAGAACCATTGATAAGCATATGAACAACTGCATTGGAAAACCCCCCCAAAAAGTACTATACACATGGTACATTGTAAACATTAATAAGCTGGTACTGTGCCACTGAAATCAAGCAATAGATGATTAGCCAGGTGGAGAAAAAATTAGGCACACCGGATGGCCTTTCATGGCCAAGATAGCCAGTGGTCTGGAGCCTTTGTGTATTGCCAGCTTCACAACCCATTACAAGTTCAATTAATGTGGTTCTGGAGCTTATGGGCCTTATCACTAAACTCATATGAACTTTACCTAAACACTACACAATTTGGGGGGGGGGGGGGGCATTTTCCACATATGAAAAAATGAATTACAAGTGACAGTCCATATTTATCAGTGGGCCCATTCACTCTAAGGCCTCTTGCACACTACATCTGAATCCGATTTTTTATCCGATCCAAAACTTCGATTCGGATTAAAAAGCAGCATGCAGTACTTTTTTTTTTTAATCGGGATAAAAAAATCGAATTGTATACAAAAATGGGAATCACATGTAGTGTGCAACAGGCCTCAAGGAGTCTTCCATTCAAACCTGCAAAATGCTGCTTTCTTCCCTGCACACATTTCACACTGAATGTACTGTCTTGCCTCCACAGACGTACGGGTTTTAACACAGGTGAACGTCTTAAAAATGGAGGATGTAGCCTACATACCATAACCTAAAAACACACTACCTCTAGGTACGAATATGGTATACTACCAAACCACCACTTGTTCCCCCCGTTCCTTTCGATTGTAAGCTCGCAAGAGCAGGGCTCTCTCACTCTTTTGTGTCTTACAATTTGTTATTCCTTTTATGTTATGGGATTTGTGATACATTTTATTCATCATGACACTTTTGTCACAGTAATGATCAATTCTGAATTTTGTACCAATTTTGTATATTGGTATACACCATTTTCTGTATTGTTTTGTACCGTGTTTGTTTCTTACTTTGTACAGCGCCATGGATTATGTGGGCACTTTCTAAATCTATAATAATAATAATAATAATAATAATAATAATGTACGTGGCTGGGGATATATAAAAATCAGTAAACACTTTTGTCAAGTATGAGAGATTTGTATTGGCCTGCCTAGGCATTGTTTTTTGAATCGTGCAAGACCAACTGAATCAAAAGACAGAATCAGCAACATACCGTAATAAACCGGTAATAACAGAACCAAAGTTTTTCCAGAACATTTGCCATCAATGTACAAACCAATTCTAACTAAATATTGTTAAATATTAATTTCCAACTCTAGACCGCACGTCCTGTAGCTTACTAGTAAACGTGCTAGAAATCATAATGTGTGGCTTGGCACAAAAAAGACTGACCAAAATATGAAGAGCTAAGCAGAAAGAAGGCTGGGCAAAAGGTATATATAAAATCTGGCCAATGAAAGATCATATTTGCCTTCATACGTCAAGCATATTTTGCAGAAACATGCTTTTTTTCACTAGTAGTAACAAACATAGCCATGTCAAATTTCTAATTTAGCTAATATCTAACCTAGCAGTCTCTGCTTCACTACCAGAGAGATAACCAGAGATTATTATTATAACTGCACCACCTCAATACTGACTGAAACAGTTGAAATAGCAATTAGGAGTAGATGTTTTGCTAACTACACTGATCCAGTTTGCTAAATCATTAATAGGAGCTCACACCAGTTACTGTGAATTGTGTTTGCAGAATAAATTCAGCAAGCTGGAAAGCTCAGTTCCTTGCACAACCAGGTACAAAATGATGTGTGACGTTTTCATCAAGTGAACTTATAGTTATATCTTGGACTATTCCATATTTAATAACAATCCACGGTTTCTCACAATCACTAGGCAACAGTAGAAGTATAACTTCAAAGCTGCATGCTGTAGGCAAAATCCATCCTAAGTTTAGAAACACAAACATTAAGGATTAGTCGCATGCCCAAACTTTGTGGCAATGTTATAATTGGGTGAATAATTTCGATGCCCAATAGCTCTGTTATGAGCAGGGGCAGGGAGGAATAGTTAAGCCTCAGAACAAATTTAAAGAGGAACTATAGTGATAATGAAACAAATACAATTACTTATATTTTTACAATATTCATTTATAGATTATTTAGTCAGTGTTTGTCCAGTGTAAAATCTTTCCTCTCCCTGATTTACATTCTGAATTTTATCACAGGTGGCCAGAGCTTTAGTCCTGCTTGGCGATCTGTATGGAATGTTCATTTACAGAGAGTTCAATGCACAGAGGGAGATATGATTTCCCACAATGCAACAAGGGTCACAGACAGCAAACTGTCAGGACCATGGTCACGACATCACACTGTGGGAGGGGGTTTCACAACAATACCATCCACACAGATCTATTTGAGAAAAGGTAAAGATTTCTCTGGGGAAAGAGGATATCAGCTACTGATTGGGATGACATTCAATCGTGGGTTGAAGTTCCTATTTTAAGTTAAATATCTGAAGGATAATTGAAGGCCAAGTATCTGTCGGGCTTATATTTTAGCGTTGGATGCCAAGATCAGAAAGGTTTGTGTTAGGGGATATGTTAGAAATAGAAGGCTAGGCATCAAAAGAGCACTAACCTTAGTCAGAGGAGGTTGGGGTTAGGACGGTGTGTGCGAGACTGGTCGGGATGGAGTCCCACAGTGCGATACGGATTCCTTTTGCCTGGGATTCTTATATAGAGCACTCTTTTAAACCTGGAGCACTCCGTCATCCAGGTCCCCGTATGAGAGTTGTTCTGAGGCCGGTTGCGCACCGCAGAAATAAGGCTTCATATGAGCCTGCACCACGGTGCAGCAACAGGGTCATTTAAGCAGGCTAGTTAGTGACATAATCCTTGCTGAGCTGGAAGAACGTCACTGGGATTCCAGTAGGTCCATGCGTGCATGCTACGCTCCCGTCGTGCACACAGCCTGCATCGCCCATTGCATTGTATTACTGTATGAGCTGTGCAGTAAGCATGGTTCATGAGGTGTCATGCTGCAGCCTTTGCAATGGCACTGCTTCGATTTGGATACTTCCATTGCGCTGTATCATTTAAATTCTACAAGTCTCCATAGACTTGCATGTCCCTTGCGGCAGGAAAGAGCGCTAGTGCCTTATTCTTTTATTATCGGTTTAACAAAAGGCTGCACTCAGATACCATTTATCTATCCCTTATTTCGATACATGACCAAAATTGCATATGTACTGTTTGCTTGTTCCATTATGCTGGGAACACACAAAGCAACTTCTGGTCCGATCGACAGGAATCAGACGATTATTTCTGACCTGTCCAATCCGTTTTTGATAATTAAAGGGATCGATTTTGCAAAGTTATAGAAGGAAAATTGATCCCTTCATCGATCAAGACCAGTTTGTACATGTGCACACAATACAACTTTCCATCAGATTACCTGTCAATCGGACGGGAAATTACATTGTGTGTTCCCAGCATTAGAGGAGACAGACGTCACCGAGGATCCTGTGGAACCTATCTGCTAGGATACGGTTGGCTATCCAGCACATGCCTGATTGATAACCTTATAATATGGTTTGTTAACAGTGGTTATGTTTTATCTCACTATCAGCACCCATTGTTTTTGATTCCTCTGATCAGGAGTGATTGCGGGAGAACTGTGCTGAAATTTACCATTAGATTTTGTATGGGACAGTTTGGAATTGTCTTCTTGTTGGCTGCGGTCAATTAGAATTTATTGGACATTTAGTGCCAATTCCTATTCCTTCTAATGCATATTGTTTAAAAGGAAATAAATCTGGCAGTCTCCATCTCCTAATTTAAGGTGTCCTTTAACCAGCCTAGCGTTATGGACGAGCACAGCTCGTCCAGTACCGCCAGGCTGGATATCTCAGCCCTTGGTGGGTCGTTTTTTACAATTTATTTTTTAAAACATGCAGCTAGCACTTTTCTAGCTGTGTGTTTTATTCGATCGCCAGGCTGCGCTATGTGGTGGATTGGGACTCCCCCTGACGTCATGACGTCATTCCGATCGTCGCAATAATGATGAGGGAAGCCCTAACAGGAAATCCCATTCAGAGCGGGATTTCCTGTTAGGTATGATATCCAACGGCGATCGGAGGGGTGCGATAGATAGCGCAGGGATGGGGGAATCATGTAGCTAGCGTTAGGTTAGCTACATGGTAAAAAAAAAAAAAATTGGTGAAAAAAAACACCCGTGGCCAAGCGCCGCAAAAAATCAAACTGCCAGGGTGGTTAAAGAAGCTGATTAGTTAGGTGATCAGTGGAGTAAATGCAACGAAACAACATCAGAAAAGAAGTTTAGAAAATTATTGGTAATTGCTTTGTTAATACTAAACTTATTAGATGCCAGTTATCAGGAGCCAGAATCTATCCCTACCGCAATAAATCCAGACTAATGTATAGATTAATGAAATCCAACACGCTGGTAATAGCCACTGCTGCAAGGTGGGCCAAAGGATGTGGTTGACATGGAAAATTATTTTTGCTACAAAAAAGTTCTTTAGCAGGGTTCTACTTCCTCATTTAAAGAGACTCTGTAACAATTTTTTCAGCCTTAGTTCTTCTATCCTATGAGTTCCTATGCCTGTTCTAATGTGCTGGGGCTTACTGCAGCTCTTCCTAATTACACTGTCTCTGTAATAAATCAATGTATCTTTCCTCTGTCCTGTTTGTCGGGCTAAGGCTTTGATTGTGTGGAATGTGCAGGGCTGCTTGTGATTGGTAGAAGCGATACACACCCTCTGCAGGCCCCCTGCATACTCACACACTATGCTTAGCTGAGCCTATTAGAAGCTGGTTAGTTTGTTTGTAAACATTGCCTAAAACTGTTAATTACAAGCCAGGATTGCAGCAGAGAGTGGCAGAAACAGCACAGAGGGGCACAGGAGAAAATAAGGAATAGAATGGTATGCTTTTTAGTGTAAGAATATTAGAGTACAGATTCTCTTTAAGTCCATACTCTCATAAGGTGCACAAAACAATAAAATAGACTGCTCACCTTTGCACACCATAGGGTCTTTCTAATATGGGTTCTTTAAAAAATGGTGGCACATGGCCAAAGTAGTCTGGGTATGCCACTTCTGAATACTCCGGGACCGATTTCGTATTCTTTACAATCTCAATGTACAGTTCAGGATCATGGAGGGGCAATAGGTTCTCAGTATCCAGCAAACTCTGCAATACTTGTCCACTACTTAAAGGACTTGTGTCTTCCTCCTCATCAGGCCAGGTGCCAGAACAACATAAAGGGCCCAGAGTCACTGAATGCTTTTCAAACAAGCTGTTACCACATGATGAATTCTGGGGAGGTGTACTGCAGGAATGAGATAAAAGGTTAGGCCTGTCTTTAGCGGATGCAGTGACATTTTTGTAATGGTTGCAGGAGGAAGACTTCTGCAGGGAGAGTCTGTCAAGATCTCTCACAACGTCACTGTTTAAGTAGCAGCATGATAACCTCTCAAGATCTCCCTGAGTCTGTTGATAGGAACCATTGTGGTCTCTCTTAACGTTTTTCTTTGGCACATCCAGGAAACTTGGTCTTTTATTACATTCAGCTTCTAAAGAAATACTGTTGCTTTTTCTGGTCAGTTCTTTCATGATATGTCTTGGTTTGTATATAGGCTCTTCTCCGGCAGTTGGGACAATAATAGGTCCACCACGATTTGCTACAGTCACTGGTTCATTTGAGATGAATTCAAAGTCCTACAAGTAAAGAAAGAATACAATAAAAAAAACTTTCAGAAAAAACATGGAAGGATTTGTTGAGGACAAGCTGAAATTCATTGGATTAATAAAATAACCCAACAAACCTTTATTTAGTTCAATAAAGTCTACAATATCTTTATGATATTTTTACATTCTGGATTCTGAAGTATATAATTAGCTCTCCAGTGGGGCGTGTCTGAGCTAATGGATTGGTCTGCTATGCTTAATGTAATGTTTTTTATCATCCTACAAGTTCCAAAAGCTATTCTAATGTGTTCTGGCTAACTGCAGCACTTTATACTATCACTGTCTCTGTAATAAATCAATGTATCTTTCCCCTGTCAGACTTGTCGGCCTGTGTCTGGAAGGCTGCCAAGTTCTTCAGTGTTGTGGTTCTGCTATGAACTCCCCCCTCTCTGCACACTGCCTGTGTATTATTTAGATTAGAGCAGCTTCTCTCTTTTCTCTTATCTTTTACAAGCTGGATAAATCGTCCTCTGAGCTGGCTGGGCTTTCACATACTGAGGAAATTCAGACAAGGGCAAAGCTGTTTGCAGGAATAAAAGAGCAGCCTGAAACTTCAGTGCATGAGAACAGGGGGAAGAAACACACAAATGATCTATTGAGATTCAAAAGGAATGCTGTATACAGCCTGCTTGTGTATGGATGTATTTTCTATGTGTGGACATGCTGTACATCAACCTACTTCCTGTTTTGGTGGCCATTTTGTTTGTTTACAAACAAACTTTTTAAAACTGTTTTTAACCACTTTTAATGCGGCGAGGAGCGGCGAAATTGTGACAGAGGGTAATAGGAGATGTCCCCTAACGCACTGGTATGTTTACTTTTGTGCGATTTTAACAATACAGATTCTCTTTAAAGTAGATTTACTTACCTGGGGCTTCTTCCAGCCTGGCGGGTCAGAGTCTTCTGTGCATGCGTGCACATGCACACGCATGCACTGAAGACGCTGACCCGCCAGGCTGGAAGAAGCCCCAGGTAAGTACAGTAAATCTACTTTATTTAAGGTCACCTCGTATGTCCTTTAAGAAAAATAATACTCCTATTCTGGTATTCTTAGGTCTAACACTAGAATAGAGATGTTTCTATTCCTCTACAGTGAGCCTTTTCCAGGCTAGACTGGGTCTTCCACGCCTGGTTACTATACAAGGAGCAACAGTTAACGCTCATTCATCTTCTGACTGATATGCATGTACTTGTGGAAGGTAGATGCATACATACTACCTGCCATATAAATGTTTCTCAGCTGTCCTAATAGCATAGTGATCAGCTAAATCAATTGCCAAGTCAGCTTATGTGGCAAACAGGTCAATCCATGAATAAGAATCTGATCAAAGAGGGATTGAATCCCCCATACACGGCACACAGATTTTCAATAGATTGATCCATGACATCTATCGAACCGCACTGCTTGATAGAGTGCACTGATATGAGCTGTTAATCTACCGCCACATCCAATGTGCCAAAATCATCTTTCAAGTTAGATTGCAATTTCATTGATCTTTGCCATGAATCGATCAATGTGGATTTCTGGCAGGGTGTGCAAATCTGCCAGTGAAAATAGTCAGTGTATACTTTATGGTTAGAAGTTTCCCCACTCCACCAGGATTTTTTTTCCCTTGCTTTTTTGCGCCGGTCTCAATTTAAAGTCAGGTTTCAGCATTCGTTATAACCCCGGTGTTGTCAAGCCAGAACGTGTCTCAGTAAATCTGGGATTACAAAATTAATTGTTTTAACTGGAACTTGTTAAAGCCAATATAAACTGAATTAAAAAACAAACCGATACTTGCCTAGGGGGAGGGAAGGCTCTGGGTCCTATAGAGCCTTCCCATTACTTTCAAAGACCCCACGTTCCAGTGCTGTCACCTCGATCCAATCTGCCGCCATAGGAGGCTTCAGAAGTCTTTGGGAGCCCGAGTCCATTGGGGGCAGCAAATTGGACAGGGAACAGGGCTATGGTGCGGGTGCATGGAAAACCATTGGGCCTCAAAACAACCTCACACAGGCACAGATGTTACCCCAGTATTAGGCAGCCCCCTCCCCAGGTAAAGGACACCCGAAGTGAGAGGGATATGGAGGCTGCCATGTTCATTTACTTAACAATTGCAGTTGCCTGGCAGCCATCAATCTTCTGGCATAAGTAGTGTTTGAGTCAAACCCTGAAACAAGCATATGGCTAATCCACTAAAACCTGAGTCAGCTGAGTCAGAGCACCTGATATGCTGCATGCTTGTTCAGTGCATATGGCTAAAAGTACTAGAGACACAGGATCAGGAGGACTGCCAGGCAACTGGTATTGTTTAAAAGGAAATAAATATGGTAGCCTCCCTGCCCTCATTTAAGATAGCTAGATGTGCCCCCAAGTGTTAGGTAGCCCCCTCCCAAGTATAGATTGCTAAATTTACCCCCAGTGTTATGTAGCCCTCCTCCCCATTTTAGATAGCTAGATGTACCCCCATTGTTATGCAGCCCCGTCCCAGGTTAGGTAGCTAGATGTGTCCCCAGTGTTATGTAGCCCCATCCTAAAGTCTGTCAGCATTGGGCCGTTCAGAGGGAGCATAACTGACACTGTAATGAGAGAACAGTGCCACCTATTGACACTCTGCTGCATGCTGCTTTACTGGGGGGAAAAAAACTGAGAGAAGAGGCCATAGTAGACCCTACACAAAACAAGCCAGCAGTGGGCCACGGACCAGGGGTTGGGGACCCCTGCATAGGACCCAGAGCCTTCCCGCTCCATAGGTAAGTATCTGTTTTATTTTATTACTTTTTTTTGTTCGGTTGACATTCACATATAAATCCTTTTTCTTTGTTATCCTGTGGTATTTGTGATTGCAGCAGTAAAGTAGCAGCATTGAATAATAAGTGGTGAATGCCATGTATTTCAGTCACCAAACAGAAACTTAAAATCACACAATGGGTCAACAAAGTCTCATGAAATATTACTAAACAACAGACAGGCTGGCATTACTATACCTGCTGCAGTTACTCATTTTATCCCTCCTAGTGCACTGTATGTCCTGTACACATGTTTACTGTCACCAGGAACAATGGCTAGTGATTGTTTTAGGTGTCAGATACCCAGAGAAGCACAATGGTAGGTAGGCTTTCAGCCCAGCAGCCTGCCCTGCCCTATGAAGAATAGAGGACAAGCATTGGTGAGCTTCAGCAGGAAGTAATAATAGCAGTCAGGCAATGTATTCCAGCATGTTCAGTTGCCAAAAACCACTTTTTTTTTTGTATTATGTTTTATTATTATGTGGAGTTCTTGCAGGCTTTCCAGAGCTGCCATTGGGGCAGCTCTCTCTCCATGGCCACGCCCCCTGCCATGCCCCACCTCCCTGCACAAAGAGAGAGCTCTCTCTCTTTCCAGTGTTGTGGGCACGAAAGTAAAAGAGAGACAGTGCAAGCCAACATGGCGGCGGAAAGCGGCTGGGATGGTGGCTACCTGATCTGCCCAGCCCCCTGGATCGCAGCTTAGGTTTTTTTTTAATTCTCGGGCTCTATTTAAAGAGGGACCTTAACCAAGGATTGAAATTGATCCCAATCAGTAGCTGATACCCCCTTTCCCATGAGAAATCTATTCCTTTTCTCAAACGGATCATCAGGGGGCTCTGTATGGCTGATATTGTGGTGAAACCCCTCCCACAGTGTGATGTCAGCACCAGGGTGGGAGCCTTGTTACATTGTGGGAAATAACAGCTGCTTAAAACTGCCAAATAAGCAGCATCTTCTTCCACAGACAATACCTGCCAGCAGTAAAAATGTCGCCATCTGATAAATGTCATAATGTAAATCAGGGAGAGGAAAGATTTTACAATGGGCAAACACTGACTAAATCATTTATAAATAATTATTGTAAAATGAAGCACTTTTTTTTCATTACGTTATTTTCACTGCATTTCCCCTAAGTTTTTACTTAGTTTTACAAAAACAGCTGAGCTCCATTTCCTGAACTAGAATTGTAACAGTTATGCCACTGCTAGAAGTAGAAAAGTGCCAAGTTAAATGATACATTTTATTGTCCAACAGGAGATTGCGTAAGTATATGTATACAAATGTATGTTTCCGCTTTCCCATTTTACAGGCAGTATCTTAAAATATAATTTGTGAGCAAAGAGACAGACTGTTTCGCCTCAGAAAAGATCACAAATGACAGATGGGCTTCCCTTGCACAGAGGCATTGTATATCATATCACACCATTCGCTAACTAGCGGAAAGAAGAAATATTTCTGCACATTAAAGAATACTTCCATCTTTACCTGGAAATCATCTGTTAGCTCTGGGAAAAAGCGTTCATACATCTTCAGGTCTTCTACTGACCGGCCTAAATCTTGAACAGGCTTAAGTTTACTTATGTCAGTCTCTATGTCATCATTCTGAAAAGAAAGCCAAAAAAAAATCTGGTATCAATAAAGCAGCATTACTCAATTTGTATATTCACATCAACCAACAACTATACTGGAGCTAAAATAAATTGAATAAAGATATTGGCTACACAAGCAAAAAGCTTGTTGAAGCACATGTACCATTATTTCAATCTCACTGTTTAATAGACTGAAACATTTTTTATTTTAATTACAACTCAACTCTACAGTAACAGCAATCTCTGCTAGAACTGCACTTAAAGTGAACCAGAGATGAAGCACCCTCATGTATTTTACCATATATATCAGTGGGAACATTAGAGAAAACACCTACCCTGCTCTCTGTTACATTTTTCACTGTTCAGCCTGCTTCTAATCAGCCCTGATAAAATCCCCAGACAGACTCAGCTATAATGATTACTGAGCAAAGCCAGACTGAATGCTCAGTCGGGGATTTTATCAGGGCTGATTAGAAGCAGGTTGAACAGTAAAAAATGTAACAGAGAGCAGGATAGGTGTTTTCTCTAATGTTCCCACCGATATATATGGTAAAATACATGAGGGTGCTTCATCTCTGGTTCACTTTAAAGTGAACCTGTGTCCAACTGTTCATTCATTCAGTGAGCACAAAACTGTGCCTGACCCTATCTCTCACTAAGCTACTGCCATTGGCCCACTTACACTTTGCCGGTGCCCAATAGCCCTTTTTTGATATTACCAGACTATAAATGGTGACAGTTGACCAGTAGAAGCAGATTAGAGAAGGAACATGGTGTAGGCAAAATTTACAACTCATGATTAAGTCTTGCTCCATAAACAGTTGGATCCTGGATCACTTTAAGTGGAGCATAAAAGTTGTTATATAATTGATATCTACTTGATTTTAAAGTCTTGTACACACACCCGACTTACGTCGGCTGAGGCGGCCGATAAAGACCACCTCAGCCAACAATCAGGCGTGTATATGGCAGCTGGTGTCCCCTGAGCGATGCCAACACCCCACCGATCCCCCCGACATGTGACGCCACACCTGAGACGCTGTGTGCAGCCCAGCCATGTTGCCCAAGGGGATCAGGTCCTGACCCCAGATGGGCAACATCCGCCAAGGGTGTGAAAACACTTTAAAGAGGAGCTGTCAGCCATACTATTCTCAGAATAAAAAAAAAAAACACATATATAAGTAGATAAATACTTGCTCTACCTCCATAACATATGTATTGCACTGTCCACATTTTGACTTTAGTGAATTTTCTATGGGGAAAAAAAGTGAAAAGCCTTTTTAGCATTTCCCATTTTAAGTGTGGCTATTTTGAAGCCAATTCTGATGTCATTTCCTCCCTTACTCCCCTCTGCCTGATTATGTATGCATTGATCACCCTTCACTATAGAAAGTGCATTAACTCAGCATGAGAAATATTGGCTAATCAGAGAGGAAACAGAGGTGTGGGAGGGGAAACCAGGAGGGAAAGAGGCTTCAGCCAAGCAGGCTGCATTAGTGAAGTCTGAGGGGAAGTAGAGAAGCAAAAAACAAAACAAAAAAAAACAAAAAAAAACAACCTAGCATGCCTTGTAACTTCCTTTGTGCGTACCAAATAAGAGTCAAACAAACTGGGGAATGATCATTTATCAACAAGTAATAGTGATTTTAACTTTTGGATTGCCTGGATAGCATCCTTATTACTTGTTTAGCAGATAAAAATAATACTTGTTTAGCAGATAAAAATAAAGAATTGATTTTTGATTTTATGCCCAACAGTCACACTTTTAGGCTAGGTCCACACTGGTCTGCTTGCCGATCAGATCTGTTTTAAACGGATCTGTTTTTCGAACCTTTTTTTCTCTACTCCCATTTTTCCTAAAAAATACAATTTTGCAGCATACGTTTCCAGTCCGTGGAAACGTATGCCCAGCCGTGGGGGGGTGGGGGCGGGCCGGGACTCCATGCTGGAGGGGACAGCAGCCAGGACGGGGGGCAGTGGATTGGGATTAGTTTCCCTATTGATTTTCACTACCCCTCCGTGTATCCGGGGTCCGTGAAAATGCTGCAAATCTGGACCGTCTGTTCAGTTTTTCAACACGTATCCCCCTGAATGCAGACAGATCCGTTTTTAATTTGAGTGAAGAGGGTTGCTATTTTTAACATTGATATCCATGGCTCTGGTTTTGATCCGGGCCAAAAACCGGAGCCACGGATGCTAACCGGAGCCACGGATATGTTTTCAGAACAATTGTGAACCGGCCCTAACAGTTGATGCAATCTATCAGCTTGGACCAGTAGGTATCACACAAGTTTTCAGAAGAGATCTTATCTGAGATCAATGGACTGCTGACAGTGCTAGCTTTTAAGGAAAAAAGTTAGGGCTGGCTCAGACGGACGACAGGCGGCGTTAGGCGGCCAGAAGCCGCGTCATCCTGTGACGTCTCGTTCAGGGGACGGCAGTGTGGCGATCATTGGCTTCCCGTCACGATCAGCGTTTTTCGTCCCCGCAAGGGGACATGAAGCCACGGCAGCTAGGCAACCCTGGATGCCGCATGCGGCTCCTAGGGCCAGCTAAAACGACGCAGTAAATCGGGATTGGAACGCAATTGACGGTAATCGCCGGTAACCGCACAATGCTAAATACTCTCATTCACTTGAATGGGTGTGTTTAGCAAATGAGTCGTAAACGCCCCCAAGCTTCCATGTGAACCAGCCCTTAGGCAGGGATTGTTTACATAGTGCTTTAGTCTGCTGTTCCCCCTATGCTCCCCACAACCAGCTGCTGGGTATAGCACCCTACATGATGGAGATTAAATGGGATCCGTATAATAATTAATTATTGAAACATGGCTAAAATGACAAAATACAATTTAAAACATTGTTCCTTACTTCTCAGCTAAACACTGTTAATCAGAAGTATATTTGAATCACACATTAAAGTAGGAGATGTACTGAAAAGAACATAATAAATAAAATTGCTTATTTTTTTACAATATTATTTAGTCAGTGTTTGTCCAGTGTAAAATCTTTCTTCTCCCTGATTTACATGCTGAAATTTATCACAGATGGCAACATCTTTAGTCCTGCCAGGTGATCTCTGCGGTTTGTTTACTGAAATCTCCAAAGCCAGTAAAAATCAGTAGAAATAATACCTGCCCTCCCAGAATGCTCTGGGAGGAGAATTTTGCATAGCCAAACAGCCTAAGCTAAGTTATCATCACAGTGGCCAGGGAATATCAGTGAGGCAAGATCCTTCTGGATGGATCTACATTAATTGTATTACTGGATAGTATACTGGTTAAGGGCACCGCCTCTGACATAGGACACCAGGGTTTGAATCTTGGCTCTTCCTATTCAGTAAGCCGATACCTATTCTGTAAGTCTTAGGCAAGACTCCCTAACACTGAAGGGTGGCCTCTTGAGTGCGCCCGTAGTGCCTGCATCTCTCAAGTGCTAAATTTTAAAATACAAATATAATATAAATACAAATTTTAGAATTTTTATTATTATGCATTTATATATGTTGTTAAACAAAGCACATCACTAAGGGCCGGTTCAGATGGGCGGCCGAACTGAGGCCGAATTGTTTGTGTTTACGGTTCTATATCCACCTGGGGGCTCAGAACATGACGATGGGAACCAATGCCAAACACTTTTTCCGCTTGGTAGCAGAAAGGTGTTCAGTATTGGCTAATGTTTCCACCACAGTATATGGCCACTTGCAGAGGAAGATGAATTTGGATTATAGATGGAAGGTGCAGCACCTGGTGGAAATCAATACAGTGAGCAAGCATTTACCAACTCCATCCACACTAGTGGATTTGTATTTTTTCTCTGCAGAGTCAGCGCTCACAACCTAGCCCCAACATCACACTATGAAGGGAATGGTAGTCTATTAGCTGTATTAGTAAGCACCTTTAGAACAGATTCTGTCATCTCTAATATCTAAAAATCAATCGGTCCAAAAAACTTAAAATTGTTAATATACCTTCAAATTTAGCTCATTCTCATCTTCGTTTTCTGTATCCACTTCTGTGTCAGCCTCATTATCCTCATTGTCATCACTCTCATCAACCACATCGTCAACTGTGCAAAAATAAAAACGTTATCACATTGACATAATAGAGTACATTTAAATACAAGATAGGGAGTCTAATTTACAAAGGTGATGGATTTGTGATCTCTTCTTTGTGAAGTCATGATCACTGATTTGCATGCTGACATACCCAACACATCAATGAGTTGCCATGATGTGCGCAAACCTCAGGTCACTGTGGTTACTGGCATACCAGGAACAGACGCCCAGCGGGGCTCCCAACTCCCTTGAAAATAGTTAGTATCAAAGGGAACCTGAAGCAAGAAGTATATGGAGGCTGCCATTTTTCGTTTTAAACAATACCAGTTTCCAGGCAGCTCTGCTGATCTATTTGGCTGCAGTAGTGTCTGAATCACACAAGAAACAGAAGAATCAGATCTGACAAAAATGTCAGAAACTTCTGATCTGCTGCATGCTTGTTCAGTGTCTATGGCTAAAAGTATCAGAGGATCAGCAGAATAGCCATGCAACTGGTATTGCTTAAAAGGAAACAAATATGGCAGCCTCCATATCCCTCTCACTTCAGGTGTCCTTCATTGAATCTCACTGTTCATTGCAGGACATCTCGCTACTTGCTGATCAAATCACTTGCATCTTTTGAAATGTGTGAAAAGAATGCTTAGGAAGAAAGGTTTTAAAAATGAATTACTATATTTAAAAAAGTAATAAAAGAAAAGCATGCACCCAGTACCAAGCTGTATTGACAGATAGGCAAGCCAGACAGGCAGAAATTGCAAATATAGAGCATTAAACCCAGAAAAATTCCAAACCACATAAGTTAAAGCAGAATATAACCCACTATTTCAACTTTGCTCTAAAACATTATTTACAGCATATTATATGCAACCAGCATTTTTTTTTTTACTAGACCAGCATTGAAAGGGTTACACACAGAGCTTTAAAGTTCCATGGAGAGAAATGCAGACGCATCCGAAGTTTAGATAGATACATTTAAGTAAACACAATGGGCCTGATTCACAAAGCGGTTTAAACACTTTGCACGCCTGTGAAAAGCCCTTTATCACGCCTAAACTTAGTTTAGGCGTGATCTGAAGGAATTCGCGCGAACTCCCGCGTGCAAAGTTTTGCGCGCGTAGCGCACCGTGCTTCGCGCGAAGTGCCCATTAAGCCCTATGGGACTGTACGCGCGCAAAACTTTGCGCGAGTTAGAGCACAAAACGGTGATAACTTTGCTAGTGCTAGTGCAAAGGTTATCACGCCTAAAGTCTTTTAGGCGTGATAACTGAGTTATCACCGCTTTGTGAATCAGGCCCAATGTAACAAGTGGTGAATGTTACACACTTTCTGGCTGTCCTCCAGCTCCTGCACAGTCAGTGTGTGTCACATTCCTCACTTGGTACATTGTGTTCACTTAAATGTATCTATCTAAACTTTGGATGCGTCTGCATTTCTCTCCATGGAACTTTAAAGCTCTGTGTGTCATCCTTCCAATGCTAGTCTAGTAAAAAAAAAAAAAAAATGCTGGTTGCATAGAATATGCTGTAAATAATGTTTTAGAGCAAAGTTGAAATGCAGGGTTATATTCCGCTTTAAGGGTGTTCCCTTTCAAAAGGAGGTGAAAAGTCTCCCTCCTTTTGCTATGTACCCATTTCCCATTGTTCGAGACACAAGGGTCTCTTTCCCAACCTCTAGGTGCCAAAGAAGGAGGAGGTGGCGTTAGTAGTATGGGGGTGGAATTATTATTATTATTACTTAGTATTTATATAGCGACGACATCTTCCGCAGCGCTGTACAGAGTGTATTGTCTTGCCACTTAACTGTCCCTCTGAGGGGCTCACAATCGATGGATTTGAAAGAATAGATTTCTGATTCTATAGAATAGATCGATCGATCGCTGAAATCGAAAAGTTTATGGATCCCTTTACTTTTTAGAAGACCCAAACAAGCAGTCACATTGCTAGGTAACACAGATGGTTGCAACAGAATAACCGCTATTTAGCTGCTCAATAATGCAATTAACCACTTGAGGACCTAGGGCTTTCTACCCCTTAAGGACCGGCCACTTTTTTTCCATTCAGACCACTGCAGCTTTCACGGTTTATTGCTCGCTCATACAACCTACCACCTAAATGAATTTTGGCTCCTTTTCTTGTCACTAATACAGCTTTCTTTTGGGGCTATTTGATTGCTCCTGCGATTTTTACTTTTTATTATATTCATCAAAAAAGACATGAATTTTGGCAAAAAAATGATTTTTTTAACTCTGTGCTGACATTTTTCAAATAAAGTAAAATTTCTGTATACATGCAGCGCGAAAAATGTGGACAAACATGTTTTTGATAAAAAAAACCCCATTCAGTGTATATTTATTGGTTTGGGTAAAAGTTATAGCGTTTACAAACTATGGTGCAAAAAGTGAATTTTCCCATTTTCAAGCATCTCTGACTTTTCTGACCCCCTGTCATGTTTCATGAGGGGCTAGAATTCCAGGATAGTATAAATACCCCCCAAATGACCCCATTTTGGAAAGAAGACATCCCAAAGTATTCACTGAGAGGCATAGTGAGTTCATAGAAGATATTATTTTTTGTCACAAGTAAGCGGAAAATGACACTTTGTGAGAAAAAAAAAAAAAAAAGTTTCCATTTCTTCTAACTTGCGACAAAAAAAAATGAAATCTGCCACGGACTCACCATGCCCCTCTCTGAATACCTTGAAGGGTCTACTTTCCAAAATGGGATCATTTGTGGGGTGTGTTTACTGTCCTGACATTTTGGGGGGTGCTAAATTGTAAGCACCCCTGTAAAGCCTAAAGGTGCTCATTGGACTTTGGACCCCTTAGCGCAGTTAGGCTGCAAAAAAGTGCCACACATGTGGTATTGCCATACTCAGGAGAAGTAGTATAATGTGTTTTGGGGTGTATTTTTACACATACCCATGCTGGGTGGGAGAAATATCTCTGTAAATGACAATCTTTTGATTTTTTTTACACACAATTGTCCATTTACAGAGATATTTCTCCCACTCAGCATGGGTATGTGTAAAAATACACCACAAAACACATTATACTACTTCTCCTGAGTACGGCGATACCACATGTGTGGCACTTTTTTGCACCCTAACTGCGCTAAAGGGCCCAAAGTCCAATGAGTACCTTTAAGATTTCACAGGTCATTTTGAGAAATTTCGTTTCAAGACTACTCCTCACGGTTTAGGGCCCCTAAAATGCCAGGGCAGTATAGGAACCCCACAAATGACCCCATTTTAGAAAGAAGACACCCCAAGGTATTCCGTTAGTAGTATGGCGAGTTCATAGAAGATTTTATTTTTTGTCACAAGTTAGCGGAAAATGACACTTTGTGAAAAAACACAATTAAAATCAATTTCCGCTAACTTTTGACAAAAAATAAAAACTTCTATGAACTCACCATACTCCTAACGGAATACCTTGGGGTGTCTTCTTTCTAAAATGGGGTCATTTGTGGGGTTCCTATACTGCCCTGGCATTTTAGGGGCCCTAAACCGTGAGGAGTAGTCTTGAAACGAAATTTCTCAAAATGACCTGTGAAATCCTAAAGGTACTCATTGGACTTTGGGCCCTTTAGCGCAGTTAGGGTGCAAAAAAGTGCCACACATGTGGTATCGCCATACTCGGGAGAAGCAGTACAATGTGTTTTGAGGTGTATTTTTACACATACCCATGCTGGGTGGGAGAAATACCTCTGTAAATGGACAATTGTGTGTAAAAAAATCAAAAGATTGTCATTTACAGAGGTATTTCTCCCACCCAGCATGGGTATGTGTAAAAATACACCTCAAAACACATTGTACTACTTCTCCCGAGTACGGCGATACCACATGTGTGGCACTTTTTTGCACCCTAACTGCACTAAGGGGCATAAAGTCCAATGAGTACCTTTAGGATTTCACAGGTCATTTTTGTTTCAAGACTACTCCTCACGGTTTAGGGCCCCTAAAATGCCAGGGCAGTATAGGAACCCCACTAATGACCCCATTTTAGAAAGAAGACACCCCAAGGTATTCCGTTAGGAGTATGGTGAGTTCATAGAAGTTTTTATTTTTTTGTCACAAGTTAGCGGAAATTGATTTTAATAGTTTTTTTTCACAAAGTGTCATTTTCCGCTAACTTGTGACAAAAAATAAAATCTTCTATGAACTCACCATACTCCGTACGGAATACCTTTGGGTGTCTTCTTTCTAGAATGGGGTCATTTGTGGGGTTCCTATACTGCCCTGGCATTTTAGGGGCCCTAAACCGTGAGGAGTAGTCTTGAAACCAAATGTCGCAAAATGACCTGTGAAATCCTAAAGGTACTCATTGGACTTTGGGCCCCTTAGCGTACTTAGGGTGTAAAAAAGTGCCACACATGTGGTACCGCTGTACTCAGGAGAAGTAGTATAATGCGTTTTGGGGTGTATTTTTACACATACCCATGCTAAGTGGGAGAAATATCTCTGTAAATGACAATTGTTTGATTTTTTTACACACAATTGTCCATTTACATAGAAATTTCTCCCACCCAGCATGGGTATGTGTAAAAATACACCCCAAAACACATTATACTACTTTTCCTGAGTACGGCGGTACCACATGTGTGACACTTTTTTGCAGCCTAGGTGCGCTAAGGGGCCCAACGTCCTATTCACAGGTCATTTTGAAGCATTTGTTTTCTAGACTACTCCTCGCGGTTTAGGGCCCCTAAAATGCCAGGGCAGTATAGGAACCCCACAAGTGACCCCATTTTAGAAAGAAGACACCCCAAGGTATTCCGTTAGGTGTATGGCAAGTTCATAGAAGATTTTATTTTTTGTCACAAGTTAGTGAAAAATGACACTTTGTGAAAAAAAAAACCAATAAAAATTATTTTCCGCTAACTTTTGACAAAAAATAAAATCTTCTATGAACTCGTCATACACCTAACATAATACCTTGGGGTGTCTTTTTTTTTTCTAAAATGGGGTCACTTGTGGGGTTCCTATACCGCCCTGGCATTTTACAGGCCCAAAACCGTGAGTAGTCTGGAAACCAAATGTCTCAAAATGACTGTTCAGGGGTATAAGCATCTGCAAATTTTGATGACAGGTGGTCTATGAGGGGGTGAATTTTGTGGAACCGGTCATAAGCAGGGTGGCCTTTTAGATGACAGGTTGTATTGGGCCTGATCTGATGGATAGGAGTGCTAGGGGGGTGACAGGAGGTGATTGATGGGTGTCTCAGGGGGTGGTTAGAGGGGAAAATAGATGCAATCAATGCACTGGGGAGGTGATCGGAAGGGGGTCTGAGGGTTTGGCCGAGTGATCAGGAGCCCACACGGGGCAAATTGGGGCCTGATCTGATGGGTAGGTGTGCTAGGGGGTGACAGGAGGTGATTGATGGGTGTCTCAAGGTGTGATTAGAGGGGAGAATAGATGCAAGCAATGCACTGGCGAGGTGATCAGGGCTGGGGTCTGAGGGCATTCTGAGGGTGTGGGCGGGTGATTGAGTGCCCTAGGGGCAGATAGGGGTCTAATCTGATAGGTAGCAGTGACAGGGGGTGATTGATGGGTAATTAGTGGGTGTTTAGGGTAGAGAATAGATGGAAACACTGCGCTTGGGTGGTGATCTGTTGTCGGATCTGCGGGCGATCTATTGGTGTGGGTGGGTGATCAGTTTGCCCACAAGGGGCAGGTTAGGGGCTGATTGATGGGTGTCAGTGACAGCGGGTGATTGATGGGTGTCAGTGACAGGGGGTGATTGATGGGTGATTGATAGGTGATTGACAGGTAATCAGTGGGTTATTACAGGGGAGAACAGATGTAAATATTGCACTGGCGAATTGATAAGGGGGGGTCTGAGGGCAATCTGAGATTGTAGGCGGGCGATTGGGTGCCCGCAAGGGGCAGATTAGGGTCTGATCTGATGGGTAACAGTGACAGGTGGTGATAGGGGGTGATTGATGGGTAATTAGTGGGTGTTTAGAGGAGAGAATAGATGGAAACACTGCGCTTGGGTGGTGATCTGATGTCGGATCTGCGGGCGATCTATTGGTGTGGGTGGGTGATCAGTTTGCCCGCAAGGGGCAGGTTAGGGGCTGATTGTTGGGTGGCAGTGACAGGGGGTGATTGATGGGTGATTGGCAGGTGATTGACAGGTGATCAGTGGGTTATTACAGGGAAGGACAGATGTAATTAATGCACTGGCGAATTGATAAGGGGGGGGGGGGGGGGTCAGAGGGCAATCTGAGCGTGTGGGCGGGTGATTGGGTGCCCGCAAGGGGCAGATTAGGGTCTGATCTGATAGGTAAAAGTGACAGGTGGTGATAGGGGGTGATTGATGGGTGATTGATGGGTAATTAGTGGGTGTTTAGAGAAGATAACAGATGTAAACGATACATTTGGGAGGTAATCTGACGGCGGGTTTGCGGGCGATCTAATGGTGTGGGTGGGTGATCAGATTGCCCGCAAGGGGCAGGTTAGGGGCTGATTGATGGGTGGCAGTGACAGGGGGTGATTGTTGGGTGATAGGTGATTGGCAGGTGATTGACAGGTGATCAGTGGGTTATTACAGGGAAGAACAGATGTAATTAATGCACTGGCGAATTGATAAGGGGGGGTCTGAGGGCAATCTGAGCGTGTAGGCAGGTGATTGGGTGCCCGCAAGGGGCAGATTAGGGTCTGATCTGATAGGTAACAGTGACAGGTGGTGATAGGGGGTGATTGATGGGTGATTGATGGGTAATTAGTGGGTGTTTAGAGGAGAGAATAGATGTAAACAATGGATTTGGGAGGTGATCTGATGTCGGATCTGTGGGCGATCTATTGGTGTGGGGGGGTGATCAGATTGCCCGCAAGGGGCAGGTTAGGGGCTGATTGATGGGTGGCAGTGACAGGGGGTGATTGACGGGTGATTGACGGGTGATTGACGGGTGATTGACAGGTGATTGACAGGTGATCAGGGGGATAGATGCATACAGTAAACAGGGGGGGGGGGTGGTCTGGGGGGGGGGGTCTGGGGAGAATCTGAGGGGTGGGGGGTGATCAGGAGGGGGCAGGGAGCAGGGGGGGGATACAAAAAAAAAATAGCATTGACAGATAGTGACAGGGAGTGATTGATGGGTGATTAGGGGGGTGATTGGGTGCAAACAGGGGTCTGGGGGGTGGGCAGGGGGGGGTCTGATGGGTGCTGTGGGCGATCTGGGGCAGGGGAGGGAGAAATCAGTGTGCTTGGGTGCAGACTAGGGTGGCTGCAGCCTGCCCTGGTGGTCCCTCGGACACTGGGACCACCAGGGCAGGAGGCAGCCTGTATAATACACTTTGTAAACATTACAAAGTGTATTATACACTTTGTATGCGGCGATCGCGGGGTTAACATCCCGCCGGCGCTTCCGTATAGCCGGCGGGATGTTGCGGCGAGCGAGCGGTGACAGGCGCCGGCGGAGGATCGCGTCACGGATGACGCGATCGCTCCGCCCATGCCCTTAAATGGACCGCCGCCTCTGTGGGTGAGGCCGTCCTGCAGGGCTCCACTTCCCCGCCGCCCCTGTGTAGTGGGCGGTCGGGAAGTGGTTAAACAGTGTCCACAAATGGGGTTGTTGCATTTTCTATGTAGTCCAACACCAACATGTCCGATCTATAAATTTTGATCGATTTTTAGATTTTGAGATTGTTTTTTAAATCTTTTTTTTTTTTGATCGATTTTCGTTAAGTTCTATGAAAATCGATTAAAAAAAAACTAACCTTAAGTGACATGATGAGATCGACAGTTGTATGTACAGAGGAAAGCATACAAATACCTATGCTGTGTTTCTTTCTTTACCCGAAAGTTAAGGTGCCCATACATCTATCGACTTGGCGGCCGATCGACCATTCAATTTGATAATAATCAAATCGGATGAAAATCGGTGCCGCCAAATGCATGCCTGCTTGACTATACAACACATTTCAGGCCGAGGTGCTTAACTTGAATCCTTGTGCAGATCGCTTGATACTCCTCCCTGTATTGCCAGATGAAGCGGGATTGAGCCTGCGAAACGCATTGCAAAATTTTTTGGGGGAGTTTCTAATAAATGTGTTTGAAGAACTAGGAAGGTTCGTAACATGTAGTGTTGCTCCACAAATATATGCTGTAATTAGCAATCCCTTTGTGTGCCGCCTCTTCACTGCTGTTGCAAATGTGTTTGACTGTCTGAATCGCAGTCGTCGTGTCTGCTTGAGGGAGGTAAGACCACCACTTCCTCCTTCATTTTTGCCATTTAAGTTGGTTTTTAAGCTCATTTACCGTAATCTAATTTTATACTTTTGGCGCCTCTGTTCATTGTATAAAAATTTCAGGCCGAGCACGTCGATCGGACATGGTGCTAGATGTCGGGCCGTCATGATCGATTGGGTGCCCAGCGGTAACGGCGAGTAATATCGGGACGAACGCGACAAAAGCCCTAACGCTGTCTCCCGTAATGTCCAATGTGCCCCCCGATACTCAAGCAGTATACATTACTTGTCCATGGACGTTGCTGCCTCCTGGCTACATTCTCTGTCCATACACACACCCCACGTGGTTCCCGGAGTAACGTGTACGCCGGCAACCACGTGTGGCGCATGTATGGACGGAAACAGCCTGCGGTGTATGGGTGGCTGACAGATCTCTCTCTAATCAAATTCAATTAGAGAGAGATTTGTCTCTTGGTTGAATCTGCATCATCACTAGATGTATGGCTATCTTTAATATTCAGCTATGCTCCTAAGGCCTGGAACCCACTAGGAGCGCTTTTCTGAGCGCTTTGTGATTTGAAAAGCTCTTGCTAATGTAATGCTATGGGTGTGATCCCACTTGAATGATGTGATTTTCTAAAAATCCCCCATAGCATTGCATTAGCAAGAGCTTTTTCAAATCACTAACGATTAGAAAAGGCTTCTAGTGGGTTAGAGCCCTAACCGCTTCTCTCCAGTCAGAGAGACAGGACAAACTGTGTTACTGAGCAAAGACGTTTTTAAACAGCATAAAACTGTGGAAGATCTCAAAGTAATTTTTAGGAGTAGGAGGATAGATCCAATTGTTTATCTTAACACTTTATATTCACTTAAAGGGAACCAGAGGCAAAAGCACCCTCATGTATTTTACAATATATCAATGGGAACATGACAGTAAACCCCTACCCTGCTCTCGGTTTCATTCTTCTGTGCTAAATCTGCCTGTTATCAGCCATGATAATAAGAATCCCCAACTGAGCATTCAGTGTAGCTTTTCCCGGAATGATTATAGCTGAGTCAGTTTTCTGTGATGTCTTTTCAAGCCCAAGTCTGCCCCCTTGTGGCTCTGCTTTGCTGCTATTTAACAGCAAAGCAGAGCCACAAGGGGGCAGGCTTGGGCTTGAAAAGACATCACAGAAGATTGACTCAGCTATAATCATTCCGGGAAAAGCTAGACTGAATGCTCAGTTGAGGATTCTCATCAGGGCTGATAACAGGCAGATTTAGTAGAGAAAAATGAAACAGAGAGCAGGGTAGGTGTTCTCTGTCATGTTCCCATTGATATATATGGTAAAATACATGAGGGTGCTTCATCTCTGGTTCTCTTTAAGGTACACTTTAAGTACCACTAAATTCTAGGAATCACTTGCAGTGTGAACTAGTCCTGATGGTCTTCAGTCTCTATTCCTTCCCTACCTTAGTAACTGCATCTAAATATTGTTTTTTTTGTTGCTCAAAATCACAATTTCCTCATCTCAATAAAGCTAAGCTAACTTTAACTTGTCAGTGTCTTGAGCTCTTGCTAATGTTCCATAAAACCCATTTCCCTTCACCTTTATTGTTTGCAATATACAGGGGAGCTCATCTGCAATGATGAGAACAACTTATTTATTCTGTGATGGGCAAGAAATAGCAGTGATTATTCTCCATCACTGAAAAAGAAAGTTGCAATAATACCTCATGTACACACCTGCCCATACCCACCTTCAGGAGACATGTTATACATCTGCGCTACAGGTCCACTTGTAGGTATGACTGACAGCTGAAAGTGGAAAGCACTTTTGATGGTTGGCAATGGAAGACGGTTCTTGGGAAAGCATTTCCTCATGATCAGAGTAGATGTATTAACAAGAGGATCCAACGTCCTAACAGCTTGACATTCCTAGGGGATAACAAACAAAAACCCACAGGAATTCATTAGATCTCTACTATACGAATACAATATAAGCATGTTTATGTTGGGGTTTAACGTCTCACAGGGCCCCAACCTGTTCCCCAGACTTTTTAAAACTTCTAAGAGCTGTACTCCAACATGGCTCACTTCTAAAGGCTCATTTAAATGTGGATACAAGACTTGCAGATATTGCAGTGTACATAATCAGACACATGAGGTCTTTTCTTTCTCTAAAAATAAAACATGTCAATTGTCTCGCAACGTAATTTATATGATCTCTTCTGCCGATTGTGGACTGCAATATAATGGTTGTACTACACGGTTGTTACGTAAAAGAATCTCAGAACACTTTAACAGCCCAGGAAGATGCATTAACAATAATGCTAATGTTACTAATTTATCTAGTGTGTCTAAGCATTTCTCTGTATACACACCAGGGAGACATGACAGGCTTTAGGTGTCAGGGCGTAGAGAGGGCTAGCCAGCAAACCAGAGGAGGAGACACATGGAGAACACATTAGAAATGAGAGGCTTTTGTGTCCTAAGGAGGCGTGTTGAATATGCGAAACAGCTGTAGACTGTAGGGGCGTCAGTTGTACCGGTTCTTCATGGCCTTAATAAAGAAGATATGCTTGGAGAGTGCCGGAGTCCATTTCTTTCTAACCTTGCTTTTGAAATGAGAGGCTTTCTGGATATGGCAAGTAGGCACCAGGTTTCCCCGAGGCATGAACGAAAGATGGGACGTTAGCGTATATTATTGAAAGAGAAGCTTAGCTTTTGAGATTTTTTTGCCTATCCAGATCCCCCTAGTTTGCCTCCCATCTCGGTTGTGTTCCTGTGTGTGTTATCAGGGTTACCATATTTGTAAAAAAAATGTGTCTCCTTTCGGGATGTTTTGTTTTTACTGTAACATGCTAAATGCTAATAAAAACCTGCAAAGCTGTCTAAGCCCTTAACACACTGTTTAAGGCAAAAACAAACACACACCTAGAATAGTGCTTTAACACAAAGTGAAAATATGTTTTTCTATAAATGTGTAATGTAAATGCCACATGAACAGGCAACATATTGTATAATCCATATAAACATACTTCTGTTGCATGGAAAAGGTAAGACCAGTGCTTACCTGTGAGGAGTTGTAGAGAATCTTCATACCATTGGCATCAATGAAAGCTTTTCTACCCAGTTTAATATTTGTAATATTTTTAAGGCACTGGAGAATGCCCTTTCTTATTAACATGTGTCTATGACGAGTGTCATGACGATGCCAGTCCAAGTAAATTGTTAGAAGCCCTTGTACATATCCTCGGTCTACTGCTTTTCTAGCATTTGTTCCTAAAAAAATAAACAAACAGTATAAAAATGTATGAAGGATAATATATTAAAAATAAAAGAACACAAGCAAAAAAAAATGACCAGCACATGTCGAATTCTTAAAAAGCAGGCTATTATATAATATTCTCATTTGTGCAAAAACCTGAAACTTTTCCTAATATGATGACGAAAAGAAATGGCCATATTTGCACATCCCTAGTTATGACCATGCTTTGATGTAACCACAGCACTTGTAGGATCTCAGTCCCTAACATGAGCATCCTAACCTCCCTGGTGGTAGGATTACTGGTACCTCCTGATTATAGGGTCTAAAAGCGGTGCAAAAAAAAAAAAATGCCGCTAGAGAGATCTGCAGCAGCCCAGAACATTTCTCACCTCCCCTGGATCCAGCACTGAAATTTTCTCTCCATCCCCCGGGTAGCACTCTGTCCATATAGTGAGATCCCCACCACCATGACAACAGACGGCAATGTCACCAGAGTGATAGAGAGCCTCCGAGGGTTGGAAGACAAGTGGCTGCCATCATCTGGATTGTGGGGGAGGGGAGTTGCAAACTCCCGCTGCACATACCTCCCGGCAGCTACCACGAGTCAGGCTCGGGGTTAACGCGCTGAGCTGTGGATTTCCTCCCCAAGCCGGACTCGAGGTTACTGCTAAGGAAGTTAACACAAGGGAGAGAATGTTATACAACGATTAGGGCAGCAGAATCCAATGTTGCTATACAAGTCTGCTTAGAACTGAAAAAAGCATCTGCTGAGAGGTTTTATAACAAATAAAGTTTTAGCAGGCAAGATCTGCATTAGGGCATATATTTTTTAGGGAAGACTCTCCTAGCAATTTAGATGCCAGTACTTGCATGGGCTTTAACTTTATGGCTTCTTTAGGAGAAAAAACATTTTTTTTTCTTTACCCAGTATAAAGATCCTTGTAACCAAAAGCCTTCCACTAAGAAATAAACAGATTTGAGCTGTGATAATAGTTGGGAACAACCAGGCTATTCTATTAACAGTCAGCACAGTGAGGCCCATGCAAAAATGCATATATAGTGGATCAGGACACCGAGACAATCCTCAGTGTAATTGGGGGTCCCATAGCCTGTAGTCTGAGGGAAAACAGGCGCACGATAGTGCAGTTTCATTATTTCAGATGGACTAAAGATCTGTGAGAGATTATACTCACAAGATTGGGTTGCCGTCCTGCAACCACCGTATGTGCATGCAGGAAAAAGAAACGTCCCCTGCATCTCTCTGGAACCAGGCGGTTATACTATATACGGTAAATTTAAGATGCTATAATAGTCCAAGGGTGCCTCCCTGATACCGTATACAAAAATGCATGCTCAGCTTTCCTCAGCTGCATGTAGAGTACTATGAATAGGGGGATAGAAGCAAGGAAATCTCCCACTACAAAGACTTATAAAAGTAATCAAATAGATACTAATGTGACTAAAGCTATTGTTCGGCCAGGGTGATTTGGCAGAGGATGGGGGACAGCCGCTTCATGTGACAAAAGATGAATGCCTTCATGAGCATTTTTACGAAAGAAAAAAAAACTTACTTGATTTTAACAAAGCAGCAAGTGTATCTAAGGAGACCCTGTGAAGAAAAAAAAAAAAGATATTAAAAAACAACATGACAAATCAAAAGCTCAGCAGAAAACAATCCTATTGCTAGCAGTCCTGGCACAGGCGATTTAAAAGATTGCGCCCACCAGAGATCTCACAAGCTAAGGCTGCTGTACTGAAATAACCTGGTGGGTTACTAGCCAGCTCACCTGTTTTTTGTTGTTTGCCCTAAATGGGGGGGGGGGGGGGGGAAGATTTACACTCGTATAGTATCATTTATATATATATTTATATTGTATTCTGTCTTGCAGTGACAATTTCAAGCATGGTTGTATGGCAATTTGTATATTGGAAGAGACAAAGCCATCGAGTGGAGATAAAAAGGGTAAAAAAAAAAAACCTGGTAGGTGACAATTTGTACTGTTAAGGACACCACCCTTGACATTTTATACCAGGGTTCGAATCCTGACCAGGGCTTGTTTGTTATTCAGCCAGGAGTCTTTGGGCAAGACTCCCTAATGCTCCAGGGAGACCTAATGACAGTGCCATTAGTGGCTGAAGGTCTTTGGTAAGAGAAAGTGCAATAAACTGTTAACATGACAATTTAATAAGGCATGACGAAAATGTATGCATTTTGGGGTATGTTTTATTTGAGCAGAGGTACAGCGACCCTAATATGAAGTTACATGCTGAAGAGGTTTTCTGCATGCCAAGATATTTTGAGTATCATAGATTTAGGTCACCTCTATTAGATCATCCCATGTTACTTAACCAGAAGTTAGATGCCAAAATGGATAAACTTAATTCGCAGAGTCAGGGCAGACTTTTATGATAGGAGAATTTTTGGCTCATCACTGGTTGGCATTTAGCAGAATATGGCCTCAATTCACTATGCTTATCTCCTGTCTTTAATAACGTTTCTAGAGTTATCACCATGGTGATAAGGCATGTAGTATTCAGGAAACATTTTACCTCAGGCAAACCTAAAGTTAACTCTGTCTTTAAGTTAACTCTTTAATCCTTAAAATAACTCCAGAATTCTAAAGTTAAAGACAGGCTGTTAACCTGCTGGGCGCTCTGATTTTTGCGGCCTTTTTTCACCCGATTTTTGTTTTATATCATGTAGCTAGCCTAGCGCTAGCTCCATGATTCTCCCCTTGCAGCTCTTTCCCTCCCACCCTTCCGATCGCCGCCGGCGATCACGCCCATAAGGAAATCTCGTTCTGAACGGGATTTCCTTGAGGGTTTCCCCTGTCGCCATGGCGACGAACGGAGTGACGTCATCGATGTCATGACGTCACAGGGACTCCCGATCCACCCCAAAGCTCAGCCTGGCAGCGATTGGCCAGGCTGCGCACGGGGTCTGCGGGGGGCCCTCTTTCGCGTCGGGTAGGACACGCAGCAAGCAAAGTGCTTGCTGCGTGTTTTGAAAAAAAATTATTCAAATCGGCCCAGCGGGGCCTGAGCGGTGCCCTCTAGCGTCTCTGGACGAGCTCAGCTCGTCCAGAACGCTAGGGAGGTTAATTAACTGCGTGTGAAAATAACTACAGAGGAGGTAACTTTAAGGTGCGTACACACGCACTACTATAGCGAAGAACGACGGGTCCGTCAGACCCTCTCGCTGGGCGGGTGTTCTCCCGACAGTAGTGCGTGTGTACAGTCTGTCAGAATGACTGATGAGGCGGTTTTTGAACGATCCGCTCAGCGGATCGTTCAGAAACAGCCTCATCAGTCCACCGACAGCGCGTACACACACGCATACGGTCGGCTAAAGACCGCCCAGCGGGAGGGTCTGGCGGACCAGTCGTTTCCTTTTGTAGTGCGTGTGTACGCACCTTATGTGTGTTATGTTGCGGATAAAAAAACACAATAGATATGGTAGGCTCTTCAGTGAGTATAATAAACCACTACAGTCCATGAAAAAGACAACTAGCCAAAGGGGGAGAAGGAGGGAGCAAACTAATACCACGCAGACCCTGATTAACCACTTCACCCCAAGGCAGTTTTTACCCTAACGGACAAGAGCAATTTTCACCTTTCAGTGCTCATCCCTTTCATTTGCCAATAGCTTAATCACTACTAATCACAATGAAATGTTCTTTATCTTGATTTTTTCACCACCAATTAGGCTTTTGGGGGTTGACATTTGTTTTCAGTAATGAAAAAAATACACTATTTCTCCAATTTCATCCCCTATAGTTTTAATATAAACATTGCTACTGTACATAAAACCCACACATTTTATCTGCCTATTTGTCCTGGTTATACAAAGATTTTAATTATGTCCCTAGTACAAAGTATGGTGACAATATATTATGTGGAAATAAAGGTGTATTTTTTCCTATGGTGTTTTTTCCCACTAATCTCACGTGCACACGCACAGGAATGCATGTGCACGGGAATGCACGCAAGGGAGCGTTCGGGAGTGTGCACGCGCACAGCGGCAGCAGCACTGCTTGACTTATAAAAACGTCCTGGAGCCGAGGCTCTAGCAGGACGTTTTTATAAGTCTGCTTGTCATTAAGTGGTTGAACTGTGCTGCACCTGGTGTCTGGAGAGTATTATCAGCAAAACATAGGTGTATAAGGGTATAGGACAGTTACATAGCTATTGGAGATGGGCTAGGGGCTGGTCTCCTCCATGGGCTGCTGAAAAAACGGAATATGGCAGGTATTGTGCTAATTCTCTAATACTTTAGTAATTACTGATCCAGACAAATAGGTTTGCACCTGTGTAACTCACAGACAGCTGAAATGTAATTACATGCAGATGCACAGTGATAAGGCTATATCTAACAGCATTCTCCCATGAACTAATAAGCGAGCTACATGCATGCATCTAAGTTCAGCTGTCACTAGTGGGTTCAAGTAAGTGTAAAGGCAAAAAAAGACACGTTTAAATCAAAACTGAAAAGCCACATGTTTAGTCTGACATTTATCATCTCATGACTTTTTCTAAGTACTAATCTGAGACAAGCTTATGCGATTTGGGACCTACAGAAAAAAAGTGCTATACAAAAGTTCTGCAGTCATTTTAAGAGTAGAAGAAAGCAAACTCACTTCATAACGCCAGTGTTCTTCTTACTAAATGGTCCTATAATCTTGTAAAGCAGCTCAACAGCTCCATTTTTCCCAAGGTACACAGTATTCACAGCTGGAACAAAGTAAACATTACCATAAACAAGTCAGCTATAGTAGGTTTTACAATCATATTTCATACAAAGTGTTTTGACTGTAAGAAAACAGTACGAAGTGGATTTCTGACTGGATCAAACGAATGAACTGCTATTACCACAATTAGCCACCGTGTGGAGCTCTCACAATAGAATTCCACATACAACGTGAAATAAGGCATACTGGTCAAAATTCTGTGGATAACTATTATTATTGATTAATTAAAGCGCCAACATATTCCGTGGCACTGTACAAAGTAAACTTTATCAAATTAATCGTATATTTACACATACAAAGCACACTTTCATTTAAGCTGGGTACAGACACTCAATCATTGAATATTCAAAGCACCATTCAACAACCATCCATGGAAAATGTCTATACAGACATGTAAACATTGCCAAGTGTAAAGTTCATTCTGATGGACAGAAAGCAGCTCCAAAGCAGTCACTAGAGCACTCACAGGGGAGACTGGATTAGGCGAAAGATTTAAAGCTGAGTACACATGGTACAATTTTTCATCAGATAAACCCGATAATTTCCAACCGGTCCGATCATGATCGATAACGCGATTTTGGGTTGTTATCAATGGAAAATCAGTTGCCCTTTTGAAGGCTACACACAATGCATGTTCTTATTAGATTATCCTTCGATCTGATGGAAAATTGTATTGTGTGTACTAGGCTTTAAATTCACAATGTTAGTAAATATAAGTTTAAGTTTGTTTTGTCTAAAGTCGCTCCTATCTGAGTAATAAAGTATGCATGAATGGCAGCAGATCAAGGGAACATCCACCAAAGTATACTGATGATATGCGTGCCAGCTGTCACTAATGATCACTGTACAGTGACCCAGATGTCATATCTGGTAAGCAATTTACAGTCTTACAGGTGTGTGTGTGTGTGTGTGTGTGTGTGTGTGTGTGTGTGTGTTTGTGCGTGTGCGTGCGTGTGCGTGCGTGTTGGACAAAGGTAAGTGAAACTTCCCCCCCCCCAAGGTTAAGGTTCACTTTAAGGTTTATCACTAGTATTTTTGCAATTTAGGGCTTGTAATTATTGCTATACATACCGGTAGTATAAAAAAAAAAACCTAAAAACAGAAAAATACACATTTCCAAATAAAATATTGTTGTGAAACATTGTTCTATGGACACAATTTAAACATTGTAATAACCGGGAAAAATGAAACATCTCTGTTTTATCTATCGCAGCACATTTTATTTTAAAACTATCATGACTAAATAAACTGAGAAATAGACCAATCTTAAGCTCCTCCATCGGGCACACCTGACTCCAGTTAAAGTCTCTCATATATAACCTCAAAGTTCTAACTTATATTTCAGAGATTGCGAAGGTGACTTTTACCACATGTAGTGGGAATGTCCAGTGGTATACTCATTTTGGGGCCAGGTTAATACGTTAATATCAAAGGTGATTGGACAGTCGCTTCTCCTCAGTCCCTCTGTATTACTTTTGGGTGATAAACCTAGCATAATTAAGCATCCGGTCCACCACCTTATCCAACATATTGCTAACTCGGCCCGTTCCTATCTTGCTTCCAAATGGAAATCTTTTGTGCTCGATATTAACTTGGTTGTCTCCAGAGTTCACCGCCTTATGATTTATGAAAGGATGTTTAACCTGGTTGAAGTCCGTATGCTTCAATTTTCTAAGACTTGGGACTTTTGGGCCTTTTTCAAAGATTTAAAGCAGCACTTCTTTTTGGTATATTTGGATTCTCCCCTTGATCTGGCATTGTCTTCTGTGCTGGTTTACCTCCTGTTTGAACCTTTGACAGTTTAGCTTTTTTGTTATGTTTATTTTGATGTATATATGTATTTCACTGTGTGCACTTTACAGATGATGCCTGATATGTCCTTTTTCCTGATCATAAGCCCCCTGTGTGGGGATTACTTAGTGCACACTTTGTATTGTATCTTTTTTTTTTTTCATAAATAAAATGTTGTTGAAACTAAAAAAAAACTGAGAATGATTTTTTTCCCCTCATTACTCCCTTTACAATGCAGATAAAATAAAATAATGCTTACCAAAAATACCACCCAAAGAAAGTCTAATTTGTGGCAAAAAAAGCGATGTATAGATCATTTAGGTGTCATAAGTGGTGATAAAGTTATTGGTAAATGAATGAATTGAAAATTGCTCTAGTTTTCAAGGGGAAATACCCGGTGGTGGGGAAGTGGTTAAATATTGGATTTACTAGTGACCTAAGCCCGTTTCAACGGGCTCCAAGTATGTCATCGCTGCACACGCACCCGACCACAGCAGGCGCGCACCGGCCCACCCGCCGCACGCGCTCAACCGCCCGGACCGCCCCCTGGTCCGTCATGCGTCCTGTCCCAACAGCTGTCAGTGCAGAACATGCACAGTAGCGCAAAAGCACTGACACAGGGACAAGAAGCAGGGACACTTGCCTTTTATTAGGTAGGATTCTTTGCTATAGGCTTGCACACTTAGCATAAAGTCAATAAAGCAATCATGGCAGGCGATATGTTGTGAAGCTTCGTTTATACTGTATAAGAAAATAAGTGCTTCACATTTAAGACCCTTGCATCACAGACGTACTGTATATAGCATTAACTTCTATCACTGCATTTGATGTAGATCTGGTGAGATCAGAGTAGGTTCATGGATGTCTTTGTATCTGGGAACCCAATGCAGATTAAAACAAAAACGCTAAAAACTTGCCTAAGAAGATGGAGCGTCCTCCTACAGACCACCGCCGCTGCCTAGGACTCTCTAAAGGACCACTCCAGCAAAAAAAAGTAGGCAGTTAAAATCTGACAGAACCGACGGGTTTTGGACTAGTCCATCTCCTAGTGGTGGATTCTTGTGGTTTTCTTTGATGTCAATAGCCTTTCCTGGAAGGGAACCTAAACTGAGAAGGACATGAATTTTTCCTTTTAAAATAATACCAGTTGCTTGGCTCTCCTGCTGATCCTGTGTCTCTAATGCTTTCAGCCACAGCCCCAAAACAAGCATGCAGATCAGGTGCTCTGACTGAAGTCAGACTGGATTAGCTGCATACTTGTTTCAGGTCTGTGATTCACCCACTACTGCAGCCAAAGAGATCAGCAGGATTGCAAGGCAACTAGTATTGTTTAAAAGGAAACATATTCCTGTCAGTTTAGGATCCCTTGAATGGCAGTTGCCAAGTAGACCTGCCAAAACAGTGTGCGAGTCTGGTATCTTACGGTTTTGGTAGTTAAACTAAAAACAAAGAAAACCCTGAGAATCCCCCATGAGGAGATGGACTTGTCCAAAGCATGTCAGTTCTGTCAGATTTTTAATGTCTTACTTTTTTCGCTGGAGTGTTCCTTTTGGATTGGGAACACACTCCCCTTTGCGCCAGACCACACCTGCACAGTAGCACAGAGCGACTTTAGCTTACTGTGCAGGGACGGCTGTACTTGCACAGGCACAGTATGTCCGCGCTCGTACACAGTGGGAAACGTGGCTGCGAGAACATATCAGACAAGCTCTGGTGTGTGTTTCGGTGGTCAGTGTGCGGCAACGGTGGTCTCCAGGAGGAAATGAGAAGCCTCTGAAGGATCCAGAAGGTTTCCCTATCAGGAAAGTATTTTTTCTTTAAATCTGCCCTGGGAGCACATTAGCCATACCGTACTAGACATTGTCAAGAGATAGATACCTCTAAGATCAGAATCAGATCAGAGAGAACAATCTGATTGAATCCTTTCACACACTGCAAACACATTTTTAATAGGTTTCAGAAGTAAATCTACTAAATAAAATCTATCGAATTTTGGGCTGTTGATCTGCCAACGCAACATTGATCGATACCTTCTGAATGGTACGATAGACCAATTACATTGATTTTGGACAAAAATCGCTCTGATGATTGATCTTGCTGACATGTTGTGGCATAGTTTTCTTAAAGGTTTGTTGAAATCTACTGAAAGTCGATAAGAAAAAAAAAATCGATAGGCGTATGGGCACATTTATATACTGCCAGGGTATGTTATGAAGATTTGTACATTACTGAGAAAGATCTAGGTGGGCAACACTATGTAAAGGTGGCAAATGCCTTCCATTTTATAAAGTCGAATTTGTAATTTAAAAATGGAAAGTGAGGGGAAAACTAACTACTGCAGTAAATGGAGGAATTTGAACGCTTAATCCAATTGTAAGTGATCTTAAAAAATAAAGAGGAAAGATTTCAGTTTTATAATGACAAGTCATCTCTCTCAGCATTCTGTTTGCTAACAAACCAGATAGTTCTGGTAGAGCCAGACAGAACTGCTTGCTGTGCTGTGACCCTGTGTAGAGGTAAAAACATGAACTATATTAAGCAGACGTAATGTGCAACAAGGCTCTTCTTGTTCTACTCCTGGGCACAAGGAAAGCACAGAGCTTCTAAGCTCACTGGCATGGCTTGTGAGTGAGAAATGTAACCAAAATATAGAATATGAAGAAAAGTCTTTTTGTATGTGATCCTGGGCCGAAGCTTGGGTTCAAAATAAGATATTAATCTGAAGCGAGGAAAGCCTCAGGATCCTGTTACCAGCATGGCTGTGCAGTAGCCACGCGAGCATGGCCGCGCATACACAGTAGCATAGAGTCCGCGACTTTGGCTTACTGCTCGTGCGTGCTTGTGTGGCAACGCTGAAGTAAAAGAGGGTGCACAGCCCCGATAGGATTAGCGACAATGCCTTGCTGCTAATCTTTTGGGGTACACGTACAGCGCTGGGGAAAAACAGAGCACCGAGGGAAGCCTTAATAGGATCCTGTGGCTTCCTCTCTTTAGGTAAGTATCTCATTTTGTACAGAGCTTCGAATCGGGTGCTCTTTAAAGAGGAACTCCAGTGAAAATAATGTAGTAAAAAAAGTGCTTCATTTTTTACCATAATTATGTATAAATGATTTAGTCAGTGTTTGCTCATTGTAAAATCTTTCCTCTCCCCGATTTACATACTGACATTTATTACATGGTGACATTTTTACTGTGGGCAGGTTATGTAGCTGTTTCTAGCTGTTTTGGCTGTTAGAGACAGCTGTAAACAGCTAATTCCTGTCTGTGAACCTTGTTACAATGTGGCAGTTTGCCCAGAGTACACGGTACTCAGAGCTTCTTGTGGGAGGGGTTTCAGCACAAAATCAGTCATACAGCGCCCCCTGATGGTCTGTTTGTGAAAATCATATTTCTCATGTAAAAGGGGGTATCAGCTACTGATTGGGATAAAGTTCAATTCTAGGTTGGAGTTTATCTTTAAGTAGAAAAAAGGCAATCTATTGTTTAATAACTGAAGCCACACCGATGTAATATTTCAGCATTTAGTGAACCCTTTCCCAGCACTTACGTTATGGTTGTCTGAAGTTCTCTATATTGAAAGACAATTTTATATGGACCAATCAGTAAAAATAGAAAGGGGTAAGGAGAGTAAAGCCCTGTACACTGGCTAGATAAAAATCTGCCCCCTACCCCACATCCACTCTGCTAGCGGATCACTACGGCAGACAGCATTGTTCTCTAGCTTCTCTCGGTCCTGCAATGTCACCTAAGGGATCGGGTACTGATCCTCGAGGGGCAACATGTTTGTGTGTAGGAGGCTTAAAGGAAATCTGAAGAGAAAGGAATATGGAAGCATATTTCTTTCCTTTTAAACAATGCAAATAACTTAGATGTCCTGCTGATCCTCTGCCTGAAATACATTTAGACATAGACCCTGAACAAGCGGTACTTCTGACTGAAATCTGACTGGAATTGCCACATGCTTACTACAGGTGTGTGATTCAGAGACTACTGCAGCCAGAAACATCAGCAGGAAACCAGGCAACTGGTACTGTTTAAAAGGAAATAAATAGGTTGCCTTCCAAAATGCCCCTTACTTCAGGTTCCCTTAAAGGTAATGAGGGAATCTGACTCATCTTGGAGCCCATGACTCCTTGCTCTAATATCCCCCATGTGTCAAAAATTACATGTGGACTCTGTGGAGATCAAACTTTTGGTAAAAACAAATTCAAAACAAGTTCATTTAAAATGTCATTTAAAAAACTCTGTTCCCCTACTGATCCTCACTTAGATTAGCATGGACCTGCTGCATAGACCTGCCATTTAAGCTAAAGCAATAGAGGTAGGAGGTGGTGTAAATAAATAGGTTTTGGTGTGTACATCAATTGAGCCATTAATGGAAATTATTATCAGGTGTTAACAGTCTTATTGCCTCTGCTTCAGAATTCATCCTCAATGTATAGCCAACAAACAAAGTGGGTTCATTTCAACTAAGCACTGATTGAAAGAAAGTGTGCACAAACAGAACACAGCCATGTTGACTAAACAAAATACAACTTACAGTTCATACAGTACACCCGTAACACTTGAAGACATGGAAGTAGCACCTTTGGAGATTGCAAGTTTTGTTTCACCAGATTTAGTGATATGTTCAGTGCTCCACTAACTCTTGCCTTTACACCAAACTTCTTATCTGTGGGGTAAAAACACACACAAAATATGTTGTTATCTCACCATAAGGTTTAAAGAAAAAGAGAATATGGGTAATTTATACGGTTACATTTGTATATGGCTTATTTTTAATCTTGCTATTATATCTCATGTTTATTTACTACAGCTGTACATTTCCAAATTTGATCTGTAGTGGTAAAAATCACTAATAACGGAAATCACTCACTCTATGAATTCACAAGCTGAAATACAGCCTCTTCACAGTTTTGGGTGTAGTACCGGTAGGCATCTGCAGGATGAGCCACTTAAATTACACTTTAGGCAGACACCCCAACAATATAAGCGATATGGCTATTACAGAATCATCTGTTTAGTAACATAACAGCTAGCACACTCATTAAACAAGCACAGGTGGGAGAACAGAAAACGCCATTTTGAAAAGCAATTGTTGTGTAGGGCTTGTGTACACAGACATTTATTCTTGTATCTGAACTGCCTTTTTTAATGCAGTTTGAATGCATCAGAAGCATGGATTTCAATTTTGAATGAGATCTTATTAATCAGTAATAACCTGCACTAACTAAGTGCCCAGAATTTCCTTTGACTAGCATTTTTTATTTCAAAATACAGCTGTTTTATTCTGCTGTTTGGAGATTATTCATGGGTAGAAATCCGTGGATGGTTGGATAAAACCAAAACAAATACAAAATGAGTTGTGTTTGCACTGCGCAAAGGAAGAAAACAGTAGTTGAAGATTAACTACAAGAACAGACATAACTAAGGGGATACTTTTATTAAATGCTCTTTAAATATATTAATAGACAACACCAATTATGGGCTGAAGTATTGTAAAGGACAACCCCAATGGACTTAACAGTGGAAGGCTTGTTCCTGAGTGTTCAATAACGATGCCCAGATTGGGGGTCTGAAAGAACATGAATCTGTGTTTTGGTGGAAGTCTGGATTATATTACTTGCATGCATAGTGTCAACTGTAAAGATTAGTGGTAGAGCAACTATATGGTCTAGAATAGATCCTATTTAGCTGCAGTAAAGGAAATTGGGTACTTGTCCGTTAGCCGGGTGCATTCGGCAGGTGGTGCTAATTTAATTTATACATAGTTCACATAACAAAAGTGTGAATGTAACCGCTGCAGGTGGCGCTAATTGCATTCATTAATGTAACAAAAGTGTGTTAATGTAAACGATGTAATTGTGTTTGAAGTGGACGTCTCGCTGCGGCCAAATGTATTGTAAAGTGCGAGTTAATGGAATTAAAATGAAGCCGGCGGCAATGTAACAGATGAAGCCGTCGGCTTCGGCTCTCGCTCTCCTCCCCCTTTGCCCTCTCTCTTCTATACAATACTTGCTGCCGGGGGGGGCGCGTGTCCCCCTAGAGTCGTTCGTCGCAAGCAAACAACCAGGATTTCATGCCGTGACAAATGACTCTGGGGGGACACGCATGTCCCCACCAGCTGCCAGTATTGTATAGAAGAGAAGGCAAAGGGGGAGGAGAGCGAGAGCCGAAGTCGGCGGCTTCATCTGTTACATTGCCGCCAGCTTCATTTTAATTCCATTAACTCACACTTTACAATACATTTGGCCACTTCAAACACAATTACATCGTTTACATTAACACACTTTTGTTACGTTAAAGCGGAATATAACCCTGCATTTCAACTTTGCTCTAAAATATTATTTACAGCATATTATATGCAAAAGGCATTTTTTTTTACTAGACCAGCATTGGAAGGGTTAAACACAGAGGTTTAAAGTTCCGTGGAGAGATATGCAGAAGTTCAGATTGTTACATTCTATTTAGTTGAATGTATCTATTGATAAATGTTACACACTCTTTGGCTGCCCTCCAAGCTCCTTCTCAGTCAGAGAGAGATGAGTCACATTCAACACTTAGATACATTTATGTAAACAAAATGTATCTATTTCAGCTTCGGATGCGTCTGCAGAAATCTCCAGGAACTTTAAAGCCCTGTGTAACCCTTCCAATGCTGGTCTAGTAAAAAAAAAAATGGTGGTTGCATATAATATACTGTAAATAATGTTTTGGAGCAAAGTTGAAATGCAGGGTTATATTCCGCTTTAACTATTAATGCAATTAGCGCCACTTGCGGCGGTTACATTCACACTTTTGTTACGTGAAGTAAGTATGAATGGAATCAGCGCCACCTGCCGCATGCGCCCGGCTAACGGATAAGTACCGGAAATTGTTAATGCTACAAGATACAATGACATTCTAGGGAAATTTGTCCCACCAGCTTTACACTCTGGGTATGGGCTTTTTTTTTTTTTTTTTTGCATGAAAATATAAACACAAGACAAACCTTTTGGTCCTATCTTTGCCAGCAAGCTGTGAAGAAGCACCATTAGCTCCTCATTAGGAGGAGAGTCCTTACTGGCACTTAGGAGCAGCTGAAGTATGATTTGTGTCCCACCTTTAGATATCACTATATTTATTCTTCTCCCTCCACCTAGAAAAGACAAGTTAAGATATATTTTTAACAGTCTAATACAGTATAGGTCCATTTTATATATAACGTATATACTCAGATATAGGTTGGCTTCGTGTATAAGTTGACCCAAATGTGTGACCCTCTAGAGCTTAATTTTTTGACTCAAGAAAGAATTGTTTGATGACTCGAGAATAAAGTTGGCCATACATGAGGCAACTTGGCAGCTGATCAACCATCCGATTTGATTGTTACAATTGTATAAAAATAGGTGCAGCCAAGAGCATGCCTGATCAAGGATGCAATTCAGGCCGAAATGGACATGCTGCAGTACGTAGGGCCAACATGCTCAATGATTGGGTGCATGGTGGTAATGGTGTGCGAAATCAGGACGAATGCAACAGAACCCCTTTTGCTGCCCCCTAGTGTAAAATTGTCCCCACCCCCCCAGTTACCGTCGCTGTCTCCGTCCACATACTTTCACCCCAAGTGGTTGCCGGTGTATTTTTGGGTGCGTGTGTGACGTCACACACCGATGTTACGCCGGCAACCTCGTGGGGTGCATGTATGTGGACGGAGTACGGAGCCAGCAGTGGACAGGTAAAGTATACTGCACGGGGCAGATTTTACATTAGGGTGGACTCAGGGGAGGCGAGGCGGCAGATGCGGCGTCACAATTTTCTGAGATTCGGGAATCTGCCTGTGGTGTATGGGCGGGCAACAGATCTCTCTCGATCAGATTCCATCAGAGAGAGATCTCTCTGATGGTTGATCTGCCCATGACAAAATATGAGGTCTGTTCAACCAGCATTTTTTTAAAGTTTTACTGTATTATACAGAATACTCAACAAGCTACTAAAAGGGCCAAAAGTGCAGGGTAAATGCAGAGACACACAGGCAGTAAAAAGGTGTGTAAAACCCTGAATACAGCTCTGGCATATAGGTGCAGCTCTAGACTACAGCGTCCCCTGCATTTATTATGCACATTGAACACTTTTTTTTTTAACACTTTGAATATGTATACTTTTAGAAGCACTAGAGCTGTAGTTTAACAATACTGTTTGAGCAGATCTTTATACAGCAACACGAGGTACCTGCTAGTCTGCTCTGCCTGCACTGACGCTGTCAGACACTTTGGGCAGCGCCAGGAATACACACTAATATGGAGATAGTACGGGGCGTGACCGGAAGTCCATGAGGTGAGGAAGCATCCGAGAAGAGCTCCGTGCTGAAAATCTTTAAAAATACCCTGAATAACACCCTGGCGTCTCAAAAGACCTCCCAAGTTACGGGGAAACCCACCCGTCAATCTCCGCCATCATCCCCGATTATGACAAGACGGGCATCAGAAGCGGTGGCAAAGCTAAAACGCTTCCAGCACGCCTCCCAAGATGGCGCCGAATGCTCGGACACCACTAGTATCCCGGAGGCACTGATGGATGACGACTCCTTGCAGTCCGCACCAGAACCCAGCCCGATGGAACAGATTCTGGAAGGGGTCGCTGCCTGTCAGGCGAGCCTGGCGGCCATAACAGTCAAGCTAGAGGAGGTGCGCACGGACGTCTCCTTAGTGAGACAAGACCTCCAGAACCTCCGCTCACGGGTCTCGGACGCAGAAGGGCGTATTAGCACTCTAGAAGACACCACAAGGCCCCTTCAACCGGCGGTCATTACCGCACAACAGCAGATCACCGCAATACTAGCCAGGCAGGACGACTTTGAAAACCGCAACAGGCGGTCGAATCTCCGCGTGGTGGGGCTGCCTGAGAAGGCCGAAGGTAACAACCCTGAACAATTTATTGAGAGGCTGCTCCTCGATCTATTTGGAAAAGATACCTTCTCCTCTGTCTTTGTTATTGAGAGGGCTCACCGGATCTCCCCACGGGTGCCGGCACCAGGAGCTACTCCCAGAACTTTTATATTTAAAGTTTTAAACTACCGTGACAGAGATGCCATTCTTAAAGCAGCCAGGCAGAAAGGAGAGATTAAGCACCAGAATGCCAGAATTTCGTTTTACCCCGACTTCTCAACCGAGGTACAAAAACAACGAGCTCATTTTTATGCCGCTAAGAAACGCCTGAGGGAACTCAACATTCCGTATTCCATGATGTACCCGGCAAAGCTGCGTGTCATCGAAGGAAAGAGCACCCACTTCTTCACTGATCCCCGCGAGGTGTTCAAGTGGATTGAGGCCGACCCACAGAAGAGAGCTTCCCCGCCACTGGGAGAAGCACCCTAAGGTCTTCCACACTTACTTCTAAAAGTTGTTTCCAGCACCTGTTCGTAAATCTCATCCTTGGACAAGGTAACTCTCAACCCTTTTATTACCACTACATATAGTCCCTACTCTTACAATCTAACTGACCAGGGCTAATCTGTCAACTGGGCCCTGCAACGCAAGCAGCTAGATATCCTGCAGTTAAAGGAGACTATGTTTGACTGAGCATACGTATGAGGAATTTGGAATGGACCCTTCTCAGTTAAACAGATAAGACACCTGAGCTAGACGCATGCTGCCCATAAGCGGCGATTTCAGAAATACGCCCTCACTGCTGCTGCAAAAGCTCAGACTCTAATGCATGATATGGCTAACCCTTAACTGGTCAGTGGATCTTTGGTTGGGACAATACGCATATACCCTGACCCCAACCGGATAGACACTCCTATTCCAGCACAGGTTTGTCCAACGAACTGTTTAAAATGCCTTAACGGAACAGATGCCGCATATTCTAGATACTCATGACAATGTTTAATATTTTTCTTATGCAAAACTGCTACTGATTACATACGGTACTTGTTATTGTTGACATACACCTAGGTACTGAGGCACTGGGTGACGCCAATGTACCTAAATATAATAGTGTTCAGCACGGAAGCTCTAAGCTTTTAAGTTTCAGCAATTAATCGGATGCAAGGTTTCCCTTACCTTGTGCTTCTGTTGTGTTGTTACCCCAGCCACCTGAGGAAGTGCAGCTCTATTGCACCCTTTGGTAGGCTTTTGCTTACAAGTTATGGGTATAAGGCCCTGCTAACGGTTCTAGCAGGGCAGGGAGGGAGAGGGTACGGGTATGTAAAGTTATTCACTGCTGGTGTATTGTCAAGCTGCTATCTCTTTAAGTACTATTACAAAACATGTTTAAAAATTGGGTATAAATTTTTTCATAAACCAGTCCATTTGATATCGCAATTGCAATGGCTTCTAAGCTAACACTGATCACGTGGAATGTACGGGGTTTGAATAACCAAATCAAACGGCAAGCGGTATTAACATATCTCGCAAAGCAAAAGCCAGGCATAACTGCACTCCAGGAAACTCATTACTGGCAGTAAAATTCTTAGTCTCAGACGTGCGTGGACAGGTTGGACATACCACTCCACCTTCTCTCAGATGTCGCGCGGAGTATCAGTGTTGGTAAATAGAAATCTGCAATTTCACCCAGAAAAGGTTATAATTGATACCTATGGAAGGTATATATTTATCAATTGTAGAATTGCTGATAACCCCCTCCTAATCCTGGCATTTTATATCCCCCCTCCTTATACGGCCACTTTGATCAAAGAAGGCTTAACCTTCATGTTACAATACCCCAAGATCCCTGCGGTGTGGATGGGAGACTTTAACGCTGTACAGAATCCGAAATATGACAGGCTCCCGCCCCAAGCAGACAAAGAAACATCATTCTCCTTACTCCTAGGAGAAATCAACATGCTAGATATATGGAGACATATGCACCTCAACAACCCAGGTTACACCTGCACATCAGCTACATATAAAACCCTCTCCAGACTAGATCACATCCTCGCTTCCCCTGATATTCTCTCTAAAGTAGTAGACATAAAGATTTTGCCACGGCTGGTATCGGACCACTCACCGCTACAGGCGACATTAAACTGGGGCATATCCTCTCCACCTAGAATATGGAAATTCAACCCATTCTGGCTTGATCTTATTAAATCAGATGACAAAATAACCAGGGACATATCCCAATTCCTACACACGCATAGGGATGAAGATAATCGGGGGTTGGTTTGGGACACACTGAAAGCCTATTTGCGGGGAACCCTGATGCGAGCTGTGGCAACATATAAAAGAGTTAACTCCCAAAATGAAAAGAATACACAAGCACAGCTGCTGGTAGCTGAGCAAAGTTACTTGCGGAAGCCAACGCCAACCCTCTATGAGGAATGGCAAAGCTTAATGCGCAAACTCGCTGGTTACAGTGAGGAGAGGGCGAAGGCCTCTATCTTTTTTAAAAAACAGGCATTCTATGAGCAGGGAGAGCGAACAGGCACACTATTAGCTAACATGGCTAAAAGCTATACATCCCCTCCAGTGATATCCTCCATTCTCAATGCTGTGGGAGTGGAAGAGAGGGGCCCTGACAAAGTTAACCGGGTCTTTAAGGAATACTACACTGAGCTGTATAAGTCAAAGTCCCCAGCTAGTCAAAGTGATTCAGAGATCTACTTATCAGAAATAAATATCCCTAAGCTCACACCCGAGCAAAGAATACAACTAGAGGAACCATTTACAGTTGCAGAAATTGAAAAGGCTATAGCCAGCTTCCCCAACAAAAAAGCACCCGGGTTGGACGGCATCCCTGTCGAGGTCTATAAAAAATTCTCTGAAGAACTAGCCCCCGCTCTCCTTGAAATGTACACTGAAGCATACACAAAGGGAACACTACCGCCCTCCATGCGCGAAGCATTAATTGTGGTTCTACCCAAACCAGGGAAAAATCCTTTATTATGCGAATCCTATAGGCCTATATCCCTTCTCCCTGTAGATGCCAAAATTTTAGCCAAAATGCTAGCCACCCGCCTAAATGAAGTTATACTGTCCCTAATCCACCCAGACCAAACTGGCTTCATGCCAGGTAAGAACACCGCCATAAATATCCGCAGGTTGATGGCAAATCTGCAGTGTAAACACTTAAACACAGGTCAACGTGCCGTCGCCTCTTTAGATATGGCCAAGGCCTTTGATACTGTGGAGTGGCCATATCTACAAGCCACCCTATCCAGATTTGGATTTGGGGATAGATTCATGAGATGGGTCACTATACTATACACAGACCCCCGAGCTAAAATATGCACCAATTCATGGGTGTCTGAATCTTTTGGGTTGGAACGTGGCACTCGGCAGGGATGCCCACTCTCCCCTCTCCTATATGCCCTTGCGGCGGAACCTCTGGCCTGTCGCATCCGTACGCACTCCGGCATAGAGGGCCTGTTTACTCAACATACCCAAGAAAAAATATCCATGTATGCGGATGACACAATCCTGTACCTGGCGGACCCGGGTCCCTCTCTTTCACTGGCACTAGAAACTATCCATGAGTCTGGATACTACTCCGGTCTACAATTAAACCAAAACAAATCGGTAGTTCTACTAATTGATGCCCCATCTGACCCTGACTCTCCGCCAGTCTCTCGGCTGCAGATAGTAAATTCCTTTAAATACCTTGGTGTAACCATCCATATCGACCCTAAAAAATACTTAACAAACGAGGTGATACCGCTACTCCAACTTGTCAGAGACAAAAGTAGAACCTGGGCTAAATTGCCGCTGTCAGTGGCTGGCAGAGTGAACCTGGTTAAAATGGTACTCCTACCTAAAATCCTTTATATCATCCACCACTCTCCCATTTACATTACTCAACACTTTTTTAAGAAAGTACGCTCTGTCTTGCTCAGTCTGATCTGGGGTAATGGCAGAGCCAAACTTAAATATCTAATCATGCAAAACCCTAATGGTGAGGGAGGCGTGGCTCTTCCCTCTTTCCAGAAGTACTATATGGCAGCTCAACTACAACAGATGGCTGCATGGTTCACCTCTGACGTTTCATATAATCCAGAACTATATGGCTACGATATTGACCCCTGCCGAAACTCCTTAGCACTAAACCTAATGAGGACCACCCTCACAAGCCAGGCACCTGGCAATACCCTACTAGAACAAGCAACTAGGGTGTGGCGTTGGGCTCTTAAATACTACTCCAACGCAGATTACGAAACAAATACTCCACTTTGGGAAAACCCCAAACTTCCAGAATTCTCTAAAATCCCTGACTCGCACATCTGGAGCTCTAAAGGTATACTTTTTCTGGGCCAGATACTTCATAGGGGTAAGATACTTCCTTTCGCTGACCTAGTGGTTAAATATGCACTCCCCCACCATTATGCATTTAGGTATGCACAACTGCACCACGCATACAATGCCCAATTTGGATCTGTCCAAGTCTCCATCTCCACCTCTGAAATTGTGAGTTTGATCAAAAATGGACAAGCTAAGCACATGATTGGCACCCTTTACTCAACCTTAATACATCACAAAGCTGACACCTACAATGCCCCTTCAAGAGATAAATGGGTGGAATGTGGCCTAACTATAGAAGATGATGACTGGGAGGATATTCTTTCAGCAGTAAGACTTGCCTCCCCATGTGTGCGAGATAGGCTCACTCAACTCTATATTATCCACCAGGCATATCTCACACCTGGAAAGATGGCCAAGTTTGACATAAATTGCTCAAATACTTGCCCCAAATGTCATACACCCAACCCAACCTTCTTCCACTTAATCTGGGAATGTCCGCCTGTTGCTACCTACTGGACTCAGGTAGTAGCGTTTCTACATGACAAAATGGGCTGCCCAGTCACTTTAGACCCCGCACTCTGTCTCCTGGGACTCATTACGGATGAAGATACCCAAGCAAATGACAAGCTATTTCTAAGTCAGTCTCTTTTTCACGCTAGGCAGGAAATCTCACTTAAATGGTTATCGCCAAATTCACCCACACTCTCTGATTGGAAAAGGCGAATAGATAACATAACACCCTACAAAAAACTCATTTATATACATAGGAAAGCCCCCAACAAATTTCACCTAATCTGGGATAGGTGGATAAACAGATAAACACTACATCCAGATATGTTGCGAGTATGCTAATGTAATAGTTACGTATACGTTTTCATATATTGACTGCCTTGATGTAACCCACAATATAACAAACCAATTTTCTTCCCCTGTTTCATGTGACACACTATCTGCAAGGAAGACTTAAATGGATTAACTAAATGTATAACATTGTACTGTACTTAAACACCCTATACTTTGTATTTGAATTCTGCCACGCACCGGCAGTGTTGTATTACTACCTTGATATTTTGAATAAACTTTACTTCTTGGGTTAAAAAAAAAATATGGAGATAGTACGGTGGGAAAGGGCAGGGTTTAGTAGTGCAAATTGTCACAGTAGAACCTGAACTTTACAGGACTACAAGAAATTTCGGTCTGAACTATGTACAAGTCGCCCTCTATGATTTACTTCAATAAGTTAGACCTAAATTTCTAGACTTATAGTCCAATATATACGGTGGTTTAGAAATGTATATTTTTCTTTTTAAAAACAGTCTAGTGATAGCTCCTTTTCAGCTTTATTCAGAGAAGTGTAAAAGGAGAGCTGTCCTTTACTTTAAAATCCCATTTCATTGGTAGAAAAAAATGTTATTGGCAAGGCATAAATATAACCTCACTGAAACCAAATCTCTCTTAGTTTCTAAAAATAAGATTTATAGATTTATAGGAAGTGAATATAGAAACTTACCAGCTGACATCAATTCATTGAGAATATTTGCAATGTTTAGTATTGTCTGGAGGTCCTTGGTATTCTGCAAAGGTGAAGAGTGTGTTACCATGGAAAATTAAGCATTCTGAGAGGATTTCTTTAAAGGGCACCAATTAATTCCTCCCGCATAAATTAAGCACAAGCAAGATAAGTTGTTTAGAAAAAGCAATATAACAAAATATACAATATCCACATTAAAGCTTACAAAACAGAAATAGGTCTTCTTAATAATTTCTATCTGGTAAGGAGCTGGATTTAACTTACCACAACAGTACTCACCTCAACAAAGCTTTGCCTATCTTTATATTAACAGGCAATTTTGTGTTACAATAAGTTCAGTTAAATATATCTGCTGCGCTATGTTCTGCCTTGTCCTGGATGGTACATATACAAAAGGGTGGGTGGGAAAGACAATCGAGAGCCCACAATGGTGTAGTATGAATTGTAATTATATAAATGGTGTGAATACAGAAGTATACTCACAAAGGGGGTTACCTCCAAGGCAACCACTGTATATGCAGGTGGGGAGATTCGCCTGTCCCCACTCAGACTAAGAAGTTGCTCTCCATAGTAGAAAAAAGAAAAGAACTCTTCCACCAAGGGTGGATAAACGTATCTGATAGGGAACAGGTGCGCCAAATAGTATAAAATATATTTTATTTTACCTGGTGTGTCTATGCTCCAGGAGCGTCTTTGTACATTCTCTTCCACCAAAATATTTTGGAGTATGAAATAAAGGTTTTGTATTTTTTACTGATTCATATCTGTCCAGTCTTCTGTGGGGAGGCAAGTCCACCACTACCCCCCCCCCCCCCTTCCCCATTTTTAACTGGATGGTACATGCTCATCATCAGAGGCATAAGTACAGTTCATTCATGGGGGGGGGGGGGGCTATAAAACAAAACACTTATGTCCCCTAAGCGCACATGCCTGTGTCTAACATCAGTTATTTCTTCCAAAGGGTGTGCTACCAAGTATTACTGGTAGTTTGAGGGTGCCAATAATTTTGACCTGGCCATTTTTGACTGTGTGTATGGAATGTCTTATTTTTTCCTGCACTTTTTTTTGCATTTTTCCAGTGCAATTAAAATAAATGCGGCAATACCAAATCATTCGAAATTGCAACAATTGAGACATAAATGCAAGGGAGACAACATTTTTTTTTTTAGCCATGGCTGCACATACACTTAGCACAAGGCGATAGTGCGCTCCCTGTGTATGGGAATCTTACCGTAGGTTAGTGAATCAGGACCCATGTATGTCATCACATGATGATGTCCATAAACAAGAAGTGATTTTCCCCCAAATTTTGATTTTCTAAAACTGCACAGATTATATTTTGTGATTAGAGTATAATCTCGTTATAGTTAATTCCAAGGGACCAGGAAAAGTGGTTTACTATATCAGAAGTTTACAATATCAGAAAATGTCCTAGAAATAGCCCAGCATGCCCTGTTACATTCTCTGCTGCAAAGGAGCAACTCTGTCCTCCCAGTGGAGGTACATTACAAGCACTTGCACATTTGATGGACTATAAGGTTAAGTATTAGCTTAGGGCTGCATAACCCGGCTGAACAAATTGCTGGTAAACATTGCAGCCATCACTGAATAGAGGCAGCCACTCGCTTCCTGTGAGTGGCTCCGATACCTCCGTGGGCGGGACTTGTAGAACGTGTCCTGCAAAACTTTCTGCTCACACTTGAGCAAATGATGAAGCCTCTCTTCAAAATGCAGCCAATCATAATAAGGTGGGTCTCTACTCTTCACACTCAGTTTTGCAGAGAGTAGGCCCAGTCTGATCTGTACTACAAGTGAAAGTAGCCTGTACTCCGCTCTACAAGCTACCAGGAGTGCCAGGAAGAGATACCTGGGAGTGCGTACAACTATATGGGAGGACTGTGACGATACTTTTATCAAAGTGGTAACACTGCATCATCTTTTGTTTATGTTCACAGTATTCCTCAATCTCCCCAGGCTGCTTATGTGTACAGTACTGTACATCTAGCACTGGTGCCATTCTTCTTGTCTTACAAATATTATCGGCATCAACTCACCTGCAAGCAGGCTGAAGAGAGCAGCAGACAATGGGTTTTACACTGTTATATGACACATGCACCGCCCACTGTTTACTGTATCCAGAGTGAGCATCACTTAGGGGGGCAAAAAACATATTTACTATAACAGAAGTTTTATTATATCAGAGTTTACTATACCAGGCGTTGCTCCCATAGACTTATAATGATGATTGGTCGGGACCGGGAGAGGTAGTTTACTATTCCCAAATGTTTACTATAGTGGAGTTTATTATAACGAGATTATACTGCATCTATTAAATTAAGAGGACGTTTGAGAAGAGACAAACTTTGCCCAAAGGCAAAACTAGTTTGATTTTTGAAACACACTAGTATTAACAGGAACAAAAGGGCTATATATATATATATATATATATATATATATATATATATATATATATATCTATCTATATCTATATATATCTATATATATATATATCTCTATATCTATCTATCTATCTATCTATCTATCTATCTATCTATCTATCTATCTATCTATCTATATATGGGATGCCTTGGTGACAGTGCTTGCTTCTGTTCCTGGATTCCCGGCTCCCTGCGAAATCAGATCAGACCTGTTGGAAATAATCAATTCAACCTATCTGACGGGAAATTGCATGGTACGTACCAGGCATTACACTTGCTTTATTTTTTCAGCTGATTGTTTTACTGCCCTATATGACAACGGTCATAAATTACAGAAGTACAGGCCGATATTTAGCAGTCAACTTTGACTGAGGGATTCACTGCTCAGATAGGTGATACAATCTTTTGTCAGCTGCGACAACACACATAGGTCACTTAACCTCCCTGGTGGTAATCCCAAGCCACGCTCGGGCTAGCTGCCGGGAGCTGTACGCAGAGTATAGTGTGCAGCGGGAGTTTTTACTCACCTCCTGGGGGATCCAGGCGTCTGTAGCCATTCTCCTTCCTGTCCTCCGAGGCTCTGAATCACTCTGGTGAGATTGCCATCATCGATCTCACCACAGAGTTGCAGCACCACCCGGAGAATGCGGCAGCGCTGGAGCCCAAGGAGGTGCGTAAGTGCTGGGGCTGCTGCAGAGACTCTGCCGGCATGATTTGTTCCTGATTTTAAGGTCTGAAAGGTTTTAAAAAGTCCCTAAAATCCAGAAATAATCATACCGCCAGGGGGGGTTAATACAGCAAAAAAAGATAAATTCCTAATAGAAAAAAAAATATAATTAAAATTACAGCAGGAGAACCGGCAGGTACTTAAAACTATCTTGCACTAAACAACAACAACGTTGTACAATTGCCAGCAGCAGATTGCACAGCATTACCAATTGCAGCCGGAAAACACGCAGAGGATTACTGCACAAAGCACTTACACAATTGCAGGAGCGTTCCCCAGTGGGCTCTATACATAAAGGTTTAAAGGTCATAAAAAAGTGCCATTTAACTGCAAGTTCATTTGAAAATTTGCAGCTGGCTGAAAACTAAAGTCATCAGATAAAAAATGTAAGAACATTACATTTGGCCCTTTTATAACATCATAGTTTCACTTCATTGCGGTATGTATATGCTCACCTCCAGTGTGAACAGTATTACTTCTATACCAGTGGATCCTTTAGCAGTCATCTCCTTTCTTGTTTTTTCTGCATGTAGAAGAGAAAACGCAATTCATTAAATACCCTCAGAAAAAAACCATGCACCCTGGGGCTTATGCTCAGCAGGGTTTGTGTTACACAGCAGTTTCTCAAGCATTAGACATAAGCATTAGCATATTGCATTTACATTGCGCTTTATAGCAATCCATGTACATGCGTGCCTTTAGCAGACATTTTTCAGTACATCAGGAAGTAGGGAAAGACCAATTCTATCATAGACAGAAGTTAAAAAGGAACCTGAAGTGAGAGGGATATGGGGCTGCCATATTTATTTCATTTTAAAACAAAACCAGTTGCTTGGCTGTCCTGCTGATCCTCTGCCTTTTATACTTGTAGCCATAGAATCTGAACAAGGATACAGATCAAGTGTTTAGGATTTAAGTCTGACTGGATTAGCCGCATGCTTGTTTCAGATGTGTGATTTAGACACTGCTGCAACAAAAGAGATCCAGCAGGCCTGCCAGGGAACTGGTATTAAACAGTACCAGTTGCCTGGCAGGCCTACTGCTCGCTTTGGTTGCAGTAGTGTCTGCATCATACAACTAAAACAACCATGCAGCTAATCTAGTCAGACTTAAATCCGAAACACTTGATCTGTATCCTTGTCCAGATTCTATGGCTACAAGTAATAAAGGCAGAGGATCAGCAAGACAGCCAGGCAACTGGTATTGTTTTAAAAAGGAAATAAATATGGCAGCCTTTATATATGATTTTCACTTGAGGTTTCTTTCAAAGTATAAAAAGTACCAGCCGGTCCCAAATCAAAATGAAAACTCAGGTTTTTTGGGGGTTTATAAATAATTTTTTAAAACCAAGTCTACTTTAGCGCTGTTTAATAAAACACAAACCACAAATGCTTCCTAGAGCCTAAATTGAGATCTGAATGTGTAGTGGTTTTAAAGCATACCTGAGCTGACATGTGACATGATTAAATAAACAGTGTACATATAGTAATAATACTGCTAAGACCTGCCTGAGGTCCCTTTTATTTCTTCCACTGCAATGGTAAATAAACCAGTGCTTTTATCTATGCAAATGAGGCAGTTGAAAAGGAAATGAATGCAGCTCTGTCTCTCCTTAAAAGTAAACAGAAGCCAAAACACTTGTTTGGTTGCATTTAAAATGCTGTAATTTCACTCATCTACAAAGCATGTTTTATACGTTCATCAATTAATCTCAAATACCTGGTTAGAAGAAGCCCACAGGGTGGCCACTTCCTGCAATCTTCCTACCTGAATTTTTATCCCTTACAAACAGTAAAGCATACTTTTCATAGCCTGTATTTTTCACTGTATGCAACCAAAAGGTCGCATTACGTGGTGCAACTTTTTCGTTCTATTGCTTTGCGTTTGTTTTTTCACTGTGAATGTAACCTTATTCTATTTTAGTACAAAACTTAAACACTTCCGTGTAGCATATATTCCCATTGAGGTTGACAAGTATACTGCTTAACTTTTTGTTCAATAAACTGGCAGCTTTTGATTAGAAGACTTTAACAAGAGGGCTTTTCATGCAAAGCTTTTCAATCTCTTGCTGGATATTCTAACTAGGGATAGTCAAACACTGTTTAGGTCAAGACCATATCGCCGTTCTTGAGTGCTAAGGTGCCGATCTAGCGAAATAAAAAAAAAAAAAGTATTGATTGCTGTTAGGTACACTATCTGTGACATTTTGTCAAATAAAACATTTCCACAGGAAATAACCCATATACACACGGTAACAATAATGTTCCTTTCAACATGCAAGCATAGTACTACTGGCACAATGGCAGCTGCTAATCAGTGGTTGTTGCTGCTGACTGCTGCTGGCGTAGTGGCAGTGGCTAAACAGTGGCTTCTACTGCTACCGTGGTGACAGATAACTTAAAGGCAACGATACATGGTGTCCCGTGCATGTGGCACAACAGCTATGGCCACATAGGCCACATGGAATAAACAACTGTAGAGAGCTTCGGGAGCCACCAGAAAAGGCTTGGTGGGCCCGCATTTGGCCCCCAAGACCGCACTTTGGACATGCCTGTATTAGACTAAGCATAAACTAAGAAGAAGGCCAAAAGCAAGTACTGCACACTATGTTTCCTATTAAAGGAAATCTTATTTTTCAGTATGCCTTTTCAGAAAGACATACTATTTAAAATCCTTACTCTCGCCTACAAAGCTCTCCACAACCTAGCTCCTTATCTAAATAAACTTTTTTTCCAGATACCATCCTCCATGTAATCTCCACTCTACTAGCAATATTCTCTTCTTCTCTGGTCACCTCTTCTCACTCCAGCTTACAAGACTTCTCTCGATCCTCTCCTTTCCTCTGGAACACTTTCCCTCAACACATCTGCCCCTCACCCACACTTACCCTTTTCAGGCGAAATCTGAAAACTCACCTCCTCAGGTTAGCATGCTCTCCTACCTAGGATAGTTCAGCCACTGACCACCATTTCTACCATCTCACACACAGCTTCCCTTTACCTACGGTCGTATCCCTTATACCTTTAGACTGTAAGGCCTTATGGCCAGGGCTCTCTTCCCCTTTTTTCTCACAAGGCTATGTAATGGGTGTACATACCTCCCACACCTGTGAAAAAATCCATAGTGGATTTGTTCAATGCATCAGCTGTAATCCACCATTGTCTTGTATTAACTGCAGTATTATTTATGTATCTTGTATTGTTATACCATGTATGATGTTGTAGAGCACCACGGAAGAGGTTGTCGCTATATAAATCAATAATAATAATAAAGCTTTAAGGTCTGTCTCTAGCACTTTAGTAAATATATTGGATTCTTGATTTAACTCCTATTGGATGTAAGACAGTAGAGCCTTAGTGTTTGATGCTGGAAAAACCCTATATGCACACGTTTCTCACCCTAGATGCTTGCCCTGCTAACATCTGACACTACTGAACTGGTTCTATGATCATTAAAACACCTAATAAGCTGATGTTAGTGAACTTGATGATTAGCATAGTACTGTACAGTGCTAATATTAGCAAGGCAAAGGGAGGTGTGGACAAGGGTCTCTGTGACAGCTGTCTGTAAACAATGGAGTTTTGCAGTCTCCTTATACCTATTATCATTCAAAGAAAATCAGCAATGTAATATGTTTGAATTATTAGCGCTGGAATGGAGGGACGTAGGAGGATGGGGGAAGCCTCATTAGGATCCAGAGGCTTACCCCTTCTGAGGTAAGTACCCCATAGGAGCACTATTAACTATGGTTGATTTGCATATATTCAGCAGTGATGCACTAGGAGACATCTCAAGCTCACTCCAAACTGAATTATCGCAATTTTTTTCTGTTTTAAGAACGCAAACTTTTGTTTTTCTTAGCATTTTAGTAAGGGGGCATTTAGGACTATTGTAGCCCCTCACACAGACCAATGAGTTCTGGGTTACCATGAGCTTGCTGGTTAGTCTGTACCTCTCAGTGTTACAAGCCCTACTCCATAGAGCCAAATTAATCCATGCCATGCACTGGTGAGGATCAAACAATCCGAAACAGTCTCAGTCATCATTTCATTCCAGTGGTTCTGGAGTTTTTTTTACATTTCGGGCCTGAAGCCCATTGTGGGCCCAAGTGAGCACTTAATGGGCATCAGGCCCGATTACGTTGTGCTGGATTGCTATGCTGTATCACAGCATTTCATTTCCCACTTCCAGGAGCCCACACTTGACTTGTTGGAAGTAATACTGTTTTTGGAGGCTTGATGGACCTCCTGCCAGAGTTGTGACTCCAAGTCAATAGAGATACCACTGAGGCCCGCTGACCATCTTTTGTATATTGAGGGATATGGAGGCTGACATACTTATTTCCTTGAAAACAAATCAAATTGTCTGGCTGTCCTGCTGATCCTCTGCCTCAATGCTGGCAATACACAGGTCGATCCGGCGGCCGATTCACCGCCGGATCGACTCCCGCCGTGTCCCCGTGGATCGATTACCGCTCGTACCCGCCGGCGCTTCCTTATCAGCGGGGATCGAGCGGGCGGGGGTCGAGCGGCTTGATCGGGCCAGCTGAATATTATCAGCTGGCCGATACACGGTACAGAAACGTACCGTGTATCCCCAGCATTATACTTTTAGCCATAGTCCCTGAACAAGCATGCAGATCAGAGGTTTGGCTGAAATCTGACTGAATTAGCTGCATGCTTGTTTCAGGTGTGTGATCCAGACACTACTACAGCCAAATAGATATGCGTGGCAGAGGCAGGAAAGTGGTTAATAATTCTACACTCAAAACTTTAAACCTAGATGAGTAATCTTTAAAAACCAAAATGATACTGTGGGATCCCAGGTACGTTCTACTTAGAATAAAGACTATAGAATAGATACAATTCTCTCTTGTATCAGTTTTCTCTCTACAGGTTGGCTTTAGATGCCCAATTTGTGAAGAAATGAATAACATTACTAATATGTGCCCTTTGCTTCGGACATGTGGCACATTACAATGTAAACAAACAGTGACGCTATGGAAAATAAACAATAAAATAAACTGTTGTATGTATTTTCTTTAGATGTTACGAAGCATAGTCATATGTAATATGAATGCATTACCTACGAAATGCTAAAGTGTTAGACGTTTATATAAATATAAATGGATTATTAATAAGTTAGCAGATCTTTAACTATAAAATCAACGCAATTAATACAAAAATATATATTTACCTGCCTGTGCCACTCACCTTCCATTATAAGTGGCATACGGATGTCCTTCTGAAATCTGCTCATAGCCATTAACTCAACAAGGTGCACTGCAGAGCCTATAGGGCTGATCATTTCCAGAGCTCTGACACACTGACAAGTGCTGACAAATGCCAAGCCACACCAACTGGGAATGGCACATAGTCTCCCATCCATTGCAAGTTACATTATTTTTAGCTGTGATGATTTTTCCACTACATGTGATGTTTACAGCAACGTATAATGCTTATTACAAGATGTTATGAATGTTGCCTGTAACACAAACTTTGTCATTCCGGACCCGAAAGGCTCTGAGGAAACTGTTCTACTTCAAGTGACACACTGACAAGCTGTTCCTTGTTTACTAACTGCAGCTGAACAAATCAATGAATCCCAATAGCTATGGACAAAGCTGTATTTCAGCCAAAATCACATGCTGTATTTCTCAATGACTCTGAATCCTATGCCAAGGGAGCAAGGTGAAGGAAATGGAGGGATAACATGGCACATTATACAAAAACCAGAATCCTCAAGCAGCTATTGTATCCCACATTGGTTTTTTAAAGTGCACGTCAAAGGGGAACTTGAAGTGAGGAAAAATACTTCAGGTTTTATACATACCCAAGTACAGGGAAGCCTCAAGATACTAGAGCCCTCCTGATCCTCGGTTTATCCCGCCATCCATGCTTGATGTTATTTGACCTGCTTAGTGGAATAGCTCTTGGGTACTTCTCCATCAGCCTTTGGAACTACTCGGGGCTCTGAGTAGTTCTAAAGACGTACGTGTGAAAATGGGCTGAATTTTAAGAACTGTTCCAAAAGCTTTCATTATTTACAGTATGTAAGGGTCTGAGCAATGAGCACTCTCTAGTTTGCTCTGCAAAGCAGGCAGTTGCGAGTTATATACAAGCCCACGGCACCTGGGTTGCACTTTGTTGCAGTGCTTGCCCATTCAAGTATACTGAATGGGACAGCTCAGAGTTTGCACTCAAAATGCATGCAACAGTGCATTGTCAGAATGCACTTTTTCACAGCGCACCCTTCCATAATACCTCTCCGGTAAAGAGGTCCCTCCACCCATCTATGCAAGTAGTATCTCACCTAATTTTAATGACAATCACGATGCTCTGTTGGCCAGTCTCCAGCAACATGTGTACTGGGCCCAACCTCATAACATCCTTAGCCTGGAACCCAGGAGCTGAAGGAGGCTGGCTATGTAATGTACAAGACATAGTAGAACCACAATCATTGCTGGAATGAGGTGGATTGGCAATGGAGATCAAAAAAGGCATCCCTGATTAGTCCTTAATGCACCCAGCATGCATTTTGTGCCCATTAATTGTGGAGTACAAAGAACTAGATTCAGAATACACTAAGATGAAGTATTAGAAAATCAGTTCTACATTTCAGGACATTAAGCAGGTGAAGCAAATTCCAAGAACAACATGATATCATAATTCTCAAAGCAGGTTGTCTTGGTGCAGAGCTCAGACACTGGGCACCGCAATAGCACTTATGCTATACTACACAGCTCGCGCAAGCGTAATTCAGGCTTCTGGTGGATGCCGCACCCCAAAATACTTTTTCCTCCTAGTTGCTACAACTCACAGGGGGAATAGTATTTAACACCGCCGGGGATTTGAGTAGCAGGGTAAGCTGCCATTCGCTCACCGGCCGTGTATACACTCACCTAAAGGATTATTAGGAACACCTGTTCAATTTCTCAATAATGCAATTATCCAATCAACCAATCACATGGCAGTTGCTTTAATGCATTTAGGGGTGTGGTCCTATTAAGACAATCTCCTGAACTCCAAACTGAATGTCAGAATGGGAAAGAAAGGTGATTTAAGCAATTTTGAGAGTGGCATGGTTGTTGTTGCCAGACGGGCCGGCCTGAATATTTTACAATTGCTCAGTTACTTGGATTTTCACGCACAACCATTTCTAGGGTTTACAAAGAATGGTGTGAAAAAGGGAAAAACATCCAGTATGTGACAGTCCTGTGGGCGAAAATGCCTTGTTTATGCTAGAGGTCAGAGGAGAATGGGATGACTGATTCAAGCTGATAGAAGAGCAACGTTGACTGAAATAACCACTCATTACAACCGAGGTATGCAGCCAAGCATTTGTGAAGCCACAATACGCACAACCTTGAGGCGGATGGGCTACAACAGCAGAAGACCCCACTGGGTACCACTCATATCCGCGACAAATAAGAAAAAGAAGCTACAATTTGCATGACCTCACCAAAATTGGACAGTTGAAGACTGGAAAAATGTTGCCTGGTCTGACGAGTCTCAATAGAGTCACAATTTGGCGTAAAAAGAATGAGAACATGGATCCATCATGCCTTGTTACCACTGTGCAGGCTGATGGTGGTGTAATGGTGTGAGGGATGTTTTCTTGGCACACTTTAGGCCCCTTAGTGCCAATTGGGCATCATTTAAATGTCACGGGCTACCTGAGCATTGTTTCTGACCATATCCATTCCTTCATGACCACCATGTACCCCATCCTCTGATGGCTACATTCAGCAGGATAATGCACCATGTCAAAAAGCTCAAATCATTTCAAATTGTTTTCTTGAACATGACAATGAGTTCACTGTACTAAAATGGCCCCCACAGTCACCAGATCTCAACCCAATAGAGCATCTTTGGGATGTGATGTAATGGGAGCTTTGTGCCCTAGATGTGCATCACACAAATTTCCATCAAGTGCAAGATGCTATCTTATCAATATGGGCCAACATTTCTAAAGAATGCTTTTAGCACCTTGTTGAATCATTGCCACGTAGAATTAAGGCAGTTCTGAAGGCGAAAGGGGGTCAGAACCTGTATTAGTATGGTGTTCCTAATAATCCTTTAGGTAAGTGTATATATGTCTAGCAGATTCTCCCTATGAGCATAGCAGGTTCTCTGCATGAGCTTAGTTTCCATTAGGCACGCTGGTTTTCTTCCACACCTCAAAAACCATACTGGTAAATTAAACTGGCTTCTCTCCAAATAAAACTATAAGTTTAAAAAACTGTCGAAAGTGGGACTTTAAAAAGGGCAAGACGATTATTATCACCATACCATTTTACTTTAACAATATAAAAAGGGATCAAAACTATCCTTAGAAGAAAAATTACAAACCAATCCTCCATCACAAATGTTAGAACATAATAGTACAAAATTACATATGACTGCACAGGGCATGCAGGTTTACAAGTAGTTGTAACTATGCTGAACAATGCACAGTGAATACAACTATGGTTATATAGTGGTGTATCCCCAAGTTTTGCATAAGAATTAAACCCTTTTTTGGTATAAACATATTTGGGCAAAATACAAGTCCACTATAACTCCAGTTACACCTTCATCACTTCTCCAGTCACAATAATAAAGAATTATTATTATTTATAAAGCACGAACATATTCCGTGGCGCAGTACAAAGTAGGAAAACAAACAAGGGGTACATAATGATACAGACAATGATATACATCAAATCTGGACACTGGTACAAAATACAGAACTGATGATTCCCATGAATGACGTAACATGATGAATAAAATGTATAACAGAGATCAAGCTATGAAATGACCAACAAAAACTAAGACAAAAGAGGGTGAGAGCCCTTCCCTTGCGAGCTTACAATCTAAAGAAATTGGGGGGAGAGGGGGGTACAAAAGGTGGGGAAGGATGCAGTATACAACAGGCAATACATGTTTAGGTTATTTAGTAAGAAATTAAACTGGACGCGAGGTCGAAATGGGATTGGCAGTTGTAGCATGCCGTGCAACTGCCTTGGAAGGCCAATTTCCACTGCCCAAATTTGATTGCGTCTCGCTGTAACTACCTGTGGGTGACTTCCGGATTTCAGATGCAGCCGTTTGTTACTGCCTACGGGAATCAGATGCATATTGCAGATATTTGCAGCAGGAATCCTGTTCTTTAACTGGGTCACATCGCATAATTCGCATGAAATGGAATCTACTCCATTGACATGCATTGGCTTCAGTTTTGATGCAATGTGATGTGATTTTGCAGCTTGTGGAAACGGGCCCTTAGTATATTAGATATGGAGATAAGCAAGGCAATACTTCAGAGAAAGTCCATAACCTTTGTCACAATCTAAAAACTTTGTAATAGGTAAACACATTTCTGCAACTCTATACATCAGGCCCAAAAGAAAGACAGAGGAGGAAAATGGAATGGGGATTTGCCTCCGAAAGAGGGACGATACATAAACAGAGGACAGTTAGGAGAAATACAAATCAGAGGCTTAAAAATATATCAAGTTGATCATGTCTCCCTGACTTTAGGTACAGATGAGCAGATGCCTAAAGCGTATTTTCATACTTATTTTTTGGCTTTCTCTGCACGGTTTAGAACCAGTTTTATATTAAGTCATTTACAGTGTTTTATGACATAACAAGAAACTGCTTTACTCCACAAGATTTCCACATAATAAAAAATATCAGTAGAGTATTAACAATGCTGAAAAGCACAAAAAGCTCCAAGCGGGAACCAGAAATAAAGTCAAGAGTATGTAAGATGCATTAGTATTATAAGAAACTGAACACAATCATAAATATAGACATTGATTCTCAAACCTGTGCTTATCTTGCATAGTTGAAATCATATTGTACCTTGAGTCTGTGCCAAGTGGAGAATTTTTGCAGTAACAAATCTTGTATTATCAGGATCCAAGGCCGGCGATTCCGAGTTGATTCTTTCTAGCTGTGATAAGAGGCTCATAATGCGGGAATTGTTGGGAAGGCTACAAGGCAATGAAAAAAAAAAAATTAATGAGTTAAAAACATGTTGCATATAGTTAAAGCCTCTGTCCAGCCCTAGTTTGTCTTTCATTTGTCCCTTCCCCATTGGTCATATTAGGCCAGTTTCACACTGTGAATTGGCAGGGGCTGCACCGCACTGCCACAAACAGGCCTTGAAGCAGGAAGTGACACTCACTACCTGTGGCAGAAGCAATCACGTGCGCGGACGCTTATTGCTAAAATACACTTTTGCACATGTGCGATGCATAAAACTGGCAGCGAGCATTTCAACACACGCATCGCCATAGACTCGCATGACATCTGGTGCACCGCATGCCACGTCAGGTCACCACAGAACCACACGGTAACATAGGTTTGCCCTCGCGTCGGGGGTTCCGGCGAAAATGTCACGTCTGCCGCACCGCTCAGCAACGGTATTAAAGGGTACATAGACTTTGCCCTGCAGTGGGGTGCGGTAAAAATACCATACCGCCCCAGTTTGAAGAGGCCCTAAAGGAAACCTTAACCACTTGCCGACCGCACGCTTATACCGTGCGTCGGCAAAGTGGCAGCTGCAGGACCAGCGACGCAGTATTGCGTTGCCAGCTGCAGGCTGCTTAATCAGGAAGCAGCCGCTCGCGCGAGCGGCTGCTTCCTGTCAATTCACGGCGGGGGGCTCCGTGAATAGCCTGCGGGCCGCCGAAGGCGGCTCGCAGGCTAAATGTAAACACAAGCGGAAATAATCCACTTTGTTTACATTGTACGGCGCTGCTGCGCAGCAGCGCCGTAAGGCAGATCGGCGATCCCCGGCCAATCAGCGGCCGGGGATCGCCGCCATGTGACAGGGGACAGCCTGTCACTGGCTGCACAGGACGGATAGCGTCCTGTGCAGCCCCGATCACCAGGGGGGGCCAGGTAGGAGAGGGAGGGGGGGATTTCGCCGCGGAGGGGGGCTTTGAGGTGCCCCCCGCAACACCCGGCAGGCAGGAGCGATCAGACCCCCCCAGCACATCATCCCCCTAGTGGGGAAAAAAGGGGGGCGATCTGGTCGCTCAGCCTGCACCCTGATCTGTGCTGGGGGCTGCAGAGCCCACCCAGCACAGATCAGCTAAAACAGCGCTGGTCCTTAAGGGGGGGTAAAGGGTGGGTCCTCAAGTGGTTAAAGGGACTCCGAGCAGTGCAGAAACTATGGAAAGATGCATATCATTTTAAAGCTCTCTTTCTCCTCTTTCCAATGATATATAAACCGCCGCCCTACGCCTTTTAGTTTTCGCTATTTTCGCAATTGAAATTGCCGCGGCCGCGATTTCAATCTCGAAAATAAAGAAAACTAAAAGGCGTAGAGCGACGATTTAGGTGTCGCCAGAAAGAGGAGAAAGAGAGCTTTAAAAGGATATCCATCTTTCCATAGTTACTTGTATTACACAGGACGACACTTTCCCCAGTGTCAGCAGCTCCATTCAGCAGAAAAAGTCAGCCTGTGTAATACAATGTAACTATGGAAAGATGGATATCATTTTAAAGCTCTCTTTCTCCTCTTTCTGGCGACCCCTAAATCGTTGCCCTACGCCTTTTAGTTTTCTTTATTTTCGTGATTGAAATTGCGGCCGTGGCAATTTCAATCGCGAAAATAGCGAAAACTAAAAGGCGTAGGGTGACGGTTTATATATATCATTGGAAAGAGGAGAAACAGAGCTTTAAAATGATATGCATCTTTCCATAGTTTCTGCACTGCTCGGAGTCCCTTTAAATGAGAAGAATAAAGAAGCTGCTATATTCATTCTCTAATAAACAAAGCCAGTTGCCTAAATTCTGTGCTGATGGTCTCCCTTTAAAGTGTACCGGAGGTGAACCTAAGGTTAAAAGCCAGATACATCCTGAAGGAGGATGCCTCTGGATCTGAGCATGACCGTGGTCCTCTTCATGCACAACCATGGTTGTACTGCGCCTGTGTAGTTAGCCGTAGCTGCGCAAGCATGGCTGGGCTTGTACATGAAGAAGAATACGGTCGCAATCTTCAGGAGTGTCCTGGGCAGCCAGAGTTTTTAAGATTTACTTCTAAGTTACACCACTATTAGGAGGGGGGCATTTTTAATAAAAATTGAGCAAGGAAAGGGGCTTTAATATTGTAAGGGCAATCTAAATAAGCTTTGCTGATTTCAAAACACATACTAGATGAGATGAGCTACTGGAACATGGAGATCAGTTGCCTACTTAGAGTCAAGCAATGAAAATGAATTACTTTCGGATTTGCTTTGCCTTAAATAAAAAAAACTACAAAAAACATCTTGGTAGGTGTCCCAATGTCAGGGTCCTGTGGATCTCAGCACTGGTGGAAAATGTGTGGCTCCCCTACAGTGTGGGATGTAATTTTGAAATTGCAGTGTAGGAAGTGGCCACTGTTTAGGTTCTTGACCAGGTACTTTGGCGCATGTCAAATCACTCAACAAAATTAGACTAGACAAGCCTATGGAAGACATTCATGCCACATGTCTTCAATATGAAACCTTAATATAGACGTAGGAATAAAAATGTGATGGTGGTTTTAACTCATCCATATAAAGATGTAAAAAAAATAAATTATGTATAGTTCACAGTCAAGAATTCAATATTCCCAAGACACTTAATTCCTGTTTGGTCTAGTACCTGGAAGAAAGGTGTTCTTCTACAGCAACTATTGCACTCACGTCATTTTAATACCATGAAGCTCAATTTATTTTGATAAAAACACAGGAAACACTGGGATTATGTACTCTTAGCAAAGGCTTCTGTTGCACGTAAGTATGTGTTCTGGAGCGAGATCAACTATGTTCCTGGTGAGGGAAGTCTGCCAGAGGAAAGTTCTCAGAGCTTTTCAGGAGAGTGTATTAATGGATTCTGATATCCTGAGCTATCGTCACCTGCTCCAGGTCCTTGGAGCTGCTGCATTAGCTATAAAGGCTTATCAGCCCAGCACAGTTGTCCTTGTGCTAATACTGAACATAATCATGCGCAAGCCAGAAGCTAATACCAAAAGACACACCGATATTTACAACTGCATCAAGGTTTTTGTGAGCTAAAGCTAAGGGAACGAGAACATGCCAGTGTTGCCTCCTAGCCTGAACAGTTCTGTGAGAAATTCCAATAAATTCAGTGAAGTCTACAAAAACCTTGATTGATTGATTTACTGCAGCTTGACCAAGATTCATAGACTACACATAGTGGAGGTATGATGTTTTGAAATTAAGTCCTTTTTTGTGGCATGGTGCTACTATATATGGCAGGGCTCACACTAGACTAAATCAAATGTGTCTTCACACAATGCCAATACACACAATTTATTCCTATAGGCCTTCCATGATTTCAGGAAGCATCTGCAATTCGGTAATTTAATTCTTTTGCATTTTAATAAAACTCATGACATGCACTATTTTATTGCATGCCACGTGATTTCTAATTTACAATTTATTTACTACTGTAAGAAAAAAACGTGTTGAAATACAGACAAATGCGCATAATTGCAAAATTGTGTGGGAAATTTGCATTTCCCAATCACTCATGTGAGCCCTCCCTAACTGTTACAAAAAAGGTTCTTTCTGGGAATGGGAACCATTTTCTGCATTAGTGACTTTGTTTTAGTTCAAACGTGGAGTGGTATTTAAAGTTCAGCTTGCACCATGAAAAAAAAAACAACTTGCAGAAAAATCATACAATTAATATAAAGCAATGCTTTAAAGAGACTAACAACATTTTCAGCCTTATTTCTTCTATCCTGTAAGTTCCTATACCTGTTCTAATGTGGTCTGGATTACTGCAGCCTTTTCTAGTTGCACTGTCTCTGTAATATACAGTATATAATCTTCTTTTCTTTGTCAAGCTTTGTCGACCCAGAGAGGAATGCACTGCCTCTGCTGTGATAGGGAGAAGTTATGCACGCCCCCCCCCCCCCCTATGCTCTCCTGTGTGCTGTGTGTATGAGTCACAGGCAAGGTCTCTGCTCACAGCCAGTCTCTTTGCAAGGCTCACAGAGCTGTGAACTTGTGAACAGCTGTGAGTGCAGAAAGATCAGTGCAGAGCTCAAACAAGCAGCTAAGGCAACGAGTGGAGTAACGTTCCAGCATTCAAATCAGGGTTGAGAGGAGCCACTGCAAACGGGAACCTGCTCTGATGACATATATCCTGTTTGGTGGCCATCTTTATTGTTTACAAAAACAATTAATGAAACAGTGATTTTAAAACCAAGAAAGCAGCGGGTGCGGTAAAAATGTCACAGAGGGGGCTAGGAGAGGACAACAAACAGGCTGGTACAAACAAGGAACACCAAGAGACCCAATAGTGTAATATGTACTGGTAAATGGTTACTAGTTAGAGTAAATAATAATACTCACAAACCAGGGTTACCATTAGGCAACCACTGTAAAGGCAGGTGGGGAGATTTTCCTGACCCCACTCAGGAAGAAGAAGTTGCTCTCTGTAGATGAGAAAAAAGAGGGTTCAACCCTCCACCCAGGGTGGACTCAATATTATGCAGGAGAACAGAGGCGCCAAAAGGATAAAAGGAAGCTAAATGAGCTTAAAAACCAAATTCCCTGGTAAATAGAGGAGGTAGTGGTGGACTTACCTCCTCCAAGTAGACACACAACGACTGTAGTAAAGACAGTCAATATATTTTATTTATGAACTCCAAATATGCAACGCGTTTCGCAGGTTTGATCCCGCTTCATCAGGCAATAACAACGGAGCAACAGCATATGTGGTCAGTAGAAGAGCCAGGCACCTCTGTGAGCCAGAGGTGCCTGGCTCTTCTACTGACCACATATGCTGTTGCTCCGTTATTGCCTGATGAAGCGGGATCAAACCTGCGAAACGTGTTGCATATTTGGAGTTCATAAATAAAATATATTGACTGTCTTTACTACAGTCGTTGTGTGTCTACTTGGAGGAGGTAAGTCCACCACTACCTCCTCTATTTACCAAGAATTTGGTTTTTAAGCTCATTTAGCTTCCTTTTATCCTTTTGGTGCCTCTGTTCTCCTGCATAAACAGGCTGGTACGTTTATGTAAGATTTTCACAGTACAGATTCTCTTTAAGGTGATCATACACTCCTTGATTTTCTCATTCAATTCCTTGCAGATTTTATTCCACAGTGCCTCCCAGGGCCTTATGTGAACAAAGAACTGAGAAAGAGCTTTCATCTAATTGTTAACTGCTCCTGCTGGAAGAATGAAGGCACTGCAGAGTACAACTGGCTTTATTTGTTGTGAGGCGGACACTCAGTGCTGCTCCCATGAAGAAGTACTTTTATGACAGCATGGTTGTAGCTCTGTCACGTTGCCATAGTCGGTGAGTATGTGGATTCCATCTGTCACACTCTACACTGTCATGACAATTGCTCTCCATCCCACATGTACAGTGCCACAGAGAGTAAGCACAAGCGAGACATAGCCATTTATTTTGACAAGCGGGTTCCCACAGCCCCCTTCTTGAGTTAATCCTGCATTCATATGTTATATCACAGCCCTTGAGATGGACATCAGAAGTGGATAGGCAGGAACAAGCGCACCAAATAGGTAGCTGTACCATGCTGTAGCTTCTTTGCTCACTTGTGGCTCTGCATATTAAATGGAGAGCACTGCTGACAGGAAACAATGGTGGGGACAAAATAGTGGCATTGGGGAAACTTGCTAATGTAATTATGAGCTTCGCTGTAACAAGACACTATAACTGAAAAGAAGTAGGATGTACGCAATGTAAAATTCTGTATTTTGTTAATCACTATTCATTAGTCTCTATTACTATCCTAAGCCCTATGGTCTTCTACTTCTGTTTTTTGTACCAATATCTGTATTGTCATGTATACCAACATCTGCACATCTATATATCATGTAACCTTGTTTGTTTCTTCCTCTATCCGTGCCACGGAAGATTATGGCTCCATATAAGGCATAAAAAAATTATATGATATGATAGTAAGCCTCTTGCTATATTGAACTCCGTCCCCCAGGCCCCAACCATGAATATACAATGTATAACAAACCCTGGTACAGTAAACGACTTGGCCAGATCCCTTGAAGTTTACTATCAAAGGGTTTTACTGTATATGCAAACAATGCAACAGCAGGCAATTCATAACAGTGGATACCATCCAGGGACATTTAATATATCAGAAATAAACTTTCCGCACATCGGATTCTTTTTACATGGTTTGTTCATTCCTAGAAGCATTGCAGTCCACAGTGTTCTCTTGGTATGGAAACTCACGCACAATCAACATGAAATTTTCAGGGCCAGTTACAGGGTCAGAGCATTCTCAGCATATACTGAACGCCCACTGTTTCAATCAATAATAACAGTTCACAGCACAGTTTGTACTAGACATGACATGAGGAACAACATTCAGCTTTCTGTAGTTTAAAGAGAAACTCCAACCTAGAATTGAACTTTATCCCAATCAGTAGCTGATACCCCCTTTTACATGAGAAATATAATGCTTTTCACAAACAGACCATCAGGGGGCGCTGTATGACTGATTTTGTGCTGAAACCCCTCCCACAAGAAGCTCTGGGACCGCGGTACTTTTGGCAGTTTGTTACAATGTAACAAGGTTCACAGACAGGAATTAGCTGTTTACAGCTGTCTCTAACAGCCAAAACAGCTAGGAGCAGCTACATAACCTGCCCACAGTAAAAATGTCACCATGTAATAAATGTCAGAATGTAAATCGGGGAGAGGAAAGATTTTACAATGAGCAAACACTGACTAAATCATTTATACATAATTATGGTAAAAAAATGAAGCACTTTTTTTACTACATTATTTTCACTGGAGTTCCTCTTTAAGGCCACCAAAGTGTAGAGCCAAACTGTCATACAATATCAATGACCCTGACAAAGTTTTAAAACTGTCAGTCCAGAGGAATCAGTACTTCTCAGTATCAGAACTGTTTAGACTGATCTATTGTACCTGATTCTGTATGGACAAGGTAAGTCTGAATTTGAAGGTCAGTAGCAAATTCAAAGCTTAAAGGATACCTGAACTGAAATGTGACATAATGAGATAGACATGTGTATGTACAGTGCCTAGCACACAAATAACTATGCTGTGTTCCTTTTTTTTCCTTTCTCTGCCTGAAAGAGTTAAATATGAGGTATGTAAGTGGCTGACTCAGTCCTGACTCAGACAGGAAGTGACTACAGCGTGACCCTCACTGATAAAAAATTCCTCTTTTTTAACTCTTTCCTGCTTTCAGAAGCTATTTTCTGCTAGGAAAGTGTTTTATAGTTGGAATTTCTCATCAGTGAGGGCCACACTGTAGTCACTTCCTGTCTGAGTGAGGACTGAGTCAGCCACTTGCATACCTTATATTTAGCTCTTTCAGGCAGAGAAAGAAAAAAAAGGAACACAGCATAGTTATTTGTGTGCTAGGCACTGTACATAAACATGTCTATCTCATTATGTCAAATTTCAGTTCGGGTATCCTGTAAACCAGTGTTTCTCAACATTTTATTAGTATGTACCCCTTTTAAAACCCTTTACTCGGCAAGTACCCCCTAGCATAGTAAACATTATCGCAAGTACCCCTTGACAAATGTATGTATGTATCATATTACATGATAATTGGTTCTAAACAATTTCCAAGCATTTACTATTGCTTTTATTTAGCTAAAATACTAATTTGGTGTTGTTTAAATGGGATTTATCATTTTCTAAAACTCTAAATTTGTTATTCTTGGTTAAGTATAGCAAGTCTGAGTACCCCCTGGAACCACCAGAAGTACCCCCTGGGGTACGCGTACCGCATGTTGAGAAACTAGGCTGTAAACAAGGAACTGCCAAACTCTTCAGGACAGTGTAATACGCAAGTCCTTTTTTTTTTTTTTTTTTTTTTTTTACAATATTCATTTATAAATTACTGCATACACTCACATAAGCCTAAATTTTCATCATAAAAAATGGCCTGAAAAGTTAACCCCACGATTTATATGTGAGTCAGTGGTGCAAAACAGATGGTGGAACAGGTTTTGTTACTGGCAAAGGAGTGTAAGGATTGTGCACTAGTGATCCTGTTCTTACCAGCTTCAGCCCTGCTGTGTCTGTGCCCTACATCCTCTGAGACATGGTGTGCAGAGTGTGCTGCTCAAGACTACCTGTGCCCCCCCCCCCCCCTCCTGGCTTGTGGAGTGCAGCATGCAAGCCACGTGTCAGCGGTGCAATGATCAGGGATTCTTCCTGTCTTGCAATCACTGTGTCTCATATCCATGATGCCATCTAGTGGCTTCTTGAGACACAGCTGTATGATCCCAGGGCTCATCTGGCTATGGGGAGGGGGCTGTCTTGTACTGGGGGCACATCTAGTAACTGTGGAAAGGGCTATATTGTGGAGGGGGCTTATATGCGAGTCAATTACTTTTTCCTGGTTTCTGAGGGAAAAGTGGGTACCTCGGCTTATACACCGGTCAGCTTATATGCGCATATATACTGCATATACAGTGTTGGCCCACTGTAAAATCTTTCTTCACCCCTATTTACATTTTGAAATGTACAATGGGTGGCAACATCTTTCGTACTGACAAGTGCTTCACTGTGTAGAGTATTCTCAATAAACGAACATTCTGCAGAGGGAGAAATGTCTTGCTTGGCACTTGAACACAGCCGTTCCTTTCCACAATGCAACGAGGTTACACAGTAAAGTGTCAGGACCAGGGCTCGAGTCGAGGAGTCGGAGCAATTTTGAGTACCCGGAATCGGAGATTTCATAAACTGAGGAGGCGGATGATTTTGTACAAAATCCACAGCCCTGGTAAGTATTAGACTAAGGAGTTGGAGTCAAGGGGTCGCAGCCATTTTGGGTACACGGAGTCGGAGTTGGTGGTTTCAAAAACTGAGGAGTCAAAGTGGAGTCGGAAGATTGTTGTACCGATTCCACAGCCCTGGTCTGGACCATGGTCCTGACATCACACTGTGGGAGGGTTTTCAACCCAATATCAGCCATACAGATGTCCCTGATGATCGATTCCAGGAAAGATAAAGATGTCTCATGGGAAAGGAGTATCAGCTACTAATTGGGATGAAGTTCAATCCTTGGTTAAAGTTTCTCTTTAATTCCAGGCAAACATATATGTTAAAAACCCTGCAGTACTATTTTAATAAAGATTCATTAAGTGTGTTTAAACAATTAAGAAACTAACTTTTAGGCATTTTATTAATAAAAACTGAAAATTCTCAGTTTGACCATTGGAAAATCTCAGTCAAGTGGCCAGGGGTTGGGCAGCAGGGAAGCAATTGCAGCATCCTGTTCTACTGCATTAAGCAGCCAAACCGCTATTAAATGGATTCTTGATCAGAATTCCTCTCTAGTACTCCACACTTGCAAGTGCCGTAAACAGCTTGCTGGATCAGGATGTTATCAATTCTTGTATGGCTAACATAAGCCAAATGGTCCCTGCTGCATTGTATAGTGCTGGCAGTATAAAAGCAGGACCACGATTGCAAGTGAGGAAAGTGGAATGGTTAAGACGTGTGGTGCTAACCAATGTTTTCCAGTTTTCAGGCTTCTGAGGGTCTTTGCTCATGTTGCATTGTTCAGCCACAGAGGGAAGAAAAGGGAAGCCACAGAGCTGCTCATGGTGTGTGGCTGGCCAAAAGATAAAACGCAAAACTCCAGTTTAGTTCATAAATTCCTAAACCAGCCCTCATGCTACTTTTCCATGTGTGGTGGATGGATGCAGCTTTATCTGCACCCTATCAGTGATTGTCAAGAACCGAGCTAATAACCTGGTCAGCTGCTTCAATTCCCACTGATCCTTAGCATTAGCGTAATATAAGATGGCACATGTGCATGTTGCAGCCATGCGTTTTAGGTGTACGTGCAGCTACTTCCATACTGCTACTGTTTTTTGCTGCAATGGACAATATATTTGCATTGCAAACGCAATGCCCCAGCCGGGTGACATGCGTCATAAGTGTGTACGAGGCTTTACTCTATAACAAACACATCCGCTGTTTCCTGCAAAATAATCCCCAACAGCTATCACAGCTCAAAGAGTTTCAGTAAAATCACACAGGTGGCTAGATTCGGGCATTCCTCCAGACACATGCTAATTAGGCTTATGATCGCATACACCTCATTTATTCATCACACTTATGTATATAGCAAGCTAAATAAAGCTATTAGCAATTATAAAGCGAGGTTCTTGCTCACTAAGAAAATGAATGTTGCCTGATGGTTAAAATACTTCTTGCAAGAAGGTTTAGTAATACGTAAAGACGCGTAGCCGCGCTTGTGCAGGACGAACACAGGAGCGCCAGGCTGGGCCAGAACCTGCGCAGTAGTGCACCACTTGGCTATCTTGCAGAGCTGTTTACACACAGGGGGGGGGGGGGGGGGGGGCAGGGATGACCGTGAATGGTGGGAGAGGGCATCAGGACTCCTGCCACTACATGCCTGTAACCTCCATTTCTACAGGCGAGCTTTACTCTAGTAGCCTTTTAACCGAAGCAAGCTTCCCGCAGGAAGAGCCCACGAAAAAGGCATGCATGTAAAAACGCAGCGGTCAAATTTAGGCACAGGGTGACGTCGAAAGACAGCCCACTCTGTTACTAAAATCCCTGGGTGGAGTAAAAAAAAAAAAAGTTCCCCCACCGAGTTGTAGTTGGATGACACGTGATTTAGGCTTTGTCTACTACTGGTAGCCATATTAGTCACCGAGCTCCACTGTAGCCGTAAATCTGCGCAGCACTGTGTCGAATTTAGCGGTCTTGCTCGAACAGACTTTGCACTTCAACACAGTGGCGTAGCAATGGGGAGAGCAGCCATAGCTGTGCTACGGGGCCCCGCGGCAGCCCTAAGTCACAGGGGGCCCGCAGCTGCCTGAGAGTACTTTTTATTTTTTTAATTTTTTTATTATACTGCCGTGCCGGGCCCCCGCCCGGCTCCCTCATCTCGGCGGCCCGCCCCCCCTCCTTTTACGAGCGGCGGCGGGAGGTGCGGCATATTCAGCAGGCTCCGGCGGGGGTAATCAGCCGCTAGAGGTCCAGCTGCCTCCAGGCTACGGTGTCTCCTCTGTATGCCGCGCGCACTGCTTCCTGGTTTATTGCGCGCGGCATACAGAGGAGACACCGTAGCCTGGAGGCAGCTGGACCTCTAGCGGCTGATTACCCCGCCGGAGCCTGCTGAATATGCCGCACTTCCCGCCGCCGCTCGTAAAAGGAGGGGGGACTCCGGACCCCAGGTGAGGCAGGGGGGGATAGGAGTCGGGCCCCTACCCCACTAGCCACCCACCCGCCTAATTAGCCACCCACCCAGCTGCCTAATTAGCCACCCAACCAGCCGCCTAATTACCCACCCAGCTGACTACTTACCAGCACCTACCCAGCTGCCTAATTACCCACCCACCCAATTACCCACCCAGCTGCCTAATTACCCCCCCACCCAGCTGCCTAATTACCCACCCACCCAGCTGCCTAATTACCCACCAACCCAGTTGCCTAATTACCCACCCACCCAGCTGCCTAATTACCCACCCACCCAGCTGCCTAATTACCCACCCACCCAGCTGCCTAATTACCAGCACAAAGCCCACCCACCCAGCTGCCTAATTACCCACCCAGCCATCAGCTGCCTAATTATCCACCCACCCAGCTGCCTAATTACCAGCACAAAGCCCACCCACCCAGCTGCCTAATTACCCACCCAGCCATCAGCTGCCTAATTATCCACCCACCCAGCTGCCTAATTATCCACCCACCCACCTGCCTAATCACCCACCCACCCATCCAGCTGCCTAACCACCCACCCACCTACCCACCCATCCAGCTGCCTAACCACCCACCCACCCACCCACCCAGCTGCCTAATTACCAGCACAAAGCCCACCCACCCAGCTGCCTAATTACCCACCCAGCCATCAGCTGCCTAATTATCCACCCACCCACCCAGCTGCCTAATTACCAGCACAAAGCCCACCCACCCAGCTGCCTAATTACCCACCCAGCCATCAGCTGCCTAATTATCCACCCAGCTGCCTAATTATCCACCCACCCACCTGCCTAATCACCCACCCACCCATCCAGCTGCCTAACCACCCACCCACCCACCTACCCACCCATCCAGCTGCCTAACCGCCCACCCAGCAACCCACCCAGCTGCCTAACCGCCCACCCAGCCACCCACCCCGCTGCCTAACCGACCCACCCAGCCCTAACCGACCACCCAGCTGCCTAACTGCCCAAGGCTGCCTAACCGGAGCCGCCTAACCGCCCACCCGGCTGCCTAACCGAGGCTACCTAACTGCCCACCCAGCTACCTAACTGCCCACCCAGCTACCTAACTGCCCACCCAGCTACCTTACTGCCCACCCTTCCACCCAGCTACCTAACTGCCTACCCTGCCACCCAGCGACCTATCTGCCTACCCTTCCACCCAGCTACCTAATTGCCTACCCTGCCACACAGCTAGCTATCTGCCTACCCTGTCACACAGCTACCTAACTGCCTACCCTGCCACCCAGCTACCTATCTGCCTACCCTTCTACCTAACTGCCTACCCATCTACTTATCTGCCTGCCCTGCCACATAGCTACCTATCTGCCTACCCTCCCACCCAGCTACCTAACTGCCTACCCAGTGCAGTGCCTGCACTGCAAAAAGCGTGCCAGCCTGCCCAACCACCCTCCCTCCAGGTAATTAATGTTATCCCACTATAGACCTGGCTACATATACTGCATTTTGTGGGGAAATCTGGCGACAATCTGATTGCATTTTGTTGGTGAAATTTTGCCACAATCTGATTGCATTTTGTCGGGAAATCTAGCGATAATCTGATTGCATTTTATGGGGAAATCTGCAGACAATCTGGTTGCATTTTGTAGGAAAATCTGCCCACAATCTTGTTGCATTTTTTGGGGAAATCTGATGCCAATCTGGTTGCATTTTTTTGGGAAATCTGCTGCCAATTTGGTTGCATTTTTTGGGGGAAATCTGCTGCCAATCTGGTTGCAATTTTTGGGTAAATCTGCCAACAATCTGGTTGCGTTTTGTGGGGAAATCTGCCAACAATCTGGTTGCATATTGTGTGGAAATCTGCCAACAATCTGGTTGCATATTGTGTGGAAATCTGCCGACAATCTGGTTGCGTTTTGTGGGGAAATCAGATTTCCCCACAAAATGTTTGGGTGGGAGGTCCGAGGTCTGTGGGGTTGGAAGGGGGGGGGGCCCTAAATTTTTTTTTGCTATGGGGCCCAGTCATTTCTAGCTACGCCCCTGCTTCAACACCTAAACGTCCCAACAACCTGAGCCAGTATTACAGTTTTATTGCCCATGCAAACTTCCACAGACTCCACTGGATATATAGCCAGTATCACAAGATATTTCAGGGTCTGGACAAGGTTCTCCAGAGATTCCAAAGTTTGCCCCAGAAAAACACTACTTATTACGTATATGTCTGTACAATGAAGGAATCAGTAGTAAACTGGAAATAGCCATTTTTTAGGTCTGGACTTCAGTTTATTTAGTCTGCTCTCTTATTTGAAAGGTTTTTTTTCCCCTTCAAATCAGGCTTTATTGTAAAGTGCCAGAGAAAATAACTATAGCAATTTAAAACGTAGAAAAAAAAGCTAGGTGCCAGATTTACACTTCTTAGGCATATTTGCTGCAATTGCCCCACCTTGGCCTTTTACCCCATGCTCAGCAATACAGATTTCCTGATTGTCAGACCCCAGTTGCATATATGTGCAGAATTCAACACTTCAATAGGTACATCATGTTTTTATGTATGTTAAATGAGATGCACAGTCTCCAAAGTCAGGATACTGACAGCTATCATATGATACCCTCCAGGAAGACATTTACACTGCGTTCTTGGCAAACACTGCCAAATACCTAGTTAGCAACAGCAGCAGCAGAATGTGCCTCATGTGAGAGCAAGGCCAAGACTCGCAGATGTGCCAAGTATTTATTAACGCAGGAGCAGGAAATTACTTCTAACACAGACTTTAACCGCCGCTTACAAAAGTCATAGAGCTCTAGGGCAAGCAAGTCTAGTGCTAGAAATGGTAAAAAGTCGTAAGAGAAAAATAAAGAATATCTGCCAGGATCTCTCCTGTAGAATGTTCTGTCGGTTGCAGTGGGACTGCAATCGGCAGTTCTGACTTATCTGCTTGCATTCAGTTGCGCAATAGGTCTCATTGTCATTTGCAATCCCTCTGCAATTCAGAGCACCTCAGGATGCTCTCATAGCTCTTCCCTTTGCTTGCTGAAGTTGAACTTTAGCCAGATATCCCCGAATTTCCTACATGCATGTCGTTGCATAGTATTGTATGCATTTGTTATGAGAGTCTTTCAGCTGGCATCTTGTGATCAAGCTGGCTCAGGATTGCGTAATTACCATTCAGCTGTGTGGGAATTTGCATGCCTGCATCTATTGGCTGATGCAGACATAAAAGTCTGCCTCCCATTTCAGACCCCACCCGACAGCGTTCAGCGTTGGGTTGTTGTCGTTGGGTCCATGCTGTGAAAGTTATTATTGTAAAATTGTATAATGCCTTTCTCTGTATTTTCATGCCTGCTGGATGTTTGCTGACCTGCGGGGGTCAGTAAAGTCCTTCTGATCCTGATAGTTTGGATTCTGCCAGCACCACGTTGGTGACTGGTAGTATTCATTTTTGCCTTGTTCTTGCCTTGTTTTTGAGGATGTAACTAAAGCAGCGGTTGCCATTAGTTATGCTCCTACCTGTTAGTGTTGTCTAGCGCAGTATGAATGTTGCCGTCGCTGGAGCAGCGACTAGTTTGGCAAAGCATTCCGTCTGTCTGTCGTTTGTCTTAATTGTCATTACTTGTGCTTCATCTAGTTTCTTGATAAATATATATGCAGATCTGCGAATATATATTTATCCGTTAGTTGAGCAGTTTATTTTTCTGAATTAATGTGTATGACCTTAGCCTGTTACCAACTCCGATTCCGCCTAGTCCACTGTACCACTGCCATCTGATCTAACGTGTAAGACCTAAGCCTGTTAAAGACTACGTCTGTTGTGTATTGTATCATATAGCATCTAGCCTGATAGGCGGCCCAGAGTTGCAGTTGCTCTGGGCAATCTTGCTCCCTTGTTCATTACTCCTGTGTCCATCTGTGGAGCTTCTGCCATTACCCAGCTACATGGAGCACACACGCTGACTCAAAGTATGCCTCTCCAGCATTACAATATCATTTGGGGTGTGAAGCTGCCAGCCTGTGACTGATTCTTTGTATTTTCCTATACAGAGGTGACACCAGAGATGGATGTCCTGTTAGGTATGTGAAAAACAAAAAACAAATCCTATACAATGTTAGGACCAGTGCACACCAAAAAGCGCTAGCGTAAAAGCAAACACGTAGCGCTTTTTGAAGTGATTTTTTTAAGGTGATTCTAGGCATGTGCCTAGCTGATTTTCTAAGCATGCCTAGCAATTTTTGGAGCGTTTTGGTGTAGTGTTTTTAATATTTTGTTTCAGTAGAGCTTTTGTAACAAAAACGCTTGGAAAATCGCTCTGATCTAGCTCTTTTCAGAGCGATTTTCCACTTTCTTATACTTAACATTGAGTCTGAATCACCTCAGAAATTAGCAAAAATGCTGCAGGACCAGAGTTTGCGTTTGGGGGAAAAAAAACGAATCGCTCTGGTGTGCACCATCCCATTGGAATACATTAGCCAAGTGCAAGAGTTATTAAAAAACGCTCAGAACCGCTCTTGGTGTGCACCAGCTTTCAGTCTCTGAAGGAGAAAACATTTTTTTTAAAAGGCTGTAAAAGAAATAAAAACTGGGTGAAAAAAATGTAATATAATAGCACAATGGGTCATCTCTACACTATAAACAACTATTCAAATGAATACACACAATATGCACAGCCAAATGTTCTGAGGGGTAGTGTGGTAACTGCATGGGAGCACTACACTCATCCCAGCATCCACATGAGAACCAGTATCCATCTGCAAAGGTCTAAAACTACCGTAGAGTAGCAAGTTATATCATTTATACTGTATATGAGTGTGCAGCTAATAATAAGATGATAAAATAATGGATAATCTTTACTATAAACAACCCTAGAAGATTGTGAACTTATGCAATTACAATAAGGTTCTGTAGGTAGCCATGAAACTGCTGAGGCCCTACGTACTTGGCACTCTGCCAAGAACACATACCTTAGGGTGGCCACTAATGATCCAATATTTTTCATCCTAGCTTACCATTTCTATGTAATATAAGGGACTGCCTATAGTATCTATTCAACATATACACTCAGTTTACTCTTCTACTACATAGATTTGGTTAGATTGGATGAAAAATATTGGATCGTTAGTGTCAGTTAGGATATTGGATCGTTAGTCATACTTAGAGAAACAGTGGCCTACCTGGGATGTGTAAGCATCCAATCATAACAATTTTTGGTCCATTAATATTAAAGCATACCTGAAGTGGATGTAAAACGGTCACACAATACATGGCCCTAGGTAGCTACTTCTTCCTAACCACCATATTTTATTTTACAAGGTAGTTTCAGGAAGTACCGTAGTTAGGGCAAACTATATCTGCATTTAAAGAGGGCTTGGATGCTTTCCTTGCATTGAAGGGCATCCACCGCTATAATTGTTAGGTAATTCCTGTAAGAGTTGATCCAGGGATTTATCTGACTGCCATTTGGAGTCTGTAAGGAATTTTTCATTTAAAGGACAACTGAATTGAGGTATATGGTGGCTGTCATATCTATTTCTATTTTAACAATACCAGTTGCCTGGCAGCCCTGCTGATTTATGTGGCTGCAGTATTGTCTGAATAGCACCAAAAACAAGCAGCTAATATTGTCAGATCTGACAATGTCGTCAGAATCACCCGATATGCTGCATGCTTGTTCAGGGTCGCAAAGTATTAAAGGCAAAGAATCAGCTGGATAGTCAGGCAACTGGAATTGCTTAAAAGTAAATAAATACGGCAGCCTCCATTTTTGTCTCACTTCATTTGCCCTTTAAGGCTAATTGGTCCAGGCCTTGTAAAGTTTTTCGCCTACCCCTGGATCAATTGTGATATGTGCAGGTTCAGGATGTTTTTTTTTTTTATTTATTTCATTTATTATATATTTTTTTCTTATATTTTTCTTATATTTTTTATTTGTTTTCAACCAAACTAACTATGTAACTATGAGGTCTCTGCTGGTGTACATGGCAGAGCCTGTTTTTAGATTGTATAGCTTGAAAAGAGTTTTAAAAAAAATTGAGAGAGTGTTATCACTGTTTGTGCACCAATTCAAGATAAATGTTCTTTTACTTTCTGTTCCTATGACTTCAATTAAGCTTGTGGCTTTAAAATAAAAAACTAATTCTCCAGAGGACTGAAAATGAGGGACAGTAATGAAGAGTAGTTGGGCAGTCCAATAGCGGCTGGGGAAAAAAAAAACGGGTGAGGATTGTGTTACAGCCTGTCTCACTTGGAGAGGTCTCCTTACTTCCTGTACAGACAGGACGTGAGTGATATCCTCACACATGGGAATAAAGAATATCACTGAAAATGTATAGAACATTAGAAGTGAGAGGCATATGGGGCTGCCTTATTTATTTTCTTTTAAACAATACCAGTTGCTTGGCAGTCCTGTCGATCTTCCTGGCATCAGTAGTGTCTGAATCACACACCTAAAACACGTATGTGGGCTGGGCTAACCTAGTCAGGCTTCAAGCATCTGATCTGCATGCTTTTTAACTTAAAACATTTTCTTTCCCTTTGGATTGGTCTCATCGCCATATGATCTACATTATGTGCATTTTAGGATAGCATTCAGCAACAATGGTTCGATAGGTTTCCCTTTGCAGACTTTATCTTCACTGTTTAAACAGAAGTTTATTTACTATAAACTCTTGTCTATAGACTGTCAAAAGCCCATATACATTATCCCGTACAGTCAAAACACAAGACTTTTCCTTTAATAAGTAAACTTTAAAATGGGTAAAAAAAAACAGAGAAAAAAACATGACAGAGCAAAATTTCCATTTTCAGCATGTTGCACCAAAAATAAAGTATGACTGTTTATATAAACTGAGCCATAGCAGAAGTCCATTCCCCAGAGATAGCAGTCACTGAGCCTACATTGAGATATCGGCATAATTATAAAAAAAAGAGTAAAACAGGGTTAAAAATATCTTTTTGGGAGCTAAAGTTATCCAATACCATATTTAGGAAGAGAAGTGTATGCTGTCAAGAAACCTGAATATGACTGAATATGGTGTTTCAGTCAGAATTTCCATGAGCAATACCAGCTAGATTGTGTTGGAATCTGTGCTGGTCGGCACGTGATAGTGCCAGAACTGTCAAATAAAATGGAACTGACACATTCTTTGCTGACACCACTGGTAATCTCTTTTATGGAACTAGACAATGACAACTGTAATTACACCAACAGCATTTCCTGTGCACACAAACAAGTGCCTGGCACTCAGCTAATGTTTCCAGTGGATGCCCACTGCTAATAAACCAGACTCATTGTCATCTCCTTGTTAAATAAGCAGGAAGATGAATTTAAAGCACAGATTACATTAGTGACCACTTTAGCAAGTAGATGGCAACAACTGCTGCTATAGCAATTAATTTAACATGCAGTACCGAAATAAGAGCTAAAAGCAAATAGGTTTCTCTCTGACAATGTGCAGGCCCTTTGGTGTGTTAGAGCAAGTCTCTGCTTCTATGACTAATTCAAGTCTAAAGCCCTAAAACTCCCTCTGTCCATTGTGGCCAGAGTAAGGCTACTTTCACACCAAGACGTTGCGTCAGATGCTACGTTAAGGTCACATAACGTGCATCTAACGCAACGCATAGTGTAGTAGAAGCTGGACGTCAGATCGAGCCACGTTAAGCGGCTCTTCATACGTCCTGTGATGCCGTGATGCGTACTCTTGGACGCATGCGGCATCACGTGGTCCCGCCGGCCAATCGCTGCACAGAGCGGCGCTCCAGGAAGTAAACGTCACATCTTGCCGTGAATATTAATTAGCCATGTGCCTGGCCGAGGAGGAGGAGACCTAATCCTCCAATACTACTGAGCATGTGCAAACAGTCTAACGCAGCTTAGCCGCGTAGAACGCACAGCATGCAGCACTTTGAAATAACGTGAAGCGTTACAATGTAACGTGGGCACTGTGAACAGCCCATTGATTTTTCATCGATATGTGGTGGGCTGCGTTACAGGCTGCACTAACGTGCACCTGTAACGTCTTACTGTAAAAGCAGCCTAAATCTAGTAAAGAGGGTACTTATGCCTCAGATTTTATATTTTTTGCACAATTTTGCAGTGTGGTTACCGGTGAAACTTTTCAAAATATTTGATAAAATGTTCAGAGAGCTGATTTGGAATAAGAAACGGCCTAGGAATACATTGAAAATCTTGCAATAACCCAAAGATGAGGGAGGATTGGCAGTTCCTAATTCATGGGTGTATTTTCTGTCTGCTCAGTTGCAGCATCTGGGAGGCTGGGAGCAGACTGATTTAGCCGAGTCGACCAGGGATTTACTTAACCAGTGGATGGGCACTAAGTCCAATGGAGGCTGGCAAAGCTTTGCCTATATAGTTACATACTTATTTTGGTTGAAAAAAAGACATACGTCCATCGAGTTCAACCAAAGAACATCGAGTTCAACCATAGAATGCCCACACTGGTTCTGATGCACAAGGACTGGCATAAGGTTCGGTTTCTGTAACATATACAATTATTTAGCCTGGATCCACACTATAAGCGTTTTTGTGAGCGCTTGTGATTGCTGAGTGCCTGCTGAGTGCTTTTTCTTATTCACTTTCACAGTAAAAATCATGTAAAATCTATATTCTTTTTATTGTGTGTATTTTATGTGATTTTTATGTTTTTTACCGTGATTTTAATGAAAGTGAATGGGAAAAAGCGCTCAGCAAGCACTCAGCAATCACAAGCAGTCAGCAATCACAAGCGCTCACAAAAGCGCTTATAGTGTGGATCCAACCTTACTGTTTATACACCAATATGGCACAATATTGTCCTGCCGGAGTTGAATAGTTTCGATTTTGGAGATAGCTGGGCCAGTATGAGCCTGACCAGACTGGATAACTTGTTTGTCAACGATAGGATGCTCCCCTTAGATAAGTTAGCAAAGATCCTACCATTGACTCCAAAGGGCATATTCCAATTCCAATTGTTGAGACTTAAACATGCTGTGAGGAAACCGGCCGAGACCTACACATTTAAATTTAATGCATCACCAGTAGGGCTGAACGATTTTCGGTTTAAAACTGAAATCGCGATCAAAGCGATGACAATCTTGGGATCATCAAAGTGGCGACTAGCGACGGTTTTTGCCGCTGCCACATGGTCTGCTCCGCTCCCTTCCCCCTCCTACGCTTACGGTCCCCTTCGCCAGTAAGTTCCCATTACAGTCGGGCTCACCGCATTGCACACTGCACGGTTAGCCGCAGGGAAGAGGCGGCGAGTGTTCAGGGCCTGTGCCAGGAAGTGTGATATCACTTCCTGGCAACCACAGTTACTAGGCAACACTTGTTGCCTCTTCCCTGCGGTTCACCGCACAGCGTGCAATGCGGTGAGCCCGACTGTAATGGGAACTTACTGGAGAAGGGGGCTGCGAGCAGAGGAGGGGGAAGGCAGCGGAGCAGGGAAAATTCAGAAGCGAGGGGATCTGGAGGCTGCAGCACATACACACTGCCTAACCTATACTGTGCACATACACACTGCCTAACCTATACTGTGCACATATACACTGCCTAACCTATACTGTGCACATATACACTGCCTAACCTATACTGTGCACATATACACTGCCTAACCTATACTGTGCACATATACACTGCCTAACCTATACTGTGCACATATACACTGCCTAACCTATACTGTGCACATATACACTGCCTAACCTATACTGTGCACATATACACTGCCTAACCTATACTGTGCACATATACACTGCCTAACCTATACTGTGCACATATACACTGCCTAACCTATACTGTGCACATATACACTGCTTAACCTATACTGTGCACATATACACTGCCTAACCTATACTGTGCACATATACACTGCCTAACCTATACTGTGCACATATACACTGCCTAACCTATACTGTGCACATATACACTGCCTAACCTATACTGTGCACATATACACTGCCTAACCTATACTGTGCACATATACACTGCCTAACCTATACTGTGCACATATACACTGCCTTACCTAAACTGTGCACATATACACTGCCTTACCTATACTGTGCACATATACACTGCCTTACCTATACTGTGCACATATACACTGCCTTACCTATACTGTGCACATATACACTGCCTTACCTATACTGTGCACATATACACTGCCTTACCTATACTGTGCACATATACACTGCCTTACCTATACTGTGCACATATACACTGCCTTACCTATACTGTGCACATATACACTGCCTTACCTATACTGTGCACATATACACTGCCTTACCTATACTGTGCACATATACACTGCCTTACCTATACTGTGCACATATACACTGCCTTACCTATACTGTGCACATATACACTGCCTTGCCTATACTGTGCACATATACACTGCCTTGCCTATACTGTGCACATATACACGGCCTTGCCTATACTGTGCACATATACACTGCCTTGCCTATACTGTGCACATATACACTGCCTTGCCTATACTGTGCACATATACACTGCCTTGCCTATACTGTGAACATATACACTGCCTTGCCTATACTGTGCACATATACACTGCCTTGCCTATACTGTGCACATATACACTGGCTTACCTATACTGTGCACATATACACTGGCTAACCTATACTGTGCACATATACACTGGCTAACCTATACTGTGCACATATACACTGGCTAACCTATACTGTGCACATATACACTGGCTAACCTATACTGTGCACATATACACTGGCTAACCTATACTGTGCACATATACACTGGCTAACCTATACTGTGCACCTATAGCTGGCTAAACTATACTGGGGGCACCTATAGGTGGCTACCTATACTGGAGGAACTCATACTCACCAGTGTGCTGATCCATCATTGTGTATTGAAAATCGTAAATCGAAATCGCAATTTCTGACAGAGATCGTGCAATTCAATCTTTTCCTCAAATTGTTCAGGCCTAATCACCAGTGTTTAATTTGGTTGCCCAAGCCTCTACTAAGCAGGGCCTTATCTCCATTTGCTACAATATGCTCCGTACAGATTTGCTTAGGAAATTTCCCATGAAATGTAAAGATTCTTGGGAAAAATATATTCCAGACCTTTCTGAAGACGACTGGTTAGAGGCATTACAAGCAGTTCCTCTTATGTCGGTTAATGCAACCCAAAAATGTACCCAAATTCAGATTATGTATAGGACTCATACTCCAAAGCGGTTTATCACCTTGGCCTGCTTATTACCCTGAGTGTCCTAGATGTGCTAGGGATCACGGAGATCTCATTCATATGCTTTGGAATTGCCCCACATTTAGGAGATATTGGGTGGGGGTTTTATATATTATAGATAAAGGCTCATGTAACCGTTCCTCAATCTATCCTGGTTTGTGTGTTGGGTACTTTTGAGGATGGCACTGTATCTGATCATGTTGAAATAGCAGTAATTAGATCTCTGTTTGTGGCCCGGAAATTGATTCTACAAAAATATGAAAAAGTACATCCCTCCCCTTCCCCAACTGTGTGGGTTTTACATCTTAACAATTCATTGAAACTAGAAAAGGCCATTTATGCACATAGGGGTGCAGCTGGGAATAAAAACAAACAAAAAAACAACTTTGGTGTAATTGGTTGCGGCACAGGATTAGGTTGATCCTGACTTGTCAGCGATCAAATTCTTGCCAGTATTGGACTGTATCGTGGTTCAACTGTTAATGTATAACATGGTGTATTTTCTACCATTACCGCTGCTTTTGTCATAATGTGTTAACCTTTTATTTGTGTACATCCTTTCTTTTTGTGTGTACTCAAAAAAAAAAAAAAAGTCTAAAACCCCAAACATATGCTAAATGAAATTGATAATCATGTGCCCCTGCAATTTCCACCAGACCAAAAAATTGTGTCCAATAGGATTTTCAGGTCTGAATGCACACAGTAAAGAGGCTCCAAGTCTGTCAACTCAGTTTAATTTGGCAGCCATCAATTACCGATGCCTGGAGATTTGGGCTAGGTAACGAATGAAACACTAGGGAAAGCTTGCCAAAATTATTTACAACCCCCAAAAGACACTACAGCTGAAGTACATACTATCAATACTAGACTCTCCCAAAGATTTTCCTGAGAACATTCTGGGAACCAGACACCCTTTCCATCAGCCTTTACTGTGCGGAGAGAAAGTGGCAGGACACCTAAAAGGGACTATGACCGAAGTTAAAGGGAGCCAAAGGCGAGAGGAATATGGAGGCTCAGGGCTGCCATCAGAAATTTTGGGGCCCCTCACGCATCATCAGGCCTGGGCCCCCCTATTGGTTGCTGTGCCCGCCCACTAGCCACCCCACCCCCATGTCCGTGCGTGAAGTGCTCTGGTGCGAAAAATGTCCATGGCTCCGACACTGAAGAAAGCGGCATGTACAGCGTGATGCGGCAACAAGTGGGTGTGACCATGGCATGTTGTAGGTGGAGCCAAATACTAGTAAATTACAGGTAGTACCCATTTAACAAATGAGATAGGGACTTGTAGGTCCGTTCTTATCCTTTATCCATTCTCTTTTGTCCTCTTTTCTTACTGTGCCTCTTGTCCCCCTCTCTCACCTCAGTTTGTGCCGCTTTTGTGTTCCTCTGTGTGACCTCATGTTCCCTTCTCATCTCTTCTCCCTGTGCCTCTTTTGTCCACCTCTGTTCCCCCTGTGCCTCTTTTATCCCCCTGTGTTACTTCTTGACCCCTTCTGTCTCAGCTCGTCCCCCTGCCCTAGCCAGGCATAGGTGCTCCCAGTATAGGTATCCAGGCATAGGTGTCCCCAGTATAGGTAGCCAGGTATAGGTTCCCCCAGTAAAAGTAGCCAGCTATAGGTGGTGCCCCAGTATAGGTAGCCTGGTGTAGAAGCTCCCAGTATAGGTAGCCAGGTATAGCTGGTGTTCCAGTATAAGCCAGCAAGATACAGGTGCCCCAGTATAGGTATTCAACTATAGGTGGTGCCCGGTATAGGTAGCCTGGGTATAGTTACCCCCAGTATAAGTAGCCTGGTATGGGTGGTGCACCAGTATTGGTTAGCCAGGTACAGGTGCCCCCAGTATAGGTAGCAAGCTATAGGCCCCCTAGTATAAGTAGACAAGTATAGGTGGTGCCCCAGTATAGGTAGCCAGGTACAGGTGGTGCCCTCAGTAAAGGTAGCCAAGTATAGGTGGTGCCCCTGTATAGGTAGCCAGGTATAGGTGGTGCCCTAGTATAGGTAGCTAAATATAGGTGGTTCCAGCCCCAGTATAGGTAGCCAGGTATAAGTGGTGGCCCAGTATAGGTAGCCTGTAGCCAGATATAGGTGGTGCCCCAGTATAGAAAGTCCACTGTAGCGGGCTCACTCATCTGCTTCCCATGTTCAAGCACTGATGTCCCACTTCTCTCAATGCTGGAATGCGGTGTGCTGGCGAGTGAGCCACAGGCCTGCAGCCAGCACATGAGGCCCTTCCAGCACTTTGGCGGGCCTTAGGGCCCCCAGAAGCCCTGGGCCCCTAAATGCAGTGTCAGTTGTCCCCCCCTGATGGCTGCCCTGTGGAGGCTGACAAGTTGACTTCCTTTTAAATAATGCACATTACGTGGCTGTCCTGCTGATCCTCTCTATAACTTTCGGCCATAGACCCTGAACAAGCATGCAGATAAGGTGTCTATGACAAACATTACAAGACTAGCTACATGGTGTGGTGATTTAGACCCTACTGACTAGAAAGATCAGCGGGACTGTCAGGCAACTGGTATTAAAAGGAAATAAATATGGCAGCCTTCATTGGTCTCACACCAAAGGGTCCTTTTAAAATAGAGTTCAGCCATCAGTAATACATTGAATGTATATTAACTAAATAAATGACAGCATAAAGAATGTAAAGTAGTAAAGGCAAATACATTAATCTTACATTAAAAATTACCCTGTAGTGAGCCACTACATTCCTATATACCTATGATTACACCTAAATTGCTGGATGTATATTTACCACATGTTACCATCATTTGATGGTGCGGTAGAGTCTCGGTTATCCGGCACCGAAACGGATTGGCTGATGCCGGATGAGTTTGTTTTCAGGTTGCTTAACTCAATGTTAAAAATAGGCCTATCTAATACAGTACTATACCCCAATCTAACCACCAGGAGTGCGGTGAGAGAGTGGCTTTCTCATTCCTTTGCGACACATATGTGCATCATCTCACAAGAAGCAAGATTTTGTCACTGTAAACAGCGGAGCCGAGCGATCAACCCAGCGCTGATCAGCCGCTGACAGGCTGGCTTTTGTATTGATTTAAATAAATGTATTTATATAGCGCTGACATCTTACGCAGCGCTGTACAGAGAATAACCTCGTCACTTAACCGTCCCTCGGAGGGGCTCACAATCTGATCCCTGCCATAGTCCTATGCCCATGTGTATGTAGTGTAGTATAGTGTATGAAACGTGGTGTAGGGCCAATTTGGGGGAAGGGGAGAGAGGGGTGGATAAAAAAAAAAAAATAGCAATCAAATAAAATAAAATAGCACCAAAAGAAAGCTCGATTTGCGAGAAGAAAAGGAGGTAAAATTCATTTTGGTGCCAAGTTGTATGACCGAGCAATAAACCATTAAAGTTGTGAAGTGGCAAATTGTAAAAATGGCCTGGTCACTAGGGAGGTATAAACCTCTGGTCCTCAAGTGGCTAAATACATACCATCAACTCTATAGTAAATGCTAAAATACAGTAATTGAAAGTATATAAACCTTGGGGAAGCCATGGAAACCAGTCTTTAAGCCAGCATAGCACGCAAATATTTGGCCTTCACCACTGTGAGTACTGCCGGCAATTTTTGTCTTGTTTGGTCGAGACTGCTGGTTAGTGGAGTTTTTTTCATCCATGACGCATGCATCGAAAGGGATCTTTTGGGTGTTTGCTATTATTATTCTTCATTGTATTTATAAATCATTGCATTTATAAATCAACAACCTGTTAGGGCTAGTTCCCACTAGGCGCTTTGGCAGAGCTTTGCTGATCACCAGCAATCAGCAAAGCGCTGCTGCTAATGCAAGTCAATGGTAGTGTACACACTGTAGGTCGCCAGTGATTGGTGATTTGCTGAAATCTCAAACATGGTGCATGCAACATTTTTGGAGGGAATTTGGATCGATTGCATTTCAATGTTAAAGAATCACTAAACGCAATCACTCTAAAATAACTTTCCTGTACAGTGAAAAACAGCATTTTGCTGATCGCCGGCGAAGAGCAAAACGCTACCAAAGTGCCCAGTGTGAACTAGCCCTTACACAGCGCTGCACAATAGAGAAATTTGAGTTAACATACAAGTTAGGAGGTACAGGGGCACATAACAAGAAACAGGACCTTGCCTCTTTGAATGTATTTAGTATCAATAGTACAATGTCTTTGGTAAAAATACTGTACTTTCTTGCATACAAGATACATTTTAACCCAGGAAAATCTTCTCAAAACTCGTGGGTCGTCTTATATGCCCGATGTCTAGGGCGGGTACTGAAACTTCCGAGCCGGACTGAAGAACATGCGGTTGCTGCATATGGTGGGGGGAGCTAAACCCCGCCGTATGCGGAGTCTGTATGAAAGCAGCAAGGCCGGTGCTGCACAAGTATGGTAGAAGAAAATCCATTTACCAGGATTCTTGGAAATAAGTGACTTAACGCGGTGCTGATGATGAGATGAGGGGGCAGCTCACCGGGAAGGTGTAAGTGAAGGGCGGAGCAAGCTGTAGGCATCCGGGACGCCCAGGGTACTGGGGAGAAAAAAAAAAAAAAAGAACTTTCACTCGTCTGGCCTGTACTTGTATCCTATTACCATACCTCCTTCTCTGCCTCTCAGATCTCGCTCCTGAGGACTGCAGTGAAGCGGCACAGGCATGCATGTGTGAGATCTGAGATGCAGAGAAGGAGATAATAGTATACAAAGGTGGGCCAGACGGGTGAAAGAGGAGCATTTGTGCTACGGTTCTAATAGTCTTGGAGACAGGGATAGCTGACCAATCCAAGCAGGCTTTGTACACAACAACCAGCCATTCACTGGTAAGGTGCATCTCTTGCTGTGATTGGCTGGTTGTTGTATACTTGGTACCACATCCAGTACAGCACCAGTATCTGTACCGGTTTATAAAGTATAGCACCAGTACATACAGTACAGTATACAAAATGTCCAACAGTCAAGAGGGGCAGTCTTATAAAGCGAGTAGATGCCAAAATGTATATTATAACTAGAAAAGTTGGGAGTCGTATTATACGCCCAGTCATCGTATACACCGGAATATACGGTAGATCAAATCTGTTCTAGCCCATCAGAGGGATTTCCAACATTGAGGGCGCATGATCAAGCTGGAGATACTAGGGGGCTGCCAGAGGCTTAAAATCTAAAAAGCCTATAGAGGAACACTAGGTTTGTCTGTTGAGAAGGTGCTCAGCAGAACGTGTTATGGTGCTGGGGAGGGGGGTAGGCGAGCATGAAAATATGTTTTTACCGCATGTTGGACTGGAACATCAGGTAATGTTTATTTCGCATTGGTAATTTTCCAGGAGGAGAAATGCCCACAATGACTGAAAAAGTACCCAACAGATTGCCAAAAGAGCATGCCGCTTCTGCCAGAAAAAGCAAGCGTGCATGTTGGTATGAATGCTGTTCTCACAGATATGCATTTCCTTTCCTGTACATGTCCTTCTCCTGGCAATGCGAATGATGGGTAATTACCCAAGCTAAAGCTGAATACCATGCAAACATGCTACCTCAGCAGTACTGGTTGCAGTAACTAAAGGAGCTCTAAGGCCTAGTGCACACCAGAGCGGTTCGGTCGCGTTTTCAGATCCGATTGCGGATGTGGAAACGCTTGGGTAATGTATTTCAATGGGGTGGTGCACACCAGAGCGGGAGGCGTTTTGCAGAAATGCATACTCCTGGGCTGCTGCAGATTTTGGATTGCGGAGGCGTTTCTGCCTCCAATGTAAAGTATAGGAAAAACGCAAACAGATGAAAAAAGGCAGTTCAGAGTGGTTTGCCAGGCGTTTTTGTTACAGAAGCTGTTCAGTAACAGCTTTACTGTAACAATATATGAAATCTACTACACAAAAAACGCTTCACAAAAACGCAAAATGCTAGCTAAAACGCTACAGAAAAATAAGAAAAAGCGTTTCAAAATCTGCTAGCATTTTGCGGATCTGCTTTTGGTGTGCACCAGGCTTAATAGACCCAAAGTCAGACAATAGGCTTAACCATCAAAACCCTCAACCCTCCCCACCTGACTGGCCTGTATTGGACAAAGGCCAGGTAGTGAGGTTACCAAAGGGCAACGATGGGCATGGCAGAGGCAAGCGGTGTTTCAAAGAGCAAAAGTAGTGGGGCTGTGCTTCTAAACGTGGGGAGTACAGCAAACACTGGGACTCACAAGTGTTTAGTAGCACCTCATTAGTAGCAGCACCCTGTGCTGCTCAGGTGATAAGGTTGTACAGTATACAGCCTTGCCACCACTCTGGTGTCATGCAAACCTCTGCAGGATTGCCTTAAATGAAAAATGACCTAAATAAGCAATCCATTTCCTTACAACTACACAATATTTTCTCCTCTGAGATATATCCACATCTGCACTAGTTGCGCAAAGATGCTGTCTTATCCATTAGCTTCGGAGGCTGCCATTTCTATTTTCTTTTAGACAATACCAGTTGCCAGACAGTCCTGTTCATCGTCCTAGCATCACTAGTGTCTGAATCACACACCTAAGACAACCCTGCTGCTAACCCAGTCTGATGTGCCTGTTTGTTCAAGGTCTATGGCTAAAAATATCAATATGTCCATACTTTACACGATTTTCCACTGAGCGATTAAGCGATCAACAACAGTATGCAACGCAGTGTGGCGCAGGTTCCCTTTCATAAGGTATTACCTTCTACACAGGACACTGATGAATATTTACCTGGACTTTTGTGAATTCATTCTACTGCCTTATTTGAAAATGTTTCTTTGGAGCAAAGTCTAAAACAATAGCAAAACAACTGTTTATAATAAATTCCCATATTCACGGTTATCTATATTATATTGTTACGACAGCCACTTAAGAGAGTTTATCTTACCATTTCCTTGTAAGAGACTCTAAAGCTGGTAAGGGTTTTGTGCCAGATAATTTAAAAGCAATGTATAACAAATCAAGACACGACCAGCATCTAGAAAAGGCTGATGGGTGAATCTAAACTCTATTAAACAGGTTCTTTGTCTCTCGCCATGCCAGTATATAAACAGTGTCTTGGATCTAAATGCTGCAGACACTAACAAGAGGAAAACCCTGCTCCTGTATGACGCAAAGAGCAAACATCTTCTCAGCCAGCAGCAAGCGTTATAAATGGCCACATTCATTTTCCTATACGCAGAGGCAATCTCAGTGCCAAAGGATGCCATGGATGACATGGAATGCAAATAGAATTATTCACAATGCCAGGTAGATGTGATACAGGTTATATTTAACATTTTGCCTCAAAATGCAGGACTGGGTCTCTGGTTCGAATCCCAGCTAGGGCACTATCTCCACAGAGTTTTTATTTTCCCCCCGTGTCTGCGTGGGTTTCCTTTGGTCGCTCCGGTTTCCTCCCACATCCAAAAAAAACATACACATAACTTAAAGTGGACCCAAATTAAAAATACAAGATTTCAGAAATAAAATGTATTTTCTAAATTATAATAAATAGCAGCCTTTCTTCAGCTGCATGATGACAAATATAAAATAGTTTACATTTATTGGAGGAACCCCTCCCTTCCTTTCATATTGCCGGGATTTTTCCGGCAAACTGGTGGAGTAGCAATGGAGGAATTGCTAGTGGCTGCACCCAGTATAACCCTAGTTATGAAAAGAGAAGGGTGAAAAGCATGCACTGAAATGCTCATAGTTTTGAAGGAGTCTTATTTATCTTTGAATGTGTTAGAGTGGTGCAACTAAATATTTTTAATTAAAAAAAATGTTCGGTTTGGGTCCGCTTAAACTGGTTTAACCACTAAAATAGGCCATAGACTACAATGGACAAATGACTATGGTAGGGATTAGATTGTGAGCTCCTCTGAGGGACAGTTAAAGGGGAACTGAAGTAAGAGGTATACGGAGGCTGCCCTATTTTATTTCCTTTTAATCAATATCAGTTGCCTGGCAGCCCTGCTGGTCTATTTCTCTGCAGTAGTATCTGAATAACACCAGAAACAAGCATGCAGCTAGTCTTATCAGATCTGACTTTAAAGTCTGAAACACCTTATCTGCTGCATGCTTGTTCAGGGGCTATGGCTAATAGTATTAGAGGCAGAGGATCAGCAGGGCTGCCAGGCAACATTGTGTCCTACCTGATCATGCACCTCTATTACTGTGCACCCATGCTATGCATTTGAGTGAACCTAACTTGCCTAATCTCCATGCTCCCCTCCAGTGACTGACTAAGCATTACCTTGTACGCATACTGTGCTGTGTGATCTGGTTTTCTTGTATTCCTGTATTGTCATATTGCTGTTTGTCACCCCTAAATATTGTCTGTAACCTAAATTAATGTCCAGCGCTGCGTAATATGTTGGCGCTTTATAAATACAACAAATAAATAAATAAAAATTGCTTAAAAGGAAATAAATAAATATGGCAGCCTCCGTATACCTCTTACTTCAGTTCCCCTTTAAAGACTATATGTACTCTGTAAAGTGCTGCTGAAGATGTTGGCACTATATAAATACTGAATAATAAATAACTGACTAACAGATAACAGGCAAAAAAGAAATTTAAATAGGCAACAGTCAATGGTGCAATACATGTTAATATTTCTGTGCTCCTGCCCCCTGAACTGTGCTACATACAGCAATTTGACATAATGACCATCAAGCAGTTATTGCCATTGCCCATCAACCAACCAAAACAGAAATCCAATCCAATAATTTGTACAGAGACGCAGCAATATGTATTTACAAGGCATCATCTCCATGTTTTATGTTAATGTTGTTTACAGTATAAATTACTAGTAACAGCCATAACAGAGTTTACCACAATGTTCCTCTTCCTGTTGCTGCATCACTGTTCTCTAAAGATATAGAACGTTAAGTGTAAAAAGCAGCAATAAGGCTTATGGTGCCCATACATGGTAACATGTTTTCATTTTTTTTTCGATTAGATAATTTAGTTTAATTATTCCATTAGATTGAATATAAAGATCTTTCCAACATGTCCAATCGGATTTTTATGGAAAAAAAATAATAGTTTGTTTTTCTTGATCAAAAAATTCAATATCATTTTGATCGAATAAACAGGAAAATTGATTTTTTTTATTTTACCGTGTATGGGCACCATTACTACTGGCTGAAGTACTACATGCAGATTGGATGCAGAATGGATGCAGAAAAACTGACTCCAATGAAAGCCTATGGGCCGGTTTCCACTAAATGCGATTTTTCTGATGTAGATTTTGCCATAGGCATTCATTGGAGTCAGTTTTTCTGCATCCAATCTGAGTGTAGTAGTGGAAACCGGCCCTAACACTACAGTCATGCCATCTCTATTTCTGCTGACATACTGCTGGATGTAGGAAGCCATTCCATAACCAAAGAAGTGAGATTGGCACCATGAAGTCAATGTAAGAACTTTTTTATTCAATAGTCAAGCACGATAACTTTTGGGGGCTGTTTGCCCCTTTCTCAAGTCATGCTCAAAATAGGTCTATTCAGCACAACTTGAGAAAGGGGCAAACAGCTCCAAAACGTTGTCATCATGCTTGTCTATTAAATAAAATGGTGATTACGCTGAATAGATGATGCTGACCTCTCTTCTTTGGATCTTGATGCATGTCTAAAGTGCTGCCGGACGGGTGTGAGCACATAATTTTGTAGGAGTGCATTCTCCCCCCACTACATATGGAGGCCATTCAATAATGCAGCTGAATGAATTCTACTACAAATTCCATGAAAAGTGCACTAATTGCAGTGAAATCAGAGCATTAAAGCATAAGTTACACCTTAAATCCTGATTCTTTTATAAACTGCCCTCTGAGGGTTGATTTTCTGAAGAATCTCTGGGCTAGTAGTCCTAAGTAATTACAAAAAGCACATTACCCAACAAAACTGGTGTTTTGTGTAACGATCGGTGTAACACAGAGAGGGTCTGATTACCGGTGAACTGCAGTATCACCGAGAATACAGAATATACCCAATTATTGATGATCTGCAGTATCACCGATAATCAGATATTTCTACTAACCTCTGGACACCTGAGATATGCGAGTGTTGGTGCAACAGTAATACTTTGAGTACTGCACCTCAGGAGGAGGTACAGAAGCAGTAAGGAGTACTGAACAGAAGTATGTTCCTTCCGTTGGCCTAGACTCCCCCGGAGGAGGGGCTAGGCTGAAAGTAGGAAGGACAGAGCGTGAGTGACACCAGTGAGAGGGTGTCACTAACAGGTCTGGGAACTGCCTCTAACAGTAAGGCCAGTTCTCGAGGTCGGGCAAGCCAGGTCGTTAACACACAGACAGATAAGGTACAGATTCAGGAGACAGATACGGAAACCAATGAACAGGCAGAGTTTGGCAACGAAGTATCAGAATAGCAAGGTACAGAATCAGGAGGCAACTACAGAGTCCAGGAACGAGCAGAGTTTGGCAACAGGATTTCAGAAATAGCAATGTACAGAATCAGAGTTCAGAGGAATAGTCAGGCAGGCAAAAAGGTCATAACAAATAATACAGTTCAATAATCCTAATGCTAAGGTGTGAGCTCCTTGATCATCAACACCTTTGGAAACTATGCTAGAACACAGAAACAGACAAGGTCTGAGTGCTACCACATAGTGATCGCGACGCCAGACACCAGAGAAATGACCAGCACCCAGTATATATACTATAGCGCTCTCCAGTGCCACCCCTAAGTGCTGGACCAATGGAAGGTGGTAAAAATGTCAGCTGACCAGCTTGGTCAGCTGACTCTTCTCTGGCTGTCATATAAGCTCTGCCTCTCAGCGCGCGCGCGCGTCCTTCTGAACCTGTGTGGATTAGCAGTCCCAGCCACACCAGACATGTTTTGCAATGTATCCGCTGATTCGGGCGCGGGGGCCACCGCACTGCTCTCCAAGCAAGCGGCGGCTTCCCCGCGTCCAACCACAATGTCAGTAGTATTGCTATGCGCGCAATCTGCCGCATCCAACGCGGACTCCACCGCTCTGCCCATGCGGCGGTTTCTTCGCGTTGTGCGGCCATGTTGGACGCGGAAAAAGCCGCCTCACTCTGAGCACTTTGCGGCGGCTTTTCCGCGTTTCCTCACATTTTGTAACCGAGTTTTGTAACAAAAATGCAACATTTAAGCTAAAAGTGTAATTAGGTCTAGTCATGGGCTTTGGTTGGTGAATGTGGTTTACTATAAATAAATGAGGGACTGCAAATATATTATTATAGAGCTAACAATGCTGAAATATAGTAAATACAAAGGAGGCACGCAATTGGCTTTCAAAACATTTTATCAAATCCCAGTAGTACACAACATGTTTCGGGGCATATCCCCTTCCTCAGGTGTGTATACATTGAGTGTCACACAGTAAATAAATACATACTCCTAAACACCACACCCTTGATTGGACCACCTTCATCTTGTCAGCTGACAAGTCAGCTGATCACTGACATCACAGAGTCCAAATGTGATGTCAGTGATCAGCTGACAAGTTGGAGGTGGTCCAATCAAAGGTGTGGTGATTAGGAGTATGTATTTATTCGATGTGTGATATTCAATGTATGTACACCTGAGGAAGGGGATATGCCCCAAAACATGTTGTGTATTACTGGGATTTGATAAAACGCAAGTTTAAAAGCCAATTGAGTGCCTCCTTCCTATTTACTATATTGATATCGTGTGTGGAGTGGTGACCCGCAGAGGGATTGCGCACTGGCTACTTAGACTTGACCAGGTCTAATTCTACAGGAACTCACTGCAGATTGCTTGTTCCTAACAATGCTGAAAGGTTAGTGAATTAGACATTGTGCACATGCAGTCATTTACTCACAACCGCACTGTGTCTAATTATAATAAATCAGAATATTCTTCTCACTGTACAAACAAGCAACTGACTATAACTCATAACTGTCACAGCTGTATGTTCGCTAACCTTACTGCTGCCGTTTTAAACAAATCAAGGTCAGTTTTTAAGTATTACGTAAACATCCAGACAAACTGACTGGTCCTCATACAAATTGTGTAAGTTTTCCTGGATGAGGCAAGTTTCATAGGTAAACAAGCATGCATTTTAAGGTCAACTGATGTAGCTAGGTTTCAGCAATATCTACGCAAATGCTATGACAATACAGTAATACACTCCAAGGGACCGGGAAAAGTAGTTTACTCTATCAGAATTGGTCATACATCATATACTTATACAGATGCATTTGCTGGGACATGAGGACTGAGTTTACTACATCCAGAGATAGACTATATCAGAGTTTACTATAACGAGATTATACAGTACAGTATTCACTGTATACAGCTGGACATCTGTGTGGGGGGAAAAACAACTTTCTCACACAGAAGAACATACACCGATCCAAGTAATTTCATCTGGCAGAACCATTTACTAATTTAGCCAAGCATCGTGGGAAAGAAATGAGCCACTGGTCTATCCTCCTTTCCCTCACCAGAGTTATTCACTATCGTAGGACACTCCTCACAAACCATGAATCAAGATTTCTAAAATGCTTGGCCATTTTTTTCATATCTGCCTTATTAGCAGAGATAAACAGAAAAACGGATTGAAATTAATTCCCCATCATAGAGTCTGATTAACTCTAGGATATGATAAAATGATGCAAGCTAAGAAAGATACGATATCAATATATGCCGGTACTGGGAGTGAAGAGTGACAGGGGGCCAATTCTAGAATTCTTGGCACAAAAGAAAAGTTGCAGCGTTTAAAATTGTTCTTTCCAACTTCTTTACCTTTCAGAGCCCATCAGATCCTAAAAGATCTCCGCTGCTCTCCTTCTAATACTAGCTAAGTAAATTTATATGAAATCGTAGCTCACTTACCTTTACTAAAGCTAATTGATAATCAATTTCAGGACAATCTATCAAACTGATTTGCAATTAAAGGGCACCGGAGATGAACAGTAGTGCACCATTCATACTTACCTGGGGCATCCTCCAGCCCCATGCAGGCCGAGGGCTTCTCCATTGTCCTGTGGTCAGCTTCTAAAAATTTTGCCAGTCGCCGTACAGCCTGCGAATTGCAAAATTTCAGAAGCTGACCACAGGACAGTGGAGAAGCCCAGGAGGATGGCAAGGTAGGCTCAGGCTGCATGGGGCTGGAGGAAGCCCTTACGTATAAATAGTGCACTACTGTTCATCTCAGGAGCACTTTAAGTAATCAGTGAGCAAATAAAGGAGAGAAGGGTCTCTGTCTACCCCTAGATACTGTAGAAACCTTTCTGTATAGTTTACACAGCTTAGGACACTTCAACACAAGCTAATAACATTGGAGGGCAAGGGCAATTCTATTAATTAGTTGAGTGAGCTGAAAAGTTTGAGTATTAACCCTTCCAATAACTTGGAAACCAGTCACATGTTTTTAGCTACCCATTTTATATTGTGTTTAATGCTTTACACCATTGATGAAATTTGAGTTTCATCCAAATTTAAGGTATCCACTGATGATACAATCTTTATTGTACAAGCTTACCACACATGTAATAGGTATGTGCATACAGTCAATGAAAAGTATGCTTCACTTTTCCTGTAATCATGCGTGTGTAGAGATTACGATGCTTGGGCCGCGTTATAACGGAATGTTTCCATTGCACTGTAAACACTGCATAGGTGGTGTATTGCAGTGCGGTAAACTGCCTTACAAAGAGCCTGTTACACACATTTGCAACGCACCACCATGAACACGGCCCAAAAGAATTACGCGATTGCCACACGACCAGTATAACATGTAATATAACATTGATGCAGCCAATCATATCATTTTGCTAAAAAACTGCAAGTAATACAGCTTTAACTGTACTGTTTTTTTTCCCATATGAGAAACAACTGCTATGAACATTACAGTATGTTTCTGCAATATTCTTTGTGAAGGCTGAAGTTGTGCTGGGCTAGGGCATGTGCAGTGTCATGATCTGCAGAAAATACAAAACCACAAACCATTGTACTATAAGTGGATTGCAGCTTTCTTCAACCTGCAAGAAGACATTCCTCCTCTCTCATTTTATGATTTTTCCTGGAACAATGACTGCATTTTTTCTCTTTAATAAAGGATGCTTATCAGTTCATTACAGTCTGCTGCTTACAGAGTTATTTTCCACATCAAGATTGCTGTCTGTTATGACAACGGCTGAGTTATCTTCACCTCACATTTCATTGAAGTGCCAGTATATTACCAAGGTTTTGATTTAAAAGGGATATCTTAAAGGACAAGTGAAGTGAAAGGGATATGGAGGCTGCCATATTTATATCTTTTTAAACAATACCAGTTGCCTGGAAGCCCTGTTGGTCTATTAGGCTGCAGTAGTGTTTGAATAACACCCGAAACAAGCTGACAATCTTGTCAGCTCTGACAATAATGTCAGAAACATCTGATCTGCTGCATGCTTGTTCAGGGTCTATGGCTAAAAGTATTAGGGTCAGAGGAGCAGCAGGGCTGCCAGGCAACTGGTATTACTTAAAAGGAAATAAATATGGCAGCCATCATATCCCTCATTACAGTTGTCCTTCAAGGATATCCAACCTCAAAACTCGAAGTTCACACATCCTAATCTTAGCTCCATATAGCTAAATAGTTCAACCCCTAATCTGGGAATTTCTAATGAATATTTACTAACAGAGGCTATGTGGTCGAGATAAGCTTGGCATCTAGTTGATAATTAACCAGGTAAAATGGTAAAAATGAGCCATGGCACCAATGTTATTAAAGGACACCTGAAATGAGAAGTATATGCTGGGTTCCATATTTATTTCCTTGTATAAAATACCAGTTCACACACTAGCCAAGATCATATACCCGGGAAATAATATAATCACACACTAAGTCCTTAGGGAACAGCCCTATAGGTATGAAGTATAAAGGTAGCCATACACTGGTCGATTTGCCATTAGATCGACCAGCTGACAGATCCCTATCTGATCGAATCTGATCGGAGAGGGATCGTATGGCTGCCTTTACTGCAAACAGATTGTGAATCGATTTCAGCCTGAAACCGATCACAATCTGTGGAGCCGCCGCTGCCGCCTGCCCCCCCCCCCCCCCCCCCCACGCATACATTACCTGATGCTGGCTCCCGGGCATCTTCTCCGTATCTTCTTCACGCTGCACCCGCTCCATCCCGGCGCTTCCTGTGTCACTCCGTGACCAGGAAGTTCAAATAGAGCGCCCTCTATTTGAACTTCCTGGTCACTGCAGTGACAGGAAGCGCCGGGATGGAGCGGGTGCAGCGCGGAGAAGATGCGGAGAAGACGCCCGGGAGCCAGCGCACGGCGCGATCGACGGACCGATCCGATTTCGGGAGGAAATCGGATCGGCGAGTGCGTTTAGCGCGAACGATTGGCAGCAGATTCGATCCCAGGATCGAATCTGCTGTCGACACGGCCGCGAATCGGGCCAGTGTATGGCCACCTTAAGAGTAGATAGCTCTAAAAATTGTTAAACTCAATGGTAACAGGGGCACCTAGTCTGGTGTCACCTAATAAGGTTCAAACAATATACAGTAGACCTATATAAAAGTGGAGGTCCTTGCTTATCCCCCAACACTCAAATTTGTCTACGGTGTGGTGTAGCTATTTCACAATTAGGTCGTACCTTGTTGTAACAGGAGACAGTTGTACTGGCTGTACTCAGTCGGCTGCCCAATAGACATCCAATCGGTGATGCCCAATAGTCGAGTACATACTGTCACCTGAATGCAACTGAGGAACATAAAAGAGAAGTGCTAGTGCTATTTAAAGATGGCTCGAACCTCAGATTTTCGGTTCGCGAACCTCGAACGCGAACCTTCACCAAAAGTTCGGTTCTCGTCAGGGCTGTGGAGTCGGTACAAAAATCTTCCGACTACTCGGTTTATGAAACCACGACTGACTCCAACTCGGACTCCAGGTACCCAAAATAGCTCAGACTCCGACTCCTCGACTCAAACTCCTTAGTCTAATACTTAACAGGGCTGTGGATTTTGTACAAAAATCATCTGACTCCTCCGTTTATGAAATCAACGACTCCAACTCCGGGTGCCCAAAATTGCCCCGACTGACTCCAACTCCACTGCCCTGGTTCGCGCGAACTTTTACGAACCGCAATAGACTTCAATGGGGAGGCGAACTTTGAAAACTAGAAACATTTATGCTGGCCAAAAAAGTGATGGAAAAGATGTTTCAAGGGGTCTAACGTCTGAGTTTTTGCATGGAGGAGTGGGATACACGCCAAAAGTCCCAGGGAAAAATCTGGATTTGACGCACAGCAGCGTTTTAAGGGCAGAAGTCACATTGCATGCTAAATTGGAGGCTTAAAGGGAAGGTTCAGGGAGGGGATTAAAAAAATAAAAATAAATTTCCACTTACCTGGGGCTTCCTCCAGCCCGTGGCAGGCAGGAGGTGCCCTCGCCGCCGCTCCGCAGGCTCCCGGTGCCCGACCCGACCTGGCCAGGTCAGCGGCCAGGTCGGGCTCTTCTGCGCTCCATTTCCTGGCACTTCTGCGTCCCACGCCGGCGCGCTGACGTCATCGGACGTCCGCCGGGCTGTACTGCGCAGGCGCAGTAGTTCTGCGCTTGCGCAGTACAGCCCGGCGGACGTCCGATGACGTCAGCGCGCCGGCGTGGGACGCAGAAGTGCCAGGAAATGGAGCGCAGAAGAGCCCGACCTGGCCGCCGGCCTGGCCAGGTCGGGTCGGGTACCGGAGACCACCGGGAGCCTGCAGAGCGGCGGCGAGGGCACCTCCTGCCTGCCACGGGCTGGAGGAAGCCCCAGGTAAGTGGAAATTTTTTTTTTTTTAATCCCCTCCCTGAACCTTCCCTTTAAAGTGCTTTAAAACATCTTGCAGGTGTATACATCAATCAGGGAGTGTAACTAGAGTACTGCTTCACATTGACACACCAAACTCACTGTGTAACGCACCGCAAACAGCTGTTTGTGTAGTGATGGCCATGCTGGACTGGTGCATACCATGGCGAGAGTGAAGGCCATGGCGGTTTTCAAGCCCATATGGTCGCCGGGCTGAGGTAGCTCAATGACACACCAACAGTGACTGTCCAGCTGATCGAATTTGGTCTGTCCACAATGAAGCAACGACCTTATTATCTTGGGTGTGCCCCCCGAGACACTCATATAGCCGGCAGTCATTGTTTCATTGTGATACGCAAGCCCCTTCACTGCGGCAAGGTAACGATCACGAAGGGGAATTGACACATGTACATGCCTTTTGTGTAGTCGTTGCAGCTGCAGTGCAGCCAGAAAAATTAGGCAGGCATGTACACTCACCAGAAAAATTAGTATAGCGGCCTCTGCTAGCAGTGAACAGGTGGGTATGCAGTGATTGGTATTACAAATGTGCAGCTGTTACACACAGGTAGTCACTGAATGTGCTGGGCCTGGCAGTGGCACAGTAGGAATTACCAAGACTGACAGAGCTGTATATGCAACACAAGTGTCTGCGGACACAAAAAAAAAAAAAAAAATAGATCACAAGAACATTAGCTCTCAAAAGAGCTGCTGAGGATGAGGAGTGCTTTTTAGCAATACGTATCAGCAAGAAGGAGAACCCTAACAAGCCTAACACAAGAGCCTAACTAAGCTTTCCCTATGTCAGCAGGTTCTCTCCCTGCTCCAATTACTGCAGCCACACGAGTGAGTGAAATGGCTGACGCTGCCTGCCTTTTATAAGGGGGGAGGGGGGCTCCAGGAGGGAGTGTAGCCTGATTGGCTACCCTGTGCCTGCTGACTGCGATGTAGAGGGTCAAAGTTGACCCTAATGATGTACTATAGGGGACGGGTCGAACTCGCATATAGTTCACGTTCGATCGCGAACCAGCGAAGTTCGCGTGAATAAGTTTGCGTGCGAACCGTTCGGGTCATCTCTAGTGCAAAGTGCCTCTATAATGAGACTCTCATTATACAAGCACTTTGTAAATAGCACTAGTACTTCTCTTTTATGTTCCTAAGTTGCATTCAGGTGACAGTATGTACTCGACTATTGGGCATCACCGATTGGATGTCTAGTGGGCAGCCGACTGAGTACAGGCAGTACAACTGTCTCCTGTTACAATAAGGTTCTGACCTAATTGTGGAATAGCTACACCACACCGTAGACAAATTTGAGTGTTGGGGGATAAGCAAGGACCTCCACTTTTATATAGGTCTATACACTGTATATTGTTTGAACCTTATTAGTTGACACCAGACCAGGTGCCCCTGTTACCATTGAGTTTAACAATTTAGAGCTATCTACTCTTATACTTCATACCTATAGGGCTGGTCCCTAAGGACTTAGTGTGTGATTATAAAATAGCAGCTGCCTGCCTATCATGCTGATCTTTCAGGTATCAGTAGTGTCTGAATACCACATCTGAATTCAAAACCAGCAATCCATTCAGAGTTCGGTTCTGAATCTGCAGAACATCTGCAAGCATGTTTAGGGTCTATGGCTAAATGTATAAGTGGAAGATGATCAGCAGGATTGCCAGGCAATTTGCATGGTTTAAAAGGAAATAAATAGGTCAGCCTCCATATTCCTCTAACTTCAGAAGTCCTTTAATAGGGCAAAAAGTAGGGCCCATATTTTCTCACAGAAAAGATGGCTTTCTAGGTCTAGATTGCTTATTAATATGGTGAAGGAACGAACAGGTTTTCTGTAATTGATTTTATTCCAGGAAGCCAGATCATATGCATTCTGGGCTGAGCAAATGGCTAATCATGACCAGTTAAAAAAATGGACCACAGTGGAACAGTGGAAACCTATCAGAGTTCAGATGCTAAATAAAACAAGGATTTAAAAAAAACATGTTTTTAAACAAAAAGGATGTTTATTGAGTAGAAAAGGTCACAGCATATAAACATGGCTTAGTCGAGCATAGTGCATAGAACCTCGACATACCACCTATGGCATCTTACATTCAGTAGTGTTAAAATATATATCATTTTACACAAGGATACAACAGGTACCACAAATAACCATATCAGAATGCAAACAACTGAACACATGTGGTGTATATACTACGATTATAACTTATTAACCACACAATTAAGAATAACTGCATACCACTTTTAGTGTTCAATAATGGAGTTTTGAATCGGGATGATACCATTTATTGGCTAACTTTAGAGATGGATAAACAGTGAGCTTTCATTCAATAATGAGGAGGTATCTTGGTTCATTGCACAACATGTTACTCTACAGCAGTGAGTACAACTACAGCTGGAAATGCAGGCTACCTTAAAGCTAATGGGGGTCTGAAAAAAAAAAAAAAAAAAAAGAAACCAGCTACTTACCTAAGGAGAGGGAAGGCTCTGGGTTGTAATGAGCCTTCCCACACCTATCCTGGTGCCCTTGTTGCAGCACTGGCTCCCCCATTTAAATCCCCTTTGGAGGTCTTCGGGAGAAGAGTCCTCCTAAAGACAAATGATTCCATACTGCGCGAGGGCGCTGGAGCACCCGGGCTCATGAAGACTTCCGAAGCCTCCCTTCGGCAGCTGAGAGAGCAGTATTTGACTAATTTAGTCAAATACTGCTACGGAAGCCAGCACGGGAACGGGCATCAGGAGAGGAGAGGGAAGGCTCATTAGGACCCAGAGCCTTCCCTCTCCTTAGGTATCTGGCTTTTTACAAAAATACTCCTATTAGACCTACCGGTAATGGAGTTTCTGGTTGTCATCCGGGTCAACCCGAGATCCGGTCCCGCCCAGGATCTGGGGAAACACCAATCCAAGAAGTTTAAAAGCCCCCGCCCTCCCTCAATCCTCAGTGCGTCTGAAAGTAAGTAGCCTAGAAACACCAAGATGAAGGAAGAACTAGACACCTCTAAGTGACTAAAAATTCCCTGTGCTCCTGATTAGCAGAAAGGTGCTGGATAGGAAAGGGAAGGGTTATAGACGTTGTCCCGGATAACAACCAGAAACTCCATTACCGGTAGGTCTAATAGGAGTATTTCTCTAATCGTCATCCAGGACAACCCGAGAGATAGACAAGAAGTCTTCGCTAAAGACTCACCTAGGGAGGGACCACCGCCTGAAGCACCTTTCTGCCAAACGACTGGTCTTGTTGAGATAAAACATCCACTCTGTAATGCTTGATAAAGGTAGATGCGTTCGACCATGTTGCCGCTTGACAAATCTGGTGAATGGTGGCTCCTGCCCTCTCCGCCCATGATGTGGATAAAGAGCGAGTTGAGTGAGCTTTAATGTTATTAGGAACGGGACTATCACTACCCTCATAGGCTAAGGTAATGGTCTGCCTGATCCATCTTGCGATTGTCTGTCTGGACGCTTGCTGACCTCTATTCTTCCCTGAGAATAGGACCAATAGACTACTAGATTTTCTAAACTCTCTAGTTCTAGAAAGTTAAACTAATAAAGATCTCCTAACATCCAAACAATGGAAAGATTCCTCTTTAACCCCAGCTGGCCCATCACAAAATGAAGGAAGAATGATTTCCTGAGACCTGTGAAATTCAGATGCTACCTTAGGTAAATAAGATGGATCTAACCTGAGTCTCACACTGTCAGGACAGATAATGAGGAATGGGTCCTTAATGGATAATGCCTGAAGATCACCTAGATGCCTGGCCGACGTTATAGCAATCAAAAAGGCCAATTTGAGTGTCAAAAATGTCATATCAATATTCTCTATGGGTTCGAAGGGACTACCTGTCAGGCTGTTCAGCACTAAAGACAGATCCCATTGTGGAAAAATCTTTAACTTAACTGGAGTCGATCTTTGTAACGCTCTGAAAAATTTTTTTCACTAATTCTTCTTGTGCCAAATGTCTATCCAACAATATAGATAGCGCCGAACACTGGACCTTGAGAGTGCTGGGAGCTAAATTCATCTCAAATCCGTCCTGGAGAAATTCCAGCACAGAACTGGTTAAATGCTGATCCCTCACCTTAGACTCACACCATGCTAAATAGACCTTCCAGACCTTACGATAAATGCTTTGGGTAACAGGTTTCCTACATTTCATTAAGGTTTCAATAACTTTCTCTGACAGTCCCTTCTGTCTCAAAATTACCCTCTCAGGATCCAGGCTGCCAGTTTGAACAAATCTGGACTGGGATGGATTAGAGGCCCCTGGATTAACAGATCCGGACGAAGTGGGAGGGGCCATGGAGGCTGAACTGTCATTTTCAGTAATGTCGCATACCATGGCCTTTTTGGCCATTGGGGCGCTATCAGAATTAGGTTCCCTCCTTCTCTTTGAAGTTTTAGAAGAACCTGGGGAATTAGGTTTGTTGGAGGGAAGGCATACCCCAGAACAAATTCCCAAGGAAGATTTAGCGCATCCAATCCCAGAGACCTGCTGCATCTGTGAAGGTAAAAGAACCATTCTACCTTCGCATTCTTTGGGGATGCGAATAGATCTATCTCCGGTAATCCGAATCTCTCCACCAGACTTTGAAAAACCTCTGGATGGAGTTCCCATTCGGACTGGTTTATCTGTTGGCGGCTTAAGAAATCCGCCTGTACATTGAGTGACCCCTTTATATGGATCGCTGACAAGGACAGAATGCGAGGTTCTGCCCAGCTCAGAATTTCTGAACAGAGAGTCATGAGATCGAATGATCTCGTTCCTCCCTCCCCGTTTTGAAAGATAAGCCACCGTCCTGACGTTGTCTGAAAATACAAGGACATGATTCCCCTCTATCAGGGACTGAAAAGATAGAAGGGCCTTCTGTACTGCCATCAGTTCTCTAAAATTGGATGATTTTTTGCTGACTGCCTGAGGCCAACTCCCCTGAGCGTGATTCCCCCTGGCTGTTGCACCCCAACCCCAGGAACTTGCATCTGTAAAGATCTTTACTGGATGTATCTGCCTCCAAAAACGACCTTCGCTCAGATTCTGACTGTCCAACCACCAGAGTAGACTGGACTTTACTGAGTCGGGGATACAAATCAGTAGATCCAGGGAATAGTCTGATTTGTCCCAATTGGAAAGCAGCAGGGACTGTAGAGCTCTGCCGTGAGACTGAGCCCACGTCACTGCAGGGATGGATGCTGAAAATAGACCGAGGACTCTCATGATCTGACGAAGAGAGGATCTCTCTCGAACCATCAGGGAATTCACCTCGGATTGGATTTTCAGAATCTTGTTTGGAGGAAGAAGTATCTTCCTCTCTATTGAGTCTATCCTGCAGCCCAGAAACGTAATTTGCTGAACCAGCTGCAGAGCTGACTTGTCGTAATTGACAATCCACCCTGCTTGAGTTAGTGTCCTGATGACAATATCCCGGTGTGAACACACCAGATCTCGTCTCTGCAAAAACTAATAGATCGTCCAGGTATGGAACTATCGAGATTCCCTGGATCCTTAAATCCTTCATAATCTCTGCCAGGACTTTCGTAAATACCCGTGGGGCTGATGCTATGCCAAATGGGAGTGCCTGAAACTGGAAGTGTTGAACATGGGAAGGAGTTCGAACTGCAAACCTTAGAAACTTCTGATGTTTGTAAAAAATCGGGATGTGCAGGTAGACGTCCTGGAGGTCTATTGAGACAAAGAAATCCTTCCCCTGCAATAGACCCCTTACTGAATAAATGCTCTCCATCCTGAATTTCTTGTAAATCAGAAATGGATTGATAGATTCAAAATGAAACGAAACTCCCCGCTGGTTTTCCTCACCAGAAAGACATGGGAGTAGTACCCCTGGAATCTCTCTTCCTGGGGAACTGGAATGATTACTCTCTTTTCCTGAAGTTTCTGAATTTCTATTTCCAGACCTCTGGCCTTTTCCGGGTCTTTTGGAAACGAATTCACAAACCTTCTTAGGGGGGGCTTTACTGAAAACTGAAGACAATAACCTTCTTTTATAATACGCAAAACAAAAGGATTGGGATCCAACTTCTCCCATTCTAACCGAAAATAAATCAGTCTTCCCCCTACTGGTAAAGCGTCATTTATTCTGTTTGGGGGGTTCCGTCTTGCCAAGAACGAAACCTCCTTTACCCCTTCCCTTTGGAAAGGACCATTTCCTCTGCACATTCCTATTCTTTACCTGCTCCTCTCCCTGTTTTTTAGGAACAAAAGGTCTTTTAGTTCTGGGATTTTTCTTTTTATTAGGGAATTGTTTACCTCTCTCTGCCGAGCGGGCTAAGATATCTTCTAGACCCGATCCAAATAACAGATTACCTTCAAAAGGGATAGAACAAAGTCTGTTTCTAGATGTCTGGTCCCCCTCCCAGGTTTTCAGCCATATTGCTCGCCGGGCAGAGTTAATCAATGCCGTGGTACGTGCAGATACCCGTATGGGTTCCGTGACTGCATCGGCCAAAAAAGCTACTGCCTTAAGCACCACAGGAGGGGAAGCTGCATAATCTTTAAGAGGAGCCCCTTTAGAGATCTGCTCAATCAAATTATCCATCCAAATTCTTAAGTTACGCGAAATGCAGGTGGCTGAAATCCCTGGGATGAAGCCAAAAGCTGCCGATTCCCAAGCTTTCTTTAGGAGGGAATCAACTTTTTTGTCCATTACATCCTTGAGGACACCCGAGTCCTCAAAAGATAAATCGGAATCTTTGGAGTATTTAGATAAGGAGGCATCAAGCCTTGGACATTTCGTCCATTTATCAATTTCCGACCGGGAAAAGGGAAACTTCCTTTTAGAAGACTTAGTTATAAATAAAGGTCTTTCCGGATTCTGCCATTGGGAGATAATAATTTCCTAAAAAGTTTTATGAATGGGAAACACTCTTCCCGTGGACTGGCCCAGACCTGAATATACCTGATCCTGAGGTGTAATCTCTGGAACAGACTCCTTAAAGAGAACCCGAGGTGGGTTTGAAGAATATTATCTGCATACAGAGGCTGTATCTGCCTATACAGCCCAGCCTCTGTTGCTATCCCAAACCCCCCTAAGGTCCCCCTGCACTCTGCAATCCCTCATAAATCACAGCCACGCTGCTGACAAACAGCTTGTCAGAGCTGGCTGTGTTTATCTCTATAGTGTCAGTCTGCTGCTGTCCCCACCTCCTGCAGAACTCCAGTCCCCGCCTGCATCCCTTCCCTCCCTGCTGATTGGAGGGAAGGGACGGGGCAGGGACCGGAGCTATGCAGGAGGCGGGGGAGCAGCTGAGACTGACACTACAGATGTAAACACAGCCTCACAGCACGGCTGTGATTTATGAGGGATTGCAGAGTGCAGGGGGACCTTAGTGGGGTTTGGGATAGCAACAGAGGCTGGGCTGTATAGGCAGATCCAGCCTCTGTATGCAGATAACATTATTTAAACACACCTCGGGTTCTCTTTAATTTGTTCTGTGGAGTACACAGCCTTTAATAATTCTGAAGATTCATCTGGAGAAAAGAGAAATCTAGGGGCCTTAACTAAATCCTCTTTCTCCGAGTCCTCTGACCTGGGTTGTTCCCCCTCTTCTAAAGAGCCTGACCCAGAAATATCATCCCCCTCCTCCTCAGCTCCTAAAATATCAGGCATGGAAGGAGGCTGTACCCCAACCCTAGAAAATACTGCAGAAGGACCTGGAAGGGGGATCAGAGGGGGGTGGGACAAAAGATTCTTTAAATTTATCTAATGTCTCCTGCATATTCTTATTGACTGCCTCCATAACTCCCTTTAAAATGTTAGAAGTCTCAGACACTACAATAGAATCTGTGCATGCTTGACAAACATTTCTAGGGGCATCTGGAGTGATCTTAGTGTTACACAACCCACATCTTTTATACTTGGGCGGAACATTAGATTTAGATTCAGTTCTTGCCTGCAATAAAACATACAACAATAGGCACATAACTGAGAAGTCATCCAAGGTGATATAAATATACATAAGACATCACCCTCCACTGGAGGACTTACCACCCCTGACCCGGATGGCTGCGTTTGTGTGGAGGACTTGGCTGTCGGCCCTGCTACCTCCGACTGCTGCTGCTGCTGTTGTGGCGGCTGCGGCTGCTGCTGCGACATGCCTCCGCTAACACAGAACGCTGGGGGAGACGCCAGGAACACGCTGCCTTTACTTCCTGGTTCTCCGTGATCCTCCCCTCATGCGGCCACGTGACCTCAGTGCGCGCTCTCTCCTCCTCTTGCGCCTGACGTCATCCCGGAAGCCGCTGAAGCCTGGTGCCGGATACGCCTTGCAGAGTCAGCGTCTGGCGAGGAGAGGGAAGGTATGCCGACTAAAAATGCCACTCGGTCGCTACCTCCCTAGACGCAGAGGAACCTGCAGCTGAGCGCCCACCTCCGCAAACGCTATCCACTGACCTGGTCCTCTGCACTTCATAGAAAAACACCCACCCTCTGGTGAGTACCAAAAAAACAATACATTTTCAACGGAGCTTGCTTCTATAGGTGTTTCCGCTGCGGAAACACAGATGAACTGAGGATTGAGGGAGGGCGGGGGCTTTTAAACTTCTTGGATTGGTGTTTCCCCAGATCCTGGGCGGGACCGGATCTCGGGTTGTCCCGGATGACAATTAGTTCTCCGTGATCCTCCCCTCATGCGGCCACGTGACCTCAGTGCGCGCTCTCTCCTCCTCTTGCGCCTGACGTCATCCCGGAAGCCGCTGAAGCCTGGTGCCGGATACGCCTTGCAGAGTCAGCGTCTGGCGAGGAGAGGGAAGGTATGCCGACTAAAAATGCCACTCGGTCGCTACCTCCCTAGACGCAGAGGAACCTGCAGCTGAGCGCCCACCTCCGCAAACGCTATCCATTGACCTGGTCCTCTTTACTTCATAGAAAAACACCCACCCTCTGGTGAGTACCAAAAAAACAATACATTTTCAACGGAGCTTGCTTCTATAGGTGTTTCCGCTGCGGAAACACAGATGAACTGAGGATTGAGGGAGGGCGGGGGCTTTTAAACTTCTTGGATTGGTGTTTCCCCAGATCCTGGGCGGGACCGGATCTCGGGTTGTCCCGGATGACAATTAGAGAAAAAAAAGTTCCCATTGACTAAGTACGCTCTTTCCCTCTATGCCAAATCAAGTGGAATTGGGGGACCCATTTCCTATGGACATAGACCAAATTTTTATAGGGAAGATTAGTCTCTAATCATTTAATCCATCTAGATAACAATGGGGGGCGCAGGAGAAAGCCAGCCCAGCGCAATTTCTTGCCTGGCTTTGAACAGGGTCTTGTGTAAGAATTTCTTAGTACTAGAGTGCATTTCTTCGTCAGTAATAATACTTAAAAACACATATTAAAGGGTCCAAGGTTACTGGACATCCCATTTTATCATGCAAAAAAATAGGACTACCTGGGAACAGCCACCGAAGGGCACTGCTAGATCAAATGATAGAAAGAAGGAGAGTGCACTCCACATTTAGGACAGTCCCCACTTGCAACAGGTTTTTATTTAGCTACGCTTGCAGGAATCAGGTACGCTTGATTAAGGATATATAGCTGAGTGGCACTCTCTTTACCATTGACTGACACTTTCTTTACCGCTGCCAATGCATCATCCCAATCTTCCTCGTCTATGTCCAGATCCTCCCTGACCCACTTGATTTTGGCAACCTCTGTTCGTTCTATAGCTTTATCACTGAACACTACTTTATAGACATCACCAATCAGGTGTTGAGCCGGGCCTTCCGCTATCAAAGCCAAAATGGGGTGAGCTACAATTTGTTCGGGGCATCTCCAAATTGGTGATGCACCACATGCTGCAATTGAAGATAACAATGAGTTATCAGTTTACCCTGGTCTATAATCTGACCTAGAAACATCACTCCACTGCGCTGCCAAAAGTGTGAATCTAGTATCGTTGCTAATTCCGATATCTGTACACTATTCCAGAGATGGGTGCGTGGGTCATAGCTTTTGAGAGAGTAGAGGCTGTTTACACGCTTCCATTTTATGTGCCTGAAATAAGATGGTGTTAGTAGGCACTGTTGGAGATACCCTTCCACGCAACAGATTTAAGGCAACACTGTCCTTATGTAGGTTCAGGCTGTATCCCAGTGCCTCAGGATTGTACAAATTGCCTGCAGTAAACCAGGATGCAATATGTTGCACCTGCGTCGCTATATTATAGTGTTGTATAGACAGGAGTGATAGACACCCCCCCCCCCCCATACCATTAGGAATAATCAACAAGGGGTGCATGATACGAACGCATTTATTGTACCAAATAAAAAGAAGTATAATTGAGCGTAACCGCTTAAAAAAATGGAAGGAAGATATACACCAGGGACTGATGAAGGACAAAGTAATTTGGGTAATAGTAGCATTTTAACAGGATTTATCCCGCCAACTACATTAAGATACAGCCTGGACCTTGATTTGACTGACATTCATCTGCAGATCAGATCCACCAGGATGGATTTTCAGATCTGCAGATGATTGCTTGATCTGCAGATGAATGTCAATTAAATCATGTGTGTATGATGATCTGCAGATCTCAGACTATCATTGCAATTTGCAGGAATGGATTTTTGGCAGGAACAGAACTTTTGCAGATACTGATCTTTTGTGTCTGTACAGCATCTGTGTGTGCAGCATCTTGCAAAGATTTTTTTTCTGATGTGGAGTTCAGCTCCATAGAAAAGACTGTGTAGAGTATGGCTCTCATACTACATGAAGGGTGGTAAGATTGGTCCGTGAGCTTTCATTTTCCAAAGACTATAGTCTGATGTGTGTATGCACCTTTAGAATAGCCCGAGATGGCGCAAAGACCTTATCTGTAATTCTGTATTGCAGCCACATCACACAGAGGCTACTTGCCTGCAATATGACTGCTGTCCCTACCAGTCTCTCACACAAGTCGAAAAGCAGCCTTTCTTGAGTCTAGGGACTGTCTGCAAGCAGCCCTTATGGGGTCTAGGGACTGTCGAAAACTTTTCAGCCTACACAATACCTTATGTAGTTGTGCACATGTAGTTGTTTTAACAATGGTGAGAGATCAGACAGTTTTTTCCCAGTTACCCTGCAGGCAGGCCTCTGCTCTCCATCATGCTATGTATGTTTACCAGCTTGCCCACCCTCTAATTGCTCTATAATTGGGCGCTTATTTCCCTCAGCCAGCTAGCCTAGTGGTTCACATTGCCAAAAACGTGAATGCGCTAGGCAATATACCAGCCCTAAATTAAATCAGATGCAGCCTGGGGCGAAATCTCCCCCCTTCCCAGTCCTCCTCTGCCAATGACATGCCTGTGTCCTTCTGGTGCCGCTGTCAGTCCCCCCTGGGCTCTGCTGTGCCCCCTGAAAGCTAGCGACAAGCTGATTGTCGCTAGCCTCCTTTTCCCCCTTCCAGCCATCAATCACCTGCTCCCTCTCCTCCTCCTCCATTGCCTCGCTCTCTCCTCCTCCATTGCCTCGCTCCCCCACCTACGCTAGCATCCTCCAATCAGCAAACAAAGCCGTGACCCAAAAAGCAGTTCTCGGTCGCGGCTATCTTGGATTTCCTCTGCCGGTGATAGGACGTTACACCAGCTGCAGAGGATGAATGGGCCACAGAGAGCGGCGCAGATGCATCCGGGAGGCGGCCAGGAGCAGGTAGTATTTTATTTTTATATTTTCATGCCGCCTCGGGTTCTCTTTAAACTATACCTCATGCCTGGTACACATCATGCAATTTCCCCATCAGATCCGACGGGTAATTTCCAAGAGGCCCGATCTGCTACCGATCGTAAACAGGATTGATTTTGTGCAGTAATGATAAAAATTGATCCCATTCTTGATCGAGAGCAAAATCAGACATGATGGAAATTATTGATCCAAATCATCGATCTGATGAGAAATTGCATGGTGCGTACCAGGCATTAAAAGCACTTTTATCAGCAATGTCCTGCACTGTGAGGGTTATAGCCTACACTCTCTTCAGAGAGCTCAGTATATGCCCTGCCCCTTGCAGTCTCCACAGCTGGATCATGCAGAGCGGAGATGGCCAATGAGATGCAAATAATTCCAGTAAGAAAAAATAGCCAACATTATGCTATTTTCGTCACAGTTCCTCTTTAAGAATGTAAATTGGGATAAGGTAAGATTTTACCATGGGCAAACACTGACTAAACAATTTATAAGGGCCTGAGCCCACTAATGCAGTTGTGTCCGCTTTCCAGTTACCCATCAATGTTACAAAGTGTTTTAAACCTCAGCAGGTGTAAAATCGCTTATAAGGTGATATTTCTTTTGTGGTCTGAAATCTGATTGCTTTCCCAGAGTATCAAAATTTGATTGGCAAATGCAACACTTGCTATAAATTTATCTGGCTGTCATGATCATGTACCTGCTACTATTTACTATTACCTAAATTAATGTTCAGCGCTGCGTAATATGTTGGCGCTTTATAAATACAATAAATAATAATAATAATAATAATAATAATAATACTATTTCCACTGTACAGCAAGCTTCAGAGACCGGACCAAACCTCATAGGGATGAGCAAAGAGCATCCAGAGGGAAGGTAAAATAAGCGTAATATTTATAAAGCACTGACATCTTCAGCATTGCTTTACACAGGAAACTGTCCCTCAGAGGGGCTCACAATGTTATCCCTACCACAGTCATAGAACTATACAACACCATGCAAATACTGCCCTGGCTGGGATTCAAACCGGGGACCCCATACTGCAAAGCAAGGGTGCTAACCACTACACTGCCGCATGCGTGTACATATATTTTACTGTATATATGCGTGCATGAGGGAGATCAACAGTACCACAAAGCCATAGCCTTTTAATGGTCCCTTAAAGAGACACTGAAGCGAGACTAAATCTCGCTTCAGGTCTTATATATAGCAGGGGCACGTGTGCCCCTGCTAAAACGCCGCTATCCCGCGGCTTAACGGGGGTCCCTTCACCCCCAACCCACCCCCCGCAAACCTGGGTCGGAAAAAAGGTCGCTGGACCTGATCTTCCTGGAGGCAGGGCTAACGGCTGCAGCCCTGCCTCCAGTCGCGTCTATCAGACGCGCATCGCCGCCTCTCCCCCGCCCCTCTCAGTGAAGGAAGACTGAGAGGGGCGGGGGAGAGGCGGAGGTACGCGTCTGATAGACGCGCATGGGGCAGGGCTGCGGCGGTTAGCCCTGCCCCAACCAGGAAGCGCTCCCCCGCTGCTCGGAGGGGGTTTGGGGGGACAGGGACCCCCGTTAAGCCGCGCTATAGCGGCGTTTTAGCAGGGGCACGCATGCCCCTGCTAGCTATGAGGTCTGAAGCGAGATCTATTCTCGCTTCAGACTCTCTTTAAGTCTTCGAAGTAATCTGAATGAAAGTAGTGTTATATAACCTGTGGTACCATTCCCATTGTATTATTTGAACAAGAATTATGATAACAATACTGTACAACAGAAAGTAGTGTGTTGCTAGAAAAACGGCAAAAAAATGCAATTATAAGAAAGACAGATCATGATAATGTATTAAAGTGTAGGCTTTTCCTAAAGAGAAAATACAAAGGAAGTCAAGGTGTCTATTTTATTATTATTGATTTATAAAGCACCAACATATTCTGTGGCGCTGCACAGAGTAAGAAACAAACATGGGGTACATAATAATAAAATGGTGCACACAAAATATAGACATTGGTACAGGATACAGAGTTGGTACACATTGTAATTACAGTGACAAATGTAGGGAAAGTTGAAGTGTATACCTGATGAGTGCAGACCTGGAGTCATAGCTACAACAAAGTGGAGTTAGTACAAAAATCATCCAACTCCAACTCCTCAGTTTAAGAGACCACCGATTTTGGCTCAAAGTACCCAGAATTGCTCAGACGCCTCAACTCCACAGCCCTTGCAGGGCTATGGAGTGGGGACAAAAATCATCCGTCTCCTCAGTTTATAAAACCACCAACTGACTCCAGGTATCCCAAAATTGCTCCGACTCCAACTCTACAGCCCTGCATAGCAAGCAGCCTGTAATACACAAAGTGCACAGAGCAGCGCAACCCTGTCTGACTTGTTGTTACTCGCATTATCATTTTATTTAAAGAGAATCTGTATTGTTAAAAATCGCACAAAAGAAAACATACCAGTGCGTTAGGGGACATCTATTACCCTCTGTCACAATTTCACCGCTCCCCGCCGCATTAAAAGTGGTTAAAAACAGTTTTTAAAAGTTTGTTTATAAACAAACAAAATGGCCACCAAAACAGGAAGTAGATTGATGTACAGTATGTCCACACATAGAAAATACATCCATACACAAGCAGGCTGTATACAGCCTTCCTTTTGAATCTCAAGAGATCATTTGTGTGTTTCTTTCCCCCTGCAGCGATCTTCCACTGAAGTGTCAGGCTATTTCTTCCTGAAGAGTGCAGACAGCTGTGCCTGTATGTAATTCCTCAGTATGTGAAAGCCCAGCCAGCTCAGAGGAGGATTTATCCAGCTTGTAAAAGATAACAGAACAGAGAGAAGCTGCACTAATCTAAATATCACACAGGCAGTGTGCAGAGAGGGTGCAAACAATCAATGAATAATCCACCTTGGTGCTCAGATCCAGCTAACCTGATGTAGGTAGCAAATGCCGGTGCTCTTTCTCTGCAGGTCCACCACTCCTGCCAAATGTATACTCCACCAATGTAGAAGAAGGCACTCCACAGGCTTCAAACTTGCGTTTGTGTTTATTGAGCAAGATACATGTTACGAGTCAACTGACCCTTCCTCACCCTGGAACTGACCCTGGGAGGAAGGGTCAGTTGACTCGTAACATGTAGTGTGTCTTGCTCAATAAACACAAACGCAAGTTTGAAGCCTGTGGAGTGCCTTTTTCTACATTGGTGGAGTGTGCAGAGAGGGGCCTGGATGGGGGAGTTCATAGCAGAACCACAACACTGAAGAACTTGGCAGCCTTCCAGACACAGGCCTGACAAATCTGACAAGAGAGAGATAAGTTGATTTATTACAGAGATGGTGATAGTAGAATGTGCTGCAGTAAGCCAGAGCACATTAGAATAGCTTTTGGAACTTGTAGGATGATAAAAAACAGGATGCAATTTTTGTTACGGAGTCTCTTTAAAGAGAGCCGGGAAGAAATAAATATGAACAAATTTATGCAAGGCCAAACTGTGCCAAAAATTTCCATGAAAAATATAACCTATTCTGTGCAGATATAACCTATTGTGTGTAGAGACAATCAATGACTTGCTGACAATGTAGTGTATGCACCTTGGAGTGAAAAATAAAATAAAAAATTACAAGTGATATAGAATTTGCAAGACCATCTTTACTCATGACCTGATAATCAGCCTGATCTCAGAGCAAAAAATAAAATGCGACACTCACCATTTTTCAGAGGGGACTTTTACTTTATTCATCTTGAAGACGTGTTTATTTCACCATTGCATTCCCTAGATAGCAATAAGACAACCTGTTTTAGGTCATATGACAAATGTACAACCTCCATTCCAGAAAAAAAAAGTGGGATGTATAACATGCAAATAAATAGAATGTAATGATTTGCAGTTCATTAAAACCGTATAACTGAACAAAGACAACATGTCTAATATTTAAATTGAGAAAGCTGAGATAAGCACAAAAATATGAGCTTGTTTGAATGCATAACCCAGGGCGTGCTCCTCCTACACTGAAGCAATACCCGACTGGTTTCGTCCTCAAACATTTTCAAAGGTTCTGCTTCTGTATGGCAGGACCTCTTAAGCTCACATGGCTTTTTTGTATGTACCTTGATTGGACATACCATGTTATAAGTTAAGTGTGAATTTCATTTGTTTTTATCGAAATAAATAATTTGAACCCATTAGCACATGAACGAGTTATCTTGTGTACAATAACTTTGGGCACGACTGCTGCAGCCGGCTATACCAGGCTAATAGTAGAGCATCTAGATCAGGTAAATATCAAGAACCCCCTGCATTAGGCTGTGGGAGGCACAGTGGCAGGCTGGGGAGGCACAAAATAACATGGCACTGCAGTGCACGTAAAAAATAAAAATGGCTGGCAAAAAGTTAAGGGTAAGGGGTCCGCAGTCTCCCCCCATAAAGGGGCCACGCAGCTCCTCTTCATTTATGGCTGTGCAGTAGACGTGCAAGCCCGCCCATGCATGCATGATAGCACAGAGCCCGCGGTTCATGCTTACTGCACATGCGCGGGTGGGCTTCCGCAGCCATGAATCAGAGAAGCTGCGTGGCCTCAATATGCTTAGCGACAATGCCTTCTCGCTAATCTTTCAGAGGGCCACACTCATCAACGAGGGACATCAGAACAGTGAGGGAAAGCTCAATAGGATCCTGAGGCTTCCCTCTCTTTAGGTATCTTATTTTGTACCTGAGCTTCGGCTCAGGTACACTTTAAACGTCCTATTCCTAGCATTACATATGGGCATTGGTCCTGATAATCATTCAACCCAAAACATAACAGAGAATGGAGGGAACCTCAGCACTAGTCTAGTTTAGAGGACCCAGCAGGAAACCTCATAGGGTTTTATTCTCCAATCACAGCACCATATACAGCACTAAGCAGTGTAATTGGCCGAATAGTGTGGGCATAGGTTACTACAATCTATTTGAAACCTATCCCTTTCAGAGGGCGCCACTAACCCAATCACTTTAGCAGACTCTACCTATGAGGTTTCCTGCTGGGTCCCCTTATCTAGAATAGTGTCTAAACCTCTCCCGAAATGCCAGTGGATGTCCCATTACTCAAGGGAGGTGGAGGATTATAAGTATCAGAACTGGGGGCTAGTCTACTTTAGGGGATGCCTCAGGAAACCTAATAGGGAACAGTTCTCCCATCACAGCACCTTCTACAGTACAGCATGAAGCGTTTGGCCAAATAGTGTGGGCATATTTTGCTACAACCTATCTGAAACCTAAAGGTTCAAGAGAGTGCCATCCACCAAATCAAGTTAGCGGAATTTACCCATGAGGTTTCCTGCTGGGTCCCCTAAACTAGACTAGCGCCCAAAACTGAGCCCCCTTCCCTCTCCAGGGTCAACAGCTTCTAGTCTTTGCATCACTGCAGAACTTAAAGGGAACCAGAGAGGAATGCATTTTTAAAATATAAAAGGCTTTTATACATACCTGGGGCTTCTTCCAGCCCCATAAGCCTGGATCGCTCCCACACCGCCATCCTCCGCTTCCTGGATCCGCCGGTACCGGGCCAGTCTCTTCCGGCGGAAGCGGCCAATTGTCCGCATCACAGGGGCTCCCTCCATACCCGTACGCATGCGGCTGCGCAGTAGGCAGCCACACGCGTAACTGTATAGAGGGCGCCCCCTGTGATGCAGAGAATTGGCCGCGTCCGCCGGCCGACTGGCGGTAATGACGGGACCCGGTATCGGCAGATCCAGGCAGCGGATAACGGCGGCGTGGGAGCGATCCGTGCGTATGGGGCTGGAGGAATCCCAAGGTATGTATACTTGATCCTCTCTGGTTCCCTTTAAAGAAGAACATTAAAGAGGGACATGACATGTCTACTACTACGCATAAGTGCAGGTACTAGACTTGATGGGGTTCTGGATCAACAACAACGCACCTTCAGCAACCCATACAGCCAATAACTTGAGGAGCTTATAAAAATATTAAGTTAGCTTTTCCAATTGTAAACTTCAGTTATGTGACCGTTCCACTGACTTTGTAGCAGTGGATGCTGCCTCTATGACTTATAGACCTTAGTCTAGTATAGACCTTATAGAGAGGATGCTTGCTCCACCTTGGTGGTAGAACAAGAGTTGCCACATAGTTGCAAGGATTACATTTGAAATAAGTTAATGGCTGTCTTGGTACTGTTAGCCAAATTCCTGGAAGTGGGCTTTAAAAGGCAGAACAACAAACGTTATTTCTACAACATACAATTTAAGGTGGACCTGTACCCTTGCACAGGACAGAAGGAAAACAGAGAAATGCACCACGTATGTATTGAGAGAGTTCAGCCTGTCTAATACCCCCTCATATGTGACTAATCACCAGTGTAATTTGATCTCAGCTGTGTCAGCTCAGGAAACTGATCTGCCTAAGGCACAGCAGCTAATTTGTAAACACTTGATGTTAACAATATGTCTGCTTCCATGAAATCAGGAAGTAGATACACTGCAGATGTATTTCAAGATTTCTATTAGCTGTAGCAAAGAAATATTCTTTAAAGGACAACTGTAGTGAGAAGAGTATGGAGGCTGCCATATTTATTTCCTTTTAAACAATACCAGATGCCTGGCTGTCCTGTTAATCTATCAGGCTGCAATAGTGTGTGAATCACACCAGAAACAAGCATGCAGCTAATCTGGTCTAATCTGAAAATAAATTGTCAGAAACACCTGATATGCGCATACATTTGAAATCGGCGCCGGTAGACTTGGACGCAGGATACAGCCAGTATATGGCTGATCCTGCTTCTGCACAAGTCCGGGCCATTTTAATTATTATTCCCCCTCCAGGCCGCCATGGATTGTGGGGAATGATAAAATTTGGCTTCCAGCTATTGCTGGAGGCCGAATTATTGTGTTTTAAAAGCAACTTCGGCTCCGTCTTCTGACGGCGCCGACGTTACTCACGGAGCGCGCTTTACAGTGATGTGAAACACTATCTGCCCCCTTCCTGATTTCTTATTCTTTTGCATGTTTGTCACACTTAAATGTTTCTGCTTATCAAAAACTGTTAACTATTAGTCAAAGATAACATAATTGAACACAAAATGCAGTTTTAAATGATGTTTTTTATTATTTAGTGAGAAAAAAAAACTCAAAACCTACAAGGCCCTGTGTGAAAAAGAAATTGCCCCCTGAACCTAATAACTGGTTGGGCCTCCCTTAGCAGCAATAACTGCAATCAAGCGTTTGCAATAACTTGCAACGAGTCTTTTACAGCGCTCTGGAGGAATTTTGGCCCACTAATCTTTTCAGAATTGTTGTAATTCAGCTTAATTTGAGTGTTTTCTAGCATGAACCGCCTTTTTAAGGTCATGCCACAACATCTCAATAGGATTCAGGTCAGGACTTTGACTAGGCCACTCCAAAGTCTTCATTTTGTTTTTCTTCAGCCATTCAGAGATGGATTTGCTGGTGTGTTTTGGGTCATTGTCCTGCTGCAGCACCCAAGATCGCTTCAGCTTGAGTTGACGAACAGATGGCCGGACATTCTCATTCAGGATTTTTTGGTAGACAGTAGAATTCATGGTTCCATCTATCACAGCAAGCCTTCCAGGTCCTGAAGCAGCAAAACAACCTCAGACCATCACACTACCACCACCATATTTTACTGTTGGTATGATGTTCTTTTGCTGAAATGCTGTGTTACTTCTACGCCAGATGTAACGGGACACGTACCTTCCAAAAAGTTCAACTTTTGTCTCGTCGGTCCACAAGGTATTTTCCCCAAAGTCTTGGCAATCATTGAGATGTTTTTTTAGCAAAATTGAGACGAGCCTTAATGTTCTTTTTGCTTAAAAGTGGTTTGCACCTTGGATATCTGCCATGCAGGCCATTTTTGCCCAGTCTCTTTCTTATGGTGGAGTCGTGAACACTGACCTTAATTGAGGCAAGTGAGGCCTGCAGTTCTTTAGATGTTGTCCTGGGGTCTTTTGTGGCCTCTCGGATGAGTTTTCTCTGCGCTCTAGGGGTAATTTTGGTCGGCCGGCCACTCCTGGGAAGGTTCATCACTGTTCCATGTTTTTGCCATTTGTGGATAATGGCTCTCACTGTGGTTCGCTGGAGTCCCAAAGCTTTAGAAATGGCTTTTTAACCTTTACCAGACTGATACATCTCAATTACTTTTGTTCTCATTTGTTTCTGAATTTCTTTGGATCTTGGCATGATGTCTAGCTTTTGAGGTGCTTTTGGTCTACTTCTCTGTGTCAGATAGCTCCTATTTAAGGGATTTCTTGATTGAAACAGGTGTGGCAGTAATCAGGCCTGGGGGTGACTACAGAAATTGAACTCAGGTGTGATAAACCACAGTATTTTTTTAATAAGGGGGGCAATCACTTTTTCACACAGGGCCATGTAGATTTAGAGTTTTTTTCTCACTAAATAATCAAAACCATCATTTAAAACTGCATTTTGTGTTCAATTATGTTATCTTTGACTAATAGTTAACGGTTTTTGATGAGCAGAAACATTTAGGCTACTTGCACACCAAGACGTTGCGTTAGGTGCTACGTTAAGGTCGCATAACGTGCACCTAACGCAACGTATGGTGGTGCGTGAGAGGACGGTAGAGTGAGCCGCGTTATCCGTATAAGGTCTCCCAGAGTGGCGCTGATTGGCCGCCGGGACCACGCGATGCGGAGCGAGACATTCCGCATCACATGGTCCCGCCAGCCAATCAGCGGCCGCCAGTGCAGTGAATATTAAGTAGCCATGTGCGCGGCTACTGTAGCTGCATCTCCCCGCCCCCCACTGAGCATGTGCAAACAGTCTAACGCGGCTATAGCCGCTCTAACGCCGTAGCAAGCTGCACTTTCGGCAGAACGTGCAGCGTTACATGTAACGCAACGTGGGCTGTGTGAACAGCCCACTTGTGTTACATTGCTGTGCGTTGGGGGAGCGTTACAGGCGCACTAACGTGCGCCTGTAACGTCTTAGTGTGTAAGCAGCCTTAACCTGCCTGGCGGTAAGCCGCGCAGGAGGTTTTCTCAGGCTCTTCTGGGCCGATTTGCTTAATTTTTTTTTTGCTGAACGCAGCTAGCACTTTGCTAGCTGCGTCAGCACACCGATAGCCGCCGGCCCGCGCTCGATTGCCGCTATCCGTCGCTTGAACGGGATTTCCTGATCAAAGCGGGCGAGGGGCCAGCTATCATGTAGCGAGCCGATTTAAAAAAAAAAACAACAAAAAAAAAAACTGCTGCGCCTCCTCCTGGCGGAAAACATTAGACCGCCAGGAGGGTTAAGTGACAAACATGCAAAAGAATAAGAAATCAGGAAGGGGGCAAATAGTTTTTGACATCACTGTAGCTGTAATTCCTATTACAGTCAATGGTGGGGCCGGCTGTGCCCAAATCTACCTGCGCTGAAAAGCACTGCTTCGTGATAAGCTGCATGCTTGTTCAGGGTCTATAGCTAAAAGTATAGAGGCAGAGGATCAGCAGGACTACCAGGCAACTAGTATTGTTTAAAAGGAAATTAATATGGCAGCCTCCATACCCCCCCCCCCCCCATTACAGTTGTCCTTTAGGCCTCTTTGGATGGTGCGTTTGATGCGACGTTAAGGTCGCATAACGTGCCCCTAATGCAACGCATTGAAAGACTATAACTTGGACGTTATAGTACACTCTTTAGCCCTGCGTTTGGTGCGCCGTTTTCATTGCACAGTGATGGAACGAAAACGGCACATGCGTTACATTAAAAAAAAATTACTGAGCATGTACAACACACACAACGCAGCAGATTTATTGCTGAACGCACAGCATGCAGCACTTTCTAAATATTGCTACACGTTACACACAACGCAACGTGTGCACTGTGAATGTTGCACAGACTTTGCTGTGCGTTAGTCCACGTTAAAACATTTTCTAACGTGCGACTTTAACGTCGCACTGTGAGTTAGGCCTCTAAGGTTATTATGCTGTTCTGTATATTTTAGAGCAGAGAGGAAGTTCTGAGTTCAGGTCTGCTTAATGAAAAGGTTTCCTTTTAGATTTGGTAAATCTGCATGTTGATGCACTGCAGTGATAATTTTTGTCTAACTCCAAAAATTCAAATAATGTGTAGTTAAACAAAGTTGCATTACTGAGTTGATTGTACATTTTAAAGAATGCAGCTTTAGGAGTGATACTCATGAGTCTCTCTGAAACCAAAGATAGGGCTGGTGCACACCGAGTAGCTTTTTGAGCGTTATACGCTTGGTCAATGTATCTCAATGGGGTGGTGCACACCTGAGCGGGAGGCGTTTCGCTGAAACGCATACTCCCAGGGTTAGGCATTTTTTGGATTGCGGAGGAGTTTCTGCCTCCAATGTAAAGTATAGGAAAAACGCAAACCGCTCTGAAAAACAGCAGTTCAGAGCGGTTTTGCAGGCGTTTTTGTTACAGAAGCTGTTCAGTAACAGCTTTACTGTAACAATATATGAAATCTACTACACCAAAAACGCTTCAGAAAACCGCAAAATGCTAGCTGAAACGCTACAGAAAAATAAGAAAAAGCGTTTCAAAATCTGCTAGCATTTTGCGGATCTGCTAGCGGGTTTTGGTGTGCACCAGGCCAAAAAGAGAGTTCTGACAAGCCAATGGCTGATACATCCCTCAAACTTCCACCGATAAGTATAAAATCAGTTTTGGGTGGATTGACCGCATGGTTAATGATTGGTTTCCTAACATCCTAACAATCGTGTTACATTACATAGCTGTCTGTCAAGTAAACATTGTGAGGAGTGGCTCCTAACATAATTGTTCCTTAACTTAAAACCTTTTCATTTCGCACAACCCTAGTACAAACCATGCAATTTCCCATCAAATTTCCAGTCAGTAATTTTCAACAGGTCTAATCTGGCCCAACAATCAGTAATTTCCAACAGGTCGGATCTGATTTCCAATCATTTTTCTGATTGATTTTGTGCAGAAATTATTGAAAAATCAATTAGAAAAACAATCAGAAAACAGATCAGACCTGTTGGAAATTATCGATTCACCCCAGAAACGCCATGGGAAATTGCATGGTGTGAAATTGCATTGTGCCTGGAACACACAATGCATTTTTCCCATCAGATTGACAGTCAAATTGATTATTTCAGACAGATCCGATCTGATTTCTGATCGATTTTCCAATATCTTTTTTGTTTCAATACATTTTTTTAATTGAGAAAAACTGAAATTTTAAACATAATTTAACAATAACAAGGAATCAGCTGGTGTGCTTCTGCTTATACAATGCAAATACACATTGGGCTCTATTCACAATAACTTGCAGTAACTTTTTTTTTTGGTCGCAAATTTACCTCCAGTGATAATTACCGACTTTTTTCAAAGTTCATCAAGTTTATGGCGGATGGGAAAAAGCTGTCTTTCAGTCTGTTTGTGTGTGTGCGGATTAATCTAAAACGTTTACCTGATGGAAGGAGCTCAAACAAGGCATTTCCAGGGTAAGTGTTGTCCTTGATAATGTTTTTGGCCCTTCTCACGCTGCGAGTATTATACAAAAGTTCCAGTGATGGTAGTTCAGTGCCAATAATGGCTTCTGCTGTTTTAACAACTCGCTGCAGGGCTTCTCTAGTAGCCTTTGTGCAGCTGTTGTACCAGGCCGTCATGCAATTGGTCAGAACGCTTTCTATCACGGTCTCGGTAACTTTGCGGTAATTGGTCGGTAATATGTGAGGAAATAAAGCTTTTTTGACCACTATAAGGCAGCCCATATGCTTGCCACCCATTACACAGAAATGACCCAGGATAGCCTGTCACATTAACAGTGGACCTGAACTCTTACACAAGACAGAGGGAAAACGTATAGAAATTCACCCTGTGTGAATTTAGAGAGTTAAGCCTGTCTAATTCCCCGTCATCTGTGACTAATCACAACTGTAATTTGAGCTCTCAGCTGTGCCATCTGGGTGCCTCAGCAGAGCAGCTAATTTGTAAACACAGGATGTTAACAATATGTCTGCTTCCATAAAAGCAGGAAGTAGACATACTGGAGATTTATTGCAGGATTTATATCAGCTGTAACAAATAATTTTTTTAAAGGTTATTATTCTGTTGCTTATCTTTTAGATCAGAGAGGAATTTCCTCCTTGGCATCTATAATATCATTAAACCTCCTTGACGGTTATCCCGAGCTGAGCTCGGGGTAACCTGCGCAGGAGGATTGCTCTGGCCCTGCTGGGCCGATTTTCACAATTTTTTTTTCTACACGTAGCTAGCACTTTGCTAGCTGCGTGTAGTATGCGAGCACCGCCGCTACTAGCCGATTCACGCTGTGCCGCGCTGCCCCCCTTCAGACCCCTTGCGCAGCCTGGGCAATCAGTGCCAGGCAGCGCTGAGGGGTGGATCGGGACTCCCTCTGACGTCCCAACATCCATGACGTTGGTGACGTCATCGTGATCGTCGCCATGGCGACGGAAGAAGCCAAGCAGGAAATCTCGTTCTGAACGGGATTTCCTGCTTGCGCAGATCGCCAGAGGCGATCGGAGTGGGTGGGGGATGCCGCTGCTCAGCGGCTATCATGTAGCTAGCGCTAGGCTAGCTACAGGATCTTAAAATTTTTTTTAAAAAAAATATTTTTTTAAAAGTGCTGCGCCGCCCCCTTGCCGACATAATTGGAACGGCAAGGGGGTTAAATGACTGTACAAGGTCTGAAAGCACGCCTGGAGATTAGATACACTCGTCTTCTCTGTCTCTCATGTAAACTTGACATAAATCAAGCAAACAAAGCTCAAAAGGCTCTATCCTAAAGGCCAACAGAAGAGAAGTGAAAATTATCACCTGCCCTCTATAGGTGATAAAAAATCCTTATTTATCTCCAATTATCCGCACATTTATTCAGTTAAGAATTTCAAAGTGGAGAAAATGTAGACACTTTTTACCGTACATTTACCGCACGCAGTAAATTAAGGAGATAAATCTTTGAGAATTACACAATGGCAAACTTTTGGGTGATATTTTGCACATACTATTTTACCGCATGCGGTAAGGCTTTGTGAATATAGCCCATTGAGTTAGTTGATACATAACAGTGCAACTAGCATTCAAACATATTATAACTCATTCCTAGTGTACAAGAGCTTGAAGTAGGCACGATAAGAATCAGATCTGACCAATAACTTTTATACAAAATCGATCAGGAAAAAAAAATTGGAAATCAGACCGTACCTGTCGGAAATAATTGGTTCGACCGTCCATCTGCCGGCATATTGCATTGTGTGTACTAGGCACACAGCATAAACAGGACCCTCTGAACATCTGCACTGACATTTAACAAATAATCCTGCATCATTTTAACTATGCATCATATAATGATCTGCAGATGAGATTCCTTTATATTTTATGTATGAGTAGCATTGCTGAACAATGACATCATTTCTCCAACACGAAAACCACCACTAAATGAGGAGGACGCTTTGTGTCTCTATGACAACCTTGTTTCAGTCGGCACAATGACATGTACATGCCAGAACAGCATAAACACACAAATCAGCCACATAAGGCAGGTGCAGGCTGGGGCAAGCGCAGTATCACCCACAACAGAGCCACACCACCTTAACAGCAGCTAGCAAGTCATCGCCACCCTGCGAGGAGGACAGTGCGGTCACCATTCACCCCACACCTCCAGGCCTCATTACCTGATCCTTGCACCTCGCCTCCGGCTGCACCAGGCTGCTCCTTCTAGCACAGCATACAGACAGCAGCAGCAGCAGCAGATGGAAACGAGGGCGGAGCTGGGGAGCTGCTAGGATCCGGTGATGGGCAACTGGGCGTGTCTACGCAACTACTGAATAAGGGGAGGTGACGAGCAGTATGATTGAGCACAGCCTGCCTGTCTGAAGAGGAGGGGCAGACATTGCAAGGCGTGAATGAGACGTTCGCTGGGCGGAACCAAGCTCTCTGGTTGGTGGCGGTGCGGAAGCGAGAGAAGGGGGCAGTTGTAGTCGCTGCAGTGAGAACAGCTGATGAGGATGACTTATGTCCGTATTAACCCTGCGTCCGCCAAAACTGGCCCTTCTACTCTTCTGACTGTGTAGTCTGGTTTTAATTAATGCACCTAGTTCAGCTTTCTCTATGGATTTACTGCAAAGTTAGTGTTTCACAGTTAGGAGGACCCCTCCAGTGAGCATTGGAAAATGTATGTGCTTTAGCGACTGGACTGTTAAGACTGCTAACATTTGCAGTTCTTTCCTGGGTTATATCAGAACCCTCAGACACTGTCTCTCCCAATGCACCCTGATATGCAGGCTTACAGTCACATGCTGGAGTTATAGCATCATTCTTTTCCAGACAGCACTGTCCATTCAGCTCCCTTCCCCTTGCCCCACCCTTTTTGCTTTTCATCCATGGAAGTACACTCAATCCAAGCCTATTCCCCCTTTCATTTCCAAATTGTAATCTGTCTTCCCCCTGCTCCAGCCAGTCTTTTCTTAGACCATTTACCAGTATGGCTTCCCCTCTTCCTGTCGGTACAGACTAACCAGCAAGCTCATAGTGACCCAGAACTCATTGGAGTGTGTAAGGGACTACAATTGACCTAAAAGGCCCCCTTACTAAGATGTTAAGAAAAACAAAAGTTTGCTTTCCTAAAACAGAAAGAATTTGCGATAATTCAGGTTGGGGTGAGCTTGAGATGTCTCCCAGTGCATCACTGCTAAATATATGCAAATTAACCATTGCTTTTCATCCATGGAAGTACACTCAATCCAAGCCTATTCCCCCTTTCACTTCCAAATTGTAATCTGTCTTCCCCCTGCTCCAGCCAGTCTTTTCTTAGACCATTTACCAGTATGGCTTCCCCTCTTCCTGTCGGTACAGACTAACCAGCAAGCTCATAGTGACCCAGAACTCATTGGAGTGTGTAAGGGACTACAATGGACCTAAAAGGCCCCCTTACTAAGATGTTAAGAAAAACAAAAGTTTGCTTTCTTAAAACAGAAAGAATTTGCGATAATTCAGGTTGGAGTGAGCTTGAGATGTCTCCCAGGGCATCACTGCTGAATATATGCAAATTAACCATTGTACCCTTAGAAGCTAAACACACCTCCAGAACCGCTGGAATGCAATGATGTGTCAGCTTGTTAATTTGTACAGAGCCATAATAATCCAACATGCATACAGACTGTTTCGGATCTTAATTATGACCCGCAAGGCCCCTAAAGAGAGGACAGCGGCGGCTCCCATTGCGTGTATGCTAGGAAGTATACACAGCTGGTTTAAATAAGGTAAACAATCTATCTATACTGGGACAACTATACTACCTATACGATCAAGTGTAGTATCTGTTCTTGAAATTTTTGGGGGGACCTGGAAGGATGGCACTGTGGCAGGGTGTCCTTCCTGGTCGTAATTCCCAGGAGTTGATTGAATGGATCTATACCATGGTCGAGGCTGAATGGCTGAGGGCTTTGCTTAGGCGTACTGTCCCTGGAAGTGGCGCTCCAGGTGCACCTGAAAAAACCTGAGATGTGGCAGATCTCAGGCGGAAGTAGGGTGCTTTGGTCTGTACTGCCCATATGCATCGCCAACTAACGCAGCTCCCCGGCCTTTTGGCTAGGGAGAGTGCGGAATTTTTATCACTCCGGCCGCAAGGTCGGGGCCAGCTTACTGGCACCGGGGACTTCGGTTCCCACCCGGCTCCCCCTCGGGGGAGCCACCCGGACCATGTGGACACGGATGCCACATGGCCAGGCCCTTTGGGTAACCACTGGGCGCAGTAGGGGTCCTCCTCGGAGGACCCCAGGATCCTCCAACCCCTCGGGTGTTGGAGGATGCCACCCCCTGAGCCGAAGGCAAAGGGGGAAGGTTCCCTTCGGGGAACAACCGGAAGGGCCCTGCAGCATTGTGGGGCCTGTGGCTACTCATGCACGTTTTGTGGGGGTGCTTTAGGGCACTCACGCTTTTTCCGTGCATGGGGCTAATAGCCTTGCTTACCCGGGACCTCTGTTGCATGCAACAGGGGCCAAGAAAGCTAAAAAAAAAAAAAAAAAACTATACTACCTATACTGGGGGCAGCTATACTAACTATCTATACAGGGGCAACTATGCTACCTTTATTGGGGGCAACTATGCTACCTTTATTGGGGGCAACTATACTATCTATCTAAAAACTATACTACCTTTCTATACATTATGTCCAATTTGCTTTTTTCCCTCCCTTTTTATGTTTTGTTCCAATACACACAAAGGGAATAAACGTGTATGTCCAATTTGCTTTTTTTCCTCCCTTTTTATGCTTCGTTCCAATACACACAAAGGGAATAAATGTGTATAGCAAAAAAAAAGTGTTACTGCTATGTGCCAGGTGATGGAGAGTGAGGTTTTGTGGCATGGAGCTGTCTTTCAGCACCACAGCACTGCTGGCTCCCCTCAGAGATCTGCCGTTTTCTTTGCCGTCACCCACCGTCCACTGCCAAAGTCACCAAGGTACTTTCCCGACATGAGCCACTACATGCCAGGCTTTCCCGGCACCGTCACTTCCAGTTGCTTTGTGACAATGCACCTGTGTCATTTTAGGACATGGTTGAATTCCTGGAAGGTTGGTAAATTAGCAGTTGTGTGACTATATTCATGGGCAGCACCCACAATCTGAACATTTTTTTTAGAAATCTAGGCTAGCCTGGACTTTTCAACAATAAGTTCTAGCTGTGGGTGTGTGCATGTGACAGCAATAGCAGAAATTCAAATTCACTAATCTTTTAGGGATCTGTACTACTAGAACTTAGGCATGGATTGTAACTTTTTTTGCCAAGCAGCAGCACACTTAAAAAAATAAATTCCTGATTTTATGGATTATTTATGTTCACCAATGTTTCCTGCTGCTCTCTTACCTTAGTAAATAAACTACTAAGTGACCGATGCTTGTCACAGGAAGAGGGGCCACAGCACTAGTACAGGAGTCGGAGAAACCACATCCGTGTCACAAAAGAATATGGATACTCCAGGTTGACAAAGTGGTCCTACTTGGATGACTATTAGTTGACATTTTGTTGTGTTAGTTTCTCCCAGGAGATTGGTCGATGCATGTGTATGTTCCCTTTAAATAAAGGCATAAGAATGCCAAAATTTGCACAATTCAGATCAGGGTGTATGGAATATTTGTTTGCCTAATGACTGGTATGGCACTGAGAAGGGATTCATTCTAAGGAGGGTACTGTGTCAGAGTAAACTGGCATAACATAAAAACCACTAGTCTTTTTAGGGAGACTAATATCCTACATTTTTATAGTACCCCTGAACCGGAGACAAAAAAAAATTAATAAAGCACATGGTGGGCTAGTTTACAGTACCTCTTTCTTAAGAGGAGCTATACCCCCCCCCCCCCCCCTCCCCCACCCCCCAAAAAAATAAATACTAGTAAGGAGAAAAAATCAATACACTGCAAAGTGAGAAGTTAAAAAATAGAAGAAAGATCAATAAAATATTGATATTTGCCATGCAATTTGTACATGTTCCACCAATCAATATCAAAGCGCTACAGCAATATTAATAAAATTAAAATAAAGCCAAAGACAAAGAGTTGTTCTCAGGAGTGCGCTCCAATCTGGTTTAGGCCATAACCATATTGTAACGAATGTGGAATTATCTCCGTGGTCAGCGCACAACCTGTGCGCTGACACTACGGAAACCCTCCACAAGCGTTTTAATAAGGGAACCCAGCTTTGGTGCAAATGCACCTGTAGAGAGGAATTCCAACCGGCAGATGGAGCTGTGGAGTGCAGAGGAATAAACCGTCTGCACTGCCACAGATGCCAGGTAAAAATTGTACGAAGTGAAGCAATACAGGGCAAGATAGCCTCTCGAGGGAGAGAGTGAGCACAGAGACAGAATGTATGTATGGCCACCAATCTAGTCGCCACCTGGCGATGGTGGACACACAACAGCGAAGACCAAGTGGGAAAGCAATCGCAAGAATGGGGATTGCTAATAGAGACACAAGACTGAGTAAAGACAGATCATAGGAAGAATAAAGACAGAACCAATAACAAACTATAATCCAACACGAAGGAACAGACAGGACTAGCTACACGCGGTCACCACACGTTAAGCGCAATAGTGACAAAGCGTACCAACCCTGACTAACAAATGAAACACGAAAAAAGAAAACAAACAAAGAACGGGAACGCTTGCTAATCGGTTGCCTCACCCAGACAACAGCAAGCATTCAATCCGGACAAAACAGACAGAAGGAGTAGCCAGTAGCAACCGCAGCTAAGGTTAAACTCCAAGGTTCAGACAAGAGAGATCCACCGCCTCTAATGCTAGGGCGAATGCGATCTAGGAACAGGACAGAACGATTCACTGTCAGCCACCGCTGGCGACAATACCATCGCACGGATAAGACAAGACAGACAGAAGGAGTAACCAGTAGCAATCGCTGCTCTGGCTTCACTCCAAGACAGAGTACCGAGAGATCCACCACCTCTACCGCTAGGGCGAATGCGATCCCAACAGACACAGATTCACTGTCAGCCGCCATTGGAGAAAGTGCAATCGCAAAAGATGAGACAGAACTAGGCAATACAGATAATAAACAACCTGACTGTGCTAGAAAGAATGCTAGTGCACTCCCAAGGATAACAATTCTAAGACAATATTTAGCAATTTGCAGAGGGGCTGTCACTCAAGGTAAGTCCAGCAGAACCAAACCTTTATGACCAGCAGGGAATACTGGGAGGAAATGGTATTTATACTGCAAGCCTTCAAGAGAGGCAGAGCCATCAATTGCCAGATAAGTGAATGCAAATCCCTCACCAGAACAGCAACGCTGAAACTCTCCTTTCCAGGGACCTGCAGCATACAGACCTGAAAAATCGTCAAAAAGCTGCCTGTCTGTGCAGACAGCAGAGCAGATCATTACACATATCATATATATCATTACAGGATTCCAGCACACATCCCTTAAAAGTTAATGACATGCAAGTCCATTAAACGTTCAGGCTTCCAATGTTCCTTGTCTTTCTACCACAATGTATCTATTCAAGATCAGGGGCCCCTGATGAGTCACGAGGCAGTGACAAAATCGATAGGGCGGAGACTGGAGGTATCAGGAAATGGCAAGACAAGGAACATTGGAAGCCTGAAAGTTTAATGGACTTGCATGTCATTATCTTTTAATGGGATGTGCGCTGGAATACCTTAATGATAAATTTGTACATGTTATTGATCCACAGTGAGCTGGGTAATCATCTTTCCTATTGGTAGATAAGAAAAAAAATAAGGTAAGGGCTGGGTAGGAGATATCCAGAAAAAAATGCAGTATATATAATTTACTTCCCGTGTGGTCATTGTTCAGCTTGTAGATCTGTTAGGCCAGAAACCCACTAGGAGCGATTTTCTGAGTGCTTTGTGATTTGAAAACTCTTGCTAATGTAATACTATGGGTGTGATCCCACTTGGGCAATGTGATTTTATAAAAATCCCCCATAGCATTGTATTAGCAAGAGCTTTTTCAAATCTCTAGTGATTAGAAATCACTCCTAGTGGGTTTCTGGCCTTAGGAAAGGTAAAGTGGTCCAGGTAGGAGGAATTGCATGGCATGTTAAGGAATGTATTAATTGTAGGTCCAGATATGTGGTGTATTGCGTTTGGTGCCCCTGTGGGAGATTCTACATAGGGAAGACCACTCAGCCACTCAAGGACCGATTTTGCAACATGAAAGATCAATCAGGAGCAGGATAGGTGCACGCCGTATGATTGATCACGTAAATTCCGAACATGGGGGTAGTGCAGACTGCTTGGAGGTAGCTGGCCTTATAAAAATCTCTGATATGCCTAGAGGGGGTTCAAGGGATGACTTATTATTACATAAGGAGGCCTCTTTGATATCCATGACCAATGCCCTGGGTAGTTTGGGTTTCAATGACAGCAACAAAATGTCAGCCTTTTTTAAATAATTGAGATGGTTTTATCTGATTTAATTGTATGTAATGTGCATCACCTCTGTCTTGTAAGGGTTAATTCTTGGGCATTCCCACGAGATACTATTGACTATCAGGAAGACAGGGTATACTCCTGGCGTGAAAACAGACGTTATAATAGATTTTCCCAAGACCAAAGGCCCAAGTTTAATCCAAACTCCAATCCAGTTTCTGACAATAGTTCAGGAGAGGGCTCTTCTACCTCCAGCACTTTTTTAGGACAAAGCAAAAGAGGTGGGGGAAGAGATGCTCCTGTGGATGCTCGCATAACCAAGAGCCAGACCCAAACGACAACCTAGTGATTAACCACTTGAGGACCGTGGGCTTTACACCCCTTAAGGACCGGCCACTTTTTTTCAATTCCATTCAGACCACTGCAGCTTTCACGGTTTATTGCTCGATCATACAACCTACCACCTAAATGAATTTTGGCTCCTTTTCTTGTCACTAATAAAGCTTTCTTTTGGTGCTATTTGATTGCTCCTGCGATTTTTACTTTTTATTATATTCATCAAAAAAGACATGAATTTTGGCAAAAAAAATGATTTTTTTAACTTTCTGTGCTGACATTTTTCAAATAAAGTAAAATTTCTGTATACATGCAGAGCGAAAAATGTGGACAAACATGTTTTTGATAAAAAAAAAACCCCATTCAGTGTATATTTATTGGTTTGGGTAAAAGTTATAGCGTTTACAAACTATGGTGCAAAAAGTGAATTTTCCCATTTTCAAGCATCTATGACTTTTCTGACCACCTGACATGTTTCATGAGGGGCTAGAATTCCAGGATAGTATAAATACCCCCCAAATGACCCCATTTTGGAAAGAAGACATCCCAAAGTATTCACTGAGAGGCATAGTGAGTTCATAGAAGATATTAATTTTTGTCACAAGTAAGCGGAAAATGACACTTTGTGACAAAAAAAAAAAAAAGTTTCCATTTTTTTCTAACTTGCGACAAAAAAAAAATGAAATCTGCCACGGACTCACCATGCCACTCTCTGAATACCTTGAAGTGTCTACTTTCCAAAATGGGGTCATTTGTGGGGTGTGTTTACTGTCCTCGTATTTTGGGGGGTGCTAATTTGTAAGCACCCATGTAAAGCCTAAAGGTGCTCATGACACTTTGTGAAAAAAACCAATAAAAATCAATTTCCGCTAACTTGTGACAAAAAATAAAATCTTCTATGAACTCACCGTACTACTAACAGAATACCTTGGGGTGTCTTCTTTCTAAAATGGAGTCATTTGTGGGGTTCCTATACTGTCCTGGCATTTTAGGGGCCCTAAACCGTGAGGAGTAGTCTTGAAACAAAATTTCTCAAAATGACCTGTGAAATCCTAAAGGTACTCATTGGACTTTGGGCCCCTTAGCGCAGTTAGGGTGCAAAAAAGTGCCACACATGTGGTATCGCCGTACTCGGGAGACGTAGTACAATGTGTTTTGGGGTGTATTTTACACATACCCATGCTGGGTGGGAGAAATAACTCTGTAAATGGACAATTGTGTGTAAAAAAATCAAAAGATTGTCATTTATAGAGGTATTTTTCCCACCCAGCATGGGTATGTGTAAAAATACACCCCAAAACACATTATACTACTTCTCCCGAGTACGGCGATACCACATGATTGGCACTTTTTTGCAGCCTAACTGCGCTAAGGGGCCCAAAGTCCAATGAGTACCTTTAGGATTTCACAGGTCATTTTTGTTTCAAGACTACTCCTCACGGTTTAGGGCCCCTAGAATGCCAGGGCAGTATAGGAACCCCACTAATGACCCCATTTTAGAAAGAAGACACCCCAAGGTATTCCGTTAGGAGTATGGTGAGTTCATAGAAGTTTTTATTTTTTTGTCACAAGTTAGCGGAAATTGATTTTAATTGTTTTTTTTTACAAAGTGTCATTTTCCGCTAACTTGTGCCAAAAAATAAAATCTTCTATGAACTCACCATACTCCTAACAGAATACCTTGGGGTGTCTTCTTTCTAAAATGGGGTCATTTGTGGGGTCCCTATACTGCCCTGGCATTTTAGGGGCCCTAAACCGTGAGGAGTAGTCTTGAAACAAAAATGACCTGTGAAATCCTAAAGGTACTCATTGGACTTTGGGCCCCTTAGCGCATTTAGGCTGCAAAAAAGTGCCAATCATGTGGTATCGCCGTACTCGGGAGAAGTAGTATAATGTGTTTTGGGGTATATTTTTACACATACCCATGCTGGGTGGGAGAAATACCTCTGTAAATGACAATTGTTTGATTTTTTTTACACACAATTGTCCATTTACAGAGAGATTTCTCTCACCCAGCATGGGTATGTGTAAAAATACACCCCAAAACATATTATACTACTTCTCCTGAGTACGGCGATACCACATGTGTGACACTTTTTTGCAGCCTAGGTGCGCTAAGGGGCCCAACGTCCTAATCGCAGGTCATTTTGAGGCATTTGTTTTCTAGACTACTCCTCACGGTTTAGGGCCCCTAAAATGCCAGGGCAGTATAGGAACCCCACAAGTGACCCCATTTTAGAAAGAAGACACCCCAAGGTATTCCGTTAGGTGTATGGCGAGTTCATAGAAGACTTTATTTTTTGTCACAAGTTAGTGAAAAATGACACTTTGTGAAAAAAAAAAAAATCAATTTCCGCTAACTTTTGACAAAAAATAAAATCTTCTATGAACTCGTCATACACCTAACAGAATACATTGGGGTGTCTTTTTTCTAAAATGGGGTCAGTTTCTGGGGTTCCTATACCGCCCTGGCATTTTACGGGCCCAAAACCGTGAGTAGTCTGGAAACCAAATGTCTCAAAATGACTGTTCAGGGGTATAAGCATCTGCAAATTTTGATGACAGGTGGTCTATGAGGGGGCGAATTTTGTGGAAACGGTCATATGCAGGGTGGCCTTTTAGATGACAGGTTGTATTGGGCCTGATCTGATGGATAGGAGTGCTAGGGGGGGTGACAGGAGGTGATTGATGGGTGTCTCAGGGGGTGGTTAGAGGGGAAAATAGATGCAATCAATGCACTGGGGAGGTGATCGGAAGGGGGTCTGAGGGGGATCTGAGGGTTTGGCCGAGTGATCAGGAGCCCACACGGGGCAAATTAGGGCCTGATCTGATGGGTAGGTGTGCTAGGAAGTGACAGGAGGTGATTGATGGGTGTCTCAAGGTGTGATTAGAGGGGGGAATAGATTATTATTATTATTATTATTATTTAGTATTTATATAGCGCCGACATATTACGCAGCGCTGTACAGTGTATATATATATCTTGTCACTAACTGTCCCTCAAAGGAGCTCACAATCTAATCCCTACCATTGCCATATGTCTATATTATGTAGTGTAAGTACTGTAGTAGTCTAGGGCCAATTTTTTAGGGGAAGCCAATTAACTTATCCGTATGTTTTTGGAATGTGGGAGGAAACCGGAGTGCCCGGAGGAAACCCACGCAGGCACGGAGAGAACATACAAACTCTTTGCAGATAGTGCCCTGGCTGGGATTCGAACCAGGGACCCAGCGCTGCAAGGCGAGAGAGCTAACCATTACGCCACCGTGCTGCAAGCAATGCACTGGCGAGGTGATCAGGGCTGGGGCCTGAGGGCATTCTGAGGGTGTGGGCGGGTGATTGAGTGCCCTAGGGGCAGATAGGGGTCTAATCTGATAGGTAGCAGTGACAGGGGGTGATTGATGGGTAATTATTGGGTGTTTAGGGTAGAGAACAGATATAAACACTGCACTTGGGAGGTGATCTGACGTCGGATCTGCGGGCGAACTATTGGTGTGGGTGGGTGATCAGATTGCCCGCAAGGGGCAGGTTAGGTGCTGATTGATGAGTGGCAGTGACAAGGGGTGATTGATGGGTGGCAGTGCCAGGGGGTGATTGATGGGTGGCAGTGACAGGGGGTGATTGATGGGTGATTGACAGGTGATCAGTGGGTTATTACAGGGAAGAACAGATGTAACTAATGCACTGGCGAATTGATAAGGGGGGGGGGGGTCTGAGGGCAATCTGAGCGTGTAGGCGGGTGATTGGGTGCCCGCAAGGGGCAAATTAGGGTATGATCTGATGGGTAACAGTGACAGGTGGTGATAGGGGGTGATTGATGGGTAATTAGTGGGTATTTAGAGGAGACAATAGATGTAAATACTGCGCTTGGGTGGTGATCTGATGTCGGATCTGCGGGCGATCTATTGGTGTGGGTGGGTGATCAGATTGCCCGCAAGGGGCAGGTTAGGGGCTGATTGATGGGTGGCAGTGACAGGGGGTGATTGATGTGTGGCAGTGACAGGGGGTGATTGACAGGTGATCAGTGGGTTATTACAGGAAAGGACAGATGTAAATAATGCCCTGGCGAATTGATAAGGGGGGGGGGGGGTCTGAAGGCAATCTGAGCGTGTAGGCGGGTGATTGGGTGCCCGCAAGGGGCAGATTAGGGTCTGATCTGATGGGTAACAGTGACAGGTGGTGATAGGGGGTGATTGATGGGTAATTAGTGGGTGTTTAGAGGAGAGAATAGATGTAAACACTGCGTTTGGGTGGTGATCTGATGTCGGATCTGCGGGCGATCTATTGGTGTGGGTGGGTGATCAGATTGCCCGCAAGGGGCAGGTTAGAGGCTGATTGATGGGTGGCAGTGACAGGGGGTGATTGATGGGTGGCAGTGACAGGGGGTGATTGATGGGTGATTGACAGGTGATTGACAGGTGATCAGTGGGTTATTACAGGGAAGAACAGATGTAAATATTGCACTGGCGAATTGATAAGGGGGGGTCTGAGGGCAATCTGAGCATGTAGGCGGGTGATTGGGTGCCCGCAAGGGGCAGAATAGGGTCTGATCTGATGGGTAACAGTGACAGGTGGTGATAGGGGGTGATTGATGGGTAATTAGTGGGTGTTTAGAGGAGAGAATAGATGTAAACACTGCGTTTGGGTGGTGATCTGATGTCGGGTCTGCGGGCGATCTATTGGTGTGGGTGGGTGATCAGATTGCCCGCAAGGGGCAGGTTAGGGGCTGATTGATGGGTGGCAGTGACAGGGGGTGATTGATGGGTGATTGACAGTTGATTGACAGGTGATCAGGGGGGATAGATGCATACAGTACACGGGGGGGGGGGGGGTCTGGGGAGAATCTGAGGGGTGGGGGGGGTGATCAGGAGGGGGCAGTGGGCAGGGGGGGGATAAAAAAAAATAGCGTTGACAGATAGTGACAGGGAGTGATTGATGGGTGATTAGGGGGGTGATTGGGTGCAAACAGAGGTCTGGGGGGTGGGCAGAGGGGGGTCTGAGGGGTGCTGTGGGCGATCTGGGGCAGGGGGGGAGAAATCAGTGTGCTTGGGTGCGACATAGGGTGGCTGCAGCCTGCCCTGGTGGTCCCTCGGACACTGGGACCACCAGGGCAGGAGGCAGCCTGTATAATACACTTTGTAAACATTACAAAGTGTATTATACACTTTGTATGCGGCGATCGCGGGGTTAACATCCCGCCGGCGCTTCCGTATAGCCGGCGGGATGTTGCGGCGGGCGAGCGGTGACAGGCGCCGGCGGAGGATCGCGTCACGGATGACGCGATCGCTCCGCCCATGCCCTTACAAGGACCGCCGCCTCTGTGGGTGAGCTGGTCCTTAAGGGCTCCACTTCCCGGCCGCCGCTGTGCGTTAGGCGGTCGGGAAGTGGTTAACCTATCATCTAGGATACTTACAGATACTGAAAATAAGGTACTGTCAAAAGGACTTGGTTTTGTCCCTAGCCATACAGGTTCCCGATTGGAACCCGATACTGACCTGTTCTGTTTTTTTAGGACACTTCGCACCAAGGCATTTTTTGCAAACCAACCGCAGTTCCGTTCAGTTTCCTTTTCCTCACATTTTCCACCAGAAGTTGATACCAGCATGTGCAGGTCTAAGAGTAAGTGGACCCCTCCAACCACTTTTCTATCTGTAGAGACATTTATTAACTTGGTTCAACGTGATGTTTCTAACTTATCATCTCTAGGCTTGACCACACAGCTGCAGCATAATCTCACACGTTCTGAACAAGAAGCTTTGCAGTCCTTATGTAATGATCCTGGCTTAGTGGTCAAGCCTGCATATAATGGGGGTGCCACAGTGTTGACTATAGGAGTGAAGTTTCAAGACAATTAAACGATAACGATGTTTATCTGAGGCTAGACCAAGATCCCTTGTCTCAAATTAAACGAAAAATAGACTCATTGATTATCACTGCACAAGATGACAACACAATCAGCAAACGTCTAGCGGATTTTTTGATTACCGATTTCCCGTTGACTCCGTAATTTTATATACTTCCAAAGATCCACAAGTCTTTAATTAATCCACCTGGACGCCCCATTGTGGCAGGCAGTGAATCTGTCTTCCAACCACTTTTACAAGACCAAGTCTTCAGACCCAAAGTAGCAGGTATGCAGTCATTTATTCTTGACACCATGTCTTTTTTGGCCAGAATAGCAGAAATTGGTCCAATCAACAGACCAATCCTGCTCTGTACAATGGATGTGTCCAGCTTGTACACTTCCATTCCACATGATTGTGGGATCAGGGTGATTGAACAAGTTTTAAGTACCATGACATTTGAGTCACCTATGCTGAAGTTTCTGCTTGACCTATTGCAGATTGTGTTGACAAAAGATATTTCTCTTTTGAGGGTAAATTCTACTTACAGTGCAAGGGCACTGCCATGGGCAGTAACATGGCCCCAGGGTATGCCAATCTGTTCATGGACGACTTTGAAAAACGATTTGTGTATTCACAACCACTTTACCTTTCACAGGTTCTATTATACATGCGTTATATTGATGACATATTTTTTATTTGTCATGTGGACCAGTGTTTGTGATTTTAAATTTTATTTTTTGCAGCTTCTACGATGCGGTTGACAGGTGAGTGGTTAGGGAGGGGACCGTGTGGGAGATGTGCCTACATGGGGCGTCCCTGTTAAACGACGCAATTCACGATTGCGTCCAACCGAAGCCTCCCACCTGAATGCTAATCTATGTAATTTCTGCTAGGTATGGTACAGCAGGCAAAGGGTGTATGACAGTGCACCTGATTGGCTGACAAGCGTCTGCTGGCCAGATAGAGGCAGGATATTGCTCTGACTGGAAGTTAGCAATTGTGTTTGTTGCAGTTGGCATTCAGTTTAGAGGTGGTGGGGTGAGTTCCCTGGAGGTGAGAGGTCCAAGGCTTGCCCGCACTTCCCTCTAGGTGTCGCATGGTGGTTTGGGGGCCCCAGTGAGTGAGAGAGACCTGGGGCCCCTGAGCTGTCATGTGGACCAGTGTTTGTGATTTTAAATTTTATTTTTTGCAGCTTCTACGATGCGGTTGACAGGTGAGTGGTTAGAGAGGGGACCGTGTGGGAGATGTGCCTACACGGGGCGTCCCTGTTAAACGACGCAATTCACGATTGCGTCCAACCGAAGCCTCCCACCTGAATGCTAATCTATGTAATTCCTGCTAGGTATGGTACAGCAGGCAAAGGGTGTATGACAGTGCACCTGATTGGCTGACAAGCGTCTGCTGGCCAGATAGAGGCAGGATATTGCTCTGACTGGAAGTTAGCAATTGTGTTTGTTGCAGTTGGCATTCAGTTTAGAGGTGGTGGGGTGAGTTCCCTGGAGGTGAGAGGTCCAGGGCTTGCCCGCACTTCCCTCTAGGTGTCGCATGGTGGTTTGGGGGCCCCAGTGAGTGAGAGAGACCTGGGGCCCCTGGGCTGTCATGTGGACCAGTGTTTGTGATTTTAAATTTTATTTTTTGCAGCTTCTATGATGCGGTTGACAGGTGAGTGGTTAGGGAGGGGACCGTGTGGGAGATGTGCCTACACGGGGCGTCCCTGTTAAACGACGCAATTCACGATTGCGTCCAACCGAAGCCTCCCACCTGAATGCTAATCTATGTAATTCCTGCTAGGTATGGTACAGCAGGCAAAGGGTGTATGACAGTGCACCTGATTGGCTGACAAGCGTCTGCTGGCCAGATAGAGGCAGGATATTGCTCTGACTGGAAGTTAGCAATTGTGTTTGTTGCAGTTGGCATTCAGTTTAGAGGTGGTGGGGTGAGTTCCCTGGAGGTGAGAGGTCCAGGGCTTGCCCGCACTTCCCTCTAGGTGTCGCATGGTGGTTTGGGGGCCCCAGTGAGTGAGAGAGACCTGGGGCCCCTGGGCTGTCATGTGGACCAGTGTTTGTGTTATTTTTTATTTGGCAAGGGACCGAGAGTGACCTTTTGAGATTCAAGCAAGACCTGGATAGTGCAGTACCCACCATCAAATTTTCCCTTGAATACGATCCATCAGCAATCCATTTCCTGGATGTTATGGTGAGTCTCAAGGATTGTACCTTACATACCAGCCCTTTTAGAAAACCAACTGATCGCAATACTTACCTATCAGCTGGCTGACCAGACTTAAGAGGGGTTTACCATACAGTCAGTTTGTTCGGATTCGTCGTATTTCTTCTGACGATGGGTTTTCTTTAGGGAAGCTGGTAAAATGTACGAGAATTTAAAAAAACGGGGGTACAGCGATGATTCATTAAAAGATGCCCTTGATCGTGCATCAAGATTGAATAGGTGGGATTTACTTTCCTTCCAACCCAAGGACAATTCCTCTCGGATCCCCATGGTATTTACCTTCTCTTCTTTATCCCAACAGGTTGCCACAGTCGTTCATGAACATTGGCATATCCTGGGCAGTGACCCAACCTTGAAGGACACCTTTGGAGAACAACCTATCTGTGCCTATCGCAGATCTAAGAACATCCGTGTCACCCTCATGCATGCGCAAAGTACTCCCCAGCAACGGCCTACAGGTAATTGGCTTACCAATACAGATAGACCACAGGGCATGTTTCCCTGTGGCCATTGCACACAATGCAATTTTGTTTCACAGGGTGATTAATTTGCCCATCCACGTAGTGGTGTCTGGATTCCCTTTAAAAATGTTGCGAATTGGTCTTCCAAGGGTGTTATCTATTTGATAACTCGCCCCTGTGGCCTGGCATATGTAGGCCAGACCACTAGGGAGATTAGGTGCAGAATAAGCGAACATCGCAGTGACATCAGAGGTGGTGACCTCACATCTACCCTAGCAAGGCATTTTTTGGAAGCAGTACACAATGTTTCTCAATTGAGATTCCAAATTATTGAAATTGTAAAAATCAACCCCTGAGGTGGGGACTTTGAGAATAAACTATTCCAAAGAGAGTTATTTTGGATATATAAACTGGATACCTTGTATCCATTCCACATGGTTTAAATGAGGAGACTGTTTTGAATTGTTTCTTATAATCTTTTTACTGCTGTATCCTGGTTTTCTGCTAGGGGGCGCTCTCATTGCTGGATAGTTATACCTATCGCAATCTAAGCCATAACTTTGCATTAAACTGTTATGTTCTGGCTTTTGTACATATTGTATATATTTGTGGTACTTATGTATATTTTTGTTTGTTCATTTTTCAGACATTTGACGCCCTCACACCGTCGATCTAGAACACACCAGCATATACCACCAGCGGGGACTCTTATGCAACTGTTCGCCTTTTTCCTTTATCCCCGCTATGTGTATAAGTTATGCGGCACCTCCCATTCCCATGACTGACGTGGCGGCCATCTTGTGGATGGAGCTTATACTCCCCACATTGGCTGGCCGCGCCTTGGAGATGGTTGGCGTCCACATGTGACGCAATGGCGCAGCGATGCACGTCGCGTGACGTCATTCCATCACTGGGCCGGCCCCGGTGTGACGGCGCTCCCCCATCTGCGCATTGGGTGCTATTTAAACAGATTACAGCGGTATCACGCCAGGACTTCACCGCATTCTACTTGCTCCAGTTGCCTACTTCAGCCTGCTACCCCATTAAAAAGGCTTTTGATCCCAAACGCCGCGTCTGTGTAAGTTAGCGGTGATAGTGCTCCTCTCTCTCTGTTGACATTCTCTTGGACTATATTGCTTCATATGTGTCTATGGACATTACCCACTACTGGCTAGCACCATTATTCAAAGCTTCCCCGCCTCCACACTCCTTTGTGGCTTGCTCATTGATTTAAATGTGGTTCTTTATACTTCACATGAGTGCTTAACCATGTAGTTTATCACTGTATTTTTGTACATATACAGGTCCTTCTCAAAAAATTAGCATATTGTGATAAAGTTCATTATTTTCTGTAATGTACTGATAAACCTTAGACTTTCATATATTTTAGATTCATTACACACAACTGAAGTAGTTCAAGCCTTTTTATTGTTTTAATATTGATGATTTTGGCATACAGCTTATGAAAACCCAAAATTCTTATCTCAAAAAATTAGCATATTTCATCCGACCAATAAAAGAAAAGTGTTTTTAAAACAAAAAAAGTCAACCTTCAAATAATTACGATTTTCCCGCCGATATACAGCAGATTCGATCACTGTGGTTGAATCTGCTGTGGAATCGTTGCACAAACGCAAACGATTGATTTCCATCCGAAATCAATCGGTCCCGTCGATTCCCGTCAAGCCGTCCGTGCGGAAGACTTTTCTCGATCGCCGGCAGGTCGGGAGTGCGTCGATAGCGACGTTCAAATGCCCGACTACTGACACAATACAGCGGCAATTCATTACCTGATCCGGCCGGCGCGTATCCCCACTGTCACAGCGTCTCCTCGCTGGGCTCCGAGTCCAGCAGGCTTCACTTCTTCCTGTCCCGGCAGGAAGTTTAAACAGTAGAGTGCCCTAAACTTCCCCGGACAGAAAGAAGTGAAGCCAGCCGGAACCCGGAGCCCAGCGGAGAAGACAGCGGGGACACGCGCCGGCGGAGCAGGTAATGTATGCGGGGGGGGGATAGGGGGGCAGCGGCAGCACCACCACAGATTGTGATCAGTTTCAGGCTGAAATCGATTCACAATCTGTTTGCAGTAAAGGTAGCCATACGACCCCTCTCTGATCAGATTCGATCAGAGAGGGATCTATCTGTTGGTCGAATCTGATGTCAAATCGACCAGTGTATGGATACCTTTAGGAAAAGTGTATACAAATGTTTCAATCCCTTCAGTGTCAGCAAGTGTACACAATGTTTCAATACCTTCAGTGTCAGCGGGTATCTACAATGTTTCAATCCCTTCAGTGTCAGCAGGTATATACAATGTTTCAATCCCTTCAGTGTCAGTGTCTCAGATAACAGCCTGGAATCTCTTTCAATGGAGGTGCAGTGGCTGTGCAGAATGAACACATTATACTTACATAATAAATGTCAGTACATAAGGAAAGTAACAGGAAAAAAATAGTTTAGTAAAATTAGTAACCCTTAACCTCCCCCCCAACCTTAACCTTTCCCCTCCTTAACTCCTAACCTTAACCCTTAACTTCCCCCCTAACCTCCCCCTTCCCCTCCTTAAAGGGAACCTAAACTGAGGATATGGATTTTTCCTTTTAAAATAATAGCAGTTGCCTGACTCTCCTGCTGATCCTGTGTCTCTAAGTGCCCGTTTCCATTACTGCGGAAACCGGGCCGAATTTCGGAGAGTTTCCCCGCAGGCGAACCGCGCAGGATTTATTCTCGCTTGAGAGTCTCTTTAACCTCCCCCCTTAAGCCCCCCTCCTTAACTTCTAACCCTGACCTCTCCCCCTTAACTCCTTACCTTATGCTCTCTGCCCCCCTCAACACCTAACCTTAACCACCTCCCCAAGGTTAGGCATTATGCGGGGGGGGGGGGGGAGGGGTGTTATGAGTTAAGGAGGGGGAGGTTAAAGTTAGGGGTTAAAGAGAGTCTGAAGCCAAAATACATTCTTCTTTTTACTAGCTATTTATGTTAAGCAATATGAGTAGAGCTGGAACGCCGCATTTCCGCGGCAGAACAAGATTTTAATATCCCCCGGGCAAAAATTGGAGAGCGGTTCCTGTAAGAGGCAGAGCTTTGCGCTGTAGCTCTGTCTCTACTGGAGTCAATCTCCGCCGAATGCTGCTTCTCCCCGCCCCTCTCAGTCTTCCGTCATATGGACTGTATACAAATCTATGGCCTCAATTCACTAAGTTTATCTCCTGTCTTTAATAACGTTTCTATAGTTATCGCCATGGTGATAAGGCATGTCCTATTCAGGAAACATTTTACCTCAGGCAAACCTAAAGTTAACTCTTCTGTCTTTAAAGAAAACCTGTACTGAAAATAAAAGTCAAAATAGGCATACACAAGTCATACTTACCTTACATGTAGTCTACTCCTCAGTGTCTTTCTCCTGTCCTGCGTCCTATTTGTTCACTATGATCAAGGAAATTTTCCGTCCTCCATTTTGAAAATAGCCATTACCCATAACAGTTTTCTGGTCAGCACACAGTTAAACTGTAACATCGCCCACTTGAGCCATAGGGAAACATGGACATTGCCTGGTACATACGTTTTCCTCTCAGCTATAACTGACAGCAACTGATATTTTACTGGCAGCAACTGATATATTTCAGATCTGACAAAATGTTGTCAGAACTGGAAGAGATTATTGTCAGAAGAAAATTGTGAGCTTCTGAGAGGAAGTGATGGCAAGGTAACTATGTAATGTTCATTTCAAGTTACCTCATGTGTTTATTTTAAATATTTTTACTCAGTACAGGTTCTCTTTAAGTTAACTCTTCAATCCTTAACCACTTTACCCCCAGCCGTACGGATATCTTCGTCCCTTTTTCCTATTGTTGTCCGTTACTGTGGTAACCAGCACTAGTCTTTTCAAGTGCGCATACAGCGGCGGCGGCGGCAACTAGCAGACACGCGCGCTATTGCTGTGTTCTGCTTTATCTCGTCCTGCGCTGTAGCTGTACACATAGCTCAGTAACTGAAGTTACAGTTGGAATAATCCTCGCTGAGAAAACCAGAAGGGGGAGGAAAAACCGGCAAAACAGACAACACTTAGATGCCTCCTACCACACAATGGATTATGCTGATTTGGCGTCAGTAAGGTAAATCTTCTGACGTGCCTCCTTGACAATAAATGGGTAGTGCCAGAGTAAAAAAAAAATTTGAACAGCCACCATACATGTCATTAACAATGCTGCACATAGAAATATTTATGTTAAAGGGACATAAAAAGAAGAATTTGGCCATAGTGCCCCTTTAACTAGAGAGGAGGTAATTTAACTACAGAGGAGGTAACTTAAGGAATGAAAAGATAAGATAACTCTCTCACTGTGTGGAGGTCAGTTTTCTCTTGCCTTATTATCTCCAGCATGACCTTAGTGAATTGAGGCCTTTGTCTACAAAACTTTGTATAATTTCTTATCAGTGGCTGAGCAGATGCAGTCATTAGAACAATTGTGTAGAGAGCAGAAAGCTTTTTCTCTCTGTGCCCTTAGTTGTCAGTCTCTCAGGACAGGGAATAGAAACTTATCCCCCATGGGGCCCCCCTACGGCTACATCCCTTGCAGGGTCTATTGCTACACCCCTGGTGGGAGTGGTTAGAGGTAATAGCAGTTGTAGCTAGATTTTTTTCTTGACTGCCAGTAAAAAGGATGAACACGTGTTGGATCATTGTGGATCTTAAAACAACATGAATGAATTACATGGCAAATATCAATAATTTCTTGATGTTTCTACTATTTTATAACTTCTCACTTTGCAATGTATAGATTTATCCCCCACCCCTACACACACATACTAGTATTTTTTGGGTAAAGGAAAGAGCTAATATAGCCCACCATGGGTTTAATTCATTATTCCCCCCCCCCCCCCCCGTTCAGGGATGCTTTAAAAATGTAGGGCATTTGGTCTCCCAAAAAGACTAGTGGTTTTATGTTATGCCAGTTACTCTGATCCAGTGGCCTCCTTAGAATGGATCCCTTTAGCCCCACACCAGTCATTACACAAATATTTCATACACCCTGACCTAAATTTAGTTACATGTTGGGGGTCTTTTACCCATAATTACACATAAATTGACCAATCTCCTGGGAACAACTAAAACAATAAAATGTCATTGAAGTAGGAACACTTAAGGTGGCCATACACTGGTCGATTTGCCATCAGATTCGACCAACAGATAGATCCCTCTCTGATCGAATCTGATCAGAGAGTGATCGTATGGCTGCCTTTACTGCAGATTGTGAACCGATTTCAACCTGAAACCGTTCACAATCTGTTGTGGTGGTGCTGCTGCCCCCGCCCGCCCGCATACATTACCTGCTCCGCCGGCGCGACTCCAGTCCCCCGGTCACCGCTGCTCTGTCTGCGCTCTGGTCTCCAGGTCCGGCATGCCTCACTTCTTCTAGCCCGGGAGGAAGTTTAAACAGTAGAGGGCGCTCTACTGTTTAAACTTCCTGCCGGGCTAGAAGAAGTGAGGCATGCCGGACCTGGAGACCAGAGCGCAGACAGAGCAGCGGTGACCGGGGGACTGGAGTCGCGCCGGCGGAGCAGGTAATGTATGCGGGCTCTATTGCGTCGGTCGTCGGGCACTCGAACGCCGCTAGCGATGCGCTCTTTACCCGTGGGCGATCGACGGTTATTTTCCGCACGGCGCGATCGACGGGATCGAACGAAATGGATCGAAATTCGGCGTGTAGCGTGAACGATTGGCAGCAGATTCGATCCCAGTGATCGAATCTGCTGTCAAAACGGGCGCAAATCGGGCCAGTGTATGGCCAGCTTTAGTCAGCCTAGAGTGGGGGCAGGGAACCTATGGCTCGGGAGCCAGATGTGACTCTTTTGAAGGCTACATCTGGCTCACAGACAAATCAGTAGGGGTTCATTCACTAAGCTACACTGCTCAAGCAGTGCAGCTTTAGTGTGGCAGTGCAAGTAAAATTTTCAGAGTAGTGCACGCTACTGCTGTAGCATGCACTACTACCTTACTCGCGCTACCCCAAAAAGAACAGCTGCTCCAATTATCCCACTTTGGACCCTGTCAGGTCCATTGACTTTGTAGAATAGGCTGCCTGTCACTTGACAGGCAGCCTATTGGGCCAAAGTGCGGGGTTCTCGTCCTACAAAGTGAATCAACCCCCAAGTCAGCCAGCTAATTGTACAAGCTGTTAGGCCTGGTGCACACCAAAACCCGCTAGCAGATCCGCAAAATGCTAGCAGATTTTGAAATGCTTTTTCTTATTTTTCTGTAGTGTTTCACATAGCATTTTGAGGTTTTGGGAAGCGGTTTTGGTGTAGTAGATTTCAGATATTGTTACAGTAAAGCTGTTACTGAACAGCTTCTGTAACAAAAACGCCTGCAAAACCGCTCTGAACTACCGGAGCGGTTTTCCTATACTTTACATTGGAGGCAGAAACGCCTCCGCAATCCAAAATCTGCAGCAGCCCGGGAGTATGCATTTCTGCAAAACGCCTCCCACTCTGGTGTGCACCACCCCATTGAAATACATTACCCTAGCATTTCCACATCCGCAATCGGATCAGAAAACGCGACCGAACCACTCTGGTGTGTGCACTAGGCCTTAGTCTGTATTTCTTCTGTCTGGCTCTCGGGAAAATTGTTGATGTTGCAGAAACCCAAGAGAAGCTGAAGATGTCTGACACTTCCGCTGCCTGGCGCATTAACTGTATACACATCACCATAGCAACAGGGGCTTGAGCCCTCTGTTGCGCATGCGCACTGTGCCAGTTTGAAACATATTGTATGGCTCTCACAGAATTACATTTTAAAATATGTGGCGTTTATGGCTCTCTCAGCCAGGGCTGCTCAAATCCGGATCCAGGAGACATCTGGATAGTTCTATCCGGATATCTCCCAGTTACCTGTGTGTGTGTGTGTGTGTGTGGGGGAATCTTACCTGTCTGACGTATTCTTCGGTCCGTCCCTCGGCATCTCCCACGATGCGGTCCAAGCGGCGGTCACGTGATTACAAACACTTCCTCCTTCCGGGTTGAAGGAGGGAGTGTTTGTAATCACGTGACGCGCTTGGAGCACATCGTGGGAGGGACGTCCGAGGGACGGAAGAAGACATCAGACAGGTAAGATTGACCCCCCGCGCACCTCGCACAGGTTTACTGGGAGATATCCGGATAGCAACTATCCGGGCATCTCCTGGATCCGGATTTGAGCAGCCCTACTCTCAGCCAAAAAGTTTCCTGACCCCTGGTCTAGAGTATCCATATTCTTTTGTGACACTGATGTGGTTATTCCGACTCCTGTACTATTGTTGAGGCCCCTCTTCATGTGACAAGCAATGGTCACTTAGTCGTTTATTTGCTAAAATAAGAGAGCCGTGTGGAACATGAATGATCCAGAAAATTGGGCATGCTTGTTTTCATGATTCAATAAAATTAGCAAATTGGATGATCGATCGGGCCATAAAATTGGTAGATGTATGGCCTAAGCTGTGGAGAAGGCTGTTTCATCCTGTAAGTGGATAAGCATGTTTCATCCTGTAGAAAGAGCAGACTGAAGCCATTATGCTGGGTACACACTATGAGATTTTCTGGCCGATTTCCTGTCAGATCGATTAATTCCAACATGTCCGATTTGCTTTCCGATCGATTTCCGAGCTTTTTCGATCGCTTTCCTATTAAAGTGAATGGAAAATGCTCGGAAAGCTAATTTTATTGAATCAGGAAAACAAGCATGCCCAATTTTCTGGATCATTCATAGTGTGTACCCAGCATTAGAAATGTAACAGAAATGTAACAGAGGTCGGCTGCCGACTTTTCATCGCAACAAATTACTGAAAAGGAAATGATTACGGTCTTTTCGTCTGAAGATGATTGCTAATAAGCTGAGCCGACTAGCTGCAATGGGTTAATTTTATCTATGCGTGGTAGCTGCTTGGTCATTCAGCACAGAGTAACTGTCACATGCGCATGAAAATGACAGCAACAGCCCTCGCAGCTCAGCTTCCGCGCAAATGCGCTACCAGCTAGTGTTGTCCGGATCATGAACGATTCGAATCTATTTTATGAGTCGATAATCCGAATCATCAAAATGAGTGATTCGGATCGCAAAAGGGGCGGGGCCAGGAGCGACACGCCCCCCTCTCTCAGCGGGCAGCGGGGTCCTGGAAGCAGAGCTGAGATGGATCGCTCTGTTGGAAGGGAGGCAGCCTTGCAGGGAGACAGGTAGATGAGAGAGAGGGGACATGGGTGCCACTGCCAGATGTGTGTAGAGCACTCATACTGGCTGTCACGGACGATTGCGGGGACGCAGGCGCGTCCTGGAACCGCCCGTGAAGAAAAGAACGATCGCACTCGATTCCTGCATCGATTGCGCTTCAAAACGGTACAATCTGGGTTGAGTGTGTAGGGACAGCTGAAGTCCTTTTCTTAGCAAAGAGAGCACCATTCCAAAGGCTGGATGGCTCTTTTGATATGCTAATGAGCCTGAGCCTAATCTGCCCCAGAGAGTCCCTGGCTTCAAGCTGTGTTGATGGCCCATCCATCAGGTATAAGGTGACAAGCACCATGGCAGGAGCAATCTAGTTGGGCTAAAAGCCAGACCCACTGGCTCATTCCCAGCAGGGGAGGCGACACCTCGCTGGCTGCTCCAAACTTCAAAGAGCCTTTGCCTGGGAATAACCTGAGTCTCATAGCAAATCCATAACTTCCCAGATCTGTCATATTTCTGGGGTTCCTGAGATGGCAGCTTCACCAAACGTGGGGGAAGTGTAGCATGAGCCCCGGTGCTGGTTCTGAGGAAGTTTCAGAACATTCTGAGGTAAGGACTGCCAGTTAGGCAGTTTGAAAAGGCCCTGATGATACCACAGGGGTCCCACCCCTCATGTCTGGTATCAGGGCGCTGGGTAAATCGAGACAGACCTGAAAATGTTAATAAATCTGCCCTGACCTGTACGGTTCTGTGAGATAGAGCCCATATATGGGTAGATATGATTTCTAGCCCCAGTACAAGGGGAGGGCTCATCTCATCTTTGAAGGGGGTGTATGGCTCCCCGCCCTCACTCCCTCCTACTGAAGCAGGGGCCTAAGAATGGCTGAGGACCCAAACTCAGGGTCCTCCACACTGAACCATCTTGCACTCATCAGATGCCAGCTTGAGGATATGCTGGCATCCACCTGGTCTGAACTCTGAACTCTGGACTTTGAAACCAAGAACTTTATGATTCTTCCCACAATAAGGACATCTTTCCAGGAACTAAGTATTTTTCTCCCTTCTTTTATTTTTCATACTGGCTATTACTGTTTTAATAATTGTTGATTTTCATAATTGTCTGTATATATTAATTATTTATATTGCGTGAATAAACGACTTTCTCCAAGTCATTCACTGTCTGCTACCCTGCTTATCAGCACACACAGAACTGATCCCGGGTCTCTGAAGATACGCTACTGTTTGTTTGTTGTTGGCTAGACAGAATATCGTGTGTTTAACCGTTTTATTCGCAGGATTAGTCAGTCAGTTAGTGGGTTCCACGGTCCCATAGTATCCGCGGTGGTGGCAGTTTACTCTGAACCAGTGGGTGAAGTGGTAATCACCCGTGTCTCACAGGCTCCCTTCTGAGTTGTCTGCGGCTAATTCTTAACGGTTCCTGCGCATTGACTGCGACCAGAGTTCGCACGATCTGTGCGCTGGCACCGTTTAGAAGGCTAAGTGCGGTCAGCCACGAGGGCTCCTGTGACAGTGTTAGGCAGCGGTTGGGACCTGTGTTGTGCTGAAAGTATCTGCGATAGCGCTAGCGCTATCGAGAAACGAACTAATTCGTTGGTGTAGCTGGAAGGCAATATATTTTTTATATATACAGAGAGACTGTGTAGCCAGTACCCCTCCCCAAAAGTTTTATTTTATTTGGCGTGGAAATGTCCGGGAACTACAAGAAAATGTGCCTGGCGGACCTGCAAAATCTTTGCCAAGAGAGAGGCATTGATGTCGGCCGCAAGAAACAAGGGGACCTGGTAACGGAATTGTTTCAATGGGATACCCAGCAACTGCAGGAGCTGGATGTGTCTGCTGAGGTAGACGCTGACCCATCTGACTCAAGGCAAGGGGAACCAGAGACTGAGACTCCTGACCGTACAGAGGTTGTGCATCCTGAGGGCCCTGCATCAACAGTTACGCAGGAGAATGTCAGTGTGGACCCCAACCCCAAAGTTTCTGAAAATACTCGCCCGGAACTGGCCAGTACTGGACTGTCCAGGGGTGCTGACCCGGTAATGCAGCAGGCATTACAAAAGCTGATGGAGACTGACCTGGACAAGTACATGCAGTACATGGAAGCCCGCGAGGAGCGGGAACGCCAATCTGCGGAACGCAAGGCTGCTGCTGCTGCTGCAGAACGCCACACGGAGAGGGATGCTGCTGAGCGAGAACGGGAGCGCCAACGACAGCATGAGCTAAACATGGCAAAAGTGCAACAGGCCAGCGGGAGTTCACCGCCCAGCCTCCCTGCTGAAGGAGCTGCAGCACCCGTAAGTGAAAAATTTAAATTTGCTAATATCGAGAAAGACACAGACATTGACTTGTTTTTGCGATCTTTCGAAAAAGCATGCCGTCAGTATCGTCTGTCCCAAGACCAGTGGGCCAGACATCTGACACCTTTGCTGCGCTACAAAGCGCTTGATGCCTTCGCAGAATTGCCTGCGGAGAAGGATAATGATTATGCTGCTATAAAAGACGCTATCATTACTAAGTACCAGCTGACGCCAGAAGCCTATCGGAAAAAGTTCAGGGCCTGGCAGAAAAAGCCTTCTGATTCGTACCGAGATGTGGTCAGCAGCTTGCTTACCACACTCCGCCAGTGGACGCTAGGCCTCACCAAAGGGTCTTATGGCGTCCTGGAGGACTTGATAGTCCTCGAACAATTTCTGAACATTTGCCCTGCTGATGTACGACAGTTTGTGTTAGAACGCAGGCCGGCTTCAGCCACTGTCGCTGCAGACCTTGCTGAGACTTTTGCAACTACCCGGGTGGCTGATACCCGCAGAACTGTCCCATCCAGCTGGAGAGGAGGTCAGCCCAATACCTCGGCAGACCCTCCTGCCCCTGTGAGCCGTCCGCCACAGAGGCCACCCAGCGCAGCTGCTGCACCCAGGCCCGCAGCGCCTGGAGAGGTCACCTGTCACTACTGCCGCCAGCCCGGACACATGAAATTCGACTGTCCGGAGCGGAGACAGACACCACCAGCACCTGGATCATCTGCATCACCTGTACCTCACCCACAGCAGAGGCAACCCGCCAGCGAACCACAGCCTGGATCATCAGATTTTGTCCTGTTTGCACGCGGACAGGAAATCCGCGACCGAACGGACCAGCAGCAACTTGTTAGAGTGAACGGCAAAGTTGTCACCGGATTTCGAGACACCGGAGCTGACATCACGTTAGTTCACTCACATCTTGTGCCAAGGGAGAGCATCAGCTCCAGCCGATCCCTTGCCCTTACTGGAGTAGAGGGCACCCTTTTCCACATAGCCCACGCAAGAGGGAAGCTGGATTGGGGAGTGGGAGGGGTCCACGAAAGGGTTGTTGGGGTTATGAAGGATCTCCCAGTCCCTGTGTTGCTGGGGACTGATTTGGGCAAGCTTGTGTCCTACTATGAACCTGCCACGACCGCCTTGTCGCTCACGGAAGGAGACGGACTCTCCACCCACCACCAGGTACTTTATACACTTGGGGGAGCACCAGGGGGAGGTGGGTTGAATGTGCCCAGTTCAAGGGTACCAGGTTCAATAGTGCCTGCTTCAAAGGCACCTGAGTTTGATGTACAGGCTGTCTGTTGTGATGATGCTGTAACTGTACCTGAGTTTCTTGTACAACCTGTCTGTAATGAAAAAATGTCTATACCTGTCAATGTCATTACTGCATGCAATGATGATTTGAATAATGCCCGTCTGTGCCATTCTGACAGTGTACCTGTGCTAGCAGTACCGCGCAGCTGCACTGCTCAGAACCCGAGCTCAGAACAGGTGGAGGGGGTTCCGGCCTCCTCCCCCTCCTCTGACCGCAGGGATGAGACCGCTGGCCTCGTGTGACATGAGCCAGTTGGCTGAAACTGACAGCGCCATATTCTCAGCCGCACTACAAAGTGACCCAAGCCTGGAGGTGCTCAGGCAGCAAGCCGCTGAGCCCCTCGCAGACGGGGCCGCTTTCAAGGTGTACTGGGAAGGTGGGAGACTGTACAGTGAGTCTGTACAGCCCCCTACAGGTAGATCCCACGCGAATACCAAATGGCTTGTGGTCCCGAGTGCGTTCAGGGGACATGTGCTGAAATCCGCACATGGTAATCCTCTGACAGGGCACTCGGGTGTCCGCAAGACACTCGCCGGTATTCGGAAACAGTTTTATTGGCCCCGGATGAACAGGGATGTAGCCAACTACTGCAGGGCATGTGCCGTCTGTCAGGAGCTGGGAAGGTCCAGGGATTCCCGCGGGGTTCCCTTAGGTCCACAGCCACTCAGCAGGGGAACCCTGCGTGGGCTGGCTGTTGACCTAACCAACCCACTGCCCGTTGTCAGCAGTCCCGGCAGACACCACGTCCGACTGCAGTGGCGCAAACGCCCTGTCCAGAACGGTCCATGTTGGGTCAACCCTGAGGGTAGCAGACCGCGACCGGTCCAGGGGAACCGAGCCACAGGCTCCAATAGGTTTTCCCGCCGTACCGGCAACTCGAGGCCCGTCAGCCAGGTTAGCGGCGCCGCCACACATCTTGCGGATGAGTGGCTAAGCCACGGACAAGGGGGAGGGCTGTCACGGACGATTGCGGGGACGCAGGCGCGTCCTGGAACCGCCCGTGAAGAAAAGAACGATCGCACTCGATTCCTGCATCGATTGCGCTTCAAAACGGTACAATCTGGGTTGAGTGTGTAGGGACAGCTGAAGTCCTTTTCTTAGCAAAGAGAGCACCATTCCAAAGGCTGGATGGCTCTTTTGATATGCTAATGAGCCTGAGCCTAATCTGCCCCAGAGAGTCCCTGGCTTCAAGCTGTGTTGATGGCCCATCCATCAGGTATAAGGTGACAAGCACCATGGCAGGAGCAATCTAGTTGGGCTAAAAGCCAGACCCACTGGCTCATTCCCAGCAGGGGAGGCGACACCTCGCTGGCTGCTCCAAACTTCAAAGAGCCTTTGCCTGGGAATAACCTGAGTCTCATAGCAAATCCATAACTTCCCAGATCTGTCATATTTCTGGGGTTCCTGAGATGGCAGCTTCACCAAACGTGGGGGAAGTGTAGCATGAGCCCCGGTGCTGGTTCTGAGGAAGTTTCAGAACATTCTGAGGTAAGGACTGCCAGTTAGGCAGTTTGAAAAGGCCCTGATGATACCACAGGGGTCCCACCCCTCATGTCTGGTATCAGGGCGCTGGGTAAATCGAGACAGACCTGAAAATGTTAATAAATCTGCCCTGACCTGTACGGTTCTGTGAGATAGAGCCCATATATGGGTAGATATGATTTCTAGCCCCAGTACAAGGGGAGGGCTCATCTCATCTTTGAAGGGGGTGTATGGCTCCCCGCCCTCACTCCCTCCTACTGAAGCAGGGGCCTAAGAATGGCTGAGGACCCAAACTCAGGGTCCTCCACACTGAACCATCTTGCACTCATCAGATGCCAGCTTGAGGATATGCTGGCATCCACCTGGTCTGAACTCTGAACTCTGGACTTTGAAACCAAGAACTTTATGATTCTTCCCACAATAAGGACATCTTTCCAGGAACTAAGTATTTTTCTCCCTTCTTTTATTTTTCATACTGGCTATTACTGTTTTAATAATTGTTGATTTTCATAATTGTCTGTATATATTAATTATTTATATTGCGTGAATAAACGACTTTCTCCAAGTCATTCACTGTCTGCTACCCTGCTTATCAGCACACACAGAACTGATCCCGGGTCTCTGAAGATACGCTACTGTTTGTTTGTTGTTGGCTAGACAGAATATCGTGTGTTTAACCGTTTTATTCGCAGGATTAGTCAGTCAGTTAGTGGGTTCCACGGTCCCATAGTATCCGCGGTGGTGGCAGTTTACTCTGAACCAGTGGGTGAAGTGGTAATCACCCGTGTCTCACAGGCTCCCTTCTGAGTTGTCTGCGGCTAATTCTTAACGGTTCCTGCGCATTGACTGCGACCAGAGTTCGCACGATCTGTGCGCTGGCACCGTTTAGAAGGCTAAGTGCGGTCAGCCACGAGGGCTCCTGTGACACTGGCTATAACGTGCTGCCCATTACAGGCTCGCTGTTCCGTAGTGCTGCACAGTGAACACATTGGAAGCTTTTGGCTCAGCTCAGTAACTTTGCAGACAGTGTGATTGCTGTGCAATAATCCTCCTGCACTCGGCACTAAACAGCTGCACTTATCTTCTGGGAATGCTTTCTTTCACTGTGCGACCTTTTCTTTCAAAGTGTACAGATGAACATATAGGTGAAATATATGTAAAGCATATGACTTCAGCATGTGGGTATTACGTGCAAACATTTCTGCTCTCTGCTCGTCCCTCCTCCCTTCTCTGTCCACTCCCTGCCCTCTGTCCATCTTCTCCCCTTCTCTGTGTGTCCACTCCCTCCCCTTCTCCTGTCCACAGACCTGTCCTGCTGTTCATTTAACCCCCAATGCTTCCGGTAGTAAAATGATCCGAGATTCGGATCAAAGATCCGGATCTCTTCAATGATCCGATTCGAATCATCCGGATCATTGAAAAGATCCGAACTTCCCATCTCTACTACCAGCCGACTTTACGACGTCCCTGAAAGGACTGCCCAAAGGTTCTACGTATGGCACACAGCAATATCGCGAGAAAACGAAATCTCGCGATTTTAGTCATTAGTTTGTACAAGGACATGTAATGAATTTATTTCTTCACTGAAAATCGATAAACCAAATCGGCACGCTTGATAATAATTATTGCACATACATATAAGTACATAAAAGTATTGATTTCTAGATATGGCTGGAAGTAGTTTCACACCTCCTTTTGACGTCATCACGCAATACTTGGAGCAGCGTAACGTGGAGGTAGAGCGCTGGATAAGACACCGGTAAGGGAGGTGAGTAGGAGTTCTGCGCTGTGTGTCCTTATTGCTCGCTGGTCGGTACTCTTCGTGGGTCACGTGTACATGAGGCAGAGTCATTGCCAACTATGTACAGTGACATTGTCCCCTGATCTGTGCTGTCACCAGTGGAGCTGGCTGAAGCTGTGTAGCAGATCTGTGTGACAGGATAGTGCTGGGAGCAAGCTTGTGACATTAGCACTCAGCTCAGGCTATTTTTTTCTCTTTTAAAGCTTAGCTGCATTGTCTTTATTATTGTAATTCGCATTTTGTTGAAAGTTTCACAGATGCAAAATCTAAATACAGTTTCAGTAGCTATTTATTATGTCTACGGGAAGCAGGCTTCTGACATACTGTTGCAGTAAAGGAAACCTGAGCTGAAAGATTATGGAAACAGTCAGGGACACCTTTTTGCAAAAATGCCACTTACTGACTGTTGTGTTAATCCTCAGCTTCTAAAGGGAGCTGTAGACTTGCATCTTAAAGGGGAACTCCAGGAGGTGTTGATTCAGATTTGCCACCTTGATCGAAAACCATCTACCGTATGTAGAAGGCTGGACTATGAGCAGTTAATTTCATTCTATAAAGGTGGCCATACAGTGCCACATGTCTGCCCAGCGTGGCTAGAAGATTGATCCCTCTCGGATCGAAATCTGATCAGAGAGAAAGTCTTGCCATATACTGAAAATAGATTTTAGCTTGAAATCTATTTAAAATGTGTGGAACTGCAACAGAGCAAGGCAGGTTGATGGTCTTCCCATGTCTCCCTCTTCTAATAATGATACCCTGGGGACCCTGCAGAGTGCTTACAGCAGAGAACACTTACCTGTCCATCAGTGTGTTCCCTCCTGTGTCCCTCTGTCTCCATCCCCACTGGGGTGCCAGTTTGGCGTTAGTCTACTTTAGGGGACCCAGCAGGAAACCTCACAAGAAAAATAAGCCAACATGATTGAGTGGATGGCACCCTCTGGAACTGCTGGGTTTCCAGTAGGTTGTAGTAAACTATGCCCACTCTATTTGGCCAGTCACAACGCTTTGTGCTGTAAGAAGGCACTGTGATTGTTCCCTATGAGGTTAGTGGAGCCCCTAAAGTAGACTATCGCTGCCTGTTCTCTGTGACCTGGGGGCATGTATGCAGTCCTGTAATTTGCCACCGGGTCACTGAGAGCAGGTGGCCAACAGGGAATAAAAACAGAAAAGCAACAGATGGACGCTCCACTGTGAGCACTCTGCATCGAAATGAGGACCTCAAGGGAGGACTATTGAAACTTGAATGGGTCCAGCAGCCAGCTGTTGAGCTACCACTGAGCCCCTCCCCCCCCCCCCTTTCAAGTGAGATCAATAATTCAATTGATATTTGCTTGGAGATTGTATAAACGCTCTCTAGGCTCTGCATGTACCTGACTATTGTATTCTATAAAAAGTATATTCAGTACCACTACATCTTCATTCTATAAGCCTATAGAACCTAAATGCCACAGGGCTACATTGGCTACACTAGCTAGTATTGGCTGGAAATCAATCGAAATTATGATCAGGTGGCCAGGTTGAGACATTGAGCTCCTGCAGATTCAATCTCCGTGATCAAATCTGACCGGAAAATTCGATTAGTGTATATGCCTTTCTGAGATAACTCGGTTTGCATTAGAGGGAGGAAGCAGTGCAAGGATGCAAGCAGACCATCTGCTCATACTGAGCTGGAATGGACAGGAACTGGAAGGGCTGAGACACTGCAGAGCGCTTTTTGATCCATTTTAATTTTTGAAAACACACTCTCATTGACTTACATAAAAATCGCAGCAAAATTGCAGCTCGTCACCGCGATTTTAATGTAAGTCAGTTCTGGTTGAACTCGATGGACATGTATGTTTTTTTTTGTTTTTTTTCAAACCCAAATAACTGTAACTATGAGCGTGTTTTTACCAACTTATACAGATGTCTCAGCCCAAAGTGTGGCTTTCTGAGGAATGGCATAGAACACAAAATGTGCATATAATCCTGATTCAGAAATTCTTTAAGGCGGGAGTTGCATTTGTTGCCATCGCAGTTGTTTTTCTGCAATGCAAAATCACAAGTAATACTTTCTTATGGCGTTTAAAACAGAAAAAAGATACAACCTGCACTACTTTTCCACACTTTTTTTTTCATTGCACACAAAAAGGGCAAAGTAAAGGTGGCCATATATCTATCGACTTGGTGGCCAATTGACCATCTCAATTAATAACTATTATCAAATTGGATGAATATGTGTGGTGGTAACAGTGAGCGGTATCGCGACAAAGCCTTCAGCCCTGTTCCCCCCCCCCCCCCCCCCGATGTCAAATGGGCCTGCCCAGTGCACTATACCTGTCTATGTCTGCTTTCGGCTCTGTGCTCTGTCCGCACATGCACTGTGGAGGCAGAATAGAGGCAGATCACCTGGCCTACATATTTGTTTATCCTCCATGTTCCTTTCACTATGTCTCTTATGGGAGCTTCTGCTGTATGTATCTTTACAGTGACCATTCTCTTTTTGTTTTGGTTTTTCTTCTTCTTCTAGTGGTTAGTGCCATGGTTATGAAGGCTTCCATGGAAGATGATGATTCAGGATGGGAACTTTCCATGCAAGACAAGATGGGGAAGAGCAATGCCAACTGGATAGACATCACCCAGGAATTCAGAGATGCCTGTAGTGGTAATTGGACTTCCTATAATAAATATACTATTTCTTCTAAGGTTGTCTGAATTTTCCTTTAATATAACTTGAAAATAATTTTGCAGTAAATACCTATTTTGATTTGATTTATAATCCTCTTTGAAAACATACAGAGGAGTTAATTGGCTTGCCCCTAAAAATATTGTCCCTAGACTATGGTACATACACTACACAATAAATACATAAATGTATGACTGTGGTAAGGATTAGATTGTTAGCCCCTCCGAGGGACAGTTAAAGGAGTCGTCAGGCAAAAAAATAAAAAAGTGTTTCACTTACCTGGGGCTTCTACCAGCCCTATGCAGCCATCCTGTGCCCTTGTAGTCACTCACTGCTGCTCTGGTCCCCCTACGTCAGCTCGTTTTAGTTTTTGCCGACCTCGGGGTCGGCGGGCCGCATTGCGTATATTTTTTCCGCATTCCCGCTGGTGCAGGAATGTTAACGCATACTTTTTTACGCGTTAGAGTTTCAACGCGTAAAATTTTATGCGTTGAACCGCTAATGCGTAAAATGTATGCGTTAATGTTCCTGCACCAGCGGGAATGCGTAAAAATGTACACAATGCAGCCCGCCGACCCTGAGGTCGGCAAAAACTAAACGAGCTGACGGCGGGGGACTGGAGCAGCAGTGAGTGACTACAAGGGCACAGGATGGCTGCATGGGGCTGGTAGAAGCCCCAGGTAAGTGAAACTCCTTTTTTTTTTTTTTTTTTTTTTGCCTGACGGCTCCTTTAAGTGACAAGACATTTTGCGCTGTACAGTGCTGCAGAAGAGACATCTGTGAGATTTTTGCTCTTCTAACACTCTCCTGAACTCCCAGCCAAATGGTTTGCCATGTTGATACCATTTACTGGGTTTTGAATGGCCGTAGCCTCATGTTACTACTTTGTGTCATAGTTTTCCCTTGTTGAGTCTTGATTTGCACAGGATTAGCCCATGGCAAATGCAGAAATCAAGATACAAGGATCATATTTTAAAATTATATAAACATTATGGTCAATCATAGGACGGGGTCCCAGTTAGGGAATCAAGACTCTTTCACAGTCAGCTCCCTATACAGTAGTAAGCTTTTGTGATTACAAATATAATAATATATATGTAAACAAATCTCTGATGTAGGGCGGAAGCGGCGGTAGAACAGAAACCCATAGCATTGCAGTGCAAAGCTTAGGATTCTATCAATCTTCAATCGATTTTATGATTTAATCTATTGAAAATTCATGTGCTGTATGTGGTACGTCAGTCTGTGTGTATGGCCACTTTTACATGCAAACATCCAATCAGCTGCTGAGAAACAAAAGAAACGGGATGTTTGTTTCACATGACCTGTTCAGTGAAGTAGTAAAGGTTTTACCACAAGTCACAATTTTGTAGCTTTGCAAGCACATTTTTAGTCTAGGTATATCCTTGCTTCTTCATCTTTATGTTTTACGAATAGACTCACAACTTCTTTATTACGATTCCTAGAGATTTGTTTTTATTTTTTTTTCTATATAAGGGCTAGTTCACAGTGCTCAGTTGCATTGCAGAATAAGTCTGCATGCCAACTCACTGCCCATACAAAATTCTATTGGCTTGTTCACAGTACTGCGTTGAAACGGATAGCATTATTCTAACTCACTGCATGCAGGATTTGTATTAAAGTCTATGTCCAGTCTCCATTGCCGTTCACACTCATTATAATGTGTGTTATACAACTGACTACTGCGAACCTAGCCTAAGAATAAACATTTTCAGAAGGATTGGATAATCATAACCAAGAATACTTTGTTCCTTATAGCAGACCTCCAGTGTAAATGAAAGTTAATGTTAGGGGCAATAACTTTATATGTTTTAATGAATTAGGATAGCTACAATTTTCTTCATTCACCCACTCCACTCATTCTATGCCATGTAAGGAGAAAGCCTTGCCCCGTCATGCAATTCTGGAGGCTGGGTTACCCTCTCCACAGCCCATCCTCTAGCTCACTATGAGGAGAGAGGAAATCTTATGTGATTAGGCTTTGGCTACAGAGCTGGTAGCTGGCTACAAAGCTGGAGGCTGGGCTGTGGAGGTAACCCAGCCTTCAGAAAAAAATGCCATGGTGTTATTGTGGGGCCTTCTTCTTATATGGCATAGCATCAGCGGAGTGGGTAAGTAAAGAAAATTGCAGCTATTGTCATTCATTATAACATATAAAATGAGTGTCTCTAGCACTAACTTCAATTTGCACTGGAGGGGATGGGAGTTGTACATGTGCAAAACTGCCAAGATGACAGTCGGTCTGGGGCAGCAGATGGCTCTCATCCGGACAATGAATGGCTAAATAATGTAGGGAACATGGGGTGTTGATGCACTAAACTTTGGTCATATTGCTGTACGCAGACGGTGCACTGCAATACTGCCTTTCCTACGGGAAGCGTGTACAATGAGTTCCGCTATTAGCCTGACCCGCGGTACTTCAGCAGCATGAGCCTTGGTTGCTACGGTAATGCGGATTACAAACATTGGCACATTGCGGTACATTGCTGCCAGTAAGTAACAGTAATATTGTTGTGTGCTGTGTGCGCACAGCAATATTATCGCAGTTTAGTGTATCAACCCTATGGTGTTGGGTAAGGGTTAACCCCAGAGATTTGATGCAGAACTTGCTCTTTTTCGCCACCTATAGGGCTCGTTCACAATGTAGGTGTTTTCGGCCTTTTTTTTTTTTCTTTTTTACACACAGGCGATTTTTAAAATCGCCCACCAAACGCTTGTGCAATGAATGTCTATGAGAAGGTTCATATCAGCGCGGGTTGTGCGCTGTGCAGTCGGCAAATCGGTGCTTGGGCCAGTTTTGGGGTGATTCCGCCTCAATGGAAAGTATAGGAGAAACGCAAAACGCTCACAAAATTGCTTTGTGTAGCGATTGCGTTTGCGGTTTGAAGAATAAATGCATTGTATTTATTCTTTTCCAGGTTAGAGTTCACTTCTTGACTTGCGTCAGGGAGTGAATTAAAAAAATTGCTTGGGAAAAACGCTTAGAAGGGCGCTTTTAACAAAAACACGTTGCACACCCAAGCGCCGGGAAAGGAGAAAAAAATTGCCTCAAAAAAAGGCTAACGCGGACGGACACACAAACGGAACGCAATGTGAGCGAGGCCTTAAATAGCACATAAATAAAAATGGCTTAGTGAAAAGAGAGAGGGGAAAACCTTTTAGGGCTCGTTTCCACTAGTGTGCAGCGAATCATTACTTAGAAGCTACTAGTAAATTGAGCCTGAAAGTATGACGACTTTTTGTCTGTATTTATTTACAGAACTGAAGCTGGGAGAGCTACTTCATGACAAACTGTAAGTTGAGCACCATGGTCCTTTGTGAAGCGTTATGTTTATATACATTAGATTATGAGCAATACTGAGGGACAGTTGGTAACAGTAGTTCTGTAATAAAATAATAATGCGTGTGTGTGGCAATCCACATCCTCCAATAAGATTTCTGTGTGTCATGCTAACTGCCCTAAATGAAGGTTTAATCTGGCTACTTTGTATTGGTACTCATTACTTTTCTGCATTCAAAGTTAATTTTGTACATTTTTCTTTAACATAGCTGAGGATGTGCAGGAAAGCTTATAGTAAATACCATGCGAGAGTAACTTGAAATCCATGACTACTTATTCCTTATTTATTGTTGAATTTCAGCTTTGGCCTTTTTGAAGCTATGTCGGCTATTGAGATGATGGATCCTAAAATGGATGCAGGGATGATTGGAAACCAGGTTAATCGCAAAATCCTGAACTTTGAACAAGCAATTAAGGTCAGTTCTAGTGAATGCAAATTGAGTAGATAATTTCATCTTTTATAAAATTATCTATAATAGAGACTTGTCCAAAAGTTTGGGACAGAAGTCTGGTAACAGCAATCTGGGTATGACTCCATAACCCATAGAAGCAGAGCTGTGGAGTCGGAGTCAAGGAGTCAGAACAATTTTGGGTACCTGGAGTCAGACTCTGTGGTTTCATGAACTGAGGAGTCGGTAGTCAGATGATTTTTGTACCAACTCCACAGCGCTGGTAAGTATTAGACTAAGGATTCAGAGTTGAGGAGTCGGAGCAATTTTGGGTACCTAGAGTCGGACTCTGTGGTTTCATGAACTGAGTCGTTGGAGTCAGATGATTTTAGTACTGACTCCACAGCCCTGCTTGGAAGAATAATAGCTTGATAAAAGGGAACTAAGATGTCTCCTCAGGTAACAATTGGGGCTTTTGCTGTATCAAAAACACCAAAGAACTATAAGTGTGATACAAAATAAAGCTTTGTTGTAATATTAAAAATTGAATAAAAGCAACCCAATGACTTTTGCGTACATATCAAACGCTTAGCTGGTTATCTTGCCATTCTAGAGGCAACACAGTGGAGAAGAGGCAGAGCATACACAGTGTAATCAGAGAGTGAAATGGCTTTGTGACAGAACTTTTTATTTCTATTGCTGTGTGAAATGATTGCGTGAACAGTAACAATCTTGGCAGCCTGAGAGGGAACTGTGCTAGGATAGTATGACTCTCTGCCCATATTCTTGCCCTCTGTGAAGGTAAAAAACCCCAATTGATGGAAATTGTAGTCCAGTACATGAGCCAGAGCTGCAATGCTCTATCCTTTATCAAAAACTGCAAAAGATTGTGAACTTGTAATTATTAGTGATGACTTAATTAATTCCTTAGTAGGCTAATTCCCATATAGTGTGAACTCCTTTTGGTAAGATGACTTCCTAGATATTTCTGTTGAAATCTTGGAAAGCAGAATGATCCGCTGATGAGAGACCAAACGAGTATGTAATCCGCATTCTCTAGTCAGTTGACCCTTGCTGAACTCAGCAGCTAGACTGTGTGAACCTTCCGCCTTGTGGTATCCTTTAGCTTGCCATGCTGATGTGCTTTGAGTCCTATGGGAGAAAAGCGCTTTACAAATGTTATTTGTTGTTGTTGTTGTTGTTGTTGTTGTAGCTCTATAGTTGACTGCACACTCCCATAAGAATCTTAGTTGATTAAATAGACTAGCTGGAAGTTGCAAATTGGTAGTTCACCCAGTGCATCTGTATTACCTGTAATGCCATCTTTTGAAATGTTGGATCCAGCAATGATCGCCTAATAATGTACATTTCATACCCAAATTCACTTAGAGCCATATTGCTGAATGCTGTTGGTAGAGCAGTTTTTTATAGATGCTATCTGTAGATTTGATTCTATTTATTAAACAGTATTTTTGGTGCCATTTTGATTTAGGAGATGGGATAACAGGCCTGAAGCTACTTTCTAATGTTCTCTTGCGAGTTACAGCAGATTTCTGACTGGATAAACTGCACACAGATACCATGCCTTTTTGGTTTCTCTCAGGAACATCTACTGTTCTGTTGTTTTTTTGTTTTTTCTCCTGCTCTGCTTTCTGAGTAAACTTTATTTAAAGTCAATGGGAACCGATTAAGTAAAAGAAAATCCAGATACTTAAGGAGATTCCTAATGAGCCTTTCCTCTCCCGGTGCCCTTTCCAGCGCTGGTTCCCCCGTAGCAGTATTTGACTAAATTGGTCAAATACTGCTATTTCCGCTGCCGAAGGGAGGCTTCGGGAGCCCAAGTGCTCCTGAAGACAGGCCGCTCCAGACTGCACGAGGGCCCTCTATTGTGTACTCGCATTGTGCGCAGTATGTAGCCACCTGTCTTCTGGAGGACTCAGCTCCCGAATTTGAACGGAGGAGCTGCCGCTGCGATGAGGACAGCGGGAGAGGGGAGGCTCATTAGGACCATGAACCTTCCCTCTCATTAGATAAGTAGCTGGCTTTTTTTTTTAATTAATCGGGGTTCCATTGACTTTAACATTTCCTGGTTAACAGACAGACAACATTGTCACATGACTAGATCAGTGGATAAGCTGTATAAGCGCATACAAGTCATCTCATATCCTAACAATTTTCATACAGTTTTTTTTTTTTTTATAATAACCCTGATTTATTTTATTCAAAGGATGGTACCATAAAAATTAAGGATTTAACATGCCCAGAGCTAATAGGAATTATGGACACTTGCTTCTGTTGTTTGGTGAGTTTAAAAAAAAAACAACGTTTTTACCTGTTATAAATTTAAATTGTAACCTGTCAAAGGACTGGGACTGGTGTACATTTAGGAAAAATAACCTTGGCATGCTACGTAGAGAGCAGTGTTCGTATTCCGGTATCTGAAGCTGGTGGCCATGCACAGGGTACAGGGGTATATCACTCATTACAAATGAAGAGGAGACTGCCTCTAATTGTTGTGTGTTTAGACTTAATAGAAGATGCAGACAACCCTTATCTTTGAAATAAAATTATGCACAGGTTCTCAGATTGTATAAGTGCGGTGCAATGCCTTATTATATATTGTATTTTATGAACATGTCAACCTTCCAAAAGAACAAAGAGGGCACATACTAATGCCTGGTTCACTATGGCGTTAAAACTCGCTCCGTTCACCTAATGGATGCAAATGGATCCACTGTTTACCTATGGATCCGTTCAAATGGATCCATTCCGCACGAAATGCTGAACGGAACACAAGTTTTCTGCTGCACCAATTTTTCCGGACGTTCAGCGGAACGGAAGCTGAAGCTCTGCATTGGGGACAATGGGAAACGGAAGTTTTCTTCACGCTAGAGAAGAAACTGATCATTCTAAGGGGCAAAATACACTTTGGGGGTGAGGGTCTGGGGGGGGGGATGTGGGGAAACGGAACTGCTGCAGCGGAACAAAAACTGAGTGAAAACGGATCTGATCGACCAGTGATCAGATCCGTTTTCATGGATCCGTTTGCCACTGTAAAGGTACCCATACACTCGTCAGATTAGCAGCAGATAGATCATCAGATGGAATTCTTATCTATCTGATGTGTAAAAGGAACATTTTTTACTAGAATAGAATTCCAATAGATTTCAGTTTGAAATCTATTGAAAAACGATCTGATGCCATTTTTTCGCCATCAGATTTCCATTAGGGCCAATGCAAACTGATAAGCAATCTCATCAGATCGACCTAAATTTTCCACACTGCTAGTTCAATGGAAATCCATCAAAATCGGCCGTCGATTGGGCAACCGATTTGCGATCGATCGATTGATCTGGATCGATCGATCGGCCAGAAAATCGGCTGAGTGTATGGGCCCCTTAACACAAGTGTGAAACGGAACTTACAAGTACTGTAATTAAGAAGTTGAATATCTGCCTCAAGGTACCAAATACATTATATAGCTTATTAAACTTATTTTCTATTCAAAATATCTCATAAGGCAGCTGTTTTAGTGGTGCATGGGTTTGTTAGCCCTTTAAAATTGTCTTTATTTTCATATGAATGTGACCTGCAGTAAACAGGTTTTAAATGTAGATGAAGAAAACCTAGTTAAACAAACTAATAATTATTATATTTGGATGTGTATTAATTGAAAAAAAAAATCCAATAACATATCTCCATGTGGCAAAATGACGTGAATCGTGGTGTCCGTATTTATTGTGACCCCCTTGTTTAATGCAAATAAACCTTTGCAGTAAGGGCTGGTTCACACTTGGGTGCTTTTCAGCAGTGTTTCAGCACTTTGCGATCCACAAAGCGCTTTGACAATGTACCCCTAAGGGACGAGGCTCGCTGCAGCATTTCCGTTGTATGAATTGCAAACGCGCTGTATGCAGTATTTCGGGAATGATCGCGATGTGTGTCTCGCACCCATGAACAAGAATCGCAAAGCACAATCGCTGGTATAAACCTTGTGATCCGAGAGTGTGAACTCAGTGTTGATCAGTCAAGCAGCACTGGTGAAACATGTAATTGTTGGGCTTACACAGCAAGTTATTACTGTGCACAGTCATGTAGGAAAGCTACCCCTAGTCAACTTTTAAAAGGGGATTTCTCATGAGGTTTGGAATAGGTGGGGATTTTTTTTATATGGTGCCAGTGCATTTTCCTTCATGCCTGCTTCCAGGGAGTTAAATCTAACCTATCAACGTCTGTAACTGCTGATTAGTTCAGGGGTGTCAAACTCGATCACGTAAGGGGCCAAAATCTAAAACCTAGTCTAAGTTGTGGGCCAAATTGTTTAAGATTTAACATTTATTGAACACTCACAAACTAAGAGGCCTAATTACAGCATCCATGGGGGGTCCCTCTCCTCCTCCTTCCGTTAAGTGGAGCAGTTTAATATTTATTTGTTCCAGGGCTGCTTCAGGTCTCCTCTGATCTTCCTGAAAGTCACATGCTCTATGCTTTATATCTTTTAATCTAAATGCATGTCACATGTTCTGAAGCTTTAGATATGGAAGTGTTCAGCTGCCAGGAAGAACTGAAGAGACCCAACGTATCGCTGGAGCAGGAAAATATTACACTGCTCTGGGGCCCCATGATAAATTTGCAAGAGGGCCCCATGGGTTGTTTCTGCACCCCGGCTCAAACTGACACTGTTACAACCAGAAGCACTGTCACGTGTGCGCTGCTCTGGATGGGAACAGAGTGATATGTCGTTCTTTCACTGCTCACAGTGGTGCACATTTAAAGCTCTCCAGGGCCACATAAAATGGAAGGGAGGGCTTGAGTTTGACACCTGTGAATTAATCAGATGCCAGCTATTTGTTTGAAGATGCTAGTTTTATATTGACTCACTTTCTGTTTGCTTTCTTTTTGCTTCCAGTATAGTACAGTAGACAGTAGAATTATGCATGCTAAGAGATGTATTTTCTCCTCACTAATCCAGACAAATAATCCAGACACATTTTGAAGTATGAAAAATGTATGATTTTGCTTTTTCATAGATAACTTGGCTTGAAGGTCACTCATTGGCTCAGACAGTTTTCACTTGCCTATATGTTCATAATCCAGACCTCATAGAAGACCCAGCTATGAAAGCATTTGCACTAGGCATCCTCAAGATATGCGACATTTCCAGAGAAAAAGTCAACAAAGCTGCTGTGTTTGAAGAGGTATATGTTATATACTAGCTGAATGACCAATGTGTGTTTACATATGAAGACCCTTAAAGTGGATCCGAGATAACCTTTTACTCATTGCATAATTGTGTTCCTTTCATATAGTTTATAGGGCATTCCTCAAGCCAAATACTTTTTTTTTTATTTTGTTTTAATTCCCTAATTCCCTATAAACTAAACAAGCCTCTTGGCACTCATTCCCAGGTAGCAAGGGCTTATGGGAGCTCAGTCTGGGTAGGAGGAGGAGGTTACTAGCCAGAGATTTCAGAGGGAGGAGGGGGGGGGGGGGAGGATGAAACTTTCCACAGGCTGAGAGCTGGAGATGCTATCAACTTGCCTCAGTGTAGTGTGACAAACAGAACATGGCTGCCGTCGTATCACAGCAATATATAATCATACACTTTTGAAGCTGGTTGCAGCTAGATTTGCTGTGTAAACTATCTAAACTTTAGTTAAGATATATAGACAAGTTACTTGTTATAGTTACTATTTCATCTCGAATCCGCTTTAACTAATCTATAGTTGTTGTATCCTCTAGGAAGACTTCCAGTCCATGACATATGGATTTAAAATGGCCAATAGTGTGACAGATCTCAGAGTTACAGGTAATCTGTATGCTTTGTTTTCTGTTGGAGTTCTTATAGCATGTCACTTTTCCTGGACTCTTGGTGACTCTAATTTTCTCTTTAGGGATGTTAAAAGATGTTGAAGATGATTTACAGAGGAAAGTAAAGGTATGTGAGACGCATTCTATACACATCCACATAACACTGTAATAACCAGTTCAGCCTGCAGGGAAACATCTGTGCTGGATGCATATCGAGGAATAGGCTCTCTCACTTCCTGCCCTGTCTTGGCAGACAGCAGTTTACACTTACCAGAAGTGTTATGCCTCCCCTACACTTTCACACATTGTGACACAGCTGAGATTTTGGTAGGATAGCTTTGGTCCTTTGGGTAAAAAAGCTAAACCTCAAGGTCTAAAACCTTGCACCTCGGAAGATAAACAGCTGGCCATATACAACAGGCAAACGTCTAGGGACACTTTTTTTTATTAATATTTGTTCTGGAAATATGTAAATGATCAAATAGATGAACTGACACAGGTTCTCTTTTAGAAAAAAAAAACACTTTATACCTCTGATTTCTGATACTAAGGACTAAAGAACAGTCAGTCTGTTTTGCTGACGTCTTTGCGTTCTTTGTGTTACTGAGTTCTCAAACAGAATGCTGTTCACATATTGTACAATTTGTCTTAGATCAGATAAATGATTATAGATTAAAAAAAAATGCTCAGCGCTCACACCACACTTGAATAGTCATATATTATATGATAGAGTCCAACAAAGTCCAGTTCAGCTGCTCCTTACTGATTCCAGTCTTCACTTGCCCACAGTAATAGTAATGTAACATACGCTCACCTACAGTACTGGCTGATTGATTACAGATCAGCAAACTTGTTCATTCTGATGCAGTCACTTGAATATTCGTGCTTCATGCTATGTGGAACCGGTAGGGCGGAGCCTCAGGCGCGACAGGCAAGGAGACGCAGTGGGATGCGGTGATGAGGACGTCTGAGGATTTATATATGCGAATATACAGGGAGTGCAGAATTATTAGGCAAATGATTATTTTGACCACATCATCCTCTTTATGCATGTTGTCTTACTCCAAGCTGTATAGGCTCGAATGCCTACTACCAATTAAGCATATTAGGTGATGTGCATCTCTGTAATGAGAAGGGGTGTGGTCTAATGACATCAACACCCTATATCAGGTGTGCATAATTATTAGGCAACTTCCTTTCCTTTGGCAAAATGGGTCAAAAGAAGGACTTGACAGGCTCAGAAAAGTCAAAAATAGTGAGATATCTTGCAAAAGGATGCAGCACTCTTAAAATTGCAAAGCTTCTGAAGCGTGATCATCGAACAATCAAGCGTTTTATTCAAAATAGTCAACAGGGTCGCAAGAAGCGTGTGGATAAACCAAGGAGCAAAATAACTGCTCATGAACTGAGAAAAGTCAAGAGTGCAGCTGCCAAGATGCCACTTGCCACCAGTTTGGCCATATTTCAGAGCTGCAACATCACTGGAGTGTCCAAAAGCACAAGGTGTGCAATACGACCACCACTGAACAAGACACACAAGCTGAAACGTCAAGACTGGGCCAAGAAATATCTCAAGACTGATTTTTCTAAGGTTTTATGGACTGATGAAATGAGTGAGTCTTGATGGGCCCGTGGCTGGATTGGTAAAGGGCAGAGAGCTCCAGTCCGACTCAGACGCCAGCAAGGTGGAGGTGGAGTACTGGTTTGTTACCAATAAATGCAAGAGACGGCACACAAATGGCTGCAATGATTTTGCTGTATTCGGAACAAGTGCACACTACATGTTACGGATATTACATCCTTCCTCAGGTGTATAACAACAAATGAAGATACAAACAGCATTATATATGTTCAAGGCGAGCCACCACACCCAAACTGTTTGGCTCCGCCCATTCCCTTTAACCCATTGTTCAGTGTCCATACATAAACAACATCTTCACGGTCATAGGGCACTCCAGATCGGCTACCCATAAACAATAAAACAAAACTGACCGTAATCCAGGCACTTCCTGCAATGGACTGCCACTGACCACCTAAAAAAAGACATGCAATCAATAACATGTGTAAATACCAGCAACAATAAAAGTAGTACACGTCATATTAGAGGCAACACACATCATATTAGAACCAGTAGATTTAACTGTGTATACAGCTTTGAACCAACATTATAGAAAGCATTTGAGAGGCAACCTCTCGTTCATGCCTCTCGGGGCTACCACATCAAGCTTATGGATCCATCTGGACTCCTTCTGTTTTAAACTTTTTTCCATATCACCTCCTCTGCTGGATGGATTCATGGATTCCAGAACGCACCATCTCAGTTGCGCTGCACCGTGCCCCATAGCGGCAAAGTGCCTCGCAACTGAGGTGTCATAGCCTTTGCGTTCGCCCTCAGCGTATTTGCTAATGGCTCTTTTGTGCTCCTGTATCCTGGTCCTAACAGGTCTAGTGGTCTCGCCCACATACATAAGCCCGCATGGGCATTTGAGCCCATAAACCACCCAGGGTGTGGAACAGTAGTGTCTCCCCTTAATCTTAATTTTGCGTCCTGTATGTGGGTGACAAACTGCTTCTCCTTTAATAATGCCATTACATACATTACAATTGAGGCACGGATGTGTCCCCTCTTTGCCCATGCTCACCTCATTACGTATAGGGGCAGTATCGGTGTGTCTTACACTGTCTTGGATTGTTCTGCCCCTCCTGATAGCAAACACGGGTTCCTCTTTAAAAAGGGGCCCTAACTCTTTTTATCTGTGCTCAACAGGGGCCAAAATCTGCGAATAGACTGCTTAATCAACTCGGTATTTTTGCCTAAATTGGTAACAAAAGGGATCCCTTTAGTCCCCTTCTTTCTGGTGGAATTCTGCAATAAAGTAGACCTGTCAATGGCTAAAACCTCTTCTCTAACCTTCTCAATTTTAGCAGCATCGTATCCTTTCTGTTTGAACTTCAAACCTATAGATCGACTAGCCCGACAATAATCGTCTTCATTTGTGCATATGCGCCTTGCCCTAAGGAATTGCCCCCTCGGTATGGCCTTTACTACGTGACCGTGATGGTGGCTATCATGACGCAACAAGTTGTTGCGGTCAGTGGGCTTGCGGTACAATTTAGTTACCAGCCTCCCACCCGATGCCTTAATGGAGACATCCAAAAAGTTGACACCCTCCATGGACGTCTCCACAGTGAATTTGATAGTAGAATGCGCCCGGTTTGCTTCGCCAACCATCTCAGAGCCATTCCTTAGGGCCTTTCCACATCAATAAAATGTCGTCTACAAAGCGAAAATATTGCACAATATATTTTCCATATACAGGATTTTTTAAAAACATGGACTGCTCAAGTGATTCCACAAAAATATTAGCTTTAGTTTATTTTCTATTGAACATTTTGGAGTTGACACTCAAATCCAACTATTTTAGGTTCCATGATGACATGTACCTACAGAGGCAGGGAGCGAGCATGGGATCCCCAGCAGCTCCATCTATAGCTAATATTTTTGTGGAATCACTTGAGCAGTCCATGTTTTTAAAAAATCCTGTATATGGAAAATATATTGTGCAATATTTTCGCTTTGTAGACGACATTTTATTGATGTGGAAAGGCCCTAAGGAATTGCTCTTTGAGATGGTTGGCGAAGCAAACCGGGCGCATTCTACTATCAAATTCACTGTGGAGACGTCCATGGAGGGTGTCAACTTTTTGGATGTCTCCATTAAGGCATCGGGTGGGAGGCTGGTAACTAAATTGTATTGCAAGCCCACTGACCGCAACAACTTGTTGCGTCATGATAGCCACCATCACGGTCACGTAGTAAAGGCCATACCGAGGGGGCAATTCCTTAGGGCAAGGCGCATATGCACAAATGAAGACGATTATTGTCGGGCTAGTCGATCTATAGGTTTGAAGTTCAAACAGAAAGGATACGATGCTGCTAAAATTGAGAAGGTTAGAGAAGAGGTTTTAGCCATTGACAGGTCTACTTTATTGCAGAATTCCACCAGAAAGAAGGGGACTAAAGGGATCCCTTTTGTTACCAATTTAGGCAAAAATACTGAGTTGATTAAGCAGTCTATTCGCAGATTTTGGCCCCTGTTGAGCACAGATAAAGAGTTAGGGCCCCTTTTTAAAGAGGAACCCGTGTTTGCTATCAGGAGGGGCAGAACAATCCAAGACAGTGTAAGACACACCGATACTGCCCCTATACGTAATGAGGTGAGCATGGGCAAAGAGGGGACACATCCGTGCCTCAATTGTAATGTATGTAATGGCATTATTAAAGGAGAAGCAGTTTGTCACCCACATACAGGACTTAAGATTAAGGGGAGACACTACTGTTCCACACCCTGGGTGGTTTATGGGCTCAAATGCCCATGCGGGCTTATGTATGTGGGCGAGACCACTAGACCTGTTAGGACCAGGATACAGGAGCACAAAAGAGCCATTAGCAAATACGCTGAGGGCGAACGCAAAGGCTATGACACCTCAGTTGCGAGGCACTTTGCCGCTATGGGGCACGGTGCAGCGCAACTGAGATGGTGCGTTCTGGAATCCATGAATCCATCCAGCAGAGGAGGTGATATGGAAAAAAGTTTAAAACAGAAGGAGTCCAAATGGATCCATAAGCTTGATGTGGTAGCCCCGAGAGGCATGAACGAGAGGTTGCCTCTCAAATGCTTTCTATAATGTTGGTTCAAAGCTGTATACACAGTTAAATCTACTGGTTCTAATATGATGTGTGTTGCCTCTAATATGACGTGTACTACTTTTATTGTTGCTGGTATTTACACATGTTATTGATTGCATGTCTTTTTTTAGGTGGTCAGTGGCAGTCCATTGCAGGAAGTGCCTGGATTACGGTCAGTTTTGTTTTATTGTTTATGGGTAGCCGATCTGGAGTGCCCTATGACCGTGAAGATGTTGTTTATGTATGGACACTGAACAATGGGTTAAAGGGAATGGGCGGAGCCAAACAGTTTGGGTGTGGTGGCTCGCCTTGAACATATATAATGCTGTTTGTATCTTCATTTGTTGTTATACACCTGAGGAAGGATGTAATATCCGTAACATGTAGTGTGCACTTGTTCCGAATACAGCAAAATCATTGCAGCCATTTGTGTGCCGTCTCTTGCATTTATTGGTAATATTCCGAAGCCGTAGGAGCAATCCGGCTGGGACAGGGCACCGGCCAGTTACAGGTCCAGGGGACCCAACACACTAGTTCTCCAGGCATCTACTGTTGGTGGAGTACTGGTTTGGGCTGGTATCATCAAAGATGAGCTTGTGGGGCCTTTTCGGGTTGAGGATGGAGTCAAGCTCAACTCCTAGTCCTACTGCCAGTTTCTGGAAGACACCTTCTTCAAGCAGTGGTACAGGAAGAAGTCTGCATCCTTCAAGAAAAACATGATTTTCATGCAGGACAATGCTCCATCACACGCGTCCAAGTACTTCACAGCGTGGCTGGCAAGAAAAGGGTATAAAAGAAGAAAAACTAATGACATGGCCTCCTTGTTCACCTGATCTGAACCCCATTGAGAACCTGTGGTCCATCATAAAATGTGAGATTTACAAGGAGGGAAACCAGTACACCTCTCTGAACAGTGTCTGGGAGGCTGTAGTTGCTGCTGCACGCAATGTTGATGGTGAACAGATCAAAACACTGACAGAATCCATGGATGGCAGGCTTTTGAGTGTCCTTGCAAAAAAAGGTGGCTATATTGGTCACTGATTTGTTTTTGTTTTGTTTATGAATGTCAGAAATGTATATTTGTGAATGTTGAGATGTTATATTGGTTTCACTGGTAAAAATAATTGAAATGGGTATATATTTGTTTTTTGTTAAGTTGCCTAATAATTATGCACAGTAATAGTCACCTGCACACACAGATATCCCCCTAAAATAGCTAAAACTAAAAACAAACTAAAAACTACTTTCAAAAATATTCAGCTTTGATATTAATGAGTTTTTTTGGGTTCATTGAGAACATGGTTGTTGTTCAATAATAAAATTATTCCTCAAAAATACCACCTGCCTAATAATTCTGCACTCCCTGTATTTTTACTGCACGTGAGTGCACTCTTATGCTTTTATCGGTTTCGTCATAGATGACTCATCAGGGGGTATGATGAGTCCTCTATGACTAAACCGTTAGGGTAGAGCCTCAGGCATGACAGGCAAGGAGATGCAGTGGGATGCGGTGGTGAGGACATCTGAGGATTTATATATGCGCATATGTTTTTACTTCATGTGAGTGCACTCTTATGCTTTTACTATTGAGAATAAAACAGGGTTACACTATAGGAGCTGTGTTTTTAAGATTTTAAGGTATCTGTGTTAGCGACTTTTGGGGTTTGAGGAGACCTGACATTCATAAACAAGCGCTGAAGGCTGGTCTGTTGCAGGATCAGCAACTTTGTCTGGTAAACCTGTATCTTTTACATTGCACACTGGTGGATGCACTGAGATGGGGAAAATGTGGTTGGTGAAGGCAAGAGGTGTATTTTCCATTCTGTTTTTCATTAAGTTCCACACAGGAGGAAGCACGAATATTAAAATGACTGCCTCAGAATGAGCGAGTTTGCTGATCTGTAATCAATCAGCCAGTACTGTTGGTGAGCGTATATTACATTACAATTACTGGGGCATGTGAAGGCTGGAATCACTAAGGAGCAGTTGAACTGGACTTTGTTGGACTCTATTATATGACTATTCAAGTGTGGTGTGAGTGCTGAGCATTTTATGATCTATAATTGTGTTAGGGTGGTGATATCCCCCTTTTTTGTGCAGCGATCCATCTGAGTAGTGTGAACAAGGTGTTTTGTGTGAATTTGGAGGAGCGCTCAAACCACTATTTTAATAATTCACATAAATGATTGCTATTTTCCTGATACTGGTCATTTACCTGGTCCACCATCTTGCACCATTACATATTGGAGAAGATTTCAACAGATTCTCCAACCTTTCAACAATTTTCACCGTGGTGTTATACAACTCAGGCAATGTAAATTTTTGCCACCTAATTCCAGAAAATGCTAAAAAAAAAAGTACAGCCTAAAGGGCAACTGAAGTGAGAGGAATATGGAGGCTGCCATATTATTTTTCATTTTAAGCAATACCTGTTTCCTGGTTATCCTGCTGATCCTCTGGCCTAATACTTTTAGCCATAGACCCTGAACAAGCATGCTGCAGATCAGGTGTTTGTGACATTGTCAGATCTGACTAGATTAGCTGCATGCTTGCTTCTTGTGTTATTTAGACACCACTGCAGCCGAATAGATCAGCATGGGTGCCAGGCAACTGGTATTGTTTAAAAGAAAATAAATAGGACAGCCTTCATATTTTTCTCACTTCAGTTTTCCTTTTAGTAACTCAACCTTTGTATATATTAACCATTTATGCCGTCTGGACGTGATTGTCACGTCCAGGCGGCTGCTGTAGCGCTGCTGCGTGCTCCCGCGTGCGCATGGGTTGTCCCCCATTAGCCCGGAGATCAATGAATGGGAACTTAGTTCCCATTCATTGATCTAAGTATGGTCTAAGTTCCCGGTAGAAAGACCGATGGCTTCTCATCAGAAGCCACTGTCTTTCTGACTAAAAAAAAAAGTTTCCCGTTCTCCATATGCTTCCCGAAAGTGAGCACTTTGCTTCCAGGGCTAAAGTAAAAAAAAATGTAACTGTAGTAAATAGTAAAACTACATCTACATACATTTTTTAATAAAATAAACCCACATTATTACATTTAAAATTAACTGTTTACATCCCACGCCTAAAATTACTCAAATAAAAAATGTTATGGAAAAAAAAAATTAACCTCCTGAGCGTTACAACGCTCAGGTTTTGTTACTTTTTGCCTGATTTTTTTTTTTTTTTTTTTATAAAAGTGCCAATTGTCTGTAAATCCTCTAGCTAGCACTAGGCTAGCTAGAAGAAGTCTCCGGCACCCCCCGATCGCTGCCGCTCCCCTGTTTATACATTACCCAGCCTGGATCCAGCGATCGGCGTAGCCTCCCTGGACAGCTCCGGTTTTCACGTTGGGGAGGATCGCAGATGATCGTTGCCGACGTCATGCGCAAACCCGATCTTCCCCATAGAGAGACTGGAGCTGTGCCGGGAGGCTGCGCGATCGCTGGATCCAGGGGGGGTAATGTATAAACGGGGGGGATCTAGGGGTGCCGGACACTTAATAGCTAGACTACTGCTAGCTAGAGGATTTACAGACATTTTGCACTTTTGTTTATGGGGGACTCCTGGGGCCACAGAGCGGTATGCCCGACGCAGTGTCGGGCATACTGCTAAGGAGGTTAAAAACAAAAAAAGCAAAAACGTAAATGGTTACCTAAGGGTCTGAACTTTTTTATTTTGCATGTGAAGAGGGTATATTACAAACATTTTTGAAATTCTAAGCTTGTAAATTGTGATGGACGCAAAACTGAAAAAATGCACCTTTATTTCCAAATAAAATATTGGCGCCATACATTGTGAGAGGGACATAATTTAAATAGGTAGTGTAATAACCGGGACAAATGGGCAAATAAAATACATAGGTTTTAACTATGGTAGCATGTATTATTTTAAAGCTATAATGGCTGAAAACTGAGAAATGATTTTTTTTTCCTTTTTTTTTCTTAATATTCCTGTGAAAATGCATATAGAAAAAAATAACTCTTAGCAAAATGTACCACCCAAGGAAAGCCTAATTGGTGGGCGAAAAAACAAGATATAGATCAATTCATTGTGATAATTAGTGATAAAGTTATTGGCGAATTAATGGGAGGTGAAAATTGCTCTGCATAAGGTGAAAAATACCCGCGGGCTGAAATGGTTAATGGGTTGTATGCCACCTTTACATTTTGTGAGGCATTCCGTACATTTTCTATTTGGCTGCTTAAAAAGTTAGTTGTGTATAAATCATGTATTTTTGCTGATTGTTGTTCTAGAGCACAAGAAGTCGACAAGGAGAAGCAAGGGACCCAGAGGTAGAACTTGAGGTAAAATAATGAAATGCTATACGTATACTTGATTTGCAGTTACATGTCTTTGGGGTTTGGTCCACGGCAGTTTCTAGGCTATATAGCTCCCAGGGTGAGGATCAATAAATTGCCCATATTGGGAGCCAGTGGGGTACATTTTAAAAAGGCACCTGTTTAAAAAGGTGCAGAATAGCAGTAGTAGAATATCGGTAAATTTACCACGATTTAAATAAAAATTCATATCAAATAAAATTAACCCTTCAGCATATTTTAGCCAATAGCTTCCTTTGCATGAAAGCAGGGACTAAAACACATGCACTGTCTCCAATCTCTTCTGCATAAAAACTGGAACTGTGTTGCTGTATTTTGTCGTCTGTATCTTGCATGTGGGTGACCAACTCTCGGCAAGTGTGCAGCCCAGCCTCCCCTCTGAAAGAGACCTTACTTGCACTTTACAGCGGTTTTCACGTGACTCTGATACTTCCTCTTTTCGGCTTTGGGAGGAGGAAGTATAGAGTCATGGGAAACACGCCATGAAGCGCAAGTAAGTGAACTCCCTTTGACCCTGTCCACAGGTTCAGTGCTGAATGGTGCTGAAGTGTGGTGTAAGGGTACGTACAGACATACGATAACGATCGTTCGTTCTGACTGACGAACGATGTTAAAGGAGGTATCGGCCGATGATCGTTTGAAGAAAGGCTACTTTGAACATCGTTCGTGTACGAACGATCTTGGAACGAGCGTTGCGTGCGCAACATAATGTATAAACTGATTTCAAACACAAGTGTCAAAAAGAACTGTTTGAGCATGTGCAAAGCTTTGAGAACGAACGATCAACGACCGATCGTTGTACAGACATTACTTTTTGAACGATGGTCGTTGGAAAAGATCTGGCAGAATGGATCGTTCTTTACCAACGACATATCTCGTTGGTCGGTCGTTTTAATGATCGTTTGTGCACTTTTTACAAACGATCGTCGGCCAATGCTGTCGGTAACGATCGTTTCAAACGACTATAGTCGCATGTCTGTACGCACCCTAAGGGTGAATGTGATGTTTTGAATTGGAACACCAACACTAATTGTTAGCAGGATGCAAACATGTAACTTATGCTGCATACACACTTGAGATAAAAGTCTTTGGAAAAGGCAAGATCACAGACCAATCTTACCCCCTTCCATGTAGTATGAGAGCCATACTCTACACAGTCTATTCTATGGAGCTGCACTCCCCATCAGATAAAATCTTTTACAAGATGCTGCACACAAAGATGCCCGTACACATTCAAAAGATCATTATCTGCAAAAGATCTCTTCCTGCAAAAGATCCATTCCTGCAAAATGCATTCATAGTCTATGAGATCTGCAGATCCTCATACACACCTTGTTTAACAGGCAATCATCTGCAGATCAGATCCACCAGGATGGATTTTCAGATCTGCAGATGATTGCCAGATATGCAGATGAAGTCTGTTAAACAAGGTGTGTATGATGATCTGCAGATCTCATAGACTATGAATGCATTTTGCAGGAATGGATCTTTTGTAGGAACAGATCTTTTGCAGATAATGATCTTTTGAATGTGTACGGGCATCTTTGTGTGCAGCATCCTGCAAAGATTTTATCTGATGGGGAGTGCAGCTCCATAGCATAGACTGTGTAGAGTATGGCTCTCATACTACATGGAAGGGGGTAAAATTGGTCTGTGATCTTGCCTTTTCCAAAGACTTTTATCTCAAGTGTGTATGCAGCATTAGTGTCTAGAGGGTGCTGTTGCACTGCCGCTAGCTGATAAGTTGTCAGTTGCTTTTCAGTTAGCAAGGGTTGTCACCACTCCCTTAAAGAGGAACTCCAGTGAAAATAATGTAATAAAAAAAGTGCTTCATTTTTACAATAATTATGTATACATGATTTAGTCAGTGTTTGCTCATTGTAAAATCTTTCCTCTCCCAGATTCACATTCTGACTTGTATTACATGGAGACATTGTTACTGTGGGCAGATTATGGAGCTGTTTCTAGCTGGTCTGGCTTTAACAGACAGCTATTTCCTGTCTGAACATTGTTACATTGTGACAGTTTGCCCAGAGTACCGTACGGTACCAGAGCCTCTTGTGGGAGGGGTTTCAGCACAAAATCAGTCATACAGCGCCCCCTGATGGTCTGTTTGTGAAAATCATTATTTTTCTCATGTAAAAGTGGGTATCAGCTACTGATTGGGATAAAGTTCAATTCTTGGTCGGAGTTTCTCTTTAAAGAAAACCTGTACTGAAAATAAAAGTCAAAATAGGCATACACAAGTCATACTTACCTTCCATGTAGTCTACTCCTCAGTGTCTTTCTCCATTCCTCTATTTGTTCACTATGATCAAGGGAATTTTCCGTCCTCCATTTTGAAAATAGCCATTACCCCATAACAGCTTTCTGGTCAGCACACCGTTAAACTGTGACATCGCTTACTTGAGCCATAGGGAAACATGGACATTGCCTGGTACATCAGTTTTCCTCTCAGCTATAACTGACAGCAACTGATATTTTACTGACAGCAACTGATATATTTCAGATCTGACAAAATATTGTCAGAACTGGAAGGGATCATTGTCAGAAGAAAATGGTGCGCTTCTGAGAGGAACTGATGGCAAGGTAACTCTGTAATTTACATTTGAAGTTACCTCATGTGTTTATTTTAAATATTTTTACTCAGTACAGGTTCTCTTTAACTAGTGATTGTATTACTAGTTTGAAGAGTGTCTGCCAACCAGGATGGTCAGGAGGCTAAGAAATTTTGATTTAGTTAATTTACTTTAATGTCTGTTGTTTTATGATGTTTTCTTTTTCTCAGCACCTGCAATGTTTAGCAGTGTTTAGTAGAGTGAAGTTTACCCGAATTCTACTGACTGTTCTTATAGCATTTACTAAGAAAGAAGTAAGTATGGTTTCTCACTCAATCTACAATATTACTAGATGCTTTCATAGCACTGACCACAGTAAACATTTTTTTTAATAGACAAGCGCAGTGGTAGAAGCCTCAAAGCTTATAGGCCAAGCCACTGACCTCCTAGCTGCTATCCAGAACTCCCTTTCACTTGGCATCCAAGCACAGAATGACACAACAAAAGGCGGTAAGAATCTTCTAGCAGTTAGGTTTAGCAATGAGTACAAATTGTATGCAGGTATGGAATTGCAGAAGATCTAATTGGCAGGAAGTGTATTTGATTTACCAATCTACATACAATTTGCCATTCATTTGCTTTTTTCTTTATTTGGCATCTGCAATTATGTTATTTCTGCTCATGTAAGATAACCTGTTCTAAATATTACAAGAAGCAGGTAATAGTTAATGAGGATAGAATCTGACACATTTCTCTTATTGTTTGACAGTCTTCACACTGGTTAAAAGAGAGGGTCAATGAGATGCTAATTATTCTGAATTTATGCACATTTTATGCTAATTTCATACACATTCATGCTGCTTGGAATTGGGCCAATCAAGTACAGCAGTATGCTGTGTATCACAGTTCATCTTAATTCATTCTAGGACCGTCAGAACACTAATCAATTGCTGATGGGTGCTGTGCATTACTGTAGTCTAACATCTCTCTAATACAGTAAAATCACCTAACTTCAGTACACTTCAATCAGAATTTGACTATATCTGACCTAATTCATCATACATTGTATATTTATACAGGCTCATGGCTGGGAATTGAGATGACTGTCAGTTTACTATAACGAGATTCTACTGTACTGCTAAATACAGTGTATGTATAACAGCCATGTAGGTGTCTTAACCAATGAACGATATTCCGTGTCTTAAAAACACAGTTCCTGAAGTTTGCCAACATTCCTAAATAGGTTGAACAATATAAACTTTATTCACCTATGTTTAAAGCACTTAATTGCAAAGGTTTGGGGTCATGCAAGGACCCATTTTTAGAAGCACAATGGGGCAAATTTATCAAAATGAGTCAGTAAATGTTTGTTCTGGGAACCTGCTCCACCTTTGCATCAGTTTTGCACCCATTTTTGCTTGGAATGGTTTTGATAAGTGTGGTCCACTGTACCTTGATGAAGGAATTTTTTTTCAGCTTATGTGTAAATTAAGTTTAGAGTACTTTCCCTCTTACTGAGCACTTGTTAACTAGTACTTGGACTGTTATGCATGATTTTGCACCCTTAGTACATTAAAAAGACAGATCTGTTTTTGTGCAATCTTAATGTAAAGCAAACCCGAAGCAAAAATAAACTTATGAGATAATGAATTGTATGTGCTAGATCAGTCTCATATTGTTCGTTATAGGAAGAATTCAAAGACGTCAGTTATCTATGCAAAAGAGCTTCTCTGAGATATTCGACTCATTTGGTTCAAATACAGTCCTGTTTTCTGAAGCACTTAGGCCAGGTCCACAATATAAGCGTTTTTGTAAGCGTTTGTGTTTAATTGGTGGTTGCTGAATGTTTGTTAAAAAATCGCTCCCATTCACTTTCATGAAAATCACGGTAAAAATCACAGCGATTGCTGCAAACGCGTACGCAAAAAACGTACGTGATTGTGACGATTTTTACCGTGATTTTTTATGAAAGTGAATTGGAGTGATTTTTTTTTCCCCAAGCGCTAATTAGACGCAAATGCTTACAAAAGTGCTTATAGTGTGCAGTGTTCTCCCCAGGGCCAATTAGGTGGGCGGACCACCCGGCTGTTTTCAGACACCGCCCAGCTGTTGTCATTCACCCACCAGCTGCAAAAAAAGCCCAGGCAGGAGCGCTCCATTGCCTGCTAGCAATCAGCGTCCAGCTCTCGCACAATAGGGAGAGCTGACGCTGTACACTGCAGGAGTGCTCCTCTGCCTGTCACCTCACGCTGTCTGGTGGAGCGGGGATTGGCTGGGCGAGTTGTAAGGGGCGGCACCATGTACGTCATCTAGCTGGAAACGTCTGCTCAGTCTCTCCCTCCCGCTCTCCAATGAAACAGGCTTTATTTTATGCTGGCAGCTCTCTGGCCAATGGAAAGAGAGGCAGCCAAGCAAGCACACCCACACATCTTTCTCAGCAGCCTGCAGAAGTCATGAGAGGAGAGAGACCATGTGCCTTTGTGCCGCAATCAGGGACAGTCAGTCAGGTGTGACTCCTTCATTCTCCATCTCTGCAGACAGCAGATAACAACCATGCTGTTTAGATAAGGAGCTGCTGGTCTAATCCAGCTAGGAGAGGTGATATAACTTCAGAGCTCAGTTGTTTGCTGTCTTTTGTTTAAGTTCAGTTTGCAGGAACAAAGTGGACCTGAACTCTTGCATACAAGGAAAACAGTGAAATGTACCCTGCATGTATTTATAGAGTCTGGCCTGGCTAATTACTCCTCTTGTCTAATCACAATTTGTAATTTTATTTCTCCCCTGTGTCACCTAACTGCTATGGCAGATAAACTCATTTGAAAGCACAGGATCTTAACAATATGTCTTTCTTGAAAGAAGACATAGAAGTAGAAACAGTACAGATTTATTGTACAATTTGTATCGGCTGTAACAATGAAATGTCTTCCATTAAAGTGTATTATGTTGTTGCTTATCTTTAAGGCCTGAAACACACCAGAGGAGTTTTTCTGAGCGTTTTGAGTTTTTAAATCTGCTGCTAATGTTATCCTATGTGTCTGTGCACACTGGAGCAATGAGGTTTTGTAAAAAACCCCATAGCATTACATTGGGAAGAGCTTTTAGAGGTTTCAAAAGCTCTTCCCAATGTAATGCTATGGTTTTTTTTACAAAACCTCATTGCTCCAGTGTGCACAGACACATAGGATAACATTAGCAGCAGATTTAAAAACTCAAAACGCTCAGAAAAACTCCTCTGGTGTGCACCAGGCCTTAGAGAGGAAAGGAAGTTCTGAGTGCTAGTCTGCTTCAAAAGAACCTGAGCACCATAATCTGAAATACTTTCTCCCTAATGCTAGGTACACACGATGCAATTTTCTGACAGATTTACTGTCTGATGGACTATTTCCAACATGTTCAATCTGATTTCTGATCACATTTCCGCTCGATTTCCCATACAACGGAAAATCGATTGAAAATCAGATTAAACATGTTGGAAATAGTCCATCAGACAGTAAATCTGTCAGAAAATTGCATCATGTGTACCTAGCAGGTACATCGGCTCGTCTCCTCATCCTACCCCTATGCTGTAAGCAGAGTTGCACTTGTCTTGCACTTCCCCGTTGCACGCCACCCGGCTACTCTTTCATGCCACCCGGCTGGAAAAACATCCTGGGGAGAACACTGGTGTGGACCCGGCCTTAAAGGGAACCTAAACTGAGAGAGATATGGATGTTTCCTTTTAAACAATACCAGTTGCCTGGCAGTACTGCTGATCTCTTTGGCTGCAGTGGTGGTGGAATCACACACCTGAAACAAGCACGCAGCTAATCCAGTCTGACTTCACTCAGAGCACCTGATCTGCATGCATGCTTGTTCAGGGGGCTGTAGATAAAAGTATTAGAGACACAGGATCAGTAGGAGAGTCAGGCAACTGGTATTATTTTAACCACTTCCCAACTGAGGGGTTTTACCCCCTGACCACCAGAGCAATTTTCACCTTTCAGCGCTCCTTCCATTCATTCGTCTATAATTTTATCATTACTTATCGCAATGAAATGAACTATATCTTGTTTTTTTCGCCACCAATTAGGCTTTCTTTAGGTGGGACATTATGCCAAGAATAATTTTATTCTAAATGTGTTTTAATGGGAAAATAGGAAAAAATGTGGGAAAAAATGTATTATTTTTCAGTTTTCGGCCTTTATAGTTTTTAAATAATGCATGCTACTGTAATTAAAACCCATTAAATGTATATGCCTATTTATCCCGGTTATAAAACCGTTTAAATTATGTCCCTATCACAATGTTTGCCGCCAATATTTTAGTTGGAAATAAAGGTGCATTTTTTTCAGTTTTGCGTCCATCCCTAATTACAAGCCCATAGTTTATAAAGTAACAGTGTTATACCCTCTTGACATAAATATTTAAAAAGTTCCGTCCCTAAGGTAACTATTTTTTTTTTTTTTTTTTATTGTAAATTTTTTATTTTTTTTTAATTACAAAAAAAAAAAATTGGGGAGTGTGGGAGGTAAGGAGTTAATTTTTTGTGTAAAACAAGTTTATTTGTGTGTAAAAAATGGTTAGGGTGTAGTTTTACTATTTGGCCACAAGATGGCAACATTACCAATTTGTTTAATGCGACCTGCAAGCGTCCTTCCGGACGCTTGCAGGAAGTAGAAAGAGGCTGGGACTTTGTTATTTTTTCACAATGATCGCGCTGCTCAGCCGAGCGGCAGCAGGTCATTGCGGGGCTTAGATCAACGAACGGGAATGGATTTTCCCGTTCGTTGATCTCTGGGCGAGCGGGCGACGGCGTGTTTACTAGCGGCGGGTGGCGTGTTTACGAGCAGGAACGCGGACAGCGTCGGGAGTGCGCAGAGTACGGATTTCTCCGTCCCTGGAGGTGAAAGGATGGAAAAAGGGGCGGAGAAATCTGTACGCGCTATGGGTAAAGTGGTTAAATGGAAAAATCCATATCCTTCTTAGTTTAGGCTCCCTTTAAGCAGCCAAAAAACACAGAGAGACAGCTTGAGATAAGGTTTTACTGCAGTAAAGTTCATAGTCATTATTTCGGCTTTGTCTTTTAAGTGATAAATCAGAGTGTTGTTTCAAAGCTGCAATTGTGACAGTATGATGCAATGTTATAAAAAAGCTATATAACTGAAAATATTTTTTTTTGCTACTAATGTTCTATTCATTATATGTACTACACATACAATTCATTATCACACAAGTTTTGGGTTTATTTTCTCTTTAACACCAAGCCATGCTTTTTAAAGAGACACTGAAGCGGAAAAAAAATTATATTATGATTTGTAGATGTAGTACAGCTAAGAAATAAAACATTAAGATCAGATACATCAGTCTAATTGTTTCCAGTACAGGAAGAGTTAAGAAGCTCAAGTTGTTATCTCTATGCAAAAAAGCCATTAAGCTCTACGACTTTCAAAGTCGTGGAGAGGGCTGTCTTCTGACTTTTATTATCTCAACTGTTCCTGAACTATTTACTTTTTCTCTGCCAGAGGAGAGGTCATTAGTTCACAGACTGCTCTGAAAGAATCATTTTGAATGCTGAGTGTTGTGTAATCTGCACATATTATACAATGATGCAATGTTAGAAAAAACACTATATACCTGAAAATAAAAATATGAGAATATTTTATTTGCTGCTAATCTTCTAGTAATTATTCATAGTACACAACCAATTCACTATATCATATATATTTTTTCAGTGTCTCTTTAACTGATCCATTACTCAAAATCAGTTGCACATTACTGTGCGAATCTTCCAAAATCAATTTTTGGCAGAAATATTTTTGAATTATTCTTACCATGCTTCCATAAAACACAGATGTGATAGAGGTCACAGCCCAAAACATCAAGTGCACCTGACTGTGTCTGAGTGGCTGCTACATTGCTTTACACAGCAGCATGCTTTATCTTTCGGCTTATTTCTGAATGCAGATTTGTGTAGTGCAGTATATTTATTTGTATACAATTCTGTTTTAGATCATCCAATTATGATGGGTTTTGAGCCTCTGGTCAACCAACGATTACTTCCGCCAACATTTCCACGTTATGCAAAAATAATTAAAAAAGAAGAAATGGTGACTTATTTTTATAAACTAATAGATCGGATAAAAACTGTGTGTGAAGTTGTCAATTTAGCAAACCTGCATAGTATTTTGGTAAGTTTCTAGCACTTTTTAATAGGAATTTTCTGTGTTGTACTTTAATAAAATAGCAAATTTAATGTAGACTATTGTAGGTTAGAGCTGAAGGAACAATAGGGTAGCATGAAGTGGATACTGGGTTTTTGTTTTTTTTCCACCCTATTTTAAGGTATTTACCCTTTAACTATCTTTGGATAAATAATAACCTGCATACATGAGAAGCTTCCCTGCAAAAAAAATCCCGTAAGTTATTCACTACTTGCATTTTCTTCCTCGGGGATTTTGTAAGGTAAGTTCCTGAATAGGGAGGCTAAGTTCACAGTGGGACGTTGAAGTCGCATGTTAAAACATTTAACGCAGAATAACGCACTGCAATGAAAAATCAATGCCCCGTTCACAGTGCACACGTTGCGTTGGTGTCTAACGCTGCATGTTAAGTGAAAGTGCTGCATGCAGTGCGTTATACACGTTATTAGCTGCGTTAGACTGTTTGCACATGCACAGTAATAACTTGGAAGCATACTTTTCATTGCCTGTATTTTCTACTGTATCTGCTGTATGCGATGGTACTGCTGCGTTGCGACTTTTTTGGCGCGTTGTGTTGTAAGTTTGCGTTGCGCCTTTAACGTCACATCAAAATGCTATGTCCCACTGTGAATCTAGCCGGATAGTCAATGTGATTCAAATAATTCTGAGTTGATGCAGGATTATGCAAAATTATGCAGCTTGAATATGGACCAATCTAACCACACCCTGGTTTTATTTGATTAGTCTATTTTCAAGCTGCATGCAAAATGTGCATAATTTTGCATCCATTCAGAATAATTTGCATGTTATTGTCCATCCCTGCTCCTGAGCTTCTCCACTGGTCAGTCCATCCATTATGTTAAAGAAAGGCAAAAGGGCCAAGTTCACACCATACCTTCAGAATTGCATATTACGGTAGTTTAACTGCCTGTAATTCTAACTATTAAATATTTCAAAAAACATATCCCTTACGATAACAACAAATTATGCATTTGTATTAAATGCTCTGCTCCTTTTGCACAGATTTGCTACAGGTTCACTTTAAATGTTTTTTTGGATGGTGGTTGGTGGGGAGGGGAGAGAGATTTTCATGTATTGTATGCTATTACATTTAGAGAGGAATGCTCTTTTGTTTCAACTGAGTGTGGCCCTTATTCTGCTGTTAAAGAGAACCTGAGGTGGGTTCTGAAAATGCAATCCACATACAGAGGCTGGGTCTGCCTATACTGCCCAGCCTCTGTTGCTATTTCAATCCCCCCTAAGACCCCCCCTGCGCTCTGCTATCCCCCATAAATCACAGCCGCGGTGTCGACACACAGCGTGTCGCAGCGGGCTGTGTTTATCTGTGTACTGTCAGTCTGCTGCTCCCCCTGCCTCCTGCAGAGCTCCGGTCCCCGCCCGCGTCCCTTCCCTCCTCTCTGATTGGAGGGAAGGGACGCGGGCGGGGACCGGAGCTATGCAGGAGGCGGGGGGAGCACGCAGAGTGACAGTACAGATGTATACAAAGCACAGCTAAGATTTATGGGGGATTGCAGAGCGCAGGGGGAACTTAGGGGGGATTGGGATAGCAACAGAGGCTGGGCTGTATAGGCAGACCCAGCTCTGTATGTGGATTGCATTGTCAGAACCCCACCTCGGGTTCTCTTTAAGGCCTGATACTTTGTCTGCTGAGTCTACCTCACTTCATTGTTTACCCACTGTGCATAATACCAAAGCAAGGGAACACTTTGTCTCTCTAACCCAGCCTTTCTCAACCTTTTTACCTTGGAGGAACCCTGTAAATAACTTTTGGATCTCAAGGAACCCCTGCAAACAATTTTTTTGTCTCGAGGAACCCCTACATTTATTTTTCAGGATGCATGGTCTTTAAATAGGTTAGGTTGCTAATTTCACTATCTCCTATTACACTGCCACTCATCATACTGTCTCCTGACCCCCCAAATTTAGTGCTTCTTGTTACAGTACCACCTATTATAGTGTGCTCTATTATACTTCCCCCACAATGGTGTAAAATGCCAAGGAACCCTGGGGTTCCAGGGAACCCCGGTTGAGAAAGCCTGCTCTAACCTAACGACTTTTTCCTTGCAAAATGCCTAAATTTAAAAAAAAAAAAAAAATAGAAAAATGCATGAGCTGCAAGAGAGCCCTGCTTAGTCAGCTGATTGTGTTGGCATGGTCGTAGGACTGGCTAGTGACCTACCTTATCCTAAATAGGACCGTTTTAACCAAGGTGGAATTTCCTTTTAAAGGACTTACGAGCCCACATGAGTAAAAAAAAAGTCTGTACCTGTATGACGTTTGAAGGCACGGAGGATGCCATCCGCGCCCTCCGTGCAGCTCCGCCGGGTCCCCGCTGCTCATCCTTCCCCCGGCCGGGCTCTCCTGCCTCCTCAAATATGTCCGCCGGAGGAGGCCGCGGCTGCGCAGTCCGGGCTGTGGGGTCGGGGTCCGGCCGGGGGGAAGATGAGCAGCGGGGACCTGGCGGAGCTGCGCGAATGGTGTCCTCCGTGCCTTTAAACGTCATACAGGTACAGACTTTTTTTTTTTACTCATGCGGGCTCGTAAGTCCTTTAAGCAGCAACAAAATAATGACTAGTACATTATATTTGGTTGGATCTGTCATTGTTTTGATCTTTTTTGAAAAAGTAACAGTAGTACTGTTTTGTAGGACTTTTTCTGTGAGTTCAGTGAGCAGTCACCTTGTGTTCTTTCAAGATCTCTCTTGCAGGTAAGCAGTTGTGTGGACATTCTGTGTGCATTTTGGGAAAAGGACACAAACATGGCAATGCTTTGGTTGATTTCTTGGCTAAAGGTACCCATACACTGTAAGACATTTCTTGGCAGATTTTATCGTTGTCATCAAATCTGTTGAAGATTGTTGCCCCAACATACTGCCCAATCATAACTTCAATCTATGTATAGAAGAAATTGACTAACATTACTGATCAGACAGGACTTTTTTTTGTTGTTGTTGTTTTGTTTTTTTTTTGTTTTTTTTGTGCAGTAGATCTTGGCGTGATGACTTATGGAGATGTCAGGCAATGTAAAATATCTTTGTGCTTCAGGTAGTTGGAAGTGGAAGACCTAAAGAGGCCAGTCCTTCCCAGCTATCAGAAAGTGACCCTTGTGTCAGGAGAATCATTGGCTTGAACCAGAATTGGCTTTAGGGTTTTTTTGTTTTTTTTAATAAAACATGTTCAATAGAGCAGTTAGACATACAATGGCAAATATACAATAGCATACAAAAAATGTTTTATCAAGGAAAAAATACATTTCATATAAATTCAAGAAATATATGAAAACAGTGTGACTTCATACAAGATTTTAAAGGGACTCCGAGCAGTGCAGAAACTATGGAAAGATGGATATCATTTTAAAGCTCTCTTTCTCCTCTTTCTGACGACACCTAAATCGTCGCCCTATACCTTTTAGTTTTCTCTATTTTCGCGATCAAAATTTAGGTGTCGTCAGAAAGAGGAGAAAGACAGCTTTAAAATGATATCCATCTTTCCATAGTTACATTGTATTACACAGGGCGACTTTTTCCTAAAGTCAGCAGCTTTATTCAGCAGAAAAAGTCGCCCTGTGTAATACAATGTAACTATGGAAAGATGGATATCATTTTAAAGCTCTCTTTCTCCTCTTTCTGATGACACCTAAATCGTCGTCATACGCCTTTTAGTTTTCTCTATTTTCGCGATCGAAATCGTGGCCGCAAAAACTAAAAGGCGAGGGGGGGGGTTTATATATCATTGGAAAGAGGAGAAAGAGAGCTTTAAAAAGATAAGCATCTTTCCATAGTTTCTGCACTGCTCGTAGTCCCTTTAACATGTCGGTAAATTAAAGAATTCTCTTCACGGCTGGTATGAATAATAAAGCCTGTATGAATAGAACTACCCTAATTTAGACAATTGAGTGCTAAAGTGCAATGTATGGCTGCCAAATTGTTTTTGCTAGCTTTAGTTATTTGGAACATTTATCTCAAAATTACAGTATACCCAAACAGCTCGGGGTGGCCAGAAACCACTAGGAAAGTATAGGGGACTAAAAGAGACTGAACAGCCCTCCAATGCTCAGTGTAATTTGCCTTCTTAAAACAGAAGGTATTTGCGATAATTCCGCTTTAAGTGAGCAACTGCGGTTACCCACAATGCATCACTGCTGAATATGCAGATTATCTCTTTATGCCCCAGAAGCCAGGTTTATATCCATAAACCAGAGGTCCCCAAACTTCTTCAGGCAAAGGGTCAACACTTCAGACTGCCGGGGGGCCGGAACAGCAATGCTATTCTATATACGGGCCGCTGATATTTAAGGGTGCTGTGGGCCACATCTATAAGTATTACTTTTTGGTTTGGGAGCCAGTGAAAAATCCTCAGGGGGCCGCATTCGGCCCGCGGGCCTTAGTTTGAGGACCACTGCCATAAACACTAGTTTATAGCAAGCCTATAGCTTATAGATTTTACAGAGCCACATGAACCCAACATGCAGATGGCCTGTTTCTGACTTTAAGTCCTCCTCAGTGTATGGCAGGGATTGATATGGCTCTATGGGATAGGGATTGATATGGCTATATGTGATAGAGCTTAGGCCAGTATAACATAATACCCAAGCAGCTCAGTGACCCAAAAACCACTGGAAAAGTATAGGGAACTAAAAGTTTCTTGTATGCTAGACTGGCGTCCACTTTTTTCAGCCATGAACTATATCTGAGGGTTCAGAGCAGAGCCATCAGTGTGCTATCTCCTGTCTTCCAGCAAACAGAGTTTGAGAGATAAAGGTTTCAAGATGGATTCAATACATAAAGCTGCTCATACTTTGGCAAATGGCCACCAGATTCGACCATCAGATCCCAATCTGATCAGAGAGTGACCTTTTGCTGCCAATGCACTGCACACAGATTTTCAATAGATTTTCATAGGAAATCTATTGGAAATCTTTGCAGCCACCTACCGGACCCCGAGGTTTCACACATGTAATGTAACGCAGCGTTTTTCAACCGCTGTGCCGCGGCTCACTAGTGTGCCGCGGCATGTTGCCTGGTGTGCCGTGGCGTTCCTACTGTAGAACGCAGGAGGGGGAAAGCAGCGCTAGAAGGAGGGGCAGTGGAGGCAGCGGTGGGGAGGGGGGAAATATCCCCCCCTCCCTCACCTGGGACCCCTCCTTCTGCCTCTCTCCCCCTCCATTTATCGGTGGCAAGTGCGGGCTCGGCGGCGGGGAGGCACGCGGATAATTACTCACCACGCCACGTTCCAAGTGCCGGCAGCGTCATGTCGTCAGATCTCCGCCTTCGATGCCGCCCACTGTGCTTCCGCTAATCAGGAAGCACAGTGGGCGGCATTGAAGCCGGAGATCTGACGACATGACGCTGCCGGGGCTTGGAACGCGGAAGTGGTGAGTAATTCTCCGCGTGTCTCCCCGCCGCCGAGCCCGCACTTGCCACCAATAAATGGAGGGGGAGAGAGGCAGAAGGAGGGGTCCCAGGTGAGGGAGGGGGGGGATATTTCCCCCCTCCCCACCGCTGCCTCCACTGCCCCTCCTTTTAGCGCTGCTTCCCCCCTCCTGGGCATCTATACTGGGGGGAACTGTACTAGCTATACTGGGGGCAACTAAACTAGCTATACTGGGGGCAACTAAACTAGTTATACTGGGGGCAATTAAACTAGTTATACTGGGGGCAATTAAACTAGCTATACTGGGGGCAATTAAACTAGCTATACTGGGGGCAATTAAACTAGCTATACTGGGGGCAACTAAACTAGCTATACTGGGGGCAACTAAACTAGCTATACTGGGGGCAACTAAACTAGCTACACTGGGGGCAACTATACTAGCTATACTGGGGCACTACCTACCTATACTGGGCACTATGCTAGCTATGCTGGGCACTATACTAGCTATACTGGGCACCATGCTAGCTATCTGGGCACCATGTTAGCTATCTGGGAACCATGTTAGCTATCTGGGCACCATGCTAGCTATCTGGGCACTATACTAGCTATCTGGGCACTATACTAGCTATACTGGGCACTACCTACCTATACTGGGGCACTACCTATCCATACTGGGACTATACTAGCTATACTGGGGCACTATACTAGCTATACTGGGGCACTATACTAGCTATACTGGGGTAACTATACTAACCATACTGGGGCAACTAAACTGCCTATACTGGGGCAACTATGCTAGCTATGCAGCCGCACCCCAGCCCCCCACCCCCCCCCCCCCCATAGCCTGCTACACATGGCACTGTCCACTAGGTCGCGCAAACAGCCGCGCGCCCCCCGCCGTTCCCCGGAGAAAAATATGGTCAGAAAGTGTTCCCCGGGCCGGGAAAAGGTTGGGAACCACTGATGTAACGTACGGGCACCTTTAGTTTTTTTTTAATGGATTATAGACATTTCCAAGATTAGCTTAGTATTTATGTATTAGGTTACATATTCCCTGCTAATAATATAAAATAAACACGTCCTCAGTTATTTGGCATGCTGCTGTCATTGGGCTCAATTCTGGTAGCGTTTAGTAGATAATTACCTCATGAAATTTGATTTACCTCATGAGGAAAATCAATTTTTGAATTCTGGTAGTTTAAAGGGAAGGTCCAAGCAAAAAAAAAAAATGAGTTTCACTTACCTGGGGCTTCTACCAGCCCCGTGCAGCCATCCTGTGCCCTCGTAGTCACTCACTGCTGCTCCACTCCCCCGCTGGGAGCTTTCTGACCTCGGAGGTCAGGGCCAAATTGCGTACATTTTTACACATTCCCGCTAGTGCAGGAACATTAACGCATACATTTTTACGTGTTAGTGGTGCAACGCGTAAATTTTTGTTCCTGCACTAGCTGGAATGCGTAAAAATGTATGCAATGTGGCCCTGACCTCCGAGGTCAGAAAGCTGCCAGCGGGGGACTGGAGCAGCAGTGAGTGACTACGAGGGCACAGGATGGCTACATGAGGCTGGTAGAAGCCCCAGGTAAGTAAAACTCATTTTTTTTTTTTTGCTTGAACCTTCCCTTTAAGTAAAATTTTACCTCCTGTAATTCATGTGGTAATTTTCGACTAAAAATGTGCGGTATTTAGTAGTAAAATACCTCACATTTGAATTCTGAAGTGAAATAAGGTGCATGTTGGCATGTCTTTTACCTCCCATAATTAGACCTACCTCTACCACACTGTAAATGCAGTTATATGACCAGTATAATTGTATCCAGTATAGCTAAAAAAAAAAAAAAAAAAAAGTATAAGTGTCCCCAGTATAGCTAATACAGGTATGTGTCCCCAATATAACTAAGAAAGGTACAAGTGTCCACAATAAAACTAAGACAGGTATAAGTGTCCCCAGTATAGCTAGGACAGGTATAAGTGTATCCAGTATAGCTAAAACAGGTATACGTGTCCCCAGTATGGCTAAGACAGGTATAAAGTACAAACTACAAGTATACAGTACCTCTACAAGTAAAAGTTCTCTACACCCCCCCCCCTCCCCCATCCCGACCCCCAGCCTCCAAAAGTGCTCCGACTCCCTCTCTCAACCTCTAAAAGTAAAAGTGATCTGACCCCCCCCTAAAAGTGAAAGTGCTCCAACCTCCTCCAGCCTCTAACAGTGTTCCCCCAACAGTGTTCTGACCCCCCCTCTAACAGTGCTCCGACTCCCCCCTCCCCCCTTCCGACCCTCAGCCTCTAAAAGTAAGTGCTCCGACCCCCGCTTGACCCCCAGCCTCTAAAAGTGCTCCGACTTACCCCCCCATCCTCTAAAATTAAGTGCTCCGACCCCAACCTCTCATACTGCTCCGACCCCCCACCCCCCCCCAGCCTCTCATACTGCTCCGACCCCACTCCCGACCCCGGCTTCTCATACTGCTCCGACACCCCTCCCAACCCCAGCCTCTCAAACTGCTCCAACCTCCCCACCCCAGACTCTCGTACTGCTCCGAGCCCCCCCACCCCAGCCTTTCATACTGCTCCGACCCTTCCCTCCGACCCCAGACTCTCATACTGCTCCTAGGCCCACCACCCCAGCCTTTCATACTGCTCCGACCCTTCCCTCCGACCCCAGCCTCTCATACTGCTCCGGGAAAATGTACTAGAATTAAACATAGCAAAAAAAAATAACGAATGAGGTATTTTCCCGACTACTGTTTACTTCACCTTGCATAGCTACCAGAATTGAGCCCATTTTGTTTGCTAGACTTTATTCTGAGTTGTTCGCTTTACTCAGCAATCCTTCATTTGAAATGACAGTATTTATTATATAACACTATTTGAAAATCATATTAAACATATTTTCTTTAAATCTTCTGTTTTTTGTTTTTTTTTTTAATTTCATTTGGATTTTTATTTATCCATAATTTTTGGTACTTGAACATTCGCATATCTGGTTATTTATAAATGTTAAAGGAGTACTGTGGGGGGAAAAAGAGTTGAACTCAACTGAGGCTTCTAATGGATCCCCGCAGACGTCCTGTGCCCACGCAGCCACACACCGATCCTCTGGTCCCCGCCTCCGGTTCACATTTGCAATTTCCGACTTTAAAGTCTGAAAACCGCTGCACCTCTGCGGCCGAGCCCTCGCTCCCGCTGACATCACCAGGAGTGTATTTTGCAGGCCCAGTACGGTCTGCGCCCTAGCAGTACGTTCCTGGTGACGTCAGTGGGAGCGAGGACACGGCCGTGCAGACGCAGTGGTTTCCCGACTTTAAAGTCAGAAATTCCATAAGTAAACTGGAGGCGGGGACTTGGAGCATTGGCGAGTGGCTGCGCAAGCTCAGGACGTCTGCGGGGGACCACTAGAAGCCCCGTGTAAGTTTTTTTTTTTTTTCTTTCTCCTTCCCATACCCCCCCTACTATGGGGGGGGGGGCATAGTAGCCCTTTAAGTCTATTTTATAATTATTTGCGAGATCTCTGTATGTTTTAGGGCATTATTATTTAGATGGAGGGAAGTGGAGGTTTCGGATCTTTTCATTTTTGCTCCATAACCAGTGCGGTTTATGATCTAGTTCTCTTCATTTTATACACTCCTGACTGTGTACTAGATGTGGTCAGTGAGATGCTAATATTTCAAGCTTCTATGCAGATTTATTAAAAAGTGATGCGGCTTGAAATTGGATCAGCCACATACAGTATGTGATGATTTGTGTTAGTCCAATTCCAGGCTGCATAAAATGTATCTACTTGAAACTTCTAGTATCTCATTGACCTTGTCCTCTGTCTGCCAACGAATGAACAATAATGTAGCCACTGTTTTCCTTCTCCCTGTAGACCACATTCTTAGTGGATAACAAGAAAGTGTTTGGAACACATCTGATGCAGGACATGATAAAAGATGCACTACGCTCCTTTGTGAGCCCCCCTGTCCTTTCTCCAAAGTAGGGATTTTTAATGTACTTTTTGAATACGTTTGTGGACTAGACTGTCTTGGATGAAGTTTTCTAATGTAGTATTACTTTATTATAGGTGCTGCTTATACAACAATCATCAAGCAAAAGACTACATTGATTCCTTTGTCACCCACTGTGTACGAGTGAGTATCTGTGTTTTCATTTAAATTGACAACGTAACATAACATGCTACATGCATGCTAGAGTCTCAGTCTTTTTTGGCCGCCTGGCCAAGTTCAAGCTAGCTGTTGTATGTAGCATCAAGACAGCTAGGAAGGCATATTTATAGATGTTCAATTGGCTAAAGTGGCGCCAAACACACAGATGTAGTGATTTGGTTTGTCTATAATCCTCCACTTTGGGTCTGAGACAGGCGTCGAGTGGGGCGTGGACGCGGGTGGACGACGTCCACATGCTTTTTTCATATGTAGGCAGGGGTATATGTCCCAGAATAGGTAGTCAGGTGTCCCCCCAGCATGAGGGGAGCAGCGCAGTGGAAGGAGAGCTATGCGGGGAAGGGGGGCCATCATCTCCCCCCTCCTTCCCTCACCTTAGGGCTCTCCATCCCTCGCTGTCCCCTCCAGAACTAATGTGCGGCGGCTGGCAGTGGGCAGGACTTACCTCTTCCTCGATCCGGGTCAGATCTGTATGCCGCTGCTCTGGTCTAGACCAGACCAGCGGCAATGGATAGCTCCCTCTTGCACCGGAACGAGGAAGAGAGAGGTAAGTCCCGCCAGCTGCCAGCCGCCCGCACATTAGTTCTGGAGAGGAGAGCGAGGGATGGAGAGCCCTAAGGTGAGTAAAGGAGGGGGGAGATGATGGCCCCCCTTCCCCGCTGTCCGCATAGCTCTCCTTCCACTGCGCTGCTCCCCTCATGCTGGGGGGACACCTGACTACCTATTCTGGGACATATACCCCTGCCTACATATACTGGGACATATACCCCTGCCTACATATACTGGGCACATATACCCCTGCCTACATATACTGGGCACATATACCCCTGACTACATATACTGGGGACATATACCGCTGCCTACATATACTGGGCACATATACCCCTGCCTACATATACTGGGCACATATACCCCTGGCTACATATACTGGGCACATATACCCCTGCCTACATATACTGGGCACATATACCCCTGCCTACATATACTGGGCACATATACCCCTGCCTACATATACTGGGCACGTATACCCCTGCCTACATATACTGGGCACATATACCCCTGCCTACATATACTGGGCACATACCCCTGACTACATATACTGGGCACATATACCCCTGCCTACATATACTGGGCACATATACTCCTGACTACATATACTGGGCATATATACCCCTGACTACATATACTGGGCACATATACCCCTGACTACATATACTGGGCACATATACCCCTGACTACATATACTGGGCACATATACCCCTGACTACATATACTGGGCACATATACCCCTGACTACATATACTGGGCACATATACCCCTGACTACATATACTGGGCACATATACCCCTGACTACATATACTGGGCACATATACCCCTGACTACATATACTGGGCACATATACCCCTGGCTACATATACTGGGGACTACTAAACCCCTGACAACATATACTGGGACACATATACCCCTAACTACATATACTGGGCACCTATACCCCTGGCTACATATACTGGACACCTATACCTCTGGCTACATATACTGGGGACTACTAAACCCCTGACTACATATACTGGGCACATATACCCCTGGCTACATATACTAGGCAACTATACCTCTGGCTACATATACTGGTGACTACTATACTCATGACTACTTATACTGGGGACACCTATAGACCTGGCTACCTATGCTGGGGGTACCTATTTTGGGGGAACTTCTGTCAGATTATCTGCATTTTTTGTGGAACCACTGTTATGTATTTTGGGGAACAGCTGCCAGATTATGTGTATGTTAGGGGAACGGCTGCTGCTGCCAGATTACGTGTATTTTGGGGAACTGCTGCCAGATTGTGTATGTTTGGGGGACCACTGCTGCCAGATTATATGTATTTTGGGTGTATTTTGGGTGATCCACTGCCAGGTTTTGCGTATTTTGGGGAACTGCTTCCAAATTATGTGTGTGTTGGGGGAACTGCTGCTGCCACATTGTCTATTTTGGGGGAACCACTGCCATATTATCTGTATTTTGGAGGAACTTCTACCAGATTATGTGTCTTTTTGGTGAAATGCTGTCAGATTACATCTATTTTTAGGGGATACACTACGGCAGAGCTCAAACTTCCCTGGCAGACCTTTTACATCACTGCTAAGGTCATGTATATTTGGCCCCACCCATGACCACGCCCACATTATGCTTGACCACGCCCATTTTGCGGCGCAGGGTTTTAGGGTGAATCCACTCACCTCTAGTGACCTTTGGGAGGGGAGTGGGGAGAAGAATCACCTTAATGTCTCCAGTAACAGGATTAGATAGTTTCACCTTCTGTGCCGCCAATGTTGTTAATATTATTATTTTCATTATATTTTAATACTTTTGATAGAAAAATCCTTTTCTGTTGCTTTACTCTTGTTTTCCTAGCGTCTTTATGGAGGATATTACATGAGTGCTCTTCTTCTAAATTCACTTTTGTCTAAGCAGTTCTCATAACTTATCACCTATGGGATAAATCATCTGTATAACTAAGCTTTGTAAAGAGCCATAGAGAATGGAGTGAGAACTGTTCCAGTTTCAGTTGTGATTTAGTGAGTTCAGATGTGATGATGATGATGATGATGATGATGATGATGATGATGATGATGATGATGATGATGATTTAGGAGAAATTATGAAATGTTGATCAGCAGGAGATGGTATGCATTTTTCATCTTGCAGGAGTGAAGCAGTGGGTGGGAAAAAAAATCATAAATTCTGAATTTAGAGAATTGCTTACTTGGTACTTTTTGTCTCTTTGAAGCCATTTTGCAGCTTAATCCAAATCCATGGACACAACAGAGCTCGGCAGAGGGATAAACTTGGTCATATCCTGGAAGACTTTGCAACTTTACAGGACGAGGTATGCGCTCTTATTTGGCACGCTCTTATGTCTTGAAAGCAGATAGAAAAGGGCCAGTGATCATGAACATTACATAGTAGCCTTCAGCCTACTTATTATTATATCAAGGACTACATAAATATTCCATAATATTTATGTCACTCCCCATCTACTGAAATAGTAGGGAGAATAAGATATGGGGCAGGACCCAGGTGGCTGGATGGTGTAATGGTTAAGGGCTCTGCCTCTGACACAGGAGACCAGGGTTCGAATCTTGGCTCTGCCTGTTCAGTAAGCCAGCACCTATTCAGTAGGAGACCTTAGGCAAGTCTCCCTAACACTGCTACAGCCTATAGAGCGCATCCTAGTGGCTGCTGCTCTGGCGCTTTGAGTCCGCCAGGAGAAAAGCGCGATATAAATGTTATTTGTCTTGTCTTGTCTCTGCTTCTACATTCATTGTCTGTACCTGTGGAAGTCCCACCCACACCTTATAATCTATGATTATGTTGAGACAACGGGCACCACTGCGTGAATCTAGACACCACCTCTTCACTCAGAAAAAAACTGGAACAGGGATGAGTTGCAGAAATGAGCACTTAGAAGATCACAAGGGAGCACCATGATAACTGTACTTATTCCTGTAAGTACAGTTATCCATTTTATGCAAACTAAGCAACCTTATTTCTTTCCAAGGGGACTTAAATCTACTACAGTCATTCCATCAGCCTGCTGGTCTATTTTCTACTTTGGTACCTCACTGATACTAGTGATCCTGTGAGTACTGCTAGGCATCTGCTATTGTTTTAGAAGGAAATAAACATGGCAGCCTGTTATTTCACGATCCCTTGAAGACAAAGGGACCGATCCAATCACTTTTTCTCCTAAGTTTTCTACTAGGAGATAATTTTTCATCTACTGTTTAAAATAACGTTTGCACTCTGCAGCTGAAAAAGTACTGTCAAAATTATTCTGAGGATCTTCTTGCTTACTGATGGCTTAAAAGGCACTTTATTTATAATGTGAAAATATCTCTTAGAAGAAAACTTAAGAGAAAAGGTGAATTGGATTTGCCCCAAAGTGACTTGGACTTAAAGGGAAGGGAAGAATAGGCAGACAGCAATAGAAGATGCAGTGGTGGTGGATCTATGAGAGGTAGCTATCTTCTCAGAACTCTCCACCAGCAGTACTCTGCATTGGGTAGAACACCATTGGTGGCAGGGACCAATGATGGGAAGAAGGGGAAAAGGAACTTTACTGAGCATTTATTAGAGTACATGTGGGACCTGTATCAGAACCTGTAGCATTGGGGGGAGGAGGGTCAGATGCTATGCAGCACACTGTGAATTGACAAATATTATCCAAGATTTAAAGCAGTAGGATTAGTCATACTATGCCAGGTAAAAAACACACATATATAAGTAGATAAATACTTGATCTGCTTACATAACACATGTATTGTACTGTCCACGTTTTGATTTCAGTGAATATTATAATGAAGAGAATTCTGTTCCTGGTGGTAATCGTGTCTTTTGGCCACAGTTTAGGCTAAATACTGATGTAATTTCTGCCCTTTACATTTTTATTTCTTTTCTCCTCCAATTGCGAAGTCACCTCAGCCTTGCTTGTAAACACAAGTGAGCAGGGGATCAGGTTTCAGATAAGCAGCTAGGCAGGGAAATAAATTGAAGAGGAGGAATATATTATAGATAAAAAGAACCCCCATCATGCAACTCTTTGGCACGACTACTAAAGGGCCAGCGATCCTTAAGTAAGTGATAATGCCAAATCATAACAGCAGAAATTTTTTTTTGAAAGTTTTGAATGCAGGATTAGCATCTTTATCACTTACAGTAAATCACTCAGACCAATTGCTGTTGAAGTTTGATTTTTATGGTGACAATCCCGCTTTAAAGCCATCCTTGACCATAACCTCTTGGTTTATTCTCGAATATACTATTTCGCTACACTGACACCACAATGTACTGCACATCCTTGTATTGGACACAGTAGAAATTAAACTACAATTGTACTTTTTTTTTTGTATTGGTAACAGTAGATGTTAAACTAAAAATACTCATGAATAGTTAATTGTATTCTTTAAAGGGATACTGTAGGGGTCGGGGGAAAATGAGTTGAAGTTACCCGGGGCTTCTAATGGTCCCCCGCAGGCATCCCGTGCCCGTGCAGCCACTCACCGATGCTCCGACCCCGCCTCCGGTTCACTTCTGGAATTTCAGACTTTAAAGTCTGAAAACCACTACGTCTGCGTTGCCATGTCCTCGCTTCCCCTGATGTCACTAGGAGCGCACGGCGGAGGCACAGACCATACTGGGCCTGCGCAGTACGCCCCTGGTGCCATCAGCAGGAGCGAGGACATGGCAACGCAGGCGCAGTGGTTTTCAGACTTTAAAGTCTGAAATTCCAGAAGTGAACCGGAGGCGGGGCCAGAGCATCAGTGAGTGGCTGCGCGGGCACAGGATGTCTGCGGGGGACCATTAGAAGCCCCGGGTAACTTCAACTCATTTTCCTCCGACCCCCCCTACAGTATCCCTTTAATGCAGTAGTGTCACTCAATCTGATTTCTGTTTCTATGCTTTACTCTGAGTCTGAAAACCTTGTAATTTTTCTTGTGATTATTAGCCCACAGAACACACTTTAAGCTTGGCATAGCACCTGCCCTGGTGGCAGCTGTGGTTTTGGTCACATTCAATTATACTGAATGGGGTCGCAATGCTGAGCGCACCAAAAGGCATGAAGCGGTGCATTGCTGGAATACATTGCTGCACCGTGCATGTCAGGCAGTGCTGTGTATGCACTGTCTGATGTCTTTGCTGATCGCACTAGCGTTTTGTGGCTCAAATCCGCAACGCATAAGTGTGGACAGGCCCTAAACTGGAGAAAAAGGGGGAACATTTCAGCAGTTATTAGAAGAAGAAGTTGTTATTATTATTTAGTATTTATATAACACTGATATCTTCTGCAGAGCTCTCCAGGGTATATTTTGTCTTGTCACTACCTGCCCCTCAGAGGAGCTCACATTCTAATCCCTGTCATAATCCTCTGTGCATCATAGTCTAGGGACAGTTTAGGGGGTAAGCCTAATTACTTATCTGTAAGTGCCTGGAGGAAACCCATACCGAAACAAGGAGAACATACAAACTCCATGCATATAATGCCCTGGCTGGGATTTGAACTGGGGACCCAGCGCTGGCCCATAGTTAATTTATGACGGTTGTGTTCTAGAATCATGACTATAATTCAAATGTTGTGTATTTTAAATGACAACTGAAGCAAGAGGGATATGTAGGCTGCCATATTTTATTTCGTTTTAACCAATACCAGTTGCCTGGCTGTCCTGCTGATCCTCTGCCTCTAATACTTTCAGCCATAGACCCATAACAAGCATGCAGCAAGTCAGGCGTTTCTTACATTATTGTCAGATCTGACAAGATTAGCTGCATGCTTGTTCTTGCTGTTATTCAGACACTTCTGCAGCCAAATAGATCAGAAGTGCTGCCAATCAACTAGTATTCTTTAACAGGAAATAAATGGCATATTCTTCTCACTTCAGTTGTCCTTTAAATAAATTCCCTTTGTAGTCGCGGAAACTGCTACAATTTAGCAAAATGACTGAGAGTTAGTTCATTGTACTCAGTTGCGTTGCAGAATAATTCTGCATATCAACTCCCTGCCCATACAATTCTATGGAGCTGTTCACAGTACTGCATTGTAATTGATCGCATTATTCTAACTCGCTGCATGCAGGCTTTGTATTAATGTCTATGTTCAGTCTCCATTGCCGTTCACACTCAATATAAATGCAACTGACTACTGTGAACCCAGCCTGAACCGGCAGATACCAATAAATAAGAATCTCCTATAAGTTTAAATTAGGTGACCTAAAAACTATAGGACAGACAGGATTGCAACAGGCAAGGTTTTTTTTTTTTTTTTTTTTTTTTTTTTTAAATAGCTTTAGTGCATACACCAATAATATCAGATAATCTACAAGTATATATAGAGGATCATTTGAACCCACTTTTGCAAAGCAAATGTTACAACTGTGATATTTTAAATGACGTTTGTAATTTCTTATATTTCCTTTGCATTTGTGACCAAATTCTAGGCAGAAAAGGTAGATGCCGCTCTCCACAGTATGCTGCTAAAGCAGGAACCACAGAGGCAGCACTTGGCGTGCTTAGGAACCTGGATTCTCTATCATAACCTGCGGATAATGATCCAATATCTGCTAAGTGGCTTTGAACTAGAACTGTACAGCATGCATGAGTATTATTACATCTATTGGTGAGTTAGTGGCTCTCCCATAATACTCGTATCCATTTATAGAGAAAAGCTGTTTTTAGTGTTTATAACCGATATGGTGATTTTACTTTACGTAGCTAATATAATTTTTTTTTGCTGTGCTCTTATATACATGTGCATGGTACGTTTCTCCAGGAAGTGCATTGTTCATTCGATTCATATTTTTCTCAATCATTTGTTGAATATAATATGAAATAAAAGAATAGAGGCTGTAAATTGTTCTCTGGGACTGTACTCAGTATTTTCTTCCTTAGGCTAGGTCCAAACTGGTCCATTCAGGATCGGATCCATTTCAAATGGATCCGTTTTTCGAAACTTATTTTTTTTCCCCCCGTTTTTCCAGAAATGCATTTTTTTGTAGCATTAGTTTCCAGTCCATAGAAATGTATGCCCAGCTGTGGGGGGGGAGGGGGGGGGAGAGAGGCAGCCGCAATGCTGGAGGGGAATAGCAGGCAGGACAGGGGTGTCAGCGGGGAGGGGGGGGGCGCCCTCTCCTGGGTCCCCCGTCCCCCTTGCCTTCCAGCTACATGCTGCAAAACTTGTTACAATGTATAGCAGGGAACTTACCTTTTCTCTACTTCCTCCGCTTGCTGCGTCACTGCCTGCAATGCCACCCTCTATACTTCGGAGGGCAGCATTGCAGGCAGTGACGCGGCAAGTGCAAAGGAAGTAGGAGGAGAAGGTAAGCTCGTCGCTGCTCTACATTTTAACAAGTTTTGTGGAATGTAGCTGGAGGTGGTAGCGGGGATGGGGGACCAAGGGAGAGGGTTGGCGTCCCTCCCCGCTGACCGCTACTACCCCCGTCCTGCCTGCTATACCCCTCCAGCATGGCAGCCTCCTCTCCCCCCACAGGCTGTGACACAGAACCAGATCCATTTCTGTGTCCAAATCTGCCTGTGTAGAGGGGGATCCGTTTTCCTATTGCCTGCCACTACCCCTGCGTGTATCAGGATCCAGATCTGTTGTGTGAAACTACAGCAGATCCGGACCTTCCGTTCTGGTTTTGAAAACAGGTCCCCGCAAACGCAGACGGATCCGTTTTTTTGTTTGGGTGAAGGCGGCTGCTATTTTTAACATTGCTATCCTTGGCTCCGGTTTTGATCAGTTTTTAAAAACGGAGCCACGGATATGTTTTTGAACCTAGTGTGAACTAGCCCTAACTGATTAGCTGTACCAGAAGAACTACTAGTAACAAAAGCCTGTTTAAAAGCAAAAGCTGAAAGTGTTATCATGCTTCCTTTCTCTTAAAGCCTTGCACACGCCTACAATGCCTATCACCCAGCAGGGATTGGAACTTGATCCCCCCAGGTGTTATTGCAGGGCCAACAGGCAGATGCGTGGCTAGCAATGTGTTCTATTGTATGCGGGGAGGAGGTCCTGATGGAGTGGCACAGGAGTGATGTCACGTGGCAGGCAGGGTGAGTGGGGAGGACAATGCTCTTGGCCAAATCTATCCAGGCTGATTGTTGGCCAAGGCTTTGGGGGCCGCTGTACAATACACACACTAGATTCTCGGCAGAGGCACTTGTTTTTGGACGCCTCGGCTGAGTTTCTAACGTGTACAAGAGTTGGCTTTGAAGGCTTAGCAGCCATTTTGCCCACCCAGAGCTCCAGTAATTGCAAGAGATAATACTAAAGTAGAACAGGTAGTTTCTCTGTTCATGCTTCACTGGTTCTAATGCTAGAAACACACCATAAAATACATTCTGGCAAATATACCTGTCAGATCGATTATTTCCAACATGTCTGATCTGAATTTCAATCGATTTTTTTTTTCCATTCGTTTTTTCAATTGTTTCTTCAGTCCTTGTTTGTTCAGTTCTATGAAAATCGAGCAAAAAAAATTTTTTTTTTTTTAAAACTATTGGAAAATCGAAAAATCGAGCAAAATTCAGATCGGACATGTTGGAAATAATCGATCTGCCAGGTAAATCTGCCAGAAAATTGTATGGTGTGTAGCTAGCATCAGAAGAGAGATAATTTTCCACTTAAAAAAAAGAAAAAAGGACAGCCTCCCGATTTTTGTTTTCCTATCCTTTGCTCCCTTCTTATTCACTGGCCCAGAAAGAGTACACAGATCAAGTTTTTGGCTTGTATGTTTGTTCTAGGTGACTGACAAAGACACACCTGAAGGCAGAGAATGAGCACGACAGTGAGTGGATTTTTTAAAAGAGGAAATAAAGATGGCATCCTTCATATTACTTTCACTCTAGGCTTTTATTTTAGAGTGAAGAATAGTGCTCTAGCACTTATGATTGATACTTGAGTGGAGAGGCTATCCACATACTGTAAATGTTATGCTCGTCTTTTGTTCTGTCTTTGCATAAAATCACACATGTTGTGAGTCAAAGGGATAAACACTCATTTAACCAGGATATTGCCAAGTTGAACTATTGCCAAAATGGACTCTCTGTAAAAGAGTTACCCTACAATGATAACCTTCATTGACAAACTTATCAGTTACAAGGTGCAATGCTGAAGAAGTCAAAGTACCACGGAAGATGCTGGCGCTATATAAACCATTAATAATCCATAGCGATTAATAATACTGAAGAAACACAGTGACTTTAGTGAAGGAAATCTGTATCCTGTACTTATACAGAGCTGCTCACAAAGATTTCGGAAAGAATTTGATATATACTACATGCATTGGCATGTTCTAGCAATGCTGGCCTGTGTGCAGGATGGACTTGTGATTTTTACCGAGATGGCATTACTTGTGGACAAAATCAAGTAGGACAACTGTACGGGCTATAATGAGTAGGAACAGAAGGTGTTTTTTTTTTATTGTTTGTCTGTCTGCAACTCTGCTTTAAACAAGATAGATCACGTTTTTTTTTTTTTTTCCTTTTTCATATGTTTTTCTCCGGTGCAAGTTAATAATATATTGTTTGGCTGGAAAAGATTTTAAGTTATGATTCTTTTCACTTTTTCATATTTCCATGCAGGTATTTATCTGAGTTCCTATATGCGTGGCTAATGTCCACACTGAGCCGCGCTGATAGCTCACAGATGGCAGAAGAGCGCATAATGGAAGAACAACAGAAAGGTCGTAGTAGCAAAAAGACAAAAAAGAAAAAGAAAGGTAATAAATGAAGACCTACACAATTTGAGCTCCGTGAATTTTCCTTTTTGTTTTTACTTATGACCTAACAACCATTACTCCTTTATCTCAGATTTGGTGTGTGTGTGTGTGTACATGCAAAAATGGCGTTGGGGAAAAAAGGGCGCGTGGTGTAAACGATAAGCGGTAATAGCGTTTATAAAAATATTGTGTTGTATTTCGTTTACAATAATGTTTTACAAATTAAAAAAACATTTAATAATGTGTATAAAATCACAAATTGTGAAAACTATATTCTTCCCTGTTTTAAAAGTGAAACTTATAATTCCGTTTGTTAAAAAAACAATAATATATGTATAATCGTTAAAATTGTATAATGTGAATAACATTCATTTATCGTTTCTACATGTACTAAAATCTGAAAATATTGTTTATAACGATGAAAAAAATATATAAGTATGTTCATAATAACTGTTGTAAAACATTAGTAAATATTGCTAACATTTTACTACAACTAAACCTAACCCTACTCTCACACAGAACCCTCCCTGTACCTAACCCTAAGACCCCCCCTGGTGGTTCCTAACCCTAAGACCCCCTCCTGGTGGTGCCTGACCCTAAGACCCCCCCCCCCCCCTGGTGGTGCGCCTGACCCTAAGACCCCCCTTGTGGTGTGCCTAACCCTAAGACCCCCCTTGTGGGGTGCCTAACCCTAAGACCCCCCTTGTGGGGTGCCTAACCCTAAGACCCCCCTTGTGGGGTGCCTAACCCTAAGACCCCCCTTGTGGGGTGCCTAACCCTAAGACCCCCCTTGTGGGGTGCCTAACCCTAAGACCCCCCTTGTGGGGTGCCTAACCCTAAGACCCCCCCTTGTGGTGTGCCTAACCCTAAGACGCCCCCTGTGGTGTGCCTAACCCTAAGACCCCCCCTTGTGGTGTGCCTAACCCTAAGACCCCCCCTGGTGTGGTCCTTAACCCTAAGACCCCCCCCTGGTGTTGTCCTTAACCCTAAGACCCCCCCTGGTGTGGTCCTTAACCCTAAGACCCCCCCTGGTGTGGTCCTTAACCCTAAGACCCCCCCTGGTGTGGTCCTTAACCCTAAGACCCCCCCCTGGTGTGGTCCTTAACCCTAAGACCCCCCCCTGGTGTGGTCCTTAACCCTAAGACCCCCCCCCTGGTGTGGTCCTTAACCCTAAGACCCCCCCCCTGGTGTGGTCCTTAACCCTAAGACCCCCCCCCTGGTGTGGTCCTTAACCCTAAGACCCCCCCCCTGGTGTGGTCCTTAACCCTAAGACCCCCCCCCTGGTGTGGTCCTTAGCCCTAAGACCCCCCCTGGTGTGGTCCTTAACCCTAAGACCCCCCCCTGGTGTGGTCCTTAACCCTAAGACCCCCCCCCTGGTGTGGTCCTTAACCCTAAGACCCCCCCCCCTGGTGTGGTCCTTAACCCTAAGACCCCCCCCCCCCTGGTGTGGTCCTTAACCCTAAGACCCCCCCCCCCCGGTGTGGTGCCTAACCCTAAGACCCCCCTGGTGTGGTGCCTATCCCAAAGATCCCCCCCCCTGGTGTGGTCCTTAGCCCTAAGACCCCCCCTGGTGTGGTCCTTAACCCTAAGACCCCCCCCTGGTGTGGTCCTTAACCCTAAGACCCCCCCCCCTGGTGTGGTCCTTAACCCTAAGACCCCCCCCTGGTGTGGTCCTTAACCCTAAGACCCCCCCTGGTGTGGTCCTTAACCCTAAGACCCCCCCCCCCCCCTGGTGTGGTCCTTAACCCTAAGACCCCCCCCCCCGGTGTGGTGCCTAACCCAAAGATCCCCCCTCCCTGGTGTGGTGCCTAACCCTAAGACCCCCCCCCCCCCCCCTTGGTGTGGTGCCTAACCCTAAGACCCCCCCCCCTGGTGTGGTGCCTAACCCTAAGACCCCATCCCCCCCCCCCCCCGGTGTGATGCCTAACCCTAAATACCCCTTAATGATCGCTTTGTTGTGTGGATAATAATGTAATGTTTTCCAAATGGTGACTGTAAAAAATATATTAAAATGTACGTACTGATTGCTTTATTATGTGAATAATGTTTTACAGACAGTAAGAGATACAGTTTGAAATAACGTTTTAGTTAAATACGATAAATATGCTAAGTATTTTTGTAAGCGTTATTCGTCACGGGCGCATTTTGTAAACTTAAATCTTAACAAGCGCAGTTTGAAAACATTAATCTCCGGACTCAGTTTGAAAACGTTAATAATCTACGGCACCCTTTTTTCCTGTTCGGCGCCCATCAAATGATATTTATTATGGGAGTGAATGGCGGCGCCCTTTTTGTCCTTTTGCCCCATGCGCCCAAATTTCCTGTCACTCATCCCCAGACTCCACTCACTCATGGGGCCTGATTCACAAAGCGGTGCAAACTGTTTGCACGCCAGTGAAAAGCCCTTTATCACGCCTAAACTCAGTTTAGGCATGATAAGAAGAAACTCGCGCGAAATTCCCACGCGCAAAGTTTTGCGCGTGCAGTCGCACAGCGAGATGCGCGCGGTGTGCGCGATGAGCCCATTAAACCCTATGGGCGCTGTGCGCGCAAAACTTTGCGCGCGATCACCAGCACAAAGCGGTGCTAACTCAGCGGTGCAAAGGTTATCACGCCTAAAGTCTTTTTGGCCTGATAACTGGGTTATCACCGCTTTGTGAATCAGGCTCATGGTCAAATTTCTATTAAGCATTACATGCTGCTCAGCTATAGCTGAACTACATCTGTACTGTACCTCTTCCCTGCATTGTTTTACTAACAATTGATCTACAGTAATTAAGGGTGACATTAGTTGACAGTGTATACAAGGCATTATGGGTGCCAAATGGTGAATTTGCTAGCACGGTTTGAGATTTGATGATCTGGCAATATATCTTAAATCTCATCATTTCTGGCAAATCCCACTGAACTGGTACCTTACCTAAGGTAATGTTCAATACATTGGCCTCAATTCACTAAGCTTTATCAAACGTTTGATAATTTACCTCATGAGTAAAATCTAATTTTTGATAGATTAAAACACCTTAGTAAATTCAAAATTAGATTTTACCCATGAGGTAAATTATCAAACGTGTGATAAACCTTAGTGGATTGAGGCCTTTGTGTACTATAGGGGTGTTGTTTTATGTATGTGGTTACTAAAAACGCAGGTCTAATAAAAAGCGTCTTTAAAATTTGTAGTCATTACTAACTTGTTTAACCACTTGCCGACCGCCCCCAGCCGATGGGCGGCGGCAAAGACTGGGCCCAAACGACCGCAATACGCCCATCGGCGGGGGCGGCATCAGCGGTGGCTGTGCGGCGATCGCGTCATCAATGACGCGATCGCCGCCGGCAATAGGCTCCGCCCACCCTACTCGGAAACCCGCCGGCCAATCAGCAGCGCCGGCGGGTTTCAAACTTGCGCGATCTGACCAATCAGAGTGTATAATACACTTTGTTATTGTAACAAAGTGTATTATACTGGCTGCCTCCTCCGCTGATGGTCACTCGTCGTGCGACCATCAGAGAGGACAGGCAGCCAATAGATAAGTGCAGCAAAACACTCTTTGCTCCACACAGACCCCCCGATCGCCCACCCCAGCCCTCAGAACCCCCCCTGACCACCCCAGCACACCACTGCTAGCACCCCACCACCCACCTAAAAACCCATCAATCACTCCCTGTCACTATCTAGGGATGCTATCCCCTAGGGTAGGTCCCTAACTGCCCCCTAGGGTACCCTGATCACCCTCCCTACCCTCAGATCCCCCCCAGACCACCCCCCAGACCACCCCCCTGTATACTGTATACGTTTGTATACAGCTGCCTTACCCACTGATCACCTGTCTATCACCTGCTTATCACCTGCCTATCACCCCTTGTCACCACCACCCATCAGAGCAGACCCTAAACTGTCCCTTGGGGGCACCTGATCACCCACCCAGACCCTCAGATTGCCCTCAGCCCCCCCCCCTGCTGATAACCTCCCTAGTGCATTGTTTACATCTATTCTCCCCTGTAATCCCTCACTGATCTATCGTCACCCCCTGTGTCTGCCACCCACCAGATCAGGACCCAGTCTGCCCCGTGCGGACACCTAGTCAACCCCCCACACCCTCTGATCGCCCTCAGACCCCCCCCCCCCTCCCCCCCCCCAATCACCTTCCCAGTGCATTGTAATTGATTGTGCTGTAATTGCATTTCATTGTGCTGACATTCAATTTCATTGTGCTGACATTCAATTTGATTGTGCTGTAATTGTATTTGATTGTCCCGTGATTGGCTTTGATTGGCCTGTGATTGGCTTTGATTGGCCTGTGATTGGCTTTGATTGGCCTGTGATTGGCTTTGATTGGCCTGTGATTGGCTTTGATTGTCCCGTGATTAGCTTTGATTGTCCCGTGATCGGCTTTGTCCCGCGATTGGCTTTGATTGTGCCGTGATTGGTTTGATTGGCCTGTGATTGGCTTTGATTGTCCCGTGATTGGCTTTGATTGTCCCGTGAATTGAGTGCCCTGTGATTGGCCTGCGATTGCCTTTGATTGTCCTGTGATTGTTTCTGATTGCCTCTGATTCCCCACTCACCACCACCCCCCTGTCACTATCCTAGTGATCTAAAAACAGTGATCAGTGAAAACTGTCACTTTTTTAGTATCACTAGTGTTAGCAGTTAGGCCAGTTAGCTAGGCCCCTTTGTAAGTGTCAGTTAGTGCTCAGCCCACTGCACCACAGTCACTAATTAGCGTCATCACTGTCGCTAATCAACATTGGTACTATATAGTATCTGTAAGTGATCATTACTGATCGCAGTCAGATCTATTAGGGTCACTAGGATCCACACAAAAAAAACGCAGTGTTTGCCCGATCAGGCCTGATCGCTCGCCTGCACTTGCGTTCAGCCCGCCCCACCACAGTGACAGAATTTTTTTTCTGATCACTGCAAAAAACACTGTACAATAGCTGTGGCACTGTAAACCTCAGTTTTGATTTATTTTTTTTATCAAAACTCAGTGACCACAGCTTTCTACCTCTCAAATACTCCCTAAATTTAGCAGCCCACCATGGCAAGAAAGGGGTATTCCGATGATGAGGTTCTCAGGTACATGGCCCAGTCGGATGAGGACGATTGGGACGCCTCATTCGACGAATCTTCCGGGTCAGAGTTTGAACCTGAATTGAGCAGTGGCTCACTGACCGATAGTGATGACGAGGTTGAGGTCCCGGCTAAAGCCAGGCGTACCACACCCCATGTTGTTGGACCGCAGGTGGCGCAGGATCAGCCTCAAGGGCAGCAGAGTGGTGTTCGTGCTGGTCTGAGATTTCATGGTGGGGCAGGCACCAGCAGCACAACATCTCCTGGACCTAGCACCAGTACTTCCGTAAACCCTGGTGAAGTGGCGAGCACCAGCATGGAAGTTGAAACTGGTTCGGTGGCACGTGCAGTAAGATCCCAGTCGCAGCCACCAAGAAGACGGGCCCGTACTACCCCTAATTTACCAGAGGTGCTGGCAAACCCAAATTGGCAATCCCCTGATTCCGCCGCACCCGTACTTCCCCCTTTCACCGCCCAGTCTGGAGTCCAGGTGGAGACAGATAATCTAGGATCGGCCCTAGACTTTTTCTATCTGTTCTTCACCCAGGATCTCTTGGACTTAATTGTGGCAGAGACCAACCGTAAGGCCACACAATATATAACCGCCAATCCGGAAAAGTTCCTTGCCCAGCCTTTTCGGTGGAAACCAGTCCAAGTTTCTGAAATGAAAATTTTTTTGGGCCTTCTCCTTCACACGGGACTAGTAAAGCAGAATGTGTTGCGGTCTTATTGGTCTACGGACCCAGCACATCATGTTCCCCTGTACTCTGCTGCCATGTCCAGGACACGATTTGAGAACATCCTGCGCTTCCTGCACTTCAATGACAACGAAACCCGTCATCGAAGTGACCACCCTGCTTTTGACCGGCTCCACAAAATTCGACCCCTCATAGACCACCTGTCATCCAGATTTGCAGATGCTTATACCCCTGAGCAGGACATCTGCGTAGACGAGTCCCTCATACGCTTTACCGGGCGCCTTCGCATCAAACAGTACATCCCAAACAAGCGCGCCCGGTATGGGGTGAAACTGTATAAGCTCTGTGAAAGGGCCACAGGCTATACATCTTATTTTAGGGTCTATGAGGGAAAAGACTCAAAATTGGAGCCGGTCGGATGCCCTGACTACCTGGGGAGCAGTGGAAAGGTTGTGTGGGACTTGGTGTCACCCTTGTTCCAGAAGGGGTACCATCTTTTTGTGGACAATTATTACACAAGTGTGGCCCTCTTTCAGCACTTAAAAATAGAAAAAATCCGATGCTGTGGCACCGTGCGGCCTAGTCGCCGGGGCTTCCCCCAACGCCTCATTACCACCAGACTTCAACGGGGGCAGAGGGCCGCCTTGTGTGCTGACGACCTGCTCGCGGTGAAATGGAAGGACAAGAGGGAGGTTTACTTCCTGTCCACCATTCACGCAGACACGACAGTTGAAATTCAACGGCGAACTGAGGTCATTGAAAAACCCCTTGTCGTCCACGAGTACAATACTAACATGGGAGGGGTGGACTTCAATGACCAGAGGTTAGCGCCCTATTTAGTTGCCCGAAAAACAAGACGCTGGTATAAAAAAGTGTCTTTTTACCTCATTCAATTGGCAATTTACAACAGCTTTGTTCTCTACAGTAAGGCTGGGAGAACTGGCTCGTTTATTCAATTTAATAAACAGATCGTGATGGAACTCCTGTATCCAGGAGGTGCCGTGGCCCAACCCCAAGATGCAACTAGCCGGCTGCATGGAAGGCATTACGCCTATCCAATTCCGACTACCCCAGGTCAACGAATCCGAAGAAAACGCTGTCGTGTCTGCAGCAGGGCTGGAATAAGGCGTGACACCACTGTTTATTGTCCCACCTGTCCTGACCAGCCTGGCCTATGCCTAGGGGAGTGTTTTGAGAGGTACCACGAGCAGGTACACTATTAGAGAGTAGGGAACTCCACACACAGCGGTAGGCACACAAGGGTCTCTCAGTGCTATTTCACACTGCTGTGATGCGTTAGGGCAAAATGCCTAGCAAAAGTCACACTTTGCGGTCCCCCCCTACGCCGGAAGTGCTTGACTTAACGCTAGTGCATGCCTACGTTACTGCGTGGCTTCTGTGGCAATATCGATCGGCCCGGAAGTCATGTTAGTCTATGGCGACGCAGTTCATTACTAGGCCGAATGCTACTCTTGTGGTATTGCCTGAAGGTCTGTTTTGGACGATACGGTGCGGCGGGCTCGACCCACCGGATATGTCAATATGCAGTGTGAAACCAAACATCGGGTTTCCAGAGACCCTAATACACAGGGCTGCCAGAAACCTCTCCTTTCACTTGGGACAAATTGCGTAATGTATTTCGCCACAACTCTGTGCGATTTGCACTTCGCACATTGTTCCATGGGGGAGGAGAGGTTTGTCCTCGGGAGGTAAGTTAAAAAAAAAAAAAAAACAGGTAAGCAAAGAAGTTAATGTTTGGTTTGCAATGTTAAGTTTTTTATTAAAAAAGTTCGAAGGTTATTAATGTTAATGAAGTAATTGCTTTGCTGCTTGCTTGTTTTTTGGGTTTTTTTTTCTCTTTTTCCATCCAATAACCTTCCAGGTGGACCGAGCGAACGACTAACCAGCTGCAGTACTGATGGTGCATCCTGACAGAACGTTGCGCGTCTGTCAGCTTACACACAAGTCGGTGCATGCAGCGCTGCAGGACGAGATTTCTCCTCCGCAGTCAAAAAGATACGTTTGCTGAGGCATATGGGCCGAGGAGTGGTGTTGGGGATTCATATGCTTTGGCAAACACTTTGTATCAAAAAAGAACTCTGGCAATGATTTGTTCATCCACATCGATCGGTGTGAATGGATAAATCAGGTTTGCCAGGGCATACGAGCTGGTGGGTTTGGATTTTTGGGGCGGCAGCTCCTATGTCCTGGCAGACGCCTTCCCCTCCTTTTTGTATTGTTTTGTCTTTTTTTCTTCTCTCTTTTTTTCTATCCAGACCGACCAATCAGCTGCAGCACTGATGGTGCATCCTGACAGAACATTGCGCGTCTGTCAGCTTACACACAAGTCGGTGCATGTAGCGCTGCAGGACGAGATTTCTCCTCCGCAGTCAAAAAGATATGTTTGCCGAGGCATATGGGCCGAGGAGTGGTGTTGGGGATTCATATGCTTTGGCAAACACTTTGTATCAAAAAAGAACTCTGGCAATGATTTGTTCATCCACATCGATCAGTGTGAATGGATAAATCAGGTTTGCCAGGGCATACGAGCTGGTGGGTTTGGATTTTTGGGGCGGCAGCTCCTATGTCCTGGCAGATGCCTTCCTCCTCTCTTTTTTTCAAAATTTTTTGGCAGATATTTTTTCATCCACATTGATTGATTGTTTGACGTTCATTTTTCCTTTCAGCCCACAGTGCATTACCCTTATGCCCAATATAAGGAGTATAGCAGAAACTCCTAATACTGGCCATACATGTAATGATTGCAGAGACCCTAAAATGCCAGGACAGACCCCACGAATGATGCCATTTTGGAAAGAGGACACCCCAAAGTATTCCGTGAGGTGCATGGTGAGTTCATAGAATGTTTTATTTTTTGTCACAAGTTAGCAGAAATTGTGGTTTTGTGGGTTTGTTTTTTTTTCACAAAATGTCATTTTCCGCTAACTTGTGACAAAAAATAAAATTTTCTATGAACTCACCATGGCCCTCATGGAATACCTTAGCGTGTATTCTTTCCAAAATGGGGTCATTTGTGGGGTTTGTTAACTGTCCTGGCAAGTGGGCGGGGTGCTAAATTTTGAGCACCCCTGTAAAGCCTAAAGGTACTCATTGGACTCTGGGCCCCTTAGCGCAGTTAGGGTGCAAAAAAGTGCCACACGTGGTATCGCCGTACTCGGGAGAAGTAGTATAATGTGTTTTGGGGTGTATTTTTACACATACCTATGCTGGGTGGGAGAAATACCTCTGTAAATGACAATCTTTTGATTTTTTTACACACAATTGTCCATTTACAGAGTTATTTCTCCCACCCAGCATGGGTATGTGTAAAAATACACCCCAAAACACATTGTACTACTTCTCCCGAGTACGGCGATACCACGTGTGGCACTTTTTTGCACCCTAACTGCGCTAAAGGGCCCAAAGTCCAATGAGTACCTTTAGGATTTCACAGGTCATTTTGCGGAATTTGATTTCCAGACTACTCCTCACGGTTTAGGGCCCCTAAAATGCCAGGGCAGTATAGGAACCCCACAAATGACCCCATTTTAGAAAGAAGACACCCCAAGGTATTCCGTTAGGAGTATGGTGAGTTCATAGAAGATTTTATTTTTTTTGTCACAAGTTAGCGGAAATTGATTTTAATTGTTTTTTTCCACAAAGTGTCATGTTCCGCTAACTTGTGACAAAAAATAAAATCTTCTATGAACTCACCATACTCCTAACGGAATACCTTGGGGTGTCTTCTTTCTAAAATGGGGTCATTTGTGGGGTTCCTATACTGCCCTGGCATTTTAAGGGCCCTAAACCGTGAGGAGTAGTCTGAAAATCAAATTCCGCAAAATGACCTGTGAAATCCTAAAGGTACTCATTGGACTTTGGGCCCTTTAGCGCAGTTAGGGTGCAAAAAAGTGCCACACATGTGGTATTGCCGTACTCGGGAGAAGTAGTATAATGTGTTTTGTGGTGTATTTTTACACATACCCATGCTGGGTGGGAGAAATAACTCTGTAAATGGACAATTGTGTGTAAAAAATGAAAAAATTGTCATTTACAGAGATATTTCTCCCACCCAGCATGGGTATGTGTAAAAATACACCCCGAAACACATTATACTACTTCTACTGAGTACGGCAATACCACATGTGTGGCACTTTTTTGCAGCCTAACTGCGCTAAGGGGTCCAAAGTCCAATGAGCACCTTTAGGCTTTACAGGGGTGCTTACAATTTAGCACCCCCAAAATGTCAGGACAGTAAACACACCCCACAAATGACCCCATTTTGAAAAGTAGACACTTCAAGGTATTCAGAGAGGGGCAAGTTAGAAGAAATGGAAACTTTTTTTTTTTTTTTTTTTTTTGTCACAAAATGTCATTTTCCGCTTACTTGTGACAAAAAATAATATCTTCTATGAACTCACTATGCCTCTTAGTGAATACTTTGGGATGTCTTCTTTCCAAAATGGGGTCATTTGGGGGGTATTTATACTATCCTGGAATTCTAGCCCCTCATGAAACATGACAGGGGGTCAGAAAAGTCATAGATGCTTGAAAATGGGAAAATTCACTTTTTGCACCATAGTTTGTAAACGCTATAACTTTTACCCAAACCAATAAATATACACTGAATGGGTTTTTTTTTATCCAAAACATGTTTGTCCACATTTTTCGCGCTGCATGTATACAGAAATTTTACTTTATTTGAAAAATGTCAGCACAGAAAGTTAAAAAAATCATTTTTTTGCCAAAATTCATGTCTTTTTTGATGAATATAATAAAAAGTAAAAATCGCAGGAGCAATCAAATAGCACCAAAAGAAAGCTGTATTAGTGACAAGAAAAGGAGGTAAAATTCATTTAGGTGGTAGGTTGTATGACCGAGCAATAAACCGTGAAAGCTGCAGTGGTCTGAATGGAGAAAAAGGCTCTGGTCCTTAAGGGGCGAAAAGACTGTGGTCCTCAAGTGGTTAACCTCAGTAGCAGCCCCAAAAATATTGAAACTTTGTGAATGAAAAACATATAATGGTACATACCGCTACTGTTTGTATTTTTTTCTTGTAGCTGTAACTTTATTTTTTTTATTTTTTTTTTTTGCTGTAACTCAAAGGTGCCTTAATTAAAGTGTGAATTAGACTTGTATTGGCAATGTAGTATTGACTTGAGATATGTTAAATTTCAAAACCCGATACTTGTAATATGCAGTATGATCTTGAATAAAGATTATATTAAAAAAAAAAAAAAAATGGTTAGAAATGTACAATAAGTTAATAGTGGTGGTTTTGTTTTGCAGTTCGACCTCTGAGCAGAGAGATAACATTAAGCCAGGCCTATCAGAATATGTGTGCTGGAATGTACAAAGTAAGTAAATATTCTCCCCACTGTATTATTGGTAGTTAACTTACCGCAATTGTTCCTCTGGAGAGTCAGATCTTTCTGCTTTGGCGATAGAACAGTCATCTATTGCAGATCAGGTTGTTTGTAGTGGAGAAGACCGTATTCTTCTCCTCATCTTTGTAAGCGTTACGCAACATTTGACTTCTGTATCTATAACCGTGGTACACACACGATTTTTTTTTTATTTACATTTGCCTGATAAAAGATAGGTGTATTGTTGATTTTGGTGAGGGTTCATTTTATAGTGGTGTGCTAAGGTTTATTGGTTTAAATATAAACGTTGAACCAGTTGTCGGCACAGGTGAAACGTTTTGAGAACAAGCAGTAGATAAGTAGGGAGAGCTAAAATGTGGGAGACTGCTAAGAGACAGATAAAAATTCTCACAAGGTAGTGATTTGTATTCAAGCACATAAGAAACTGAAGTGGGCACCAATCGTATGAAGCTTTCATTTATTCCCAGTGATAACGCTAGGTTGATAAGCAAGATCACTGTTCATGAACAGTTATTATGCATAACCCATCTGGGTACTGCAGCTGCACACAGAGACTAGACAGTCAACAGTTGTTTTGCATGGATTGTGCTTACTCACAGACTATGCTCCATGGCGGGGAGAAAGCTTGCCACCATGCTGAAGGCAATGCATTAAATAACGCCAGCACCTCCCTAATGGGCCAGCCAATCAGTTTCTGCACTTTCTCTGAAGTCCACCCACACCTCACCCTGGAGTGTATGATGGTACTTCCGGTTGCGTCACTTTCTTGTTGCTTGGAGCATGCTTATTCGTGAACATAGTCGCATGGTGCATTACTCCAGCAACCAATGTGAGCAGGGTAGAAGGACGGGCCAGCGGGAGGAAAATTATCCCCCTCAGGGGGGGATGATGTCAGTAGCCAATGAAAGGGACGCAACGGCTGAGCCCGGCTAGATGGCCCATCCTCCACTCAGAGCATAGGTAGCAAATTTAGTGTAAAAAATGCATGACTACATTAAACAGGCTGTGGGAAAGGATAAAGAAAACCTTGCTCTACCTCTCTCCACCTGGCTGGAGATGAAGGAATCAGAATCAGAAATCTTTTAATCGCCAAGCACGACTGGGTCGTGCCCGGAATTGGGTTTGGCACATACAATTGCTCAGAGAGAGAAGTGGGAGTAGTATCAACATAAGAAAAGAGTATAGTCATACAATCATACAGTATAAGAGCATAGTCATACAAAATCATACAGTATATTCAGTAGTACATATTAATAGTTAGATGTGCAGCGGTATAACGGTAGTCTGCAGGGTGCAGTTTACACAGTTTCACACTAGACAGTCCATCAGGTCGGCAACTGCAGCATTGGGGGGGGGGGGGGCAGCGTTAGAGATGAAGGGTGTTCAGGAGGTTGACGGCAGAGGGGAAAAAGGAGTCTCTATGCCTTAAAGTTCTGGTGTAAATGGCTCGAAACCTGCGGCCTAAATGGAGCCGGCTGAAAAAGCGGTGGCCCGGGTGTGAGGGATCGCTGGCAATCCTCAGTGCTCTAGATCGTAATCTGTAGTTGTGGAGGAGGTCGAGTGAGGGGAGAGGTCTACCCGCCGATCTAATGACCCTCTGGAGCTTGTATCTGTCGCTGTTGGAGGAGCCACCGTACCAGACTAGGATGGATGAGCAGAGGACGGACTCAATGGGGCCTCTTAGAAGTTCGTCAGCAGCTCCTGAGCCATGCCAAACTTCTTCAGTTGGCGGAGGAAAAACCGCCTCCGTTGAGCTTTCCTCTGGGTCAAGGCGGTGTTTGCATTCCAGTTCAGGTCCTTAGAGATGGTATTGCCCAGAAGGCGGACGCTAGCCACTCTTTCGACCTCTGTGCCATCAATGTAGATTGGTGGTGGAGTGGGCACCTGCTTCCTGAAGTCCACGATCAGCTCCACAGTCTTGGCTGTGTTGTGAACCAGCCTGTTCTCCTTACACCACTGGCAAATTCTGTAAACCTCACGACATTAGTCCTGCTCGTCATTGTTTGTTATAAGGCCAACAATGGTGGTATCATCAGCGAATTTGATGACTTTTACCGAGTCCACAGTGGATCTGCAGTTGTTCGTATAGAGGGAGAACAGGATCGGTGACAGGACACAGCCTTGTGGGGCCCCTGTGTTTGTTGTCCTAGGATGAGAGGAGATATCCCCCAGTTTGACAGCTTGGGACCTGTTGGTCAGGAAGTGTGTAATCCATAAGTGAAGGGTGGAATGGACATGAGATTGTTTTGGAGTATGTGGGGGCAGATGGTGTTAAATGCTGAGCTAAAGTCCAGTAGGAGGATTCTGACATATGAGTTCGGTTTGTCCAGGTGGTTGTTTGTAAGCTCCAGGCAGATGTTGATGGCATCATCAGTGGATCTGTTCGCTCTATACGCAAACTGTAACGGGTCCAGTAGCGCCGAGGTAAAAAGCTTAAGGTGGGATAGGACCACCCTCTCAAAGGTTTTCATGATGACAGATGGTAATGCCACGGCCCTGTAGTTGTTCAGGTCGGAAGCCCCAGATGCTGGAAGACTGTAGTATAGATGAAGTCCGCACACTCCAGGATGTAAAAGTCGAAGGAAATTGTATTTGCAGATTACTGGTACAGCAGCAATTTTCTGCTGCTCCTGCACATAAAATTTCCTTGGATTTTTACATCCTGGAGTCTGCGGACTTCATCTATTGTACGGACTGGTTGTGGGAAAGCGGGAAACCGAAAGCAAGAAGAGATGGTGAACTGAGGATGGAAGCATGCAATGGATAACAGGGATAGCTTAATCCCCAGACGGAGAAAGGCCAAGATAGTGAGAGGAATAAGGAATAAAGCATATTAGCAACATCCTATCAATACATAAGATACACTATAAGACTTGTAACTTTTCTCAAGGCAACACAATTTAAAAAGAATATATACATGCATAAAAAAAGAAATTTAAAAGAAGGCCAAACTTCCAAGAAACATCTAATACTGCTCTAGGAACATGCTTAGATCACTTCTGTCACTGAACCCCAAATGGGGGAGGGGGGGCTTAATCAGCTCTAAACCAACTATGTTTAGGTTATCTGCATTGCTACCATGGATCTTCCTAACATGATCAATAAGTCTAGGTACACCAACACTTTTCTCAATGGATCTGCAGTGCTCAACAAGACGTTCCCTAATGGGACGTTTTGTTGTGCTTGCTGCCATCTTGTAAACTTTGCTTTATCACTGGGAATAAGTGAAAGCTTATGTGCATTATTGTTGGTTATCTGGTAACGTGGAGGCACAATCGCTCCTTTGCTGTATTCAATTCAAAATGGCTTTGGTCTTGGGAAAAGCTCAATCCTGCTTAGTAGAGCTGCTGCCGGTGCCAATCCTCCAGGTAGGTACACCACTTCTACCGCCACACAGTGAATCTATCGATAAAGTAGAATGAGGCACTCCACTGGCTAGAACTTTTGTTCAATTTATTGCATGTCTTGCACACTACATGTTATGGGCTCCGCCCTTCATCCTTTGCTGTATTCCCTGTGCTTGCATAGCCCTAGTCACTCCCACAATATCAGTGCGAAGGTTACCTCCCTGTTTGCAAAATTGTAGAATAATTTATAGACAAACGTGACTTTTGTCAACCAACATTATAATTTGTGATGGTTTTGGCTGATAGTACATACACGTTATCCATGACCAAGCAACATACACTGGCCTATGGAGTAGAAAGGGAGTGAGGAAGCTGGCAACACTATGCAGTGCCTGGAGACAAAGTGACAAAATTCTGCTTCAACAGATTGCTTGTTGCCCATATTTTGAGAAATGAAGATGGGTAATGCTTTTTAAAGCATTAGGAAATGATTGTCAGGGAGAGTTTGTCAGAGAGTGCAGAGTGGACTTTTCCTGCTAAAGAGAGAGAGGCAGCAGTGTGAAAAAAGTGACAGGACGCAGCCCATGTAAAAACTGAATTAATTATCTGTTCTGAGAGAAAGCTGTTTAAACCTCCCAAACGAGACAGAATGGCAACAAACTTAAAAAGCAATCTCCTTTCACCATCTCCCTTCCTGTTTCTATAAGAGTAAGAAATGAGAAATGTCTCTTCCAATTGGGTGATGTTGATGCAGTGTAAATCACAGGAAGTGAGTCTGAGAGTTTTCCATCACTTGGAAGAACAAAATAGAAATAGTGGAAACTGTGTTTACATGTTGGGCGTCCCAAACAATTGTTTCTAATTTTACAAATGGAGTGGAAGCAAAACCAAATTAAAAACTATTAAGCATTTTAGCACTATTATTAGTATACATTTTTATAGCATTCAGTTTTCTTTCTAGTACGCCAATCGCACTCTAGGCAGGGCTAACTTGTATTTTCTTACAAGATTTACATACTGTATTAATACATTTCTGACCAAATATCTCTTTAAAGGACAACTATTGTGAAAAATTTTAAATACATATAAACATTTACAAGTAAGAAGTATGTTTCTTCCAGAGTAAAATGAGCCATGAATTACTTTTATCCTATATTGCTGTCAGTAGATAGTAGAAATCTGACTGAACTGACAGGTTTGGACTAGTCCATCTCTTCATAGGGGATTCTCAGCAATGCTTTTAATCTTTTATAAAGACATTCCCTGAAAATGTTTTATACAATGATGCTGGACAGTCTCCCTGTTTGTTACACACTTTTTTAACAGTTGGACAGAGCAACTGCAATTCACTAAGTGCTTTTAAAATTAAACAAAACCCTGAGAATCCCCCCATGAGGAGTTGGGCTAGTCCAAACCTTTCGGTTTTGTTAGATTTCTACTAGCTACTGTAAGTGACAGCAACATAGGAGAAAATTAATTTACGGCTCATTGTACTCTCTAAGAAACGTACTTCTTATGAGTATATGTTTACAAGTATTTAAAATTTTATGATTTTTGTGATCGTGGTCCTTTAAATTCACTGACAATTTGACAAACTAGTTTAGCTCAATACTCTTACTACTCCTCCTCCACAGCACTGTGTATTTGTATGTAGTTGGGCTGAACCAAAGCAGGCGCTTTTGGTGCACGGCGCAGGCCTCGTGCACCTGACTTGGACCCTGCTATAGCACTAGTGTTATAGTGCCTGTCTAGTGCACAGGTAATTCGGGTTTCCGACCTTGAATTACTTCTCACTGCACGTTCCTACAACTCGAAGGGAGAATAGTATTTTACACCGCCGGGAATTTGAGCAGCAGCAGGGTGAGCGGTGACCGTGCACCCAGCTCACCAGCGATGTTATAATACATACGCAGGCTGAACCCCGATCCTCACTGCTTCAGTAGGCTACAGAGAGAAGGCGTCACCATATATACCTTCAAGGGAAATCTGAGCTGTGAAGAATATGGGGGCTGGCATCTTTATTTGCTATTATCGGCTGGATGGCTAGCATGCTTTTCTTTTGGCTTCAGTAGTTTCTAGAGTAAAAGAAAAAATAAAGATTTGCCATTTGCTCTTGTAGTAAACAATCTGAACATTAACGTTTGTTTGTTCTATAATGGTGTTTTTTAGACTATGATTGCGTTTGACATGGATGGAAAAGTGAGAAAACCCAAATTTGAGCTGGACAGTGAGCAAGTTCGGTATGAACACAGATTTGCACCATTCAATAGTGTTCTTACACCACCACCAGTGCACTATTTGCAGTTTAAGGTGAGTTTGCAATTTCAATATACTATTTTAATGATGCTGGCATATGATGCTGCTTGCAAGTTAATATTTGCTTGTTTCACCTTGAAGGAAATGTCTGATTTAAATAAGTACAGCCCTCCACCCCAGTCATCTGACTTGTACATGGCTGCCAGCAAGCACTTTCAACAAGCAAGGATGATTTTGGAAAATATACCGAACCAAGACCTAGAGGTAACATTTTTTTCTATTTGATTGTTTTTGTTATACTTTGAGATGCAGGAAACTACAGCCATGTGCACACTTAGTATTTTTATTTACATTCTCCATGTTTAAGTGACAATTGTAAGTTTGTTTAGGACTATCAGTATGTGAAACTCTGTAACCATTATCGGGGAAACAAATGTGGGCTCTCTAAGTCTAAAGCCCTTTAGTTGGTTCTTTACAACAGGGGTCCCCAATTTTTTTCTGGGGAACTGGGGGGGGGGGGGGGGGTGGAGTGGTGTTTGGGAGGGGTGGCTTGGTGTTGAACAGTGTCGTCGTGCGGAGCGGGTTCGGGGGGGTAGGGGGGATAGGGTTGGGGGGTGCGGCGGCATAGAAAGCATACTTGCCCCAGTATAGGGAGTTTAGTGGCACAGTATGGGTAGTATAGTGCCCCAGTATAGCTAGTATAATGCCCCCGTATGGGTCGTATAGCGCCCCAGTATGGGTAGTATAGCTCCCCAGTATAGTGCCCGTGCCCCAGTATAGCTAGTATAGTGACCCAGCATACGCTTCCCCAATCTCCCCCCCCCCCCCCCCCCCCCCTGCGGCCGGCGCTGCTGTTACCTTAGCTGGCGGCCGCTTCCTCTCTGCCTCCATGGGTGTTGGTGTACTTCACAGCAGCGCGCCCCACGGCTGCTGTGATGAGGCAGAAGAGCGGTTGCCTTGGTAACAGCATTACACATCGCTGCTCTCCTGCTTTCTGCCTCATCATAGCAGCCGCGGGGCACGCTGCTGTGAAGCACACTAACGTGCATGGAGGCAGAGAGGAAGCGGCCGCCAGCTAAGGTAACAGCAACGGCGGCCGTGAGGGGGAGGTGGGGGCAAGAGGCTAGACCCGCGGACCACCTGCAAACGGCCCACAGACCACCAGTGGGCCGCGGACCAGGGGTTGGGGCCCTTGCTTTACAATATCTATGTTGAGATTTAAGACATGTTCAGTCTTGTGCAGTTCTCATTATGCGGATCATTTGAAGTCAACATTGCAAGAAAGATTACCCCACAGACTGAAGTTGGATGATTGATCCAACAACTGCGGTACATATCAGCAGGCCTAGTTTGGCCAATTGTGCATGTAGTTGGAGACCTCCCATTTTGTGCTTTCCTTAGGGGAATTTTAGACAGTTGTCTTTTGATCTGACCTAAAATAGTCAAATCAAACAACAACAAAGAATGTCTTTAGGCAGCTGTATCGGTGTAGGTTTAAAGCGGAACTGAAGATTCTATAAAAACAAACAGTTTCACTTACCCGGGGCTTCCCCAAGCCCCCTGCAGCAGCTCTGTCTCACGCCGATCCTCCATGATCCTCCATTCTCCTGCCGCGGTGCAGTTTCGTAACCGCCGACTTGTAAGTCGACGGCAACTGCTTCTGTGCGGCCGGGGCCACGCGTATCTTTCTGCACATTACCATCCTGCACCAGTTCATGGTATGTATATAGAGTGGGATATTGTACTATATTAACTAGGCCTATTTTTAACATTAAGTCTCGAGCAACCAGAAAGCACTCCTATCTGGCATCAGCTGATCCCCGTTGGTGCCCGATAAACGAGACTCTACTATATATCCATGCAAATAATTTGCAGTCGCAGGTCCATAGCAAGCTGATCTTTGGACTGGCAAGCAAGGTCCAGCACCTTGGCAGTCTGGAATATGTATTCTTGCATAAAACACTGTGGTTGTTGTGCCACACAGTACTTCACAGTGCTGAGGGAGGGAAGAGAGAAGTTGGAGCTGGACTGTGGTCAAGCAACCAAAATATCTGGGGGGAAAAAAGGTGTTTTACAAAGTGTGCAGGATTGGAGGCTGGCTTTGTGTAGATTTGGTCACAAGAGTCTCTCTTTAACTTACACCGCAGATTTTCAATTCTATTCAGGTCTGGGGACCGAGATGGCCATTCCAAAACGTTGTACTTGTTCCTTTGCTTGAATGTCTTAGTGGATTTTGAGCAGTGTTTACGGTCGTTGTCTTGTTGAAAGATCCAGCCCTGGCGCAGCTTCAGCTTTGTCACTGATTTCTGGACATTGGTCTCCAGAATCTGCTGATACTGAGTGGAATCTATGCGTCCCTTAACATTGACAAGATTTCCAGCTCCTGCACTGGCCACACAGCACCACAGCATGAGGAACCACCACCATATTTTACTGTGGATAGCAGGTGTTTTTCTTGGTATGCTGTGTTCCTTTTCCTCCATGCATAACGCCCCTTGTTATGCCCAAATAACTCTAATTTAGTTTTATCAGTCTACAGCACCTTATTCCAAAATGAAACTGGCTTGTCCAAATGTGCTTTAGCATACCTCAAGGGTCTCTGTTTGTGCTGTTGACGCAGAAAAGGCTTCCTCTGCATTACTCTCACATACAGCATCTCCTTGTGTGAAGGGTGCCGAATGGTTGAACAATGCACAGTGACTCAATCTGAAGCAAAATTATGTTTTAGGTTTTTGGTGCTGGTCTATGGGTTGACTCTGACTGTTCTCACCATTCGTTGCTTCTGTCTTTACGAGATTTTTCTTGGTCTGCCACTTCGAGCCTTAATTTGAACTAAGCCTGTGGTCTTCCATTTCCTCAATATGTTCCTAACTGTGGAAACAGACAGCTGAAATCCCTGAGACAGCTTTCTGTATCCTTCCCCTAAACCATGATGGTGAACAATCTTTGTCTTCAGGTCATTTGAGAGTTGTTTTGAGAGACCCCCCCCCCCCCCCATGTTGCTACTCTTCAGAGAAAATTAAGAGGAGGAAAACTTACAATTGACCCCCTTGAATACTCTTTCTCATAATTGTATTCACCTGTGTATGTAGGTCAGGGGTCACTGAGCTTACCAAGCTAATTTGAGTTCCAATAATTAGTTCTAAAGGTTTTGGAATCAATAAAATGACAATGGTGCCCAAATTTATGCACCTGCCTAATTTTATATAAACAATTATTAACGCCTTATTATTTATTTTATATAAACAGTTATATTAAACAATTATTGCATACTTTCTGTAAATCCAATAAACTTCATTTCAGTTCTCAAATATCACTGTGTGTGGCTCCTATATGATATATTTCACTGACATTTTTTTATCGTAACAACCAACGATTTATACGGGAAAATCATGACTATTAACAAGGTATATATTAGCAGTTGCACAACTCTTTATAAGCTATAGGGAAATGAGTCTGTAGAATTTCAGCGTTCTATATCACTGTATAGTTAATCACTGTAGTTGTTGAACTGTATTCCTTAGGTCAACGAGATTTTAAAGGTGTCTAAAAACAATATAGTGGTAATGAAATTGCTGGCTGGAGGGCATAAGAAGGATTCTAAGGTAAGCTTTTATGAGCAGGAAATTACTGTACACAGTGGTTAGCATGTTTACAACATGGCACGTGTATGAGAACAGATGCAAATAAACTGGGCACTCATTCATTTGGGCATTTTGAATTTCAGGTGAAGAACCTTTTATTTCTGGAAGGGAAATAGTTTGATCACAGTGAATAGCCCTGTCATCTTGCAGCACTAGAGTCCCGATCAGCGCACATTATTGGGTTATGTATTTGGCCTATGTGTGGATCTCCTACCACACTCCAAATATATACCGTTGTCATTTGACTGCCACAAACTCTTATCCATGCTGTGGAAGGAGCTGTGGAAACTGCCAACGTAAGCACATAATGGCTTAAAACACTTGGAACCCCCCGGTTATGTACAGGTTATGGAGCAGAGCAATTTTGATCTTTCAGTGCTTCATCTAGCCAGGCATTCAGTTACAGAAATACTCAAACCAGCTAATCGGGTGCACAAACAATCGGGTCATGGTCAGAATTGGAGAGATAATCCCCTCTTCCACCATATGATATTTTTGTTTATTTAATGGGGTTTATGATCTACAGTAGCTTTTTTTTTTTTTTTTTTTTTCTTTTTTTTTTTTTTTTTTTTTTCTTTTTTTTTTTTTTACCTCCCTGGCGATAACCCTGGGTGAGGCTTGGGGTTGGAAATCTGCAGCTCAGAGCGGTAACCACGAGCTAGACTTGTGTTGATTGCCGTGAGGGGTGTATCGCTCACCTCCCGGGATCCGGACACCGACAGCCATTCTTCTTCCTGTCCTCCGAGGCATTGCTTCCCCCTGGTGAGATCGCCGCCTGTTGTCATAACAACAGACAGCAATCTCACTACAGGGTTACAGTGCCATACGGAGGGAGAACTGGCGCAGGCTTTCTGGCGGCATGATTGTTTTGCGGTTTAGGGTCTACAAGCATGCAAAAAAAAAAAAAGCACCCCTTTTAGACCCTAAAATCTGTAAATAATTATACCCCAGGAAGGACAAATAACAGCATAGGAGATCAAATTCCTGAGCAAAAAAAACACCTAAAGAAAGTCTAGTTTCTCCCGGAAACATAGGCTCTATAGATCACTTAGGTGTCATAAGTAGTGATAGTGATAGTACTGGGCATGTATTGGGTGCAGTCCTCATGCCCAACGCTCCCCTCATTCTCCTCTGTCCCCCTTTTTTATACTGAACGCCTCTGCTCAGCCCAGGTCACTGTAGTGGTTACTCGCGGGTACACGGCCAGGAGCGCTCTGCGCGTGCGCACAAAGGCATGATGACGTCATTTATACCATACCATCCTGTGCTTGAGTACATTTCCTTCCATAATACTGTACCACCTAACTTCGGGAATCCTATGTAGTAATGATTGGAAAACACTAGCATGAAAATGTAACTGTCCCAGGAGTAGAGAGTAATTGAGCTAGTCAAATTCCAGTCGCTAGAGGCATTGGCTTGATTTAATTCCGTCATTGAAGCTCAATGAAGATTTGCATGCTGGGAAATGGTTGTCATCTTTAGTTCTGTAATCTAAGGCAGCATGCTAGATGAGCAAACGGACAATTGTAAAAGCGTTAGGACTGAATAGAGAGGGGATATAATCCATCATAGGTTTTAATTTCAAGATATTCTAAATACCCTAAAATACATACGTATATACTCACATGTAAGCTGATTTTTTTTTTGGGGGGGGGGGGGGAGGACAAAAAAGTGTCCCAAAAGTGTGGAGGTTGGCTTATATGCGAGTCGTGTGGGTATAGTTACCTCTCCTCGTTCCTGGTAGCATCTCCTGTGCTGCGCTCCTTGCTATATTCCAGGTTTCCTGTCCCAGGAGCCACTAACTGTTTCCCTTGCAGTTCCGTACTCTGCCACTAGATGTTAGTGGCAAGTACAAAGCTGCAAGAGAGACAGGATGATTGCTGCCCACAGACCAGAAGACACTAAAGCCTGGATCTCTAGCCAGCACAGAGCTGCAAGGGAGATGGGAAAATGGCCGACTAGGAGAGGTAGCTATATGTACACTTCACAACACACTGCACCACATACACTCTGCTATACACCCACTGCATAATCATACACGTGCAATCTGCTGTACATATATACTGCATAATCACACACAGGCACTCTGCAAGCATGCTTCACTCTGCATCACATGCACAATGTACAGGGGGGGCACTCTGCACCACATACAGGGGGTATGCTAGAGGGGAGACACCTTTTCCACATTATTAGGGTGTTTCAGGGGCAAAATTTGGGGGGGGCTGGGGGCGCGGCCTATACACAGGACAGCTTATGCACGAGTATATACGGTAACATTAATTATGTCTGTTTTATGATGTGCTCACATTTATACTAGTAATAATTCTTCTTTTTCTTCCTATGCAGATTCCACCAGAGTTTGACTTTTCTGCACACAAATATTTTCCTGCTGTGAAACTAGTGTGATCTTAATGATACAGGTGCTGTCATACGTTGGCCATGGAGCGCCATTTGGTCTGCGTGCGGTGACTTTAGGGCCCATGTAAAGACAGAGAGTTTTTTGTTTTATTATTTTTTTTAAATGCACTGGTTACTTTTTATGTAAAGCCACAGGATGTGGACACATTTTGTAAATCGGCTATGTTGGGTCTGTTTCATGTGTGCTGAGGCCTTTGTTTTTCATTAAATATTTAAAATATAAAATGCATTTGTGTTTTATTCACTAATTTTTGCAGTTGGGGCTCAAGCCCCCTCCAGGCTGATCGTTCCCACGCCGTTGTCCTGCGCCGTTTGGATCCTCTGAAATTCACCCCAGAAAGTCCTCCAGGCTGGGGTGTACTACGCATGGGGGGCCCAGCCACGCAGAATGCTCCCAGCCATAGGAGCGCAAATGGGCAGAGCAATGCGGCCAGACTGCGCCGACTGGTGGACTTTCAAGGGCGAATTGCGGAGGATCCAGGCGGCGCAGGACCAATCAGCCTGGAGGAGGCTTGAGGAAGCACCAGTTATGTATACTTTTTTTTATTTATTTATTTTTTTTAAATCCTCCCATCTCGTACACTTAACTGTGCAAGAACACTGACACTCTTTTATGCACTGCAACGTGGTGTGATTCAAAGTCTGTGAACAGTTTACACAACAGTTGCTATGCAACACATTTGGTTATGACATAGAACATGCAGTGCATTGCTTGAATCACACATGTTGACGCACACAATGTTAGCCAGTGAAGGTGCCTATTGGTCAGTGGCTTCTTTGCCTGTTACTTGCCTTGCCACCACAAATGTTACTTTTGGTTGCGTTGGTCCAATGTGAATCTAACCTTAAGGTGACTACACACCATACAGAGATCCAATTTTACGGCAATTTGATAAAAAGGATCCGTTGTCCCAAAACATCCAAAGCTTTTTTTCATTTGTTTGAGAAATCTGATTACTTTTTTTGTTTTTATTTGATAAAAGAAGATTGGGAGAGTTGAATTCTTCTTATCAATTTTTATGAAAATTGATTGGTGTAGGGTAGATTGTCAGTTACTTGATGTACAGACCCAAGCAATTTTTTTTTCTGGGTTTTCAATCTTTTCTTTTTCATGATTGGGAAAATTGAACAAATGTTGAATTGTGTGGTACATTGGTCAGATTTTTTAAATGTTACAATCCGTCAGAAAAATTGATTGCAATTCTTGAATTGAAAAGATATTTTAACCCTCCTGGCGGTAACCCCGACCTACACTCAGGGTAGCCGCAGAGGATTTCTCTGCCTCGGGAGGTATTTTTTTGCATAAAAGTTTTTATCTTTTGTAGCTAGCACTTCGCTAGCTAATTCAAAAAATCCTCCCGCGGATGCAGCCTCAGAAACTGCGTACCGCCAGGGAGGTTAAAAATGGTATGGTGTGTTCCCACCTTTAGTCTAAAAGACACATGAGTCAGCCTCTCAGCTCTAGCTGTCTTGTTCAAAACATAGCCTTATGGTGCCCATACATGGTACAATTTTGTTTTTCATCCAATCTTACCATTTCTATGTAGTGTAGGGGCAAATTCAGTGAATATACTGAAAGGATAATGTAGGCAGTTCCCTTATATTACATAGAAATGGTTAGATTGGATGAAAAAAATTGTACCATGTATGGGCACCATAAAGGTGACCACACACCATACAATTAAAAGTTCCAATTTTACGCCAATTCGATAAATAAGATTGGTTGACCTGAAAAATCGAAAGCTTTTATTTGTTTTTCGATCAAGAAATCTGATCGAATTTCCCGTTTTTTTTTTGTTTGTTTGTTTTTTCAATATTTTTTGAGATTAGACATGTTGGAAAATTCAGACTAATTTTATCAAGAATTGTATGGTGTGTGATGGATTGTAAAATTGTATTCAACCAGAAAAAAAATTGTATATAACTATTCACTATATAACTATTCAGTACATACCAAACTTTATTCACTCTTTTTTTCTCTTGATTTTTCTAACCAGCAAATTTTTTCGGAGTTTACAATCTTTTTTTATCTCGAAACTACGTGTGAGGTTTCTTGAGTCAAAATAAAAAAAATTGAATGGTGTGTGTCCACCTTAAAGAGATACTGAAGCGAAAAAAAAAAATTATGATATTATTTGTATGTGTAGTACAGCTAAGAAATAAAACATTAAGATCACATACATCAGTCTAATTGTTTCCAGTACAGGAAGAGTTAAGAAACTCCAGTTGTTATCTCTATGCAAACAAGCCATTAAGCTCTCCGACTAGTCTTAGTCCTGGAGAGGGCTGTTATCTGACTTTTATTATCTCAACTGTAAGTGAACTGTTTACTTTTTCTCTGCTAGAGGAGAGGTCATTACTTCACAGACTGCTCTGAAAGACTCATTTTGAATGCTGAGTGTTGTGTAATCTGCACATATTAGAGAATGATGCAATGTTAGAAAAAACACTATATACTTGAAAATAAAAGTATGAGAATATTTTCTTTGCTGCTAATCTTCTAGTAATTATTCATAGTACACAACCAATTCACTATATCATATATTTTTTTTCGCTTCAGTGTCTCTTTAAGAAGAGTTATGATCAGTTTTACCTCACATGGAAAATAATTCCTTTCTGACCCTAAATCGGTAGCTGAAATACCTCCGTGGAGCAACATCATACCATTCTATCCTTCTGTAATTCGTTTTTTGATCAATCTCTACATGACATGCCTGTACATGTCTCTTGCTAGCTACATGGTGCATTAGCGGAGTCACCAGTGTAATATTGTGTCACTTGCAGCAGAATGATGATGGTACATACAACATGCTTCTGACACAGCAATCATCTAGGTCAGGGGTCCCCAACCTTCTCCAGCCCGGGGACCACTTTGTGACCATATTTTTCTCCAGGGACCCTGGGGTTGGGGTTGCGCGACCTAGTGGACAGTGTCGTGCGCAGCGGGTTACGGGGGGAGGGGGGTTGGGGTGCGGCGGCATAGCTAGCATAGTTGCCCCAGTATAGGGAGTTTAGTTGCCCCAGTATAGCTAGTATAGTGCCCCAGTATAGCTAGTATAGTGCCCCAGTATAGCTGGTATAGTCCCAGTATGGGTAGGTAGTGCCCCAGTATAGCTAGTATAGTACCCAGTATAGCTAGTATAGTTCCCCAGTATGGGTAGGTAGTGCCCCAGTATAGCTAGTATTGTGCCCAGTATGGCTAGTATAATGCCCAGTATACCTAGTATAGTGCCCAGTATGGCTAGTATAGTGCCCAGTATGGCTAGTATAGTGCCCCAGTATAGCTAGTATAGTGCCCCAGTATAGCTAGTATAGTGCCCAGTATAGCTAGTATAGTGCCCAGTATAGCTAGTATAGTGCCCAGTATAGCTAGTATAGTGCCCAGTATAGCTAGTATAGTTCCCCAGTATGGGTAGGTAGTGCCCCAGTATAGCTAGTATTGTGCCCAGTATGGCTAGTATAATGCCCAGTATACCTAGTATAGTGCCCAGTATGGCTAGTATAGTGCCCCAGTATGGCTAGTATAGTGCCCCAGTATAGCTAGTATAGTGCCCCAGTATAGCTAGTATAGTGCCCCAGTATAGTTAGTATAGTGCCCAGTATTGTGTTTTTACACATTCTTCTATATCTTTGACACTGCTTGTGCAGTATAAGTTCCCGAGGGCTCCATGAATCTGGCCCCCCTACAATCAGCACAAATAAAAATTCAATCATGCCTTAATAGTTAACCTTTTACAGTTTTTGGGATATTCACATTTTTATAAAGGTCAAAAGTTCACTCAGCCCCCCTACAACATTGGAAAGGCTGAGTGAACATTTGACCTTTATAAAAAAAATGTATATCTCAAACTTTGAAAGATAGAAAGATGATTATTGCAGCACAAATAAGCACACGCACAGCACTACCCACCCATACCAGTTTCATGTCTGTAGGTTGTTGTATGGGGTTGGGCAGGGACAGATTTGCCATAAGGCCCTGTAGGCATATGCCTACAGGCGCCTGATGATGGAAAGGAGGCTCACTTCCCTCTCCTAGTGCCTGCCTCCCTCCCTTCTTCCCTACTCAGAGTTGACCGTAAACTCACCCAGCTCTTGCCATTCCACTGACCAGATCTCCCTTCAGTCAGCTCCACCTCTAGCTACTTAGTATTAGGTAACCAGAGGGTACCCCCTTATTAACCTCCTTGGCGGTACACAGTTTTCGAAGCTGCGTCCGCGGGCGGATTTTTTCAAATTAAAATTTGGATAAATTGCTTAAGCTAGCGCTTTGCTAGCTAACTGTGGCCCCCAAATCCTCCGGCACCACTGTGATCCCCCTGATCGCCGCCGGCAATATTTACGCGTCCGCGATCCCGTGAGAGCCACAGCTTCACCATGTAACTTCAGTCGTCGCTATGGCATGACATGACTTCATGCGCAGTCCCGATCCTCCCCATAGCGAAGCTTGGAGCTGATTGGGAGGCTGCGCCATCGCTGGATCCCTGGGGGGTATGTATATCGGGGGAGAGCGGAGGGACTTTGGGGGGGGTCATGGTTAGCTAGCAAAGTGCTAGCTTAAGCATATAAAACAAATTTTATTTAAAAAAAACCTCCGGGGGGGGGCCATGTGATCCTCTCCGGCGGCTAGCCCGAACGTAGGTCGGGCTTACCGCTAGGTAGGTTAAGAGGCACCTGTAGCTACCTATGATGGGTAAGGGTAAAGTGACAACCGGGCCAGCCAGCACACTTGTGGTGGGTTCGGCGGGGGCTTGTATGTTCATGGAGGGGGACGTCTAGGGTGCCGGGACATCTGTGCCTATAGGCTCACACACAGTGTCGGGCATGTTGCTCATGTTTTGCAATGCTCAGGTGTACCCAGTATACGTTTGCTAGGTGTAGGAGCTCCATTAAAGAGACTCCGTAACAAAAATTGCATCCTGTTTTTTATCATCCTACAAGTTCCAAAAGCTATTCTAATGTGTTCTGGCTTATTGCAGCACTTTCTACTAACACAGTCTCTGTAATAAATCAATGTATCTTTCCCCTGTCAGACTTGTCGGCCTGTGTCTGGAAGGCTGCCAAGTTCTTCAGTGTTGTGGTTCTGCTATGAACTCCCCTTTATGCACACTGCCTGTGTGTTATTTAGGATTAGAGCAGCTTCTCTCTTCTCTCTCTTATCTTTTACAAGCTGGATAAATCGTCCTCTGAGCTGGCTGGGCTTTCACATACTGAGGAATTACAAACAAGGGCAAAGCTGTTTGCAGGAAGAAAAGAGCAGCCTGAAACTTCAGTGCATGAGAACAGGGGGAAAGAAACACACAAATGATCTCTTGAGATTCAAAAGGAAGGGTGTATACAGCCTGCTTGTGTATGGATGTATTTTCTATGTGTGGACATACTGTACATCAACCTACTTCCTGTTTTGGTGGCCATTTTGTTTGTTTACAAACAAACTTTTTAAAACTGTTTTTAACCACTTTTAATGCGGCGAGGAGCGGCGAAATTGTGACAGAGGGTAATAGGAGATGTCCCCTAACGCACTGGTATGTTTACTTTTGAGCGATTTTTAACAATACAGATTCTCTTTAAATGTTAGCCAGCAATAGGCTAGCTAGTATAGATGCCCCCCACCCCGATCCAGCCAGTCTTACTCACCAAGCCTCTTTCCAGCGATCGCTGCAGCCTCCCCGCACAGCTCCAGTATTCTCTAGGGAGGATTGGGACTGCGTGTCATGACGTCGATGATGTCATGACACTGCTCAGTCCCAATCCTCCCCATACAGAATACCGGAGCTGTGTGGGGAGGCTGCAGGGATTGCTGGACAGAGGCTTGGTAAATGAGAGGGGGGTGGGGGGCAGCTATACTAGCTAGCTAATTGCTGGCTAACACTTAATGGAGCCCCTACACTTATACTGGGGGGGGGGGACACCTGAGCATTCCAAAACCTATACTGGGGGACTCCTGTACCTAGCTAGCCTATACTGGAGGACACCTGTACTTAATCTACGGGGGATTCCAAAGACAGATGGGCACCGTGCAGTGGGCGACACAGGACAGGTAATGTATAAATGCATACATGGGGGTACATTTATAAATTGGCGGGGGCAGCAGCGGCAAGGCAACGGATGTGGCCGAATACCGATCGATTTCATGTTGAAATTGATCAGGAATCAGCCTGCGGTGTATGGGCAACCGACCTATCTCGCTAATCAGATTCGAATAGAGAGAGATTTCTCTCAGTTGAATCTGCCCATCATCTCTAGATGTATGGCCACCTTTACATTCGTGTTAGTGCAGGTTGAGCAGCTGCAGCTTGGAGGTATAAATGATCAGAGATTTTGTGGAGTCATTTTTAAAGAAAGTTTAGATTTTGTGTTTCAAGCTTTTAATAAACTCAAAATGTACACTAGACCGTTGCTTGACACATTTTGGTAAGTTACAGGATAAAAGGTTATGAAAATTAATTGGATCACTTTTTGCACAGAAATCCAGCAAAAACTGAACCCCAGGGAGGTTAAGGTGGCCATATACCATACAAATTGTTTTCTTTAGATCTTTAAATAAAAAATCAAACCAATCCACCATACGCTATTCAACTTTTTTCCTAAAAAAAAAAAATCACAATTTTTCACCACGGGTGATGTATTACAAAACTGAAAATGAATTTGATTTTTCTGATAAAAATGAAACTTTTCAAATCAATGATTTTTCATGGAAGAACTTTAGAAAGTTAAATTGGTTGAATCGGGCGTAACTAGAAATCACTGGGCCCCCCTGCAAAACTTTGGATGGGGCCCCCTCCCCCTACAGACTGAATAGGGGCTGTCTATAAATCTTTGTCTACAAAACTTTGTATGATTATCAGTGGCTGAGCAGATGCAGTCATTAGAACAATTGTGCAGAGAGCACATTTTATTCTCTCTTTGCCCTTAGTTGTCAGTTTCTCAGGATGGGGCCCCCTGTGGCTTCTGGGCCCCCCTGCAGCTGCATCCCTTGCAGGGTCTATTGTTACGCCCCTGGGTTGAATCGTGTAAGGCCTTCTTTACATTGCTTATGTGATTTTCTTCTGCAAATGGTTTTCTGTAGGTAGTTATAAACACTACATTTCTTAGTTGCTGCCTGAAACTGAATCACCTGGCAAAGACTCCTCTCAATAGAAGGGGCGAATAGCTGGGAGTAAGCAGTTTGAGTGATTTATTGCTGTCATGTTATGCCTGGTACACGCCATGCAATTTGATCTGATCATTTTTCTGATTGATTTTGTATAGAAGTGATTGGAAAATCTGTAATAAAAAAAAGATCAGAAATCAGATTGGACCTGTCAGAAATTATCTATTACAGTCTGACAGGAAATTGCATGGTGTGTACCAGGCATTAGTGCCCATGTGACTTGGATCCAACAGATTTCATGTTTATTTTTGTTCACTTTTACATTTAATGTGGAGTTTGCTAGGTTTTTCAACTATTCTAACTATTCACAAAGAGACCACCGTCTGAAGGAAGACCCACTAAGCGCTTGTGATTTAAAAAGCTCTTGTAATGCTGTGTGTGATCCCACTTAAGGTGTTTTTGTTTTTTTAATCCCCCATAGCATTATGTTGGCAAGAGCTTTTCAAATCACAACAAGCGCTTATAAAGGCACTGCTAGTGGATCCCAGGCCTTAAGCCTGGTACACATTTTCAACTTCTGTTGTCCAATTTTACCACCTCCATGTAGTATGGGAAAAACCTACACAATCAATATCTGATGACCCTTATACTACATGGAGGTAGTAAAATTGGTCAGTGTACCATGCTTTACTCTGATCAGATTATAATCTTTAAAAAAAAATGTTCAGTTGTTGTGAAAGACATTTCAATACAATTAATGTGGTATTACTGATAGTCTGTAGGCCAACCTCATATGTCATATAAAATGTAGCCCACAAGATCATGCAAATCTCAGTTGTCACACCACACGTCTTGGTTCTGATTGGAGCACTTTATGTTCTGGAATGCTCACTTTTTATGATCACCAGGTGTAAACTTGGCCCTAGTTTTCTCTATAAAGTGAGCTCATCTTTATTGTACTCCAGCAAAATAGCATCTTTCTTAAACTTGCCAAACCAGCAGATGGAGCTCTTACTCAAACGTCTTTTTATTTTTTCTTTGTATAGTGTAATCTTATTTTCCTGAGCAAAGTAAGAACAAAAAAATGACACTAAATAAACTGAACCCCAAGTGACACAATGAGAAACATATTAGCCCTATTAAGGCCCCGTTCACATCTGAGCGGGAATTGCGCGATTTCCGCTCACTGCAAACTGCTAGCGGTTTTTAAAACCGCTTAGCATATGGTTTGCTATGGCAGTGTTCTCACTGCCGCAATCGTGGGTGTTTTGCGATTAGCGATAATCGCAAACGCGATACATGCAGTGTTTTGGTGTCGATTCTTGAGCGATCGCGATTAGCATGTATAGAACCACTAATCGCGATCTCTCCCAAAATGCTACAGTGTCCAGTGATTTTTCTGCATTAATCACGGAAAAAAGAAATTATGTAAAGTCCCCTTTTGTTTTCCAGTGCAGGAAGAGTTACAATTCTGCGTTTTCTATACAAAATAGCTTCTCTGTGCTTGTGACTAAGGGCTGGTTTAGATGGGCATCAGATCCAGCTGTCCACAGCAGCCTGGCCTCTCATTCCAAATGTTTTTCTGCAAGCTTGCAAAAAAGCATTTGCTGGCTTTCGTCAGCGCTTCCCGATGTGGAGTGTTTTTCATCCCTGCAGGGGGACACGGAAGCATGGTAGTAAATGATCATGGAATAACCTGTTCCTTCTAGGAGAAGGTAAGTGCCAGGCAACGGCAAAAAAATGGATAGAAGCACAGTGGTTGCGCAAATAACAGATTGTTGTTATTGATGATACCATTGGCTGTCCGTTCATATGAATGGAGAGTGTTAAAGTGGACCTGAACTCTTGCAGAAAACAGAGAAATGCACCCTGTATGTATTTAGAGAGTTTAGCCTGTAAAATTCCCCCTCATTTGTGTCTAATCACAAGCTGTAATTTGATCTCTCTAATTTGAAAGCACAAAAAGTTAATGTCTGCTTCCATTAAAGCAGCAAATACAAAACCGTACAGATTTATTTCAGGATTTATATCAGCTGTAACAGAGAAATGTTTTTCTATAAAGGTCATTATGCTGCTGCATATCTTTTAGAGCAGAGAGGACGTTCTCAGTTCAGGTCCACTTTAAAGGGACCCTGAGCTGTACATAGAATAAAACATTTCACTTACCTGGGGCTTCCTCCAGCCCACTGTAGGCCGCGAGGTCCCCCAGCGTCCTCCTGGCTCCTCTCTGTGTCCCTCCAGCGACACCCGGGCCGGCTCTTCCTGGATCCTGACGCTCTGTGTCATCATGGCGGCCAGCGTGACAGTCCTGTGCGTGGACGGTTTTCTAACTGTAAACCGCCCATGCGCAGGACTGTCACGCCGGCTGCCGTGATGACACCAAGCGTCAAGACCCAGGAAGAGCCGGCCTAACGCCGCTGGAGGGACACGGAGAGGAGCCAGGAGGCTGCTGAGGGACCTTGCGATCTACGTTGGGCTGGAGGAAGCCTCCCCAGGTAAGTAAAAAATTTTATTCTATGTACTGCTCAAGGTCCTTTTAAAGAGAGTCTGAAGCAAAAAAAAAAAAATTGCTAAATTTACCTTTTTAAATAGCTTCAGTACTCATCAGCGGTAAACCGCCGCATCCCCGCTGAAAAACAAGGGCTGCAGACCCCCAAATCCCTGTGGAGAAAAGGAGGGGGAGAGAATCGGCCGGCGCTTCCTGAAGAGGCAGAGCTCTCTGCTGTAGCTCTGCCTCTTCTGTCAATCGCGGCGGATCGCCGCCTCTCCCCACCCCTCTCACTCTTCCTTCACAGAGAGGGGCGGAGAGAGGCAGCGATCCGCACGGCGATTGACGGCAGGAGAGGCAGAGCTACAGCTCATAGCTCTGCCTCTCAGGGTAGATGTTTGCCCAGGGATTTGGGGGGTCTGCAGCACTCGTTTTTCGGCGGGGATGTGCCGGTTTAGCGCTGATGAGACTTCTGAAGCTAAAAGGTAAATATAGCAAAAAATTTTGCTTCAGAGTCTCTTTAACCACTTGATGACCCAGCCTTTACCCCCCCCCCCCCCTTAAGGACCAGCGCTATGTTTTGTGATCTGTGCTGGGTGGGCTCTGCAGCCCCCAGCACAGATCAGCTGGCACGCAGAGCGATCAGATCGCCCCCTTTTTTCTCCCCCTATGGGGATGATGTGCAGGGGGGGGGGTCTGATCACTCCTCCTGGCTGGCATGTTGCGGGGGGGAGGCACCTCAAAGCCCCCCTCCACGGCGAAATCCCCCCCCCCTCCTTCTCCTCCCTCTCACCCCTGGTGATCCGGGCTGCACAGGACGCTATCCGTCCTGTGCAGCCAGTGACAGACTGTCACATGGCAGCGATCCCCGGCCGCTTATTGGCCGGGGATCACCGATCTGCCGTATGGCGCTGCTGCACAGCAGCGCCGTACAATGTAAACAAAGGAGACAAATGTCTCCTACGTTTACATCTAGTCTGCGAGCTGCGATCAGCGGCTCGCAGGCTATTCACGGAGACCTGCTCCGTGATCTAACAGGAAACGGCCGCTCGCGCGAGCGGCCTTTCCTGATTAATTAGGGAGGCACCTGGCGACGCAGATCTGCGTCGCTGGTCCTCCAGCTACCACTTTGCCGCCGCACGGTATGAGTGTGCGATCGGCAAGTGGTTACGCGATGAGCGCCGCAGCAATACTTTACCATCACAGAACAGTACATCTGAACCAGGCCTAAGGGCTGGTGCACACCAGAGCGGTTTTGAAGCATTTTTTTAACTACTTAAAGACTGCCCCACACCAATGGGCGTGGTCACGGCGGCAGCCCCAGGACCGCCTAACGCCAATGGGCGTCAAGTCCTGGGGCTGCATTTTGCATCTCCTGCTTGGGGGGCGGAACTCCGCCCCTTCTTCAGTCTTCAGGAGACTGTTAGACGGCGTGATCGCCATCTATTTACATGTACAGCACTGTGACCGGTGTGACACGGCTGTCCCCTGGGGGACAAGAGAGTGATCGGCTCTCATAGGGTGAAGCCTATGAGAGCTGATCGCTATGATTGGCTGGCTGGGGGGAGGGAGGGTTTTAAATAAATATATAAAAAAATAGTAAACCTAAAAAAAAACCACTGGGGGGGCCATCAGACCCCACCAACAGAGAGCTCTGTTGGTGGGGGGAAATCACTTGTGTGCTGTGTTGTGCAGTCCTGCAGCTTGGCCTTAAAGCTGCAGTGGGCAATTATGCAAAACACAGCTTGGTCTTTAGAGGGGGGGTTACCACTGTGGTCCTCAAGTGGTTAAAACGCTTGCAGGGGGGAAACCAGCTTGGCTAATGAAAGTAAATGGGATGGTGCACACCAGAGCGGGTCGTTTTTTCCACAAACTCGGGGGCTGCTGCAGTTTTTAGATTTCTGAGGCGTTTCTGCCTCAATGTAGGATAGGAAAGTGGAAAACCGCTCTGAAAAACGCTAGATCAGAGCGGTTTTCCAGTCATTTTTGTTACAGAAGCTGTTCAGTAACAGCTGTACTGTAACAATATTTGAAATCTGCTACACAAACGCTCCTGGAGGTCGGCCTGTACTGCGCCTGCGCAGTACGCTCCGGTCCATGTGGCGGTGATTAACAACGCCGCTCGCGCAGGCGCAGTACAGGCTGACCTCCAGATCGGCCTGACGTCATCACTGGGGACCAGGAGGCAGCGACGGCAGAGCTGCGGCAAGGAACATGCTGGGAGCTTGGGGCTGGACGAAGTCCAGGGTAAGTAACACTTATTTTACTTAAATAAGCCTGATAACGCCTTTAGGGCCCATTCACACTTGAGTGTCTTGCTGCCGATTTCGGCCAAACGCTAGCGCTTTTCAAAGCGCTAGGATAGTAAGTCTATGGGCCAGTTCTCATTTGGGCGATTTGCGCTAATCGTTGCCTGCACCATTTTCCGGCGATCGCGTTTTAGTGTTATAGAAGCGCAAAACATAATAGCTTAAGTTGCCAGGTGTGAATGGTGAATTTTTGGTGTTAATCGCCAAAAAACGCCAGAGCAAAACACTAGCAAAATCGCTAGCTATTTGCGATCAGCAAGTGTGAATGGGCCCTCAAACAATACCAATTGCTTTTCAGTCCTGCTGATTTTTGGCTGCAGCAGTGGCTGAATCTCACACCTGAAACAAGCATGCAGCTAATCCAGTCTGACTTCAGTCAGAGCACCTGATCTGCTTGTTCAGGGGGCTGTGGCTGAAAGCATTAGAGACACAGGATCAGCAGGAGAGTCAGGCAACTGGTATTATTTTAAAATGAAAAATCCATATCCTTAGTTCAGGTTCCTTTTAAGTCAGTCAGGTATTTCTGAAGAACTTAAAGTATACATGAGGTGAATAAACTAATAGCAGATTTACTTATCTGGGGCTTACTTCAGCCCCTAGAAACCTGTGTTCCTTGCTGCAGCTCTGCTCACAGCCAGTCTCCTGGGGTCCCCTCAATACAGCAGCTGCTACGGAGGGATCCCAGGAGACTGGGGGCCATATCCTATTCCAGGTTATAAGTAGCTTGCAGATGCGAGCCACTTGTGCATACCCACCAAACATCACCGTCATCTTCCGCCCCTGCATCTGGGGGTCTTCTTTAACCTCCCTGGCGTTCAATTTCCCCAGGATTTTGGTGCAAAAAGTGATAACATTTATTTAAAAAAAAATAATTCCTGTAACTTGCCAAAATGTGTCAAGCAAGGGTCTAGTATACAGTGCACGAGAGTATTGATGTGTATGCACGTTTATACTGTTCACAGAATAAAAACAGGGAACACCAAGAGCCCCAATAGTGTAATACGTACTGGATAAGGTGGCAATAAATTCGTATTGCTAGATACTCACAAGTCAGGGTAACCAGCAGGCAACCACTGTAAAGGCAGGTGGGGAGATTATCCTGACCCCACTCAGGATTAAGAAGTTGCTCTCTGTAGACAGGAAAAAAGGGTAGCAACCCTCCACCAAGGGTGGACTCTAAATTGTATACAATGAACAGAGGCGCCAAAAGTATAAAATTAGATTAAATGAGCTTAAAAACCAACTCAAATGGCAAAAATGGAGGAAGTGGTGGTCTTACCTCCCTCAAGCAGACACGACACCGACTGCGATTCAGACAGTCAGACATATTAGAAACTCCCCAAAAAAATTTGCAACGCGTTTCGCCAGCTCAACCCCGCTTCATCAGGCAATACAGGGAGGAGTATCAAGCGATCTGCACAAGGATTCAAGTTAAGCACCTAACGCTCATGCCTGCCAGGAGGCATTACTTCCCGGAGACATGAAAAGGGCAATTGGATAGTGTGTAAAGAACTCGCTGGGCGATTTATATTGCCAAAACGAGTTCTTTTACAGCGGGGAAGGGGAGGGGTCTTAAGTTAAAAAGGATTAGGCGATGTCCCTATCGCCTAAATTAACAACTCGCCAACAGCGCAATATGGCACAGGTTGAGAACAGAGCTACTACAACAACAACAACAACAAATAACATTTGTAGAGAGCTTTTCTCCCATAGGACTCAAAGCGCATAAGCATGGCTCAGACCATTGTGGTACAGAGGAAGAATTTTATAAGTCCGGAAATGCCAGGCTAAACAGGTGGCTTTTCAGTCTGGATTTGAATAGCTCCAGGGATGGTGCTGTCTTTACTGGGTGTGGCAGTGAGTTCCAAAGAGTAGGGGCAGCATGACAGAAGGCTCTATCTCCAGATTTTTTGAGGTGCACTCTGGGAGTGACCAAGTTTATAGAACTAGCTGATCTAAGGTTGTGAGAGGTCTGGTGCAACTTCAGCAAGTCCTTCATGTATCCAGGGCCCAGATTGTGCAGGGATTTGAATGTCAGCAGTCCAATCTTGAAGAGTATTCTCCATTCTACTGGTAGCCAGTGCAGTGAGCGAAGGATCGGTGTAATGTGACAGTGGCGAGGCTGGTTTGTTAGCAATCTGGCAGCAGCGTTCTGCACTAATTGCAGGCGACGCAGGTCCTTTTTGGGGAGGCCAGCATAAAGGGCATTGCAGTAATCCAGCCGTGATGTGATGAAGGTGTGAACTAGGGTTGGAAGATACTCTGGGGGAATCAGATGTTTAATCTTTGCAATGTTCTTCAGATGAAAGTAGGAAGATTTAACTACAGATGAAATTTGGTTTCTGAAACTTAAATCCCCATCGATTAGTACGCCAAGGCTGCGCACAAGGTTGGAGCTGTTTATGTCCGAATTGCCAATCCTGATTGGTGTTGCTTTAGGATAGAGCTGTTTTGATGGCGAGCACTGGCTTTGGACAAAGAGGACCTCAGTTTTGTCAGCATTCAGTTTCAAGCAGTTATCATTCATCCATGCCTGTAGCTCAGCTAAGCAAGAGTTTATTTTTGGAGTAGGGTCTATTCCACCAGGTTTGAAGGACAGGTATAGCTGTGTGTCATCGGCGTAGCAGTGGTACGTCAGGCCATGTCGTTGGATAAGTGTACCGAGTGGCAACATGTAGAGTGCAAACAGCAGAGGGGATAGGATTGATCCTTGTGGCACTCCGAATTGTAGAGGTGCAGGTTTGGACATTATAGGTCCTAGGGATACTCTCTGTGTTCTGTCAGTCAGGAATGATCTGAACCACTGGAGGACTGATCCACTGATGCCACAGTACTCCTGCAGTCTGTTAAGCAGGATTTCATGGTCAACTGTATCAAAAGCCGCTGAGAGATCCAACAGGATTAGGATGGAGCATTACCCTCTGTCCCTTGCCATGAGCAGGTCGTTGCAGACTTGGATGAGGGCTGTTTCACAGCTGTGGTGTTTCTTAAAGCCAGATTGTAGAGGGTCCAGGATGTTGTTTACTGACAGCCTGGTTTCAAGTAGCAGATAGACAGCCTTTTCAATAACTTTACCTAAGAAGGGGAGGTTGGAGACAGGTCTGTAGCTGCTCATTGCATCTGGATCCATGGAAGGTTTTTTTAAGAAGGGGCTTGATGATTCCTTCTTTTAAAGAGGTAGGAAACCTCCCTGCTTGCAGAGAGCAATTTACTATTTTGTGAAATGCTGGGCCAAGCAGGTCAGGACATTTCAGCATATGTTTAGTTGGTCCAGGTTGTCTGGCGGAGACATCAGGGAACTGTACAGGTGAGGTGGAGTCACTAAACACCAGCGAACTGCATGGGGAAGGGAGGGGGTGGCAGACACCAGGAAATTTTGTAAGGGAGGGAGGCAGCCACTAGCAATTAAGGTTGTCCCATGACTTGGTCCCATCTTGGACCAATTTGGAGTTTAACATCTCTATCCTACTGAGCCTGGGAGATACTGTATATATTAGAGTATAAGTCTAGAAATGTAGGTCTGATTCACTTTCATAAAAGTATAGGAGTCGACTTATACACAAGTCACAGGCAACACTGAGCAATGTGTGTACTAATAGTGACATTCCCATTTGCAGCAATTTACCCAGTGGTGATACTTGGAGGAAAGGAAATGCCAAGAAAACCTAGGTCTGAAAGTCCATGGCCACAACAATTAACAAGGAAAGGGGTGGGGGATACTGGGCTGCATAAAGTAGAGTAAATAATTGCAGCACTTGGGGGCCTGGAGGTGGTATCGGCTGCTTTTAAAAGAACAGGATGAGTTAATGGCTGCAATACAGTATGCAGTGCGGTCATCATCCGCTCTTGAGCCTTAAGTGCAGTAATTAACTCTGCTGGGAAGACATACTTGAGTCAATAAAAAATTCAAGCTTAAAGGGAACCTGTACTGAGTAAAATTATTTAACCACCTGCCGCCCGCGTCATGCCAGTAGGCGTGGCCGCGGCGGCAGCCCCAGGACCGCCTAACGCCGATTGGCGGAAGGTCCTTTCTATCAAAGATGCGGGCGATCGCGCGCGCATGCGCGCGCACATCGCTCAGCATCCCTTGCGGCCCCCACGTGTCATCAGCCAGCCGTCCAATTAGCAGCGCCGGCGGGCTGCGATCTTTAAATCCAGCCAATGCAAAGCGTATAATACACGTTGTTATGTAAACAACGTGTATTATACTGGCTGACTCCTCCTCTCCTGGTCACAGCGTTCCGGGACCACCAGGAGAGAGGACGGCAGCCCTGCTGATCACATAGCCACACTGATCCTGCTCGATCCCACCTGCGATCGCCGCTGATCACCCCCCACAGCCCCCCTCACTGCCCTGCCAAGGCGTCTGACTGAGGTCTGAGTGTCATCTGGTCGCCTGTCACAGCTCTGATCGAGGTCTGAGTGACATGTGAGTGACATCTATTGCCTGTGAACAGGATTTTGACATCTGATTGATTGATTGCATTGTGATTGGTTATTGATCATCTGTGATTGCCCTGTGTTTTCAATTGCTGTTTACATTGTTTGGCATCTGACAGCTGCACTGTAAATGATATCTGGTCGCCTGTCACAGCTCTGATTGAGGTCTGAGTGAGATCTGAGTGACATCTATTGTCTGTGCACTGATTTTTGACAGCTGATTGATTAGTGATTGGTTTTTGATAATCTGTGATTGCCTGTGATTTAAATTGCTGTTTACATTGGTTGGCATCTGATAGCGGCGCTGTGATTGATATCTGGTCGCCTGTCACAGCTCTGATCGAGGTCTGAGTGACATCTATTGTCTGTGCACTGATTTTTGACAGCTGATTGATTAGTGATTGGTTTTTGATTATCTGTGATTGCCTGTGATTTCGATTGCTGTTTACATTGGTTGGCATCTGACAGCGGCGCTGTGATTGAAATCTGGTCGCCTGTCACAGCTTTGATCGAGTTCTGAGTGACATCTATTGCCTGTGCAGTTTTTTGGCCAGTGAGTTAGCTAGGCCCCTTTTGTTAGGTAGTTAGCGCCCAGCCCACTACACCGCAATCACTAATGAGTCGCTGATTAGCGTCATCACTGTCGCTAATCAGCATTAGTACTATATAGTATCTGTAAGTGATCAGTACTGATCGCAGTCAGATCTATATAAGTACGTTAGGGTTACCTTAGAGTAGGCTCCACTAAAAACGCAGTGTTTGCCCAATCAGGCCTGATCGTTCTGCCGCACTTGCGTTCAGCCCGCCCCAAGTGAAAGAAATTTTTGTTTTCTGATCACTGCAAAAAACCAACACCACAGCTGCGACGCTCAAAACTGAGCGATCGCAGCTGTTTACTTAACAAATACCCCATTTGCTAGACAGGTGCATTTTTTTTCCTGGGTAGTCTCAGAGGAATACCCCCTAAATTTAGCAGCCCAAAATGGCAAAAAAGATGTATTCCCTGCAAGAGGCCTACAGTATTATGGCCGAGTCGGGTGAGAGTGATTGGGACTTCTCATCCGACGAATCATCCGGCTCAGAATATGAACCTGTAGAGGACAGTGACTCTTTGACCGATAGTTCTGATGACGAGGTTGTGGTCCCGGCTAGCGCCAGGCGTACCCGACCCGATGTCAGTGGACCACAGGTTGCGCAGGATCAACCTCAAGGGCAGCAGAGTGGTGCTAGCGCTGATCCAGATTTTGATGGTGAGGCATGCACCAACAGCGCAGCACATCCTGGACTTGAAACCAGTACTGCCGTAGACCCTGGTGAAGTGGCGAGCACCAGCATGGCAGTTGAAACTGGTTCGGTGGTACGTGCAGTAAGACCCCAGTCGCAGCCACCAGAAACACGGGCCCGTAGTACCCCTAGGCTCCCAGAGGTGCTGGCAAACCCTCATTGGAAGTTCCCTAATTCCGCCGCACCCGTAGTGCCCCCTTTCACCGCCCAGTCTGGAGTCCAGGTGGAGACAGATCATCTAGGATCGGCCCTAGACGCTTTTCATCTGATCTTCACCGAGGATCTCTACGACTTAGTCGTGGCAGAGACCAACCGTAAGGCCACACAATTTATCACCGCCAATCCGAACAGCTCCCATGCCCAGCCTTTTCGGTGGAAACAGGTCACAGTTTTCGAATTTAAAATCTTTTTGGGCCTTCTCCTTAACATGGGTCTAACTAAAAAAAATGTATTGCGGTCCTATTGGTCTACGCACCCAATGCATCACATGCCCATGTACTCTGCTGCCATGTCCAGGTCACGTTTTGAGGACATCCTGCGCTTCCTGCACTTTAATGATGATACAACCTGTCATGAAAGAGGCCACGCTGACTATGACCGGCTCCACAAATTTCGGCCCCTCATTGACCACCTGTCATCCAAATTTGCAGATGCTTACACCCCTGAACAGAACATCTGTATAGACGAGTCCCTCGTACATTTTACCGGGCGCCTTGGCATTAAGCAGTACATCCCAACCAAGCGCGCCCGGTATGGGGTCAAGCTGTATAAGCTCTGTGAAAGGGCCACAGGCTATACATATCGCTTTAGGGTCTATGAGGGAAAAGACACAAAATTGGAGCCGGTCGGATGCCCTGACTACCTGGGGTGCAGTGGCAAGATTGTGTGGGACTTGGTGTCACCCTTATTCCACAAGGGGTACCATCTCTATGTGGACAACTACTACACAAGTGTGGCCCTCTATCAGCATTTGAAGATACTCGGAATTCCTTGCTGTGGCACCGTGCGGCCTAGTCGCCGGGGCTTCCCCCAATATCTCACTGCTACTCGACTTGCACGGGGGGGAGAGGGCTGCCTTGTGTAATGACGACCTTCTTGCAGTGAAATGGAAGGACAAGAGGGACGTTTACCTTCTGTCGACCATTCACGGAGACACGACAGTCCAAATTCAGCGAGCAACTGGGGTTGTTGAGAAACCCCTCGCTGTCCACGACTATAATTTAAACATGGGAGGGGTGGACTTCAATGACCAGATGTTGGCTCCCTATTTAGTTTCCCGAAGGACCAGCCGCTGGTATAAGAAAGTGGCTATTTACTTGATTCAATTGGCAATGTACAACAGCTTTGTTCTCTACAGTAAGGCTGGGAGAACAGGATCCTTCCTTAAATTTCAGGAAGAGATCATTTCGGAACTCCTGTATCCAGGAGGGGCCGTGGCCAATCCCCCTAATGTAGTTAGCCGGCTACATGAAAGACACTATGCTTATGTCTTTCCAAGTACCCCAGGTCAACGCACCCCAAGAAAACATTGTCGTGTCTGTAAGAGGGATGGAATGAGGCGTGACACCACTTTTTATTGTCCCTACTGTCCTGACCAGCCTGCCCTATGCATAGGGGAGTGTTTTGAAAAGTTCCACGAACACATTCGCTATTGGAGTAGGGAACGTGAGACACGGTAGTAGTCTCTCAAGGCTCTTTCACACTGGAGCGATGTGTTGCAGCATATTGCCTAGCGAAAGTCCCACTTTGCGGTCCCCCCTTACGCCGGAAGTGGTTGACTTAAAGCTAGTGCATACCTACGCTACTGCGCGGCTCCTGTGTGTGAAACCAGACATCTGCTTTTGAGAGACCCAAATACACTGGAGCGATGTGTTGCAGCATATTGCCTAGCGAAAGTCCCACTTTGCGGTCCCCCCTTACGCCGGAAGTGGTTGACTTAAAGCTAGTGCATACCTACGCTACTGCGCGACTCCTGTGTGTGAAACCAGACATCTGCTTTTGAGAGACCCAAATACACTGGAGCGATGTGTTGCAGCATATTGCCTAGCGAAAGTCCCACTTTGCGGTCCCCCCTTACGCCGGAAGTGGTTGACTTAAAGCTAGTGCATACCTACGCTACTGCGCGACTCCTGTGTGTGAAACCAGACATCTGCTTTTGAGAGACCCAAATACACAGGGCTGCCAGAAACCTCTCCTTTCACTTGGGACAAAGTGCATAGTGTACTTTGCTACATCTCTGTGCGATTTGCGCTTTGCACACTGTCCCATGGGGAAGGAGAAGTTTGTCCTCGGAAGGTAAGTTAAAAAAAAAAAAACAAAAAAAAAAACAGGTAAGCAAAAGTTCCAAATGTTATTGTTTGGTTAAAAAGGTTTAATAAAGTTTACGAAAGTTAATGTTAATGAATTTCTTGCATTGCTGCTTGCTTGTTTTTTTTTTTTTGTATGTTTTTTTCTCTCTTTTTCCATCCTTTACCCTTCCAGGTGGACCGAGCGAACGACTGATCGACCAACCAGCTGCAGCACTGATGGTGCATCCTGACAGAAGCATTGCGCGTCTGTCAGATTACACACAAGTCGGTGCATGCAGCGCTGCAGGACGAGATTTCTCCTCCGCAGTAAGATACGTTTGTCAAGGCATATGAGCTTGAGGGGTGGTGTTGGAGCTCCTATGCTTTGGCAAGCACTTTGTATCAAAACTGGCAAAGGTTTTTTTCATCCACATCGATCGATGTGAATGGATTAATTTGGTTTGCCTGGGCATAGGAGCAAAGTGGGTTTGGAAAATTTTGTGGGCGGTGCTCCTATGTCCTGGCAAACGCCATGCCCCCCTCTTTTTTCACATATTTCGGCAGATATTTTTTCATCCACATTGATCAATGCGAATGTGAGAATCTTTGCCGTTCATTTTTCCTTTTTATGGAGAAAAAAGTGCATCACCCGTATGCCCAATATAAGGAGTATAGCAGAAACTCCTAATACTGGCTATACATGTAATGATTGTGGAGACGCTAAAATGCCAGGACAGACCCCCACAAGTGACCCCATTTTGGAAAGAAGACACCCCAAGGTATTTGCTGAGGGGCATGGTGAGTTCATAGAAGATTTTATTTTTTGTCATAAGTTAGCAAAAATTGATTTTTTTATTTTATTTCCCACAAAGTGTCATTTTCCGCTAACTTATGACAAAAAATAAAATTTTATATGAACTCAGTATGCCCCTCGTAGAATACCTTGGGGTCTCTTCTTTCCAAAATGGGGTCATTTCTGGGGTGTTTTACTGTCCTGGAATTGTTTGGTGGGGGTCTAAATTGTGAGCACCCCTGTAAAGCCTAAAGGTGCTCATTGGACTTTGGGCAAGTTTGCGCAGCTAGCCTGCAAAAAAGTGTCACATATGTGGTATTGCCATTCTCATGAGTAGTAGTATAATGTGTTTTGGGGTGTCTTTCCACACATACCCATGCTGGGTGGCAGAAATATCTCTGTAAATGACAATTTAGTGTAAAAAAATGGAAAAAATTGTCATTTACAGAGATGTTTCTCACACACAGGATTCGTTATGTGTGAAAATACACCCCAAAACACATTATACTACTATTCCTGAGTACAGCGATACCACACGTGTGACACTTTCTTGCAGCCTAGCTGTGCAAAGGGGCCCAAAGTCCAATGAGTACCTTTAGAATTTCACAGGTCAATTTTAATTATTTGGTTTCCAGACTACTCCTCACAGTTTAGGGCCCCTAAAATGCCAAGGCAGTATAGGAACCCCACAAGTGACCCTATTTTGGAAAGAAGACACCCCAAGGTATTCCATGAGGGGTATGGTGAGTTCATAGAAGATTTTATTTTTTATCACCAGTTAGTGGAAAATGACACTTTGTGAGGAAAAAACCTAAAAAATCCATTTCCGCTAACTTGTGTAAAAAAATAAAATATTCTATGAACTCACCATACTCCTAACGGAATACCTTGGGGTGTCTTCTTTCCAAAATGGGATCACTTGTGGGGTTCCTATACTTCCCTGGCATTTTAGGGGCCCTAAACCGTGAGGAGTAGTCTTGAAACCAAATTTCTCAAAATGACCTGTGAAATCCTAAAGGTACTCATTGGACTTTGGGCCCCTTTGCACAGCTAGGCTGCAAAAAGGTGTCACGCATGTGGTATCCCCGTACTCAGGAGAAGTAGTATAATGTGTTTTGGGGTGTCTTTTCACACATACCCATGCTGGGTGGGAGAAATATCTCTGTAAATGACAACTTTTTCCATTTTTTTACACACAATTGTCCATTTACAGAGATATTCCTCCCACCCAGCATGGGTATGTGTAAAAATACACCGCATAACACATTATACTACTTCTCCTTAGTATGGGGATACCACATGTGTGGCACTTTTTTGCACCCTAAGTGCGCTAAGGGGCCCAAAGTCCAATGAGTACCTTTAGGATTTCACAGGTCATTTTGAGAAATTTGGTTTCAAGACTACTCCTCACGGTTTAGGGCCCCTAAAATGCCAGGACAGTATAGGAACCCCACAAATTACCCCATTTTAGACAGAAGACACCCCAAGGTATTTTGTTAGGAGTATGGTGAGTTCATAGAAGATTTTATTTTTTTGTCACAAGTTAGCGGAAACTGATTTTTATAGTTTTTTTCACAAAGTGTCATTTTCCTCTAACTAGTGACAAAAAATAAAATCTTCTATGAACTCACCATACTCCTAACGGAATACCTTGGGGTGTCTTCTTTCTATAATGGGGTCATTTGTGGTGTTCCTATACTGCCCTGGCTTTTTAGGGGTCCTAAACCGTGAGGAGTAGTCTTTAAACCTAATTTCTCAAAATGACCTGTGAAATCCTAAAGGTACTCATTGGACTTTGGGCCCCTTAGCGCAGTTAGGGTGCAAAAAAAAAGTGCCACACATGTGGTATCGCCGTACTCAGGAGAAATAGTATAATGTGTTTTGGGGTGTATTTTAACATATACCCATGCTGGGTGGGAGAAATATCTCTGTAAATGGACAATTGTGTGTAAAAAAATAAAAAAATTGTCATTTACAGAGATATTTCTCCCACCCAGCATGAGTATATGTAAAAATACACCCCAAAACACATTATACTACTTCTCCCGAGTACAGCGATACCACATGTGTGGCACTTTTTTGCACCCTAACTGCGCTTAGGGGCCCAAAGTCCAATGAGTACCTTTAGGATTTCACAGGTCATTTTGAGAAATTAGGTTTAAAGACTACTCCTTACGGTTTAGGGCGCCTAAAATGCCAGGGCGGTGTAGGAACACCACAAATGACCCCATTATAGAAAGAAGACACCCCAAGGTATTCCGTTAGGAGTATGGTGAGTTCATAGAAGCTTTTATTTTTTTGTCACAAGGTAGCGGAAATTGATTTTTATTGTTTTTTTCACAAAGTGTCATTTTCCGCTAACTTGTGACAAAAAATAAAATCTTCTATGAACTCACCATACTCCTAACGGAATACCTTGGGGTGTCTTCTTTCTATAATGGGGTCATTTGTGGTGTTCCTATACTGCCCTGGCTTTTTAGGGGTCCTAAACCGTGAGGAGTAGTCTTGAAACCAAATGTCTCAAAATGACCTGTGAAATCCTAAAGGTACTCATTGGACTTTGGGCCCCTTAGCGCAGTTAGGGTGCAAAAAAGTGCCACACATGTGGTATCGCTGTACTCGGGAGAAGTAGTATAATGTGTTTTGGGGTGTATTTTTACACATACCTATGCTGGGTGGGAGAAATATCTTTGTAAATGGACAGTTGTGTGTAAAAAAAAATCTAAACAATCTCATTTACAGAGGTATTTCTCCCACCCAGCATGGGTATGTGTAAAAATACACCCCAAAACACATTATACTATTTCTCCTGAGTACGGCGATACCACATGTGTGACACTTTTTTGCAGCCTAGGTGCGCTAAGGGGCCCAAAGTCCTATGAGCACCTTTAGGCTTTACAGGGGTGCTTACAATTTAGCACCCCCCAAAATGCCAGGACAGTAAACACACCCCACAAATGACCCCATTTTGGAAAGTAGACATCCCAAAGTATTCAGAGAGGGGCATGGTGAGTCTGTGGCAGATTTCATTTTTTTTTGTCACAAGTTAGCAGAAATGGAAACTTTTTATTATTTATTTTTTTTGTCACAAAGTGTCATTTTCCGCTAACTTGTGACAAAAAATAAAATCTTCTATGAACTCACTATGCCTCTCAGTGAATACTTTGGGATGTCTTCTTTCCAAAATGGGGTCGTTTGGGGGGTATTTATACTATCCTGGAATTCTAGCCCCTCATGAAACATGACAGGAGGTCAGAAAAGTCATAGATGCTTGAAAATGGGAAAATTCACTTTTTGCACCATAGTTTGTAAACGCTATAACTTTTACCCAAACCAATAAATATACACTGAATGGTTTTTTTTTATCAAAAACATGTTTGTCCACATTTTTCGCGCTGCATGTATACAGAAATTTTACTTTATTTGAAAAATGTCAGCACAGAAAGTTAAAAAAATCATTTTTTTGACAAAATTCCTGTATTTTTTGATGAATATAATAAAAACTAAAAATTGTAGCAGCAATCAAATAGCACCAAAAGAAAGCTGTGTTAGTGAGAAGAAAAGGACGTAAAATTTGTTTGGGTGGTAAGTTGTATAACCGAGCAATAAACAGTTATAACTGCAGTGGTCTGAATTGTAAAAAATGGCCTGGTCTTTAGGGGGGTTTAGCACTGCAGTCTTCAAGTGGTTAAAATAAACACATGAGGTAACTTCAAATGAACATTACATAGTTACCTTGCTATATTAGTTCCTCTCAGAAGCTCACCATTTTCTTCTGACAGTAATCGCTGCGAGTTCTGACAACATTTTGTCAGAATTGAAATATATCAGTTGCTGTCAGTTATAGCTGAGAGGAAAACTGATGTGCCAAGTAATGTCTAGGTTTTCCTATGGCTCAAGTGGGCGATATGACAGTTTATCAATGTGCTGACCAGAAAGCTGTTATGGGTTAATGACCATTTTCAAAATGGAGGACAGAGAATTCCCTTGATCACAGTGGACAAACAGGACGCGGGAAAGGAGAAAGAGATTGAGGAGTAGACTACATGGGAGGTAAGTATTACCTGTGTATGGTTATTTTGACTTTTAATTTTCAGTTCAGGTTTTCTTTAACCACTTGACCAGTGGATTTTCGTATGATCTGTGCTGCGTGGGCTCTCCAGCCCGCAGCACAGATCAGGATAGAGCCAGGGCGATCAGACTTACCCCCTTTTTTCCCCACTAGGGGGATGTCCTCCTGGGGGGGGTCTAATCACCGCCGGCTTGCTGAGCTTTGCGGGGGGGGGCTCATCAAAGCCCCCTCCGCAGCGGTTTCGGCGCTCTGTCCCTCTCCCTTCCCCTCTGAGCTGCGCAGGACGGATATCCGTCCTGCGCATTGTAGAATAGGCTTTGGCCTATCATATGCCGGCGATCCCCGGCCAATCAGAGGCCGGGGATCGCCGATCTGCCTTACGGCGCTGCTGCGCAGCAGCGCCGTATGATGTAAACAGCGAGGTTTTTCTTCCCCGCGTGTTTACATTTTGCCGGCGAGCCGCGATCGGCGGCTCTCCGGCTGTTCACGGAGACACCCTCCGTGAACTGACATGGAAAGGCCGCTTGTCAGTTTCCATGGTAACCCGCAGACGACCAGTTTACGCCAATCGGCGTTAGCTGGTCGTCAAGAGGTTAAGAGGGTTGTATATTGGAGTAAACATCTACACGAGGGCGACTTGTATTCGAGTATATACGGTAACGTCTTTTCTCAGAAAGCATTCCACAGTCCAGACCACTAACTTTTCCAACATATTCAGGTAGACACTGTCTCAAACCTATTTTTATATGGCTCTTACCTACCACTGCATACAATGAAATCGCCTTTCCATTGTTCATACAGTATCTCACAAAATTGATTACACCTCTCACTGCTTTACACTATATCCAAGTGTCATATCTTCAGTCTTGCCCCATAAACCGATATAAAATATTGGCAAAAATGTAAGAGGTGTTCTCAACTCTAATCAGAGTATTGCACCAAGCCAATGAAACCTCTGGGATATGGATATGGTGAATTAAGTTGCATAAGTGGTTATTAATCTGTAGCTGTAATGGTTTAACAAGGTGGGTACTGGCATTTTTACCGCCAACTTTTTACTAGTTTGTTATTTAGTAATGTTCAGTGTCACAGGAGGCAATAGTTGAACCTTTAAGGGGTTGCCCTTCAGTCAATCAAAATGGACAGGAAGAGCATTTGATTGGCTCAATTCCAATCTGCATATAATCAGGGCTGAGGAGTCAGTCATTTTGGGGTACCCGGAGTCAGAAAAAAAAATACTGACTCCTAATAAATGTAAACTAATAAAAAAAATAGATAAAAATGTTCTATTTCTCAGATAAGTCATTTTAAATAACATCTATACACAGCAGCAGTGCTTAGTCCACAAAAATGAAATAAACCAATCCAAAAACAAGTTATTTGTGCTGCTGCATTAAAGCAGTCACTATATTTTTAATATCAGATATAAATAACTGATTGTTACTGTACAGCAGGGTTTCTTAACATTTGGTAAGTGTACCCCTAGAGGTACGCAAGACCACTGCAGGGGGTACGCAAGATGGCTTGTTACCCAAGCCAAAAAATCTATATCTCCTCCTGCTCAGCACTATTTACAGCTCCCCTCCAGCTCTGTGCAATGCCCAATGCTAAACGTAAGCGATTAGATAAAGTTCATTCAGAGGAGAGAGGAACTATAGCAGCACTAGTGTTGATCGAACAGTGTTCGCCACTGTTCGGGATTCGGCAAATTTTGTGGTGTTCGAGTTCGCGGCAAAAACCATCCGAACACCTCAGTGTCCGTGATGGATGCTCGGCCACGTGGCTCGAACTTGTCCTTGCCCGAACGTGGCCGTACATTCGGTCGAACGCGCGTCTCGCGCTGTGATTGGCCAAGCGGGTCACGTGTTCGGGTGCATAAATACCCAAACGCGTGTGATCGGCACCATTTGCTTTGAGGTTTAGCTTTGGGTAGGTAGGGAGTTTAGCGTAGTGTACTGTCAGTGCCAGACACAGGGCCCCAGCCTCACCGCTGACAGCAGCACCCACAGAGCCTCACTGCTAGCCAGGCCAGCCACAGAGCCCCAGCCTCACCGCTGACAGCAGCACCCACAGGGCCTCACTGCCAGCCAGGCCAGCCACAGGGCCCCAGCCTAACCTCTGACAGCAGCACCCACAGAGCCTCACTGCTAGCTAGGCCAGCCACAGGGCCCCAGCCTCACCGCTGACAGCAGCAGCCACAGGGCCTCACTGCTAGCCAGGCAAGCCAAGAGCCCCAGCCTCACCGCTGACAGCAGCACCCACAGGGCCTCACTGCCAGCCAGGCCAGCCACAGAGCCCCAGCCTCACCGCTGACAGCAGCACCCACAGGGCCTCACTGCCAGCCAGGCCAGCCACAGGGCCCCAGCCTAACCTCTGACAGCAGCACCCACAGAGCCTCACTGCTAGCTAGGCCAGCCACAGGGCCCCAGCCTCACCGCTGACAGCAGCAGCCACAGGGCCTCACTGCCAGCCAGGCCAGCCACAGGGCCCCAGCCTCACCGCTGACAGCAGCACCCACAGAGCCTCACTGCTAGCCAGGGCAGCCACAGTGCCCCAGCCTAACCGCTGACAGCAGCACCCACAGAGCCTCACTGCTAGCCAGGCCAGCCACAGGGCCCCAGTCTCACCGCTGACAGCAGCTGCAGCACCCACAGGGCCTCACTGCCAGCCAGGCCAGCCACAGGGCCCCAGCCTCACCGCTGACAGCAGCACCCACAGAGCCTCACTGCTAGCCAGGCCAGCCACAGTGCCCCAGCCTCACCGCTGACAGCAGCACCCACAGAGCCTCACTGCTAGCTAGGCCAGCCACAGAGCCCCAGCCTCACCGCTGACAGCAGCAGCCACAGGGCCTCACTGCTAGCCAGGCAAGCCAAGAGCCCCAGCCTCACCGCTGACAGCAGCACCCACAGGGCCTCACTGCCAGCCAGGCCAGCCACAGAGCCCCAGCCTCACCGCTGACAGCAGCACCCACAGGGCCTCACTGCCAGCCAGGCCAGCCACAGGGCCCCAGCCTAACCTCTGACAGCAGCACCCACAGAGCCTCACTGCTAGCTAGGCCAGCCACAGGGCCCCAGCCTCACCGCTGACAGCAGCAGCCACAGGGCCTCACTGCCAGCCAGGCCAGCCACAGGGCCCCAGCCTCACCGCTGACAGCAGCACCCACAGAGCCTCACTGCTAGCCAGGGCAGCCACAGTGCCCCAGCCTAACCGCTGACAGCAGCACCCACAGAGCCTCACTGCTAGCCAGGCCAGCCACAGGGCCCCAGTCTCACCGCTGACAGCAGCACCCACAGAGCCTCACTGCTAGCTAGGCCAGCCACAGAGCCCCAGCCTCACCGCTGACAGCAGCAGCCACAGGGCCTCACTGCTAGCCAGGCAAGCCAAGAGCCCCAGCCTCACCGCTGACAGCAGCACCCACAGGGCCTCACTGCCAGCCAGGCCAGCCACAGAGCCCCAGCCTCACCGCTGACAGCAGCACCCACAGGGCCTCACTGCCAGCCAGGCCAGCCACAGGGCCCCAGCCTCACCGCTGACAGCAGCACCCACAGAGCCTCACTGCTAGCTAGGCCAGCCACAGAGCCCCAGCCTCACCGCTGACAGCAGCAGCCACAGGGCCTCACTGCTAGCCAGGCAAGCCAAGAGCCCCAGCCTCACCGCTGACAGCAGCACCCACAGGGCCTCACTGCCAGCCAGGCCAGCCACAGAGCCCCAGCCTCACCGCTGACAGCAGCACCCACAGGGCCTCACTGCCAGCCAGGCCAGCCACAGGGCCCCAGCCTCAACGCTGACAGCAGCACCCACAGAGCCTCACTGCTAGCCAGGCCAGCCACAGGGCCCCAGCCTCAACGCTGACAGCAGCACCCATAGAGCCTCACTGCCAGCCAGGCCAGCCACAGGGCCTCCGCCTCAACGCTGACAGCAGCATCCACAGGGCCTCACTGCCAGCCAGGCCAGCCACAAGGCTCCAGCCTCACCGCTGTGACTTTTGCTGAGTATTGTTTATTAAAAAAGCACCTACAGTGCCGCCAAGTGGGATCACTTGCGTACCACCAATCCACACGTACTTTCATGTGACTTTTGCTGCATATTGTTTATTAAAAAAACACCTTCAGTGCCGCCAAGTGGGATCACTTGCGTACCACCAATCCACAAATATATTCTGTGACTTTTGCTGAGTATTGTTTATTAAAAAAACACTTTCAGTGCCGCCAAGTGGGATCACTTGCGTACCACCAGGTGTGCAGAGGTTGTTCTGATGAGCTGTACTCCACCGCACACATGAGCCCACCAAGAGCTCCTCACAGAGCTCCGCTGTGAGCAGCACTCCCAACAACAGCAACAGCCAACGCCTCACGCAAGTTGTAACATCCACTCCAGCAGCCAGTGATCAGCAGCAGCCCTCTCCGGACGAGAGCATTGTGTCCCTCAGTCCGGTGCCAGGGCGATTATTCAGGGCTGCCATTGAGGAGATGATGGGGCCTGATGTGGAGGAGGAGGTTGGGCTCAGGCCAGCATCCCAAGTTAATGTTGAGGATAATGAGGGATCTGTGTCTGGGGATGTTGGGGTGGCAGAGGTGGTGGGGGGGGGGGGGGGGGGGCAGGAGAAGAGTTTGATGATGATGATCGGGACGATCTGTATCTGCCTCAGACCCCGGAAAACATGTTGTATCGTGTGTTTAGGTACTAAAATCACGGATGCATATAATTTTTGGGCAGCACTATCAAACTGTGGTGCTATCAGTGAGTTGCCATGGTCCTTCTGTGCTGCCGCACTGACCATCCACTTTGTCCACTGCCAGCATTACATGATCACGTGGTCGGCAAAATCACCTGAAGCCTGAAAAATGCCGTTGCCTGCAAGGTTCACCTCACCACTGACACGTGGACGAGTGCGTTTGGCCAGGGTCGGTACATCTCCCTTACAGCGCACTGGGAGAACTTGTGGAGCCTGGCAGCAACTCCTCACCCGCTACGGCACAGGTGTTGCCAACGCCGCAAATTGCCGGACCTGCTTCCCTGCAAGTCAATGACAACAGCTCTCTGGCTCCTTCTCCTCCACCGCCTCTCCAAGCTCTACCTCATCCGGCATCACTAACCCAGCAACAGGTGCGTGGAAGCGGTGCAGCACAGCTGTTGCCATGCGTCAACAAGGCTCAAGCCTTTCTGAAGCTGCTCTGTATTGGAGATAAGCAGCACACAGGTGCAGAAATTTGGAAGGCAATCAAGAAACAGACCCAGTTGTGGCTGGCACCGCTGCACCTGGAACCAGGCATGGTTGTGTGTGATAATGGGAGCAATCTCTTTCGCGCCTTACAGTTGGCAAAGCTGAGACACATCCCTTGCCTGGCCCACGTTCTGAATCTAGTTGTTCAGCGGTTCCTGAGGACATACCCAAACGTGGCGGATCTTCTGCTGAAGGTGCGGCGAGTGGCCAAACATTTTCGAAAGTCCAGTGCCGCTTCGGCCGCACTCACCAAGTTGCAGCAGCGCTTCAGTTACACATGCATTTTGTCACCATGCCAGGCCTGGGTTGTGTCACAAAGCATGGCCTTGCTCTCCTGTAGTACCTCCTCTTCCATCCTGTGTGCTGGGTTAGCGTTGCCGCTCTCTTTTTTTTTTTGTGTGAAAGCAAATCAAGTTTATTGATCAAATTAAGGCATACACAGTCAGGATTTACGTAGTATACATATATAAAATATCAGTCAAGCATATAAAGGAGTATAACATTACAAACAGGATAATTGGTTAACCAGATGTGCTTTCAGAACTTATTTCCCAAAATAACAACATTAACAACAATAACATAGCCTGTTACATGAGATTAGGTGTCAAGACCTATAAGGATAGTGAGTAAACCAGTGTGTGTGTGTGTGGGGGGGGGGGGAGCAGGAAGGAGACCCAGGAGAAGAGTGCTCTTGTGGAGGCTATCAATTACAGAAAGAGAAAATGAGGATAAAACCCATAGAGAGTGTATTTAATAAGATCATTGCAAGAACCCGGTAATTTACCTATGAGTGCGAGGAGATTCTATCCATGTCCTCCAGATATTATTGAATTTGGTTAGAGTACCTCTCTTTTCATAAATGGCCTTTCGGAGCGGGATAACTTTAACACAGCTGATCCATTCAGAACGAGTCGGGATTGTAGGAAGTATCCAATAACGAGTAAGAACCTTTCGGGCTATATGTAGGACTTGTAGAGTGAACCGTTGGATATACTTATCAGAAAGTGTATTTGGAAAAATATGAAGTAAGCAAATCTTAGGATCACATGTAATCGGACAGCCCATGTAATCATTTAAGAATTTGACAATTTGAGCCCAGTATGTATTAACTTCTGGGCAGGACCAGACCATATGAAAAAAGATGCCTCTATCTGTCATACATTTAGGGCAATTCGGGGAAATACCAGGTTTGAATTTAGAAAAACGGACTGGGGTAAGAAATGCTCTATGGAGGATATATAAATAAATAAGCCTATCAGGGGCATGTGGGGATACCAGCAACACTTTATCAAGAGTGTCTTCCCATTCCTGATCATCTATTGTACCAACATCCATTTCCCATAATAGCTTGCGAGAGTTAGCTTTAACACTAGCTTCAGGGGAGATAATTGCATTATACAGCATAGTTATTAGATGCTTAGAGATATTGTCACCCAGTATATCGTAGATAATTGAATCTTTTAATTTTGTTGGGATAAGGTCAAATTGCTTGTAGAGTGCATGAGCTAATTGCATATATTTATAAAAAGCGGTACTTTGCAAATGGAATTCCTCAGCCACCTGAGCAAACGACTTGACCATGTTACCCTGTAGCAATTGAAAAAGAAACGTTATCCCCCTGTTTACCCAATAGATATCAGTAAGTTTGGAGAATTCTTTTAAACATTGATTTTCCCAGAGCGGGAGATGTTTAATTGTATTAGCATGCAGTGATTTTTGATGTGCCTTATCCCAAACGATAAACATTTAAGCGTTGGAGGAAGCCTTCGAAAGTGAGGAATACCCCTCCTACCCTTTAACAGATTGTACAGTGGATCAGTGTGCTGCAGCCCCAGCTCATCAAAGAATAAAGACTGTAAAATCTCCTTGCCTTCCGAGTCCATCATAAAGTAGTGACAATTGAGCTGCTAGATAATACGAGTGACAACCAGGTAGCGCTATGCTACCCAAATCTTTGGGACGTTGCAACACTGATAGGGATAATCTGTGCCTACGGTTGGACCATACAAATTGTGTAAGTTGTGCATTAAGTTTCGCAAATTTGGCTGGTGGGAAGTACTCAGGAGAGTGCCAAGTAACATACAGTACCTTAGGGAGCAGTATCATTTTGAATATATTGGCACGACCCAAAGTTGATAATGGTAGTTTCTCTCATGCCCGGAGTTTTGCAATCACAAATTGTAGTAGAGGGGTAAGGTTAAGGTCATCATATTCTGTTATTGAACGCGATATATTTATGCCAAGGTAGCGAAACACACTAACCCACTGCAAAGGGGACTCTAGCTGATCTTCCGTAGGAGCAAATGTGTCCACTGGTAGGATAGAAGATTTGGACCAATTTATGCGTAACCCTGAGAAGAGACCAAAGGTAGATATGACAGCAAGGGACACCCTCGGGGACTCACCCGGATCTGATAAATATAGAAGCATATCATATCATCTGCATATAAAATGGACTTTTCCAGTAATATTACCCTTTTCCCATCCCCCAATTCTACCCTCATTTCTAATTAATGCTGCCAGTGGCTCTATGGCCAGGTCAAAGAGCAGGGGGGACAAAGGACATCCTTGACGTGTTCCACGTTGTAGTACAAAAGAAGATGACAGCAAGCCATTCACTTTGACCCTAGCCACAGAACCACTGTAGAGCAAACAAACCCAAGAGGAGAACCTATTTCCAAAACTGAACTTATTCAAAACTGCAAAAAGAAAATCCCATTCTATCGTGTCAAAAGCTTTTTCTGTGTCTAATGACACTAGGACGTGGGTACCAACATTGCTATGCCTAGTTTGCAGGTTGATGTATAAACGACGCAGATTCAAAGCCGTGGATCTATTGGAAATGAATCCAGATTGATTCCTGTGTACAAGATCCGCTATCACGGTATTAAGTCTGCGAGCTATTACTTTAGCTAAAATTTTGACATCCGTCTGCAATAGTGATATTGGACAGTACGAACTGCATTCTTGAGGATTTTTTTCCGGGTTTTAAAATAAGGGAAATAATAGCTTCTCGCATTGAATAAGGTAATTCACCCTGCTCCAATGCTACATTATATAATTTCAATAGGATGGGGCTAAGTGTAGCCACCAGTTCCTTGTATAGTTCTGCTGGAAGGCCGTCAGAGCCAGGGGACTTAGAGGAAGGGAGGGACGCTATAGCGTCATTAATTTCTGTAATACTGATGGGCCTATCTAATGCTAAGGTTTGAGTCTACTTGAGAACGGGTAAATCTATCTGTGCAAGGTACTCATCAATTTTGCCGCTCTCTTTTTAAGGAATATCTCATTCTATTATATTTATCACTGCATGGCAACAAAATGCTTTGCTGTACGCATGCATTTTGTCGCCATGCCAGGCCTGGGTTATGTCACAAAGCATGGCCTTGCTCTCCTGTAGTACCTCCTCTTCCATCCTGTTTGCTGGCTTAGCCAGCACACAGGATGACAGAGCGGGCACAAGAGAGCAAGGCCACGCTTTGAGACAAAAACCAGGCCGGGGATGAGGACAAATTGCATGCTTAAAGCAATGCACTTTGTCGCCATGCTTTGAAAAATAGAACAACATTGAAATATTCCTGAAAATGGCACCAGCAACACTAAGCTAGCCTGGCTTAGCACTGGCGGTGCATTTTCAGGAATATTTCAATGTTATTATATTTTTCAATGCATGGCGGCAAAGTGCATTGCTTTCAGTATCCAATTTGGCCTCACGCAAGGCCTGGGTTGTGTCTCAAAGAGTGGCCTTCTCCTCCTGCCCCTCCTCTTCCATCCTGTGTGCTGCGGGGTTATCGTTGCCAGTCCCACTGGTAGTACTACGACAGCTTTCCAGGATCTTATTTGTAACACACACACACACACACACACACACTATTCCCAAGCCATTTTGCAGAAGTTTCCCTAATTTTTAAAGGTTTTTCTGGCCTGCAAAGCAGAAATATTCGGGTCCCCATTGACTTGCATTGGGTTCGGAATTCGGCCCGAATATCGGGCGACGTTCGGCCGAACCAAACCCGAAATTTTGGTGTTCTCTACTACCCATTAACCCTCTGCCAGCACCCTCACTTGCCCCTCACCCTCTGCCAGCATGCTCACCTGTCTCTCCCACCCTTCACCCTCTGGCAGCCTCAGCTAGCCCCCTTACCAGTCTCTCACCATCTATCACCCTCAGACAGCACCCTCACCTGTCTCATCACCCTCACCAGTTTCTCCCCACCTAGCACCCTCATCTACCTCTGCCCATCCAGCCTCATTCTCCCAAGCGTGTGCGCACGCACACACACACACACACTTGTACATTGCCGAGATGGAGAAGCAATGAGGGGTACTTGGTTTAAAAAAAAAGTTGAGAAACATTGCTGTACAGTATATCTGTTGTGTACACAGGAATTTTTTTTTATATATTTTGTATATATAATCAACAACATTTCAGCTGTAAGGAGGAGGCCTGATGTGCATTTGTGTTACTAGTTGCAGTGGCCAATGAAATGCAAATAATTCTGCATTGATGCAAGTTTATGTAAGCTATACTACTACGTAACTTATGTTAAATTTGGTATTGGCGACTACACATTATCACATGAACGGATTACTTGAGCAAAGGGAGTGCATACATTTGCATAAACTTGCATCCATGCAGATTTGCTCTGATTCACAGAAATTAGTGACTCATACACCAATTATACAACGGGAAACTTGCAGCAGGTGACTAGCGGCGGTATATTGACAGGGGTACCCGGCGCAGCTACATGGGGGGCTTCAGAGATGTGCGCCGATTAAAGCCAGCAAATGCTTTTCTGCAAGCTTGCAGAAAAGCTGTTGTAAAACCACTGAGAATATTGTGCACACTGAACACAGGAGGTGTTGTCCATCACCCATGAACCTGGTTTAGATTGTGCATGAAGAATGTGTAATAGAGGAAGAATCTCTCATTCTCCTGCAGAGTACCTGTACATCACTCTTACATGTACCCACAGTTACATTGCTTTGGACCTGGTGGATGATAGATTATATTATATAGCTAGATACTGTAGAAAAAAAGAAAATCCTTAGCATTTCCCATTTTAAGTGTGGCTATTTTGAAGCAAATTCTGATATCATTTCCTCCCTTAGTCTCCTCTGCCTGACTTGCCCGCCCTTCACTATAGAAAGTGCATTGTTTCAGCATGAGAAATATTGGCCAATCAGAGAGGAACAGAGGTGTGGGAGGGGAAACAGGTGGGAAAGAGGCTTCAGCCAATCAGGCTGCATTAGTTAAGTCTGAGGGGAAGTACAGAAGCAAAAAAAGGACAACCGAGCATGCCTCGCAACTTCCTTTATTGTGTACCAAATTTTGTGTGTACCAAAAAAAGTCAGGTAAACTGGGGAATGATCATTTATGAACAAGTAATAGAGATTTTAACTTTTGGATTGCCTGGTTAGCATCCTTATTACTTGTTTACTAGATAAAATATAAAGAATTGATTTTTATTTTATGCCCCACGGTTACTCTTTAAAGAGACTCCTTAACAAAAATTGCATCCTGTTTTTTATCATCCTACAAGTTCAAAAAGCTATTCTAATGTGTTCTGGCTTACTGCAGCACTTTCTACTTTCACTGTCTCTGTAATAAATCAATGTATCTTTCCCCTGTCAGACTTGTCGGCCTGTGTCTGGAAGGCTGCCACGTTCTTCAGTGTTGTGGTTCTGCTATAAACTCCCCCTTCCAAGCCCCTCTATGCACACTGCCTGTGTGTTATTTAGGATTAGAGCAGCTTCTCTCCTCTTTTACAAGCTGGATAAATCGTCCTCTGTAATTCTTCAGTATGTGAAAGCCCAGCCAGCTCAGACAAGGGTAAAGCTGTTTGCAGGAAGAAACAAGCAGCCTGAAACTTCACGCATGAGAACAGGGGGAAAGAAACACACAAATGATCTCTTGAGATTCAAAAGGAAGGCTGTATACAGCCTGATTGTGTATGGATGTATTTTCTATGTGTGGACATACTGTACATCAACCTACTTCCTGTTTTGGTGGCCATTTTGTTTGTTTATAAACAAACTTTTTAAAACTGTTTTTAACCACTTTTAATGCGGCGAGGAGCGGCGAAATTGTGACAGAGGGTAATAGGAGATGTCCCCTAACGCCCTGGTATGTTTACTTTTGTGCGATTTTAACAATACAGATTCTCTTTAAGGATAGATCTTTAAAAGTTAACGTTTAACTTTCAATCCTTAAAATAACTAAAGAATTCTAAAGACAGGCTGTTGATTCACAAAGAGTAAAGTGTGTGGCAAGTTAGCACTTGGCCTGAGTTGTAGTTAAGTGGAGTATTATTAAAGACTGCAATGTAAAGTGAAGCATTCTGAGCTGTCTTTATCATTTATTGGTTTATGCAGAAAGGGACTGTATAGAGAAAAATATACACACCAGGCTAACAGAAAAGGAGAGAGAGACACCAAACATACCCCCCCCCCCCCCCCCAGCCACATCCTCTCTCCCCTACACTAACTTTCTACACAGGCTAGCTGTAATCATCCTGACAGAGGGAGCACCAGGAGGGGTGGAGCTACATTCTGCCTGCTGACTATATAGAGCTGATAACTTAAAGCAGAGGTGCCCACACTTTTTCGTCTTGTGAGCTACTTTCAAAAATTAGCAAGTCAGAGTGATCTACCTACGTACAATTTTAGGAGCACACTTGTATATACAGAATGGAAAATGTAGTGGGGTCGGGATCTACCATGAAGGCGATCGCGATCTACTTAATGGGCACCCGACTTAAAGAGACCCAGAGATGGGCTGGTGTACACCAGAGCGGTTCTGGAGCGTTTTTAGAAACGCTAGCCGTGTGAAATACATTACCCAAGCAGTTTTCAATGGGCTGGTGCACACCAGAGCGGTTTGTTTTTTTCCACAAACACAAACTCAGGGGCTGCAGAATTTTTTAGATTTCTGCCTCAATGTAAAGGAAAGTGAAAACGCTAGTTCAGAGCAGTTTTCCAGGCCTTAGTTACAGAAGCTGTTCAGCAACAGCTTTACTGTAACGATATATGAACACAAAATGCTACACAAAAATGCTCCAAAACTGCGAGGCAGGTTTAGAAAACCTCTCTAAACATGCCTAGAATCGCTCTGAAAATTGATTAAAAAAACATCTAGCGTTTTGCAGATCTGCACTGGCCCGATGAGAGAATCAGTGTATTTTTTTATTTTATTTTTACTTACCCAGGGCTTCCTCCAGCCCCACAAGCATGGATGTGTCCCTCGCCGTCCTCCTTCTCAGCACCGCTGTTCAGCCTCAATCTTCCCCAGTAAGCGGCTCAGGGACATCAGCGGTGGACCTTCTGTGCAAGCGCAGAAGGCCCGGTTGATGTCACTCAGTCAGACTGAGCCCAACTGAGCTGCTTAACGGGATTTGACTGCGGCTGAACGGCGGCGCTGACGAGGACGTCAAGGGACACATCCATGCTTATGGGGCTAGAGGAAGCACCGGGTAAGTAAAAATACAGCGATTCTCATCTCTGGGTCTCTTTAAGGACAGAAATTTTAAGATTACACTCAGATTATACTGGGGAAAAAAGACATCTCTACACCTTAAAGAGAACCTTAACTGAGAGGGATATGGAGGTTTCCGTTTAAACAATACCAGTTGCCTGGCAGTCCTCCTGATCTCTAACTGCAGTAGTGGCTGAATCACAACCCTGAAAAAACACATGCAGCTAATCCAGTCTGACTTCAGTCAGAGCACCTGATCTGCATGCTTGTTGAGAGGCTGTGGCTAAACGTATTAGAGACACAGGATCTGTAGGAGAGTCAGGCAACTGGTATTATTTTAAAAGGAAAAATCCATATCCTCAGTTTAGGTTCCCTTTAATAAAGCAAGCTTCTTTGGTGTGCATTAACACTGAAAATACTGATAGATCATGCTGGTGATCAGGCAAGAGAAAAACTTACCACCACACAACTTAGTGAATTGAAACTTTTTCTGCAAGGTGGCAGGGCTACACACTGGAATTGAATCTTATACAGACACTGGGGCATAAAAAAAAAAAAAAAAAAAGTGACATGCCTTTTATGTTACATACTTTCAATCAACAAGATTGTTATATAGGCAAATGAGTGGAGTCGGAGGAGCCAAGTTGGTGGAATTCTAAACTTTTGAGTGTTATTTTTGTATTGACTCAACCCTGCATACAATCTAGAATTATACAGTAAGCTTGTCACTTACCAGCTATAGAACAGAGAAAGAACTACTAACTTACACCCGGATTCTAGTTTAGTTAACAGTCTCGCTGGGAAAAAAAACCACATCTGAATAAATTGAAATCTGATTGTTATCAGAACACCAGATTTGCTTTCACCCCTTTTGTCATTATTTCATACCAACATTTGTTAAGGACTCATACATAAAAATAAATAGACAATGACTCAAGTAAATCGGACAAGGATTATTTGTTGGAGTGTAACCTCTATTTTAATACAAATACAACAAAAGATCATAAATTAAAATATCTGTACAATTTAATCCGTGCCATAAAAGTACCAACCCACATAAAATGACATTTCTATACAAAAAAAAACAAACAAAAACAAATCAAAAAATGGATCTTAATATTTTTTAGGTCAAAAAAATAATCTTAGCATTTACCCTGCATCCGGAAATAGATCAGAGAAGCGGAGAGATTCCAGCTTCTGGAAGTGATTGTAGTTGCAGTGACTGTGCATGGAGCACAGAGCCATGTGTTTTATATTAAGGCACGAGACATTTAGTGTTTTAGGACTACACAATGTAGTGTGCATATTCTTCTGTAAGTGAAATGGGTGGAAGGGAACATTCCAGTGTAAAGTACTGTTTATTATCCTCTAAATGGATACCTGGAGCCCGTCATTACTAATGATATTTTGAGGGACTAGGTCAAGATAAAATATGGGGCCTGCCACTGTTGGCTGGTAGGGGTCATTATCTCTGTCATCCATATTGCTGCTTTAATGCTTGTTAACTTGCAGACTTGCAGTAAGTATGCAGCCAGTGAATTTTGGGATAATTTTCTATAATAAATATTTGCTTAAAGAGAACCTGTACTGAGTGAAAATATTTAAAATAAACACGAGGCAACTTCAAATGAACATTATATAGTTACCTTGCCATCAGCTCCTTTCAGAGGCTCACCATTTTCTTCTGACAATGATCCCTTCCAGTTCTGACAATATTTTGTCAGATCTGAAATATATCAGTTGCTGTCAATAAAATATCAGTTGCTGTCAGTTATAGCTGAGAGGAAAACTGATGTACCAGGTAATGTCCATGTTTTCCTATGGCTCAAGTGGAAGATGTTACAGTTTAACTGTGTGCTGACCAGAAAGCTGTTATGGGTAATGGCCATTTTCAAAATGGAGGACGGAAAATTCCATTGATCACAGTGAACAAACATGACACAGGAGAGGAGAAAGACACCGAGGAGTAGACTACATGGGAGGTAAGTATGACTTGTGTATGCTTATTTTGACTTTTAATTTTCAGTTCAGGTTTTCTTTAAGGCAGAGCAGGTAAAATAACGGAAACAGAGATATACAGTGTACACTGGACTTACAGAGAAACCGTAACCAACAATTGAACTTCATCCCAATCAGTAGCGGATACCCCCTTTCCCATGAGAAAGCTTTTCCTTTTCTCAAAATGGATCATTGGGGGGGGGGGGGGGGGGGGGGGGGGGGGCGCGTCTGTATGGCTGATATTGTGGCGAAACCCCTCCCAGAGTGTGATGTCAGGACCATGGTCCTGACAGTTTCCTGTCAGTGTTTGCCCATTGTAAAATCTTTGCAATGAGGTTCACAGACTACATCATCTCTTTATATAATATCCCTGTGTCTCTGCATCCGCTATATCCCGGTGTCAGTGCATTTTTGCACTGCACATGTGCAGGGAGGGACGCAGAGACACTGAGGAGAGCTGAGGAAGGATGGAGTCAGAAGGGGTGGGCGTGTGTGTGCGCGTGTGATGGGCGCACGCATGTGCACGGCAGAGTGGTGACAGACCTAGCCCGTTTTTAAACGGGCTAAGGTCACTAGTTTATACATAATTATTGTAAAAATGAAGCACTTTATCACATTTTCACTTGAGTTCTACTTTAAACCTTTACACCAAGGGCAGTTTCCCACACCACGCTTTAAGGGTCAGGTCACTCCAGTTTCTCCTAAGACGTTTAAGGCGACGGAGATGGCACAATGTTCCGACTTAACAGATTCAGGTTAAGAACGAACCTACAGTCCCCTATCTTGTTTGTTAACCGGGGACTACCTGTATTTGAAAAGCAATTTCAACAATGAGGAGAGTAGAGAAAAAAAATAAATGTGACCAACTGTGAACCACTTTTACATACAGCCAAAGTTAAAAGATGCAGTGCAAGGGGGCCCTAGCAACTTGGGCCAACATCTTATTGAGAATGAGACATGTGCTTTTACTCTATGGTCAGTCTTGTGCTTTACTACATATTGTAGGGTTTCTTCATTGGCTATAAACACAATGCCAAGCTTTCTGCCTTTTATGCAAAAAAATAAACAAACAAACAAACCAAAACAACTGTCAACTCTAGCAGTGCTGGAAAACCAATCTAGCATTGGTCAGTACAAGTAAATTCAATTCCTTACTGTGCTCGCATTTATGGATTGTGGCTTTAAAGCCAACCTGCATTAAGGAGGATATAGAAGTTGCCATCTTTATTCTCCTTAAAGGGAACCCGAGGTGAGAGAGATATGGAAGCTGCCATATTTATTTCCTTGTAAACAATACCAGTTACTTGGCAGCCCTGTTGATCTAGTATAGATAGTGTGAGGCAAAACCCTGGAACAAGCATATGGACAATCCAGTAAAAGCTTAGTCAAAGTATCTGATCTGCTGCAGACAGACACAGGATCAGGAGTACTGCCAGGCAACTGGTATAGTTTTAAAAGGAAATAAATATTGCAGCCTCCATAGAACTCTCACCTCTGGCTCTTTATACAAAACCGTTTACTTGCCTGGCCCATTATGCAGTATCTCTGCCTCAGATATATTCTGAATCACTGACCCATAATAGGTACACACATCAGGTCAGCATTTGGGCGATCTAACAAACCTCAAAATCCTACCGTAGCATGACAGTCAGGCATCTGGCATTGAGAGAGTAAACAGGACAGCCCTGTATTCTGGTCAATACAAGCTTCCTATAAACTTGGCAGTGTGAAAAAGCCTTCAAGTAAAGGTGACCAATTCACTAGGTTTTAAAAAGCGTTAAATAGAAAAAGTGGTGAAAATACAAATCAAAAAACAAACAAAAAATAAAAGCCACTAACCTACACATGATTTACCAAGTGTAAATTTTACAGTAATCCCCAAATCGCGTTAGATGATGGTTGATGTGCAGTTGAATATCACTTTAATGTACATTTTCCTTCATAATGACCACTAGAAGATCTCCAATCATCACCCTGCATGATTCCAAGCTCTCCTCTTTCCTGCAGCTATAGTGTATGGCCCCTGCAGCTTAAAAAGAAACCATAACCAAGAATTGTACGCCATCCCAATCAGTAGCTGATACTTCCTTTCCCATGAGAAATCTTTTCCTTTTCACAAACAGATCATCAGGGGGCGCTGTATGGCTGATATTGTGGTGAAACCCTTCCCACAGTGGGTTGTCAGGACCATGGTAGTGACAGTTTCCTGTCTGTGAACCTCATTGCATTGTGGGAAATCCAAAAGCTGTTTACAGCTGGGTCCACCTGCCAAAAAAGCAAGCAGCATCTCCTTCCACTGACATCACCATGTGGTAAATGTCAATCAGGGAGAGGAAAGATTTTACAATGGGAAAAAAAAAAATCACTGACTAAAATTTGACTAAATTATTTATACATAATTATTGTAAAAATGAAGCACTTTTTTTTATTATTTTCACTGGCGTCCCTCTTTAACAATCCCACAAGAGGATGACAGAACTGAAGAGTCCTGACTGTAGGAGGAGGTTCAACTGATAAAACTATATTGGTAGAAGTCAGTTCCCTAAAGAGAGGTGAAGCCACATGAGTGTAAATACTGCAGCTGCAGGCATCATGGTTAATCTTGGAAGACTTTGCACGCAAACGAACCTCTTATGCATGACAAACTGATTACTGGAAGAAACATTCACCAATTTCTCTCCGGAAGTTATTAAAAAAAAAGTTAAGAATTCATAAGGCAGATGTACAAATTTTCAGAGGACAAGTTTCCCATCGCATTTAAATTTAAAGAGAAAGAAAAATAAAATTAAATAAAGACAAACTAAAGCCATTCTTCAAGTTTCACTAGTTAGTGCAGAATTGCACGGCATCCCTCTACTTCATGTAATCTCTGACCCTTTTAAGGCATCACCTGGTCACAAAACAAGGGACAGAGTCTCTCTTAAGAGTCTATGGTATTAGGAGTGTTATTTTACAGGTGGATCTTCACTGTCCTCTGCCTCTGGATCAAGCCCCTGTCCGTTCAGTCCCTTTTGGATTTTCTCATCTGTAAATCAAAGCAAAAAAAAAAAAAGAAAAAAAAGTTAACTACCGTATATAAAAAGATTCACCAAGGAAGGCCTTGTACACAAGTCAGATGCTTTGCAGAATTCTGCATGCCAACTCACTGCCCATACAACTCTATGGGCCTGATCACAGTACTGTGTTGTAACTGATCACATTATTATTCTCGCTGCATGCTGACTTTGTATTAAAGTTTATGTCCAGTCTACATTGTAGTTCACAGTCCTAATGCATGTGTTATGCAGCTGACCACTGTGAACCTAGCCTCAGTTTTTCACTTTCATTTTTAGATTGTAAGCCTATTTGGCAGGGCCTTCCTCCCTTTGTGCTCTTCCCCACCACCATATGGACTCATTGACTTCTCTGCTATAGGTTTCTTTACATTGTTTACATCACTATTGTGTGTATCATTGTTGAATACTATAAAGTCCCTGTGTGACATTGATTAAAGTTGTATTGTCTCAGAGTCTCTCCCATCTATTGTATAGCACCATGTAATATGTTCTTTATAAAACAGAAATACACACGCCTAGGAGTTTTGGTTCACCATGAGCTTGCTGAGCAATCTAACACAAGTGCTTTATACAGTAAATGCAGTAGAATCCTGGTTATCCAGAACTCCATTAACCAGCAGTCTCAACCAATCAGCACAAAATCGCAGCATTTAATGAGTTGAAAGCTAACTGCTAAAGTCAAGTACCCACCAGAAGATGGATCGGGAATCTACGGCAATGATCGTTCCGATTCATCTTTCAACATCACGTACGGCGGGAGTGAACAAAGGGACATAAACAATCGTTCAAACAGTAATGTCTATGGTCATCTGAACGATTGCTGTAATCTGAACGATAGTGACGGGTAGTGTCTTCCCACCGGTTAACGAGTTTTGTTAAACAATGTTATATGATATTGTGAAAATTGTCTTTCGACATCCCCTTAAAAAAAAAAAAAATATCCGAAAAATCGTGCCATTGGTATGTACTTTCAGGCTGTTTTTGGGCTCTGCTGTGCTGTTAAAATACTTTCAATTACTGTATTTTATCAGTTACTTTATGGTATGTATATAGAGTGGCGTATAGTACTGTAATAGCTAGACCAGGGGCGTCAAACGCAAATCCAAAATGGGCTGAAATTGTACACTGGGACCTAGTCGTGGGCCAACTTCAATATCTACTGGCCACCTTCCTTATAAAGTTCCCAGGTGTGTCATGGCCCCCCCCATCCAACCCCTAATACAGCTCCCCGGTGTCTGGTGGTCCTCCTCCCTCCCTTATACAGTCCCCTGGTGTCTAGTGACCTCCCTCCCTTGCACAGTTCCCTGGTGTCTAGAGGCCCTCACCCTCCCTATACAGTTCCCTAGTGTTTAGTGCTTTCCTCCTACCTCCCCCATATTGCTTCCCTGGTATTCTAGGGCTTCAACTCCAATATAGCTTCCCTGGTGGTGTAGAGTGGGCCAAACACAATGCAAAGTAGGGAAACCACTTGAGGGCCAAATTGAATGGCTCTGAGGGCCATATTTGGCCCTGTAGGATCTAGACCCATATTTAACATCGAGTCTCAAGCAACCAGAAAGCACACTTATCCAGAATCAGCCAGTCCCCATCAGTGCCGCATTACCGGAGACTCTACTGTAAAGTATAAAAATAGAGGTGAAATTGTGCAAAAGTTCATTTATTTCATTAATTCAACTTGTAAGGTGAAACAAATATATGAATAGAAACCCTTTGTAGGTGTTTTGGATTAATTAGCTGATTAGAATCTGACACTGAGCCTAGAATATTGAGCATTTTCACAATATTCTAATGGTCTGATATTTTGATTTTGGGGTTTTATAACAAATAAAGGCTTTAAATATCTCTATTTCATCTATCATTTATTTCAGTAATTCAATTTAAAAGGTGAACTTTTGCGCAATATTCTAATTTTTTTGAGTTTCACCTGTAGTAATAATAATAATAATAATAATAATAATAATTCTGTCTGCCACCCATTTTTGTACTGGAAGTAGCCAAATTTGACATGGTTCGATTTCAAAGGCTACATTTTTTTGTCAGTCTTTTATAGTGTGGAAAGAGCATTTCCTGTTTTCTGTGTTACTACTTCCTCTCCTCAGCTGTAATGATCACAACCATTCTGGCCAAGCAAAAGCCTGCATATAGCTTTTGGCTTTAACTTGATTACATTAGAACACATACACAATTCATACTCCAATCACTGACTTAAAGGGAACCTAAACTGAGAAAGATATGGGATTTTTCCTTTTAAAATACCAGTTGCCTGAATCGCCTGCTGATCCTGTGTCTCTAATACTTTTAGCCACAGCCCCTGAACAAGCATGCAGATCAGGTGCTCTGACTGAAGTCAGACTGGATTAGCTGCATGCTTGTTTCAGGGTGTGATTCAGCCACTATTGCAGTCACAGAGATCAGCTGGACTGCCAGGCAACTGGTATTGTTTAACAGGAAACATCTATATCACTCTCAGTTAAGGTTCCCTTTAAAGGGAACCTGAAGTGAGGGGAACATGAAGGCTGCCATGTTCATTCTCTTATAAACAATTTCAGTTGTCTGGTTATCAGACTGAGCTTTAGGTTTTGTTTTTCAGTCACACCTGCAACAAGCATGCAGCCAGAGGAGCCAAAACATCTGCATGCTCTTTCTGGGCCAGCGATTTCATGTACTGTATTAGCAGCAGAGCATCAGCACAGATGTAAAGCAACTGGTACAGTTTATAAGCGAATGAAGATGCAGCCTCCATATTCCTCAGTTCAGGTTCCCTTTAAATTGCACACAATGCATCTACATAGCAGAATAGAATGGTATATCCATTATGCATGTGAAAAAGCATGTTCATAAAATGGTGAGTTGGCCTTCAACAGTAACATGACAGGAAGGAGTGTCACATTCAGGTACAAAGGGCAAGGAAAAAAAAATACCTTTTAAGTTCTGCTCATTGTCTATGAGCTGAGCTTGTTTTTCTGCCTCAGGTTCAGCTACATTTGTATCTTCCCCATTATAGTCATTTCCATTTTCAGCCTCTTCTTCCTGTTCATCTTGTTTTTCTTCTTAAAGGGGAAGAAAAAAAAAGAAGAAAAGAAGTAGTTACAGAGTGTCCAGATTCTGTTTCTAACTTTTGTTCAGTGTCTAAATCAGATCAGCATTGCCCTTGCTGTCTAACTTATTCAGGCAATGGTGTGATGATAATCATTTTACATGACATGGACTTCTACTTTATGTGACCTTGCACAAATAGTACTTTATTTACCTCACTGCAACATAGTTAATGAGACAATTCCAATCTGCAGCAACTTCACAATAATCACCTGCACAGATTACAGAAAACCTTACACTAAAATCTGCCAAGTGAATCACGTGTCAGTATTACCAAACTGCATTACTACAGGGAGCAAACTATCATGAATACCACTTCTCCCAACTTCAGTCATGTGACTTGCAGCCTAAGCAAAAGATCTTGTGGGTTTGGTCAAGTCACGCAAATGTAGCCAAAATGCACGCACTTGCAAGGAAAACTTTAATTCAAGACAGTGTGGAACAGATTCTCCTACTGTTCATAACGGTCAGTGAAAGGACTGCGGATCTGAAAGCGTGGTCTCCATGCCAATAGTAATGCACCATCCCACCGTGGTGCACCATCCTCACTGTCCAGCGCCCCCAGGGGTCCCACTCTGCTTTCCTGAAAGAGCAGCTGGATAGTGTAATTGCTAAGCCTCTGACACAGGCGACCTGGGTTCGAATCTCAGCTCTGCCTGTTCAGTAAGCCAGCACCTATTCAGTAGGAGACATTGAGCAAGTCTCCCTAAGGCCTCTTGCACACTGCAAGCAATTCAGATTCCGCTTTTTAATCGGTTTTTACTTCCGATTCAGATTTGCAGTTTGCTCCTTGCACACTGCAAATCTGAATCGGAGGTAAAAACTGATTAAAAAGCGGAATCTGAATCGGAAATCGCTTGCAGTGTGCAAGAAGCCTAACACTGCTACTGCCTATAGAGCGCATCCTAGTGGCTGCAGCTCTAGCGCTTTGAGTCCACCAGGAGAAAAGCACGATATAAATGTTATGTGTTTGTTTGAAATGTTTAAATGGAAAGAACGTCTATGTGTGGGGAGGAAGTGAAAGTGATCCTCCTCTTCATGCATCCAGTCCATCCATAAACCTCATCTTCTCCATTCAGTCACGCCCCCTTGTAGCAACGTTAGCGGCCCCTCATGGTCGCTCCCAAGTGTTTATTATTAAAATACTCATTTCCTGCAGCACACACACACACACACACACACACACATCGCCTGTTCATTCTGAGCTGCAATATCAGGAGGGACCATGAGAGGGTGGTAAATATGCAGCAAGGGGATGTGATCGGTTGGTGAAGGGGCATTCCTATGGTCAGACTGGGTGCATGAAGGAGAACTGTCCCTTTCTCCCCGCCCATAACAGACATTCCTTTCAGTCAAACATTTCAGGAAAGCAGAGTGGGGATCCCCTGGAGGCACTGGATAGTAAGAGTGGTATGATCACAGCACCGCACATAAAACATTACTATTGGCATGGAAACTCTGCTCTCAGTTCAGCTGTACTCTATGGATGCATTTAGTTTGTTTTCTATGGAGAAATGGGCACTAGATCTTCAAATTTAATGGATTCATATTTTAGTCATTGAACTCCAATGTACTGCAAGATACAATATATAGATACCGAGAGACGGAGAATTAAAATGAGGTTTTGTAATTTAGTTGGTAATAATTAATCTGAATTTCCTGTCATGCGTGCTAGTCAATATGAGGACTTATTTATACCACAGTCCTGCTTCACCCCTGCCCGACTTGAAGTTTACACAAGGCGTGGAGCATTTCACAAATACAATTATCCACGTATAATGAAGTGTAGAAATATCCTGTGAGTTCTACAAATGAAAATGCTGCCCTATCACACAGTAGAAGGTGGAACACTCAATAATAAACAAACTAAACCAGTCAGGTGGAAAATGTAATTTACATGCCACTGCTGCAAGCAAAGCCATAAACAGAACCACAAGAATACTTTTAAATCAGCAAAGCATGAGCACATCATTTCATAAAAACACATTATTAAAGCAACTGTCAACATTTTGAGCCTTGAAATGCTTTATAGCCACAATTTACCTTTATTCCTATGCATTTATCAGTGAATTCAGAAAAATTTTAAATTGATGCTGCAAAAACATTTCACATTTGCCATATAGTGAATATGGCAATGTACAGTCACATACAACTTCACTACAATCTGGGCTATGTACCTTACACATGAAATGAGACTAATACGCAAGACTTTGAATACTTGAAGCTTGAGGGCCAGCTTCGCAGCACCGCAACAGTCATGGCACCAATGCTGAGAAGCACAAATCCAGTGAGTTTTGTTACCATGCAGCATACATTGCTGGACTGTGCAGGGATTGGCCAAAACCCAGCTGTATTCAAAAGATGCCCAGAATTCAGCTTTAAAACTGGCCACATTCATTAGAATTGGGTAGGTACTCATTGAAAATGAAAGACCACGAGGTGTCAAAAGGTAAATACTTACCTAAGGAGAGGGAAGCCTCTGTATCCTCCAGAGGCTACCCACACTGTCCTCCGCTGCTGCCCTCCTGCAAGTTGCAACCATGCTCTCCTTACACAAGAGCGGCCACATTGTACGCATGGCCGAGCCTGAACAGTAGCACAAAGTGGCTCCGGATTACTGTGCAGGCTCGGCTGTACTGGCGCAGGTGCAGTAGGACCATGCTCATGCCTGAAGAGCAGTGTGGCCCAGATGTTCATTCCAAAAATCCCTGTTCAGAATTGTTCAGTGGGGGGGCATATAATGAAATTGTCATCTCTGCTAATAATATTGCTCCTGTAGACTGTCAATATTGGAAAAGTGAGCTACTGCGCTCCAATTATGTATGCAGATAATGGAGAGGCGAGCTACAGATACCATTTGACAGCTTAATAAGTGGCACGCCCAAAATGTCTGCGTGTGTAGAGCAGGTTTATCAACAAAGAGGAAAAGAAAAAAAAAAAAAAAAAAAAAAAAGTTTGTTAAAATCAATTCTACAGCACGGCTGTGTGATTTCACAGAAGGCTCAACTGTGAAGGCTGCTGTTTGGATGAGCATCATCATGCCACAAGGGGACAGAGCACAGCCAACTATCCAAGTGAATTTCAGTAGACCAGTGCTGCAAGTCACGGCTGCGGAGGAAATTCACACATCCTTTTGACTGTCATTTAATTTATATCAGCTAGTTAAAGTGCTTATACAGACACAGCAACATGTTCTGCCATTAAAAAAAACAAACAAACAAAAAAACCATCTAAACAGGACTACAAAAATATAGGAATTTAAAGCCAGGTATGTGGAGTCTTAGTTGGAGTCGAGGAGTCTGAGCATTTTTGGGTACCTGGAGTCAGAGTTGGAGTCAAAGGTTTCATAAATGGAGTCGTCAGAGTCAGATGTTCTTTGTGCCAAATCCACAGCCCTGGTAAGTATTAGACTAAGGGGTCGGAGTTGAGGAGTCGTAGCCATTTTAGGTACCTGGAGTAGGAGTTTGAGTCAGTTTCTTAAACTGAGGAGTCGGATGATTTTTGTACCAACGCCACAGCCCTGTGGCAGCTCTTTGATAATCCAGTGTCAAATCCAGTAAATTACTTCTAAGGTACCTGTTCAGGAGCCCAGACATTGACCACATCCTGCACCAGAGACCAATACTGGTGTAGGCTGCAATCTTCTCAGAGAAATTCACTATGTGCCTTCCTTTCCTACAGTCTGTACCTGCCTTGACTGTATCATCCGAATGTTCAATCTCCACAGAAGGAAAGGACTCCCTGTATTTAGCGTTTCAGGTCAAAATTACAGGACAAGATTATTCAGTTCATTAGCAGCAATGCAGCTATACTGATCCCCATTCTCTAGCCCAGAATTAATTCTTCCTTTAGGTAGCAAAATCCATTTATGACTGACTCTGCAATTAAACGTGCAGCAAAAAACATTTTATGTGTAGAAAACAATTTTAAATATGTGTTGCAGATTAAATGTTAAAAACCACCCAGACTGATAAATCAAAGCTGCCAAGCTAATTCAGAGAACTTCATAAATGTAATCTGACACCAATAGGCATCCTAACCTTTTTCATCTACTTGCTGGCCTTCTAGGTTGAGAAGATTTTCCCGGTCCACTTCTTCATTTTCTTTATTTGTGTCCTTGTCTATTACATCCTCGACCTTCGGCTCATCATCTTCCTCTGCATTCCCAAGGTTAGGATTAACTTCATTCACTGGCCCCTGATCCTCATCTACCTTCTCATCTACCTTCTCATCAACCTTCTCATCAACTTTCTCATCTACCTTCTCTTTGGGAGCAGGACTAGGCTTTTTCTCCAACACAACCAATGGCTTGGCTTTTTCTGAAACAAAGATAAATAATTCTTAATGGAAGAAAAAAAGTTAGCTTCATTTGTATTACATCATAAAGAGGTCGTTAAAAATATTCCAGTATTTTATTATGGTGTCCTGATCTGTAAGATCTTCGGAATGGTGAATAGGTGGAATGGACATGGTCTTTATTGCGGTCCCTTATCTGTCAGCAAGAACCACTATGGTTCATTCTAGCCATGTTGCTCCTTCAGGCAATGTTACTTTTCCAGCTTCTCATACTCCTTCCAGATGTTACTTTGCACAAAAGTTTGTGGATAACAGGGCAATGCTAATACAGGTAGTCCCTGGTTAACAAACAAGATGGGGACTGTAGGTTTTTTCTGAAAGAGAACCTGATGTGAGAGGGATATGGAGGCAGACAGTGATTTAATTTTACACAATACCAGTTGCCTGGCTGTCCTGCTGATACTCTGCCTCTAAGGCTGCATTTCCACTTGTGCGGTGCGAATTGCTGCGGTAAAAATTTGCATGCGGATGCGAATTTCGCATGCGTATCCATGCGAATTTTCATGCGAATTTGCATGGATGACGATGTATGCAAATTTAACCATGGCAATGCTGGTGTGCTTTTCCATTGTTTCCATGCAAATTTCCATGAAAATTCGCATACCCAAACCTCATGCGAATTTCCTATTAAATACATTGTATGCGATTCACATAGCGGTATGCAGTATGAGAATTCTGATGGCTCTGCCATGCGAATTTTTTCTGCACAGAAAAACGCAAAGGAATCCTGACAAGTGGAAACCGTCCCATTCACTTGTATTGCTATGCGAATCTGCATGCGAAAAACGCATGCGAATTCGCGATAGTGGAAATGGGCCCTAAAACTTTAGCCATAGACCCTGAACAAGCATGCAGATCAGGTGTTTAATGACAAATCTGAATAGTTTAGCTGCATGCTTGTTTCAGGCTTGTATTTCAGACACTACTGATGCCAGAAAGGCCAGCAAAGGTGTGGTTTAAATAAAAAGGAAATGAAAATGGCAGTCTCCATATACCTCTCATTCCCTTTACCCTGAATCTGTTAGTAAGTGGGAACATTATGCCATCTCTGCGCCTCCCTTTGCCTCTAGTGTCCCCCTTGGCGCGTCATTATGCCACCCGCCTTGGTGCCTGGTTTGGTTCAGGGTCCTCTCCTGCGTTCCCCCAGCCCAGTGTATGAGGAGCGGAAGCAGCAGCACTTCTCTCAACTGCTCCAGGCGCCTCCATGTGACCTTCTCTCCACTGCTCCCTCTGGTGTTGGCTTCTCCCTATTGCGTAATTGCATGTGACATGCAAGATACGCTGTTACTGTGGCCGGGGGGGGGGAGTGACACTATCCTCTGAGCCCCGATCACATGTAATAATGTAATTGGAAGTCAGAAGAGGATGTTAGGAGTGCATCACTGCAGGTGGAGGTAGAGGAGAAGCCGATCCAGTGTCCAGATAGGTAACCATAACCACTCCCTGCAGCTCTGCATACACTGCCAGGCTGGGGAAAGGCACACTTCCCCAGCGGCAGAAATAATTTGATCCTGCAGCCAGGTAAAGTTTTACTTTATGTTGCTGCTAAAAAGGTATAAAAAAAAAAAAAAAAAAAAAAAACACGACAAAAACTATAACAAGTGCTGCAGTGTGGGTGCACCTGCTTCTATCCCCACCACCTTTCTACATTTTTGTTGCATCCCCTGAGTCATCAGTGGCCACAGCACATTTGACTACTGGTAGCAAAATGAATTGCACATGCCCTGTATCACAAAAACACAAGATCAAAGTGGTCCCGATGGTAGCAGAGGCACTTTGTGTCCTCCCATTACTAGCATTCAGCAGCAATTGAAATAGAGAATGCTTCCATGTCAGGCCATCAACGCAGTTGTGCAGTAGATATAAATGGTTTCAGTTTCCACTTTGTGTCTTTTAACCAGTATATAACCCTGTCAGCTGGGGCCAGTCATCCAGCAGCCCCACCATCTCTGCATATTAGTATATACAGCACAAATAACGTAGTGTACACCACAGGCTAAGGGCCCTATAAACTTAATCAGTTGCTCTCAGTTATAACTGAAAGAAAACTGATTTTCAAAGTAATGCAAAGTAATGTATGAAAGGGGCCATGTTTCCTTATGGCCCCTTTCACCTTTAACACGTTTTAACGGAAATAATCTTCTCAATGCACTGTTATGGAAAAACTGCGTACCAACGCGCACTAATGCACACAAACTGATTAAGTATAAATGGGCCCTTAGGCAGTGCGTGTATTTCCGCATCTAGACAAATGTTTCCGGTGCACAGCGTCTTCACAAGCCTATTGCTTGAATGAAACCCGAGAGAGATATGGAGGCTACCATATTTATTTCCTTTTAAATAATACCAGTTGCTTGACAGTCTTCCTCATCCTGTGTCTCAAATACATTTAGCCTTAGAGCCTGAACAAGCATGCAGCAGATCAAGTACACTGACCTCAGCTGAGTCAGGTTTTACTGGATTAGCCATATGTTTGTTCCAGGGGTTTGACTCAGACACTACGTATGCCAGAAGATCAACAGGGCTGCCAGGCAACTGGCATTGTTTACAAGGAAATAAATATGGCAGCCTCCATTTCCCTCTCACTTTGCTTTCTTTTTACGAGTGATAGATCTCCATTTACTGGCTGTACCACATGGGAAGCAAGACCATTCTGACCTGCTGCAATAAGGAAGTGGGTCTACTTTTTCCCCACAGAATGCCAAATTTACACAGGACCTTGACTGAGAAATCTCACTTGAAATGCTCTGTAAAATACTAAGTAATACATGAGAACAATATACACATTTTGTCTTAAAGGAAACTTAAAGGGGCATTATGGCGAAAAATTTAAAAAAAAAAAAAAAAAAACTTAAAAATATGTGGAAACAGACAAATAAGTACATTTTTTCCCCAGAGTAAAATGAGCCATAGTCCCCTGCGCCATCACTGCAGGGGACTGGAGGACCGTTCCATGATGCCTTGAGCATAGGGTGGCTGCAGGGGGCTGGTAGAAGCCCCAGGCGAGTTAAACTGTTTTTGGGTTGTTTTTTTTTACTTTAGGTTTCCTTTAAGCTGGCCATACACACACCCTATGTTCCAAAACTATTGATTCCTTTCTAAATACTGACATTTAAAGGAATAGATTCCCCTCTGTTTGATCAAAGTGATCAAATCTGGAGGGTATTGAATGAGGGGGGGGAAGAAAAAAAAAAAAAAAAAAAAAAAGCGTATAAGCACCTTTATAAAATAAATGTAAGCGGCTATAACTACATTCCATATACATAATTTTCATACCAGTATCAGAGATATCTATCTATCTATCTATCTATCTATCTATCTATCTATCTATCTATCTACCATGGTGAAAATAAGTAGTGTCTGCCATGACAGGTGCAAGGCAATGGTCAGGTGACTGAAGCTCAGGAAAGTCCAGGACTGTATGTACACTGAAAACAATACCTTCTTACCTCATGCTTTATAAACATTACCTGTGTGCTACAGTGTAAACAAATGACTGATCTGGCATGTTAATTTCAGATTGCTGACGATGACAACCATTTGGTAACGCCAGAGCTCCCCCCCATGTAGCCCTTTAATGGTCTTCACTCCCTGGTTCAACCATACCTTCAGGAGGAGGAGCAATATCTTTCTTATCCTTTACAAGCAGAGATAATGCAGGCGTTATTGAACTTTTGGATTTTACTTCTTCCTTAATATTGGTGTCTTGCTGGTTAACTTCTTGTTTTATGGTTGGCTGGATAAAGAAAAAGCAAACTGGGTAAATAAAACATGTTGATATACAGTAATGATAAAAAAACACCTTTATTCAAACATGCAGTACTTCAGATATGTTTTATAAAGAAAGCCAGCCAGCAGTAAAGCTATATACCTGTAATAGTCACTTGTATAAGATACAGTGCCTGCAACACTAAGGCCACCCCTCCAAATCATGGTGATATAACCGATGGCCCCAGCCAGCCTAATCTGATAGCACACAGGCAGCCAGAATTATGAAAGACAAGACAAATAACATTTTTATATCGTGCTTTTCTCCTGGCAGACGCAAAGCGACAGAGCAGCAGCCACTAGGGCGTGCTCTATAGGCAGTAGCAGTGTTAGGGAGACTTGCCTAAGGTCTCTTACTGAATAGGTGCAGGCTTACTGAACAGGCAGAGCAGAGATTCGAACCCTGATCTGTGTCAGAGGCAGAGCCCTTAACCATTACACCATCCAGCAGGGGGCAGCCTAAGTCGGTTGGAGAAAGCTGCTGTTATGGGCAGTCCATTATGATAACCCAGAAGATATCCTGCCTTGCCTAACTTTGTTAGCAGCTGTACATCACGTATTCGTTATTTACATCAAATAGGAAGCACAAAAAAATAGGTTAGTAGTACGCTTTAGCTCAATGGCATTGGACTGAAATCCCATTAGGGACATACTGTATGCACAGAGTCTGTATGCATTTCCTCTGGCTGCACTAGCTTCTTTCCATCATCTAAAAAAATCCTCACCTCGTATTACAGTAACTGGTATTTGACCAAACTGACCTTAGGGTTTGTAATACGCTTATGCTAGGTACACACTATGAGATTTACTGGCAGATCGATTATTTCCAACATGTCCGATCTGATTTCCAATAATTTTCCAACTGTTTTCCGTTCACTTCTATTTTAAATCAATCAGAAATCACACCAGGCATGTTGGAAATAATCGATCTGACAGTAAATCTCATAGTGTGTACCTAGCATCATAGACCGCAGACCAAGCTCAGCTGGAGACAAGGACAGACGTGATTGGTTCGATTTACTCTGGCAGTTGCTAGGTAATGTGCTGGTCCGGCACTAGAAATATTGACCAAAGATAGGAGAAAAGCTGGAGGTTGGCACTACAGCGGTATAACATACATATATACATATATACATATACATTATACATATACACATATACATACATACATACATACATACATTCTCATGCAGTGGATAGAGATGAATTTCAAGCACACCCCTTCTCAAGAACCTCTTCAGCGTGCTCAAGCTGTAGAATATAGGGGAGGGTAAATGAAGATGGAAGGAAAGCTGGCGGGGAAGCTTCTACGGAGGCTACAACTATGTGGGCAATGGCTTCTGGTTAAATAACGGCAAGAAGCCGGCATGTAGCGTCACTTCCTGCGATAGCGCCACCCATATTTCCGCATTACGCGTGTGCACGCCTATGACGTATACACGCCATTATGGGGTGCACGCGTACGTAATTACGCAAGCCGCCTATAATGAACGCGAGTCAAATTGATACTCGCGTCCTGCATTATTATGCATGGCGCATGCGTAAAAAAGGTCGCCATAGATGGAGAGCTCCATCTAGCAACTAAAAAAGGGTGCAGCACGGCTCAATCAATACAGGCAGCATGGGCAAAGGGATGAAATTGAGGGGAAAAAAAAGGGAGGATGGGAACAATAAGAAAACAAACGTAGAGAGGTGAAAAAGTGAAAGATCAAGAGATCCTGAAAAGGTGGAGGATAAGTGGCCCTTAGTGTCTACACAATTAACAATTAGCTATCTAATGTTGCCTTGGCTGTTTATGGACAAGTCCATTCAATAAAGGTTGCTCCTTCTGACAAGTGCGGACACCCTCTCCTTTTTTCTACACAATTAAGTCGTGCATGTGCAAATACAAAAAAATTCTTCAAAAAGATTCTAAGACATAAGTGGGGAAATGGATAAGGGGGAAGTAAAAAAGCCCACCAGGGGGATGAGCAAACGCAAGAGATGGAGGGGTAAGTGAGTACATAGACATGCATCACACTTCACATACATACAGTACAAATTTTGTCAAGAACATACAGTTGACAGTCGTGGAGATCCAAAAGGAATACCAGAGATCTCAAGCATCAAGGAAATAGGAGAGCGCTGTGTGGTCATTGAGGCCTAAAATGTCCCATAGCTTCCGACTGCAGAATCAACATGGCTTCCTCCCTTTTCAGTCTTTTTTCCCGGTTTCCACCTCTGGACAGGGAGGGGACATGTATAATTCCTGCAAACTTAAGTTTGGTGGGATCACTTTCATGAATTTCCTGCATATGCTGAATCACTCTTGGGGAACCTTTTACTAGATTTCAGAGAATTAAAATGTTCTCTAAACCGTTCGATCATTGATCTCGTGGTGTGCCCTATAACAAACCTTCCACAGGGGCACCACATTGCATACATGACAAATCATGTTTGGCATGTAAATAGGCAACGTACGGACCGTTGAAGTGGGCCAATATGAAACTGGCAACCGACTGCCATCTGGCTACACGATTTGCAGTGGCCACACCTGTGGTTACCTGAGGCCCACCATCACGTAGCCAATCACTCCCACTTTTTAACGTAAACTCACTTCTGCTGACTAATGAGCCTATTGTTGGTGACCTTCTAAAAGAAAAGAGGGGCCCCTCGGTAACTATGGGTTTTAATAGGGGGTCTCTAAGCAGAACGTCCCAGGTTCCCCAAGAGTGATTCAGCATATGCAGGAAATTCATGAAAGTGATCCCACCAAACTTAAGTTTGCAGGAATTATACATGTCCCCTCCCTGTCCAGAGGTGGAGACAGGGAAAAAAAGACTGCAGAATCAACATGGCTTCCTCCCTTTTCAGTCGGAAGCTATGGGACCATTAGGCCTCAATGACCACACAGATCTCTCATATTTCCTTGATCCTTGAGATCTCTGGTATTCCTTTTGGATCTCCACGACTGTCAACTGTATATGTTCTTGACAAAATTTGTACTGTATGTATGTGAAGTGTGATGCATGTCTATGTACTCACTTACCCCTCCATCTCTTTTGCGTTTGCTCATCCCCCTGGCAGGTACCTGCCAGGGGAGTGGGCTTTTTTACTCCCCCTGATCAGTTTCCCACTTTCCCACTTATGTCTAAGAATCTTTTTGAAGATTTTTTGTATTTGCACATGCATGACTTAATTGTGTAGACACTAAGGGCCACTTATTCTCCACCTTTTCAGGATCTCTTGATCTTTCACGTTTTCACCTCGCTACGTTTGTTTTCTTATTGTTCCCGTCCTCCCTCTTTATTTTCCCTTCTCAATTTCATCCCTTTGCCCATGGTGCCTGTATTGATTGAGCCGTGCTGCACCCTTTTTTGGTCTCGAGATGGAGCTCTCCACCTATGGCGACCTTTTTTACGCATGCGCCATGCATAATAATCTGCACCTCCCACCACCAATGCCTCTTCTCACTTGGTATGTGCACCATCAATTGCAGCTTTGTTGTAATTTTTTGCACTTTTTTTTTTTTAAAACCTGAAGAAATAAATTGAACATTTGCAGCAGTACTATAAATATGGAACTTTAAACATTACCATAACAAGTAAAACTTCCAGAATCTTGACCGTTAAGTGACATAATTCGGGTTATAAATAGTAATGGCATGAGAGGAAATCCTCATTCTGCAAGGCTATTGTTAAAACTTGAAGTAATGTTAACTTGGCTTCAGTTACATGACTGTGCAGCAGTATGATCCAAACAATCAACAGGATAGTGAAAAAGCCCTAATTGTGTGGCAAGATGATTGTTGACTACACCTCCTGGCATTTACATATGAAAGTGAACACATGTTTTGGATACTTCTAAAGTTGAATAGCCCTTTTTAAACCCTTAAACTGGTGAACTAAATTTTAAAAATAAGCTACATGCCTGCGCCAGCCACTGTGGAATACTTGTCTATGCCTTTCCGAATGACCCCCTCACCACGCAAATCTAAAGGCGCTCCCTCATCCAAGGTACTGCCTAACCTATGCTTCTGGACATCCACGATGTAGATATGAACATTTGGAAAGCACAAAGAAGTTTGTCTGTAATGAACAAGTTTTGCCAAAAAACATCACAGCATTGGCTGTCTAAGGGTTAAGATAAATAAAAGGTTTAAAAATGCAAAGAATTTGTTGATGCCCCTGGATCAGGTCCCTGATGTAGCTTTGGCACAGCTAGTGGGACTGAAGTGCCCCCCCTCCCCCCCCCCCCATGCTCTGCTACATTTTTTAACACTTGGTGAGCTCCACTATTTCCTCTCGCTGGTATTCCTATATTGTGGGCTTGTCGGGCAATCTGGCCCCCTACTCAATACACCATGGTGGTCTCTTTTCCTATACCTAACTTTAGGTTGTGGCTTTCCTTAAGGAGGTGTTCATAACTGGTTGGACATCCTATGCGTCATCTTATGCACTTTACATATGGTTGCGTTTTTTTTTTTACTTTTTGTTGAAGGTCATTGTGACCATTTTTGTTTTCACATTTATTGTACTATGCATTATGCACTTTGTTCAGATTGCTGCTTGTTAATGATATGAGTCATTTATAATACCCTCTGTTTTAATATTCTATTTTGGGGAACCAGCTATATTAATTAAAATTTTTCATACTACGTGCCTTTTTGGTCCAGTGCCAAACCATATATTTGCATGTGTGCTACATGTATATGGATATACAGGTCTTCAACTGAACTTTGTTGGTGTGACCTTACTACTTATTTCTTGGACCAAATTGACAGAAGAGTTGACTTGTTAGCATTTGTGGAGCTCAGATTACATTTACATTGGGATCCATGAGCGTCAGCAGATCAACAGGCCATAGTGTTGCACTGCATCAAGCCGTACAATGGTGTGGTTTGATTCAATAAATGCTGAAATCTATAAAAAAAAAAAAAATTATATGCCTGGTGTGTGGAAGGATTCAATCTCTATGATCAGATTTGATCTGAGAGGGATCTATCTGATGGTTGAATCTGGTGGTCATCTACAAGTGTCTGACCACCTCTATACTGTGCCGAGCAATAGAAAACCAATAGGGCAATAGTGCAATGGATTTTCACTCAGATTTCAGCAGCAATCTGATGCAATGCTTCAATCTGGTAATTCTTTTTTTAATAGGGAAAATACATGGTTTGTTTCAACTGAGCCACAACCTGGGTGTACCTAAGGGTGCATACACGCATCCAATTGTAATTAACCAATGAATAGCCAATTTTACCACTTCCATGTAGTATAAGAGCCTACCTACACAATCTGTTTACAGTACTCAAAATCTGTTGACCCTCATACTACATGGAGGTGGTAAAATTGGTCAGTGATTGGTCAAATTAAAATTGGATGTGTTTACGGTGCACTACACCATGCACACATCCAATTACTACAGCCCCAGTGTGTGTACAGCAGCCCCCACCCTCTCAGCTAGCAATTTACTCACCACTTGCCTCACCCACCACGTGACATCACTCCCACACTGCTCCACCTTTCACACAGAAACTGAACACATCGGTAAGATAAAGACGGGTCTGAATCAGCCTGGCCAGGTCGCTCAAGGGATTGATACCTTGCATGGGTGTACGAAGCTTTGTACACACACACACACACACACACACACTAGAAGCTTCTTGCCTGAGGTGGCCAGTCAGGGAACTATGTACCAATAATCCAGCAGCCCTGATGTGTCACCGATAGATCTAGAGCACATGTGTCGAACTCCAGGCCTGGAGGGCCAGATCCATGCCAGTTTTTAGGATGGACTGAGAAAGAAAGGAATGTGTTCTACCTGATGGACCACACCTTTCCTGATTCAGACCCATCAATTCATTTGAGCTGTATCAAAAATATGTGAGGATCTCGGCCCTCGTAGGACCAGTTTGACAGTTTGATCTAGAGCATCAGATTGTCTTGGGTGAGTCCACTGTACACCTTCCTGCCCCTCCCATCCAGTCATGTGCCAACGCCATCGTCCCTTCGCCTCCTCCATAGCAACAGAGTATGTCATTGTCAAGCCTAACTTTATGGAAAGTTTACACACAGGATTGAAAGGCAGTATTGACTGTGGCACAAGGGCCCTGCATATACTTCTATTACAAGCTTTCACCAAATACTGACCAGATTTCCTACCTTGATTAAGCTTTTATCCACATATTGCTTTACAGGTTCACTTTCTTTCAAACCAGCTTTCCGAAGCCTCTCTTCACACTGCTCCTTTGCGTCTTTCACCTTGTTGGTGCATTGTGCTCTAACAACACAAACAAGAATTTATCATAACCAGTTTAACAAGCATGGCTGGGAGAATATACAAGGTATTAATGACTGAAGCAACTCTACTCAAATTTCAGAATGTATAGAACAGAAACGCCTGTAAAATCAGGAAAAATAAGTGCTTGTGGTATGAGCAGTTCACACACATATACCTTCAATGGATAGTAGCTTTAAAGGCTAAAAAAGGCTCTTAAAAGTTTTTTGTTTTTTTCTTTTGCATGATCTATTCACTTATTTACAATGGGTATATTACGTTAGGCGAGTTAAGCAACATATGTGCAAAGAGGAGCAAATTAACCAACACCTCTTCAATACTGGCATCAAAGAGGAAAGAGCAGGCTAGTATGCTAATTATTTTCAAAGAGGCGGAGTCAACAGTAGTATCACCACAGCTATCTGCTGGAAAGCAAATATTTATGTACATTTTGCATTGAAATAATGCAGTACATATGCCAATATCAGTGTAGTCTAAAGTTTGCAAAATAGAAGCATTACCAGAGCTGTCTGTACTGAAAACTAGTGCAACACTGAATAGCTTTCCGACAAAAAAAAAAAAAAAAAAAAAAAAAAAAAGGGTACATACCTGGGAGCAAAAGTCATTTTTAACTTCTCACAAAAATCATTTAGCTAAACTGATGCAAGTTTATAGCAAATGTTATCAAGTATGGAATTTACTTTGAGGCTGTTTTATACAGGAGGCGAGCGTTGCGGTGGGCACCCAACTCGCATTGCAATGTCAAAAGGGAGATTTATATGACCTTGCGGCAGAGTGCGCCGACAGCGTCATATGCATAGTGCTGCCACCCCTCCCATACCCTTCGCCCTGTGACTTACTCGCTGCTGGACAGGAATTACGTCACTGGGATTACCACCAACAAATTTTACATTTCTGCATCGCGAATTGACTTCAATGCATGACGTTGTGCAAGTCGCATGGTAACACTTGACTTTGCTGCGGGTCAGCTGTGAAGCATTTAGTGCATTGGGCTCCATACACTTTCTTTGCTGTTATGTTTCCCTGAGTGCAGAAAGGGTAACGCAATGCAAAAAATAAAAAATAAATAAAGTATATACACTTGTAAAAAAGGGGCCTAAATGAACAGTCATGCTGCTTGAACAAATTGCAGAAAAAAAATAAAGACAAGATATCAGTTTGCCCTTTCTGTGCATTTCTATAATTGAGCCCCTAAATGTATATATTAAATACAGCTGGCATGACTGCTTGAATTGGGTTTCCTGTAATCCACTGAGCAACAACTCTTGGGCCCATATGCAATTAGCTTTTCGCCTGAGTTTTCTCCTTGGTGATATTTTTACATTTTGCCATGAAGTGCCTTTTAAACCACCAGCTAGCAAGAAAACACGCAAAATAAAGTTGATAGTACTTTTTCACCAACTTTTGGGTACTTTTTTAATTGTAAAATGCTGAATATTATTTTTTATAGAACATGAAAATCATCTCCTAGGAGATAACTCAGGTGATAAAGTGAATTGCATATGGGCCTTAAGGCTCATACACACATCAGACCATAGTGTTTGGAAAATGAAAGATCACAGACCAATCAAGAAAATGAAAGATCACAGACCAATTTTACCCCTTTCCATGTAGTATGAGAGCCATACCTACACAGTCTATTCTATGGAGCGGAACTCTCCATCAGACAGAAATCTTTGGAAGATTCTGTAGACATGCAAAAGATCCGTTCCTGCAAAAGATCCGTTCCTGCAAAAGATCCGTTCCTGCAAAAGGCATTCATAGTCTATGATATCTGCAGATCCTCATACACACCTTGTTTAAAGAGAACCCGAGGTGTGTTTAAAGAATGTTATCTGCATACAGAGGCTGGATCTGCCTATACAGCCCAGCCTCTGTTGCTATCCCAAACCCCCCTAAGGTCCCCCTGCACTCTGCAATCCCTCATAAATCACAGCCTCGCTGTGAGGCTGTGTTTACATCTGTAGTGTCAGTCTCAGCTGCTCCCCCGCCTCCTGCATAGCTCCGGTCCCTGCCCCCGTCACTTCCCTCCAATCAGCAGGGAGGGAAGGGATGTAGGCGGGGACCGGAGTTCTGCAGGAGGCGGGGAGAGCAGCAGACTGACACTATAGAGATAAACACAGCCAGCTCTGACAAGTTGTTTGTCAGCAGCGTGGCTGTGATTTATGAGGGATTGCAGAGTGCAGGGGGACCTTAGGGGGGTTTGGGATAGCAACAGAGGCTGGGCTGTATAGGCAGATTCAGCCTCTGTATGCAGATATTCTTCAAACCCACCTCGGGTTCTCTTTAACAGACTTCATCTGCATATCTTGAAAAGAAAAAACAGGGGAGCGATGGGGGCTATACACCCCAACACATATTGCAACAAAATAAGTCACCTGATTGGTAAACAACTAACACTATATTTCAAGAAAAGTGCCAACACAGGTAATGGATATCTGGCAAAGATTGAATCCACACATATATGGTACAAATAAATGTAAATACAACTTTATTAGACAATCCGATTAAAAAACAGATTAAAAATTATAAAATCTCCCGATTAAAACCAAGAGTAGTTGGTATTCCAGCTTAGTAAGAATAATTATATATAATGTAAGTCCAATATGCATTTGAGAAGCATACACGGAAAGACAGTACTCCTATGTAAAAAGAAGGAGAAGTAAAAAGGCGCTACTCTGTCTCCCTATCCTCCCAATCAGCTGCTTAATGCTCAAGGTGTGGGTATCCCTTTAATCCCCACCAAACATAAAAATAGACAAAAAACAGAGAATAGCGCTCGTATCCAAGTTTGTAATTGATAGTTTATTTATCTATACATAAAAAATATCTAGCCTTTGGAGTTAAAACCATATAAGCATAAAGGGTTTCATATAAAAGATCACTTCAAAAGTTCTCCACTATATCCCCTCCTGCATATATGTCTTCTAAAAAAAAAAAATAATAATAATAATAATAATAATAATAAGTGGAACAATATAACTTCATTCATGCCATACACACTGTCATGCATACCATGGAGCCACCTGAATCTCTAATAAAAATTCCCCATAAAAAATTCTCCAGTAAAATCCGTGTAGATAAGTGTATTGGCTCAATCCGCCTATGCGTTTATAGCAGTCCCCTCCGTTATCTCAGAGTGTCTATCCACCTGCCGCAAAGGACGCTTTCAATCACTTGTGCGTTCAGTCAATTACGCGTCTTGCAGCTTTTCTAATTTTCACATGCGGGCTCCGGCCGGTAGCCTCGCAAGCAGGACTCCTCTCTCTTTCCGTATCGCCGCTCCCCCGGTATGGCGTCTGTTTGCAAGCTCCTTACAGCTCCGTGCGCTCCGGCTGCACAGCTTTTCGGGTGATTGGCCAGTTGGGAGTGACGTCACTTCCCTTTCCGGGCTCCTGCGTTCCAACCAGCGTTCCAATGCGATTTCCTGCTTTCAGAACTCCCATATGCGACCATGCACCTTGTACTGTACGTGCTTTTGTTGCAGAATGTAGGAACACTGCGTGGATGCTCCTAGAGCCCTTCACATCGACATGTTTCGATAGTATACGACTATCTTCATCAGGATGAGGGATACCCACTGGCCACCACTTCCTGCTTTTTATAGACATCCAATCTATCAAATCCCCACCTTCCCTTAAAGGGGAACTCCATTCATTACTCATAGTTGCCCTAAATTCTCTAAGTCTCAATTTTTCACCCTCCATAGATTATTTTTACATTTTCTAAGCGTTTTTAGGCCTTTATTGGGCATTTTTTGAGCGTTTTTAGGCATTTATTGGGCATTTTTCAAACATTTTCTGGACATTTTCTGATCATTTTTCAGTCATTTTTTGAAAACATCCTCCTAAAAGCTCCCCCTCTCCCTCCATAGAGACCCAGGTGATCCATGCACTCAGGTGGCTCCCATTCATCTCATTGCAAAAAACCAAACATCTCCCATTCTTCATTTAAGCCATTAGGTACCATAGTGTTTAGATAAAAAATCCATTGGCTTTCTTTTCTTGACATTTTTGCTATGTAGTTTCCCCCTCTGGGGTCTCTCCGGATTATTTCCAATCCAAAAAATACCACATTATTCAATTTGCTTCCATGGTGCTGTCTAAAATGTTTGGAGAGGGGATGCCCCTCCCAACCCTTCAAAATATTATTAAAATGTTCCCCTATACGCTTATGCATTTCCCTCTTTGTACGTCCTATATACCTTTTGCCACACGGGCATATAAGGCAATATATAACCCCCCTGGTGTCACATGTTATTAATTCATCAATACTGTATATTTCCTTCCCCTCCTTTACTTGTAAAATTTTGGCATATCCCTTAGTTCTATGACAGTTCTGACACCTCCCACATCTTACAAACCCCTCCCCCTGAATCCTTTGTAGGTCCCCTCCATTTTGATTAGCCGTAGCTATTTTCAGGCCTATATTGCTTGCTTTTCTAAACACAAAAGAAGGATACTCTGGCAATATTTCCCTCAAAATTTTATCGCCTTTCAGAATCCCCCAGTGCTTTCTAATAATCCCCTTTACACATCCTATTTGTGAGTTGTATTTCAAATTCAATCTCATTGAAAAATCTGCAGTATCCTGCTTTTGTTTTTTTTCTAACAATGTTTTCCTCTCCATTATCCCCACCTCCCATTTCACTTGTTCCAGAGCATCCTTCTCATATCCCTTCTCCATAAATTGTCCCGACATATCGGCTTCTTTTTTATATTGCTCCTCCTCTGTACAATTCCGTTTAAGTCTCATGAATTGACCTTTGGGAATGTTCTCCAACCATGCCGGTAAATGGCAGCTGTTAGCCAAGATGTATCCATTCACATCTGTGGCTTTCCTATAGGTTCTAGTTTTCAGTTCCGCTCCCTCTATATAAATAGATACATCTAGAAAATTAACTTCCCTCTCACTTATCTCTGCTGTAAACTTCAGTCCCCAATCATTATTGTTTATTTTATCCACAAACTTCCCCAAAGCATCTGTCGAGCCCCTCCAGACGAGCAGGACGTCATCCTGATGAAGATAGTCGTATACTATCGAAACATGTCGATGTGAAGGGCTCTAGGAGCATCCACGCAGTGTTCCTACATTCTGCAACAAAAGCACGTACAGTACAAGGTGCATGGTTGCATATGGGAGTTCTGAAAGCAGGAAATCGCATTGGAACGCTGGTTGGAACGCAGGAGCCCGGAAAGGGAAGTGACGTCACTACCAACTGGCCAATCACCCGGAAAGCTGTGCAGCCGGAGCGCACGGAGCTGTAAGGAGCTTGCAAACGGACGCCATACCGGGGGAGCGGCGATACGGAAAGAGAGAGGAGTCCTGCTTGCGAGGCTACCGGCCGGAGCCCGCATGTGAAAATTAGAAAAGCTGCAAGACGCGTAAGTGACTGAACGCACAAGTGATTGAAAGCGTCCTTTGCGGCAGGTGGATAGACACTCTGAGATAACGGAGGGGACTGCTATAAACGCATAGGCGGATTGGGCCAATACACTTATCTACACGGATTTTACTGGAGAATTTTTTATGGGGAATTTTTATTAGAGATTCAGGTGGCTCCATGGTATGCATGACAGTGTGTATGGCATGAATGAAGTTATATTGTTCCACTTATTATTATTATTTTTTTAGAAGACATATGCAGGAGGGGATATAGTGGAGAACTTTTGAAGTGATCTTGTATATGAAACCCTTTATGCTTATATGGTTTTAACTCCAAAGGCTAGATATTTTTTATGTATAGATAAATAAACTATCAATTACAAACTTGGATATGAGCGCTATTCTCTGTTTTTTGACAGTACTCATATGTGCATATAAGTGCATATAAGCACTTATATGCACATATGAGTACTGTCTTTCCGTGTATGCTTCTCAAATGCATATTGGACTTACATTATATATAATTATTCTTACTAAGCTGGAATACCAACTACTCTTGGTTTTAATCGGGAGATTTTATAATTTTAATCTGTTTTTTTAATCGGATTGTCTAATAAAGTTGTATTTACATTTATTTGTACCATATATGTGTGGATTCAATCTTTGCCAGATATCCATTACCTGTGTTGGCATTCATCTGCATATCTGACAATCTGCATATCTGAAAATCCATCCTGGTGGATCTGATCTGCAGATGAATGTCTGTTAACCTTCTGCCGCCCGCGTCACGCCAGTAGGCGTGGCCGCGGCGGCAGCCCCAGGACCGCCTAACGCCAATTGGCATAAAGTCCTGGGGCTCTGTTTTGCATGAGATCGCGCGCATGGTGCGCGCGCATCATGCACGGAGGGCGGAGCTCCGCCCCGCCTTCAGTCTCCGAGCGGCTATTGCCGCTCGGGAGACTGTTAGACGGCGTTCACGCCGTCTATTTACTAGGTGCAGCGCTGCGATGAGCAGCAGCGCTGCACTGGGGACAGGCGTGTGACACGGCTGTCCCCATGGGGGACAAAAGAGCGATCGGCTCTCATAGGCAGAAGCCTATGACAGCCGATCGCCATAATTGGCTGGCTGTGGGGAGGGAGGGAAGAAATTTAAAGAAACAGGGGTTTTTTAAAGAAAAACAAACAATAATATTTATTTAAAAAAAAAATAAACATGGGGGGAGCGATCAGACCCCACCAAGCTCTGTTGGTGGAGAGAAAAGGGGGGGGGGGGGAAATCACTTCTGTGCTGAGTTGTGCGGCCCTGCAGCTTGGCCTTAAAGCTGCAGTGGCCAATTTTGCTAAAAATGGCCTGGTCACTAGGGGGGTTTAGCCCTGCAGTCCTCAAGTGGTTAAACAAGGTGTGTATCAGGATCTGCAGATCTCATAGACTATGAATGCATTTTGCAGTAACCGATCTTTTGCAGGAACAGATCTTCTGCAGATACTGATCTGTTGAATGTGTACAGCATCTTGCAAAGATTTCTATCTGATGGGGAGTTCAGCTCAACAGAATAGACTGTGAAGGTATGGCTTTCATACTACATGGAAGGTGGTAAAACTGGTCTGTGATCTTTCATTTTCCAAAGACTATAGTCTGATGTGTGTATGCACCTTTAAAGAGAAACTCCAACCTAGAATTAAACTTTATCCCAATCAGTAGCTGATACCCCCTTTTACACGAGAAATATAATGATTTTCACAAACAGACCATCAGGGGGCGCTGTATGACTGATTTTGTGCTGAAACCCCTCCCACAAGAAGCTCTGGGACCGCGGTACTCTGGGCAAACTGCCACAATGTAACAATGTTCACAGACAGGAAATGGCTGTTTACAGCTGTCTGCAACAGCCAAAACAGCTAGGAGCAGCTACATAACCTGCCCACAGTAAAAATGTCACCATGTAATAAATGTCAGAATGTAAAATCGGGGAGAGGAAAGATTTTACAATGAGCAAACACTGACAAAATCATTTATACATAATTATGGTAAAAAAAAAAAAAATGAAGCACTTTTTTTACTACATTATTTTCACTGGAGTTCCTCTTTAAGCTCCTAACTATTACCACAGTGAAGTGGTGCTCAGCCGGTTCGGTCCTATGGCGAGTGGATGGGGGTGGGTTAAACAGCTGATGCCCCACTGTTAGCTGTAATGAGAATTAAAAAAACTGGTAGACCGTGTTGTATCTAGCTCAGGGGTGACTTCCTTGGAATTTGGCCGAATACACTTCTTCCTGAATTTGACTGGCCCAATTTCAAACTGCATACAACTTACATTACATTTGCATGCAAATCAGAACTATTTGCAGCTCACTGACGCCTCTAATTCTGGGAAATCAGGTTGCGACTAACTGTACAGCTAGAGAAATTTGTGTAGTTGCTAAAGTATATCTTTGGCCAAATGGCTAAGCTCAAACCATAGCCAATAAAATAGCCAGCACAAACTGCAATTTTTAATATCCTAAACATTTTGAGGTTAAGCAAAGGTAGAGAAATCTTTGAAATGGTCTACATTTCTGTCAGAAAAACAAAAGAAAAACTAGCTGATTAACGGACAGTTATATGCTTGAAGTAGATGGGGAAATCTGGCAGTCATGAAGCCACCCAGATCACCCTTATGCTGGGTACACACTGAGATTTTCTGGTCGATTTACTGTCAGATCGATTATTTCCAACATGTTAGATTTGCTTTTCGATCGTTTTCCGAGCATTTTCCAATCGATTTCCTATTAAAGTGCACGGAAATCGATCGGAAAACGATCGAAAAGCAAAATCGAACATGTTGGAAATAATCGATCTGACAGTAAATCGACCAGAAAATCTCATAGTGTGTACCCAGCATTAAAGGGGACCTGAACTCAGAACTTCCTCTCTGCTCTTAAAGATACACAACAGCATAATAAATCTTGAGGCTGGTTTCACACTAGAAACCAGTGTTAGCAATGCGGTGCATCGCGCCTGATGCATTGACCATCAAAAACAGGCCTTCAGGAAACACCACGCTATTGTGCGGTTTTCCCTGTCTGCCCACTAGCCAAGCAGGAAGTGACGCACGCTTGCTGTCACTTCCTACATCAGGTATGTGGAAGTGCATTGTTACAATACAAGACAAATAACATTTATATCGCGCTTTTCTCCTGGCGGATTGAAAGCGCCAGAGCAGCAGCCACTAGGGCGCGCTCTAGAGGCAGTAGCAGTGTTAGGGAGACTTGCCTAAGGTCTCCTACTGAATAGGTGCTGGCTTACTGAACAGGCAGAGCCGAGATTCGAACCCTGGTCTCCCGTGTCAGAGGCAGAGCCCTTAACCATTACACCATCCAGCCACTCTTCTGCTTGCCGAATCAGTGTGTTTTTTTTTTTTGCAAATCAACGAGTCGCAATAGACTAATGTGATTTCCGTGCCAACGCAGATAGCGAGGTAACGTAGATGCAGCGAAAATGTTACTTCTGCCACGTCGTAACGTTACAGTATGAAAGTCTCCATAGACTCATTGCACAGCAGTGGGGTGCAGTAAAAATACCGCACTGCCTCAGTCTGAAAGGGCCCAGAAAGTAAAAAAAAAAAAAAAAATTAAAAAAAAAAAATTGTTGTAGCGGATACAAATCCTGCAATAAATCTGCAGTGTGTCCACTTCCTGCTTTCATGGACGCAAGGATAGGGTTAACATCCTGTGTTCACAAATTAACAGCTCTGCAGTGGTAGAAGAGATTCCTGAGCTGATAGCTGAAGAGATCAAATTACACTGCGATTAGTCATAGATGAGGGGGAATTAGACAGGGCAAACTCTCTAAATACATACAGGGTGCATTCCTCTAGGTTTTCATTCTGTCCAGTGCAATAGTTCAGGTCCACTAAACAGTGTGCAAAGGACCGAATGTATCTTATCAATGGCTGCCAGCATCCAGGGCTGTATTTAGCGTTTGGGCTCCCCTAGGCACCCCAAACCTATGGCGCTGCCCCCTGGACGGTGTAGGCGGGGCAGCGCGTCGAGCGCACCGCGGCAAAAATGGGCGTGGCCACAGAATGCAGTGGGCGTGTACATAACATACAGTGGGTGTGACCGATTAAAATTTCCTAGTAAGAGTGCAGCCCAAAGTCGGTGGGGGCCATGTTTTCTCCCCGGGTATGAGTAAAGTGACCCTAAAAAAGCATGAAATGTTCCCGAAAAAAAAAAAAAAAAAAACACACATTAGCCAGTTTTCTCTCGCACAAAATAGTGGTAGGTATTAGAATGTGAGCTCCCCTGAGAAAAGTCAATAACATGACTATGTTCTCTGCAAAGTGCTGCAGAAGATGCCAGTGCTATATAAATACATAATAATATGGTAGGACATTAGACTATGGCAGGATTAGATTGTAAGCTCCTCAGAGGATAGTCAGTGACATGACTACGTACTCTGAAGTACTACTGAAGATGGCAGTACAATATAGTACAGTAGTATGGCAGCATGGTGGCGTAGTGGTTAGCGCTCTTGCATTGCAGCACTGGGTTCCCGGTTCGAATCCCAGCCAGGTCAACATCTGCAAGGAGTTTGTATGTTCTCCCCGTGTCTATGTGGGTTTACTCCAGGCACTCTGGTTTCCTCCCACATCCCAATACCATACAATACAGATAAGTTAATTGGCTTTCCCCTAAAAATTGGATACATACATACATACATACATACCTATGGTAGGGATTAGATTGTGAGCCCCTCTGTGGGACAGTTAGTGACAAGACAATACATATTCTGTACAGCGTTGTGTAATATGTTGGCGCTATATAAAGGATTAGTATCAGTATAAAGTAGCCAGGTCTATAAGTGTCCCCAATATAGACATACTATAGGTGTCTCCAGTATAGATAGCCAAGTCTATAGGTATCCCCAGTTTAGGTGGTAGTCAGGGGCGTAACTAGAAATCACTGGGCCCCCTTGCGAAAATATGGATGGGGCTCCCCATAGGTGCCAAATAATCGTAATGGGGCAGAGTTTCACTATAAAATAATTGTAATGGGGCAGCATTTCACCATAAAATAATCGTAATGCAGCAATGTTTCACCATAAAATAATCGCAATGTGGGCAACATTTCACCAGAAAATAAATGCAATGAGTGCTATATTTCACCAGATAACAATCATACAGTGGGCAGCATTTCACCAGAGAATAATCGCAATGAGTGCAGCATTTCACCAGAGAATAATCGCAATGAGTGCAACATTTCACCAGAGAATAATCGCAATATGTGCAACATTTTACCAGATAATAATCGTACAGTGGACAGCATTTCACCAGAAAATAATCGCAATGTGGGCAGCATTTCAGCAGAAAAATCGCACACAGGGCTGCATAACACCACAATATAGGTGTCCACAGTTTAGGAAGTTGGTATACAGGTGTCCCCCAGTTTAGGAAGTAGGTATGTAGGTGTCCCCCAGTTTAGGAAGTAGATATAATAAGTGTCCCCCAGTTTAGGTAGCCTGGAAGGTGGAGCAGGCACAGAGTAGCAGGGAAGCAGGGACGTCCCCTTCCTCACCTAGAGCTCCCGCTCCCCCTTCCAGTCAGTGCAGCCAGAGACGAGTCCAGTCCAGGGGCAGCGGCTGGAGAACATCCCACCACCTCTTCCCGGCGCGAGAGGGAATCTCATCTCTGCATGCCACTGCCTGGTCTAGTGACGTCACGGCTTAGACCAGCCAGCGGCATGCAGAGTCTTCCTCCAGTGTCGGGAAATTTCCCCGGCCAGCCGCTACTACTCTGCTGGAGGGGGGAGCAAGTCCCCCTCCATGTGTGTGCGCTCCCGTCTCCAAACCCCCCCCCCAAAGGGGCCGCCCATGGCACTGGCCCACGGGTGCCTCTTAAGAGATACGGCCCTGCCAGCATCCAGCACAGTCATGCAAAGATTCACCTAATCACTGGGTATTAAAGAATGAACTTACCTGAAGTTTGGCTAGTATAGGAATGTTAGGTATACAGCAGTAATAGCATAAGGTCTACTGATTGTTCTGCTCAGGTTTTGAGCCACAGAAACAGATTTATCAAAACCAGTCCAAGGAATACTGGAGCAGCAGTGGAGAAGTTTCACAAATTAGTATGTACCAGTTTACGTCAATCAATTTATTTTTATTAAATAATAAATCCAATCTTTGTCATTTTATTGACTAAATAAGTTACAATGAAGTTTGAAAATGAAAAGTGGCCCCTTTAAATTGAATCCTCTGCACACTGAAGAGGTGTTTGTGTGCGTGTGTCTGACTAACAGGGCTAGCTGGGCAGACTTACCTGGCAGGTGATAACTTTCCTATATACCAGGTGTATTTAGCAGTGTACCTGGCATTCAATTTTAGGCATACTATAATATTTAAAGAGAGTCTGAAGCGAGAATAAATCTCGCTTCAGCTCTTATATATAGCAGGGGCATGTGTGCCCCTGCTAAAACGCAGCTATCCCGCGGCTAAACGGGGGTCCCTTACCTCCCAAATCCCCCTCCGTGCAGCGCATCCCCTCCTCCGCATTTAGGCAGGGCTAATGGCCGCAGCCCTGCCTCACGCGCGTCTGTCAGCGCGTATCTCCGCCTTTCCCCCGCCCCTCTCAGTCTTCCTTCGCTGAGAGGGGCGGGGGAGAGGCGGCGATGCACCGCTGATAGACGGAGCTGAGAGGCAGGGCTGCAGCAGTTAGCCCTGCCTCAAGAGCAGCAAAATCTACAACAAAGTCAGTCGTAGATTTTGCCGGGGGGGGGGGGGCAGGGAAATCGGGGGTTGGGGTGAAGGGACCCACGTTTAGCCGCAAGATGGCGGCGTTTTAGCAGGGGCACACATGCCCCTGCTGAATATAAGCACTGAAGCGAGATTTATTCTCGCTTCAGTGTCTCTTTAAACCACATATGCACAATAAACGAAGGTGTACTTACAATTCATAGGATAATTTCTTGGTCTGACTTTCTTGCAGTCCATTCAATTCTAGCTTGCAATCCTCCAGACGTTTCTGTAGGCTGATGATTTGTGCTAGAAGAGAAAAGTGCATCCTTGAGAAAGCCCCAAAAATAAACATTTTGGCAGTCAATAAATATTTGCTTTTTATCTGACAATTTCAAATTGAGTCTTCAATGGGGAGGCAAGTCCACCACTGCCTCCCTTTTTAAACATTTTTAATACATCTTATTCTATACTGAGGACTCCGTTTTAAACATACAAAGACAAACAAGCTTCTTTCCCCCCTAGTGCTGTAGGTTATTCCATTATTGCGTGTGACTGAGTAATCAGTAAGGCCCCATTCACACTTAGAAACGCAAAATGCCGAAGATTGTTTTCTGGCGTTTTGCAGGAGTGATTTTTCCACACGGGAAAAAAAAAAAAAAAAAAAAAAAAAAAAATCACTGAACAGTGCTGCGATTGCGTTTAGCGCTTCTATAGCACTGAAGCGCGATCGCTGAAAAAAAAAAAAAAAAAAAAAAAAAAAAAAAAAAAAAAAAATCGCCTGAAAATGGTGCAGGCGACGCGTTTGCTTTTCTGCCCGTTTGAGCGATTTACACAAATCGCCCAAGAACGGGCCCATAGGGTTTCATTGTGCTACCGCTTTTAAAAAGCGCTAGCGTTTGAGCGTTTTGCCAAAAATCGCAGCAAAACGCTCTAGTGTGAATGGGGCATAAGACTGTGTAATAGTTCCCACTTCTCCAGGCATTTTGAAATGCTCTGAAGTACTGTAGACTTATTAGTGAGTGCATTTGATTTGTAACCAGTCTGTTTAGTGCCACAGCTTGCTGTTCACTGGTAACATACTTCACAGTTGTTTAAATAATGCTTGTGTTGGCAGCATAGTAGCCCTTATTTAGAGTAGCTGTAATACAGAGTAGGAGAAAAAGACAGCGCTGGGCACTCAAGCTGGATGCTTAAAGAGAATCTGTATTGTTAAAATCGCACAAAAGTAAACATACCAGTGCGTTAGGGGACATCTCCTATTCCCCTCTGTCACAATTTCGCCGCTCCCCGCCGCATTAAAAGTGGTTAAAAACAGTTTTAAAAAGTTTGTTTATAAACAAACAAAATGGCCACCAAAACAGGAAGTAGGTTGATGTACAGTATGTCCACACATAGAAAATACATCCATACACAAGCAGGCTGTATACAGCCTTCCTTTTGAATCTCAAGAGATCATTTGTGTGTTTCTTTCCCCCCTGAGGGGGGAGTGCATAGCAGAACCACAACACTGAAGAACTTGGCAGCCTTCCAGACACAGGCTGACAAGTCTGACAGGGGAAAGATACATTGATTTATTACAGAGACTGTGTTAGTACAAAGTGCTGCAGTAAGCCAGAACACATTAGAATAGCTTTTGGAACTTGTAGGATGATAAAAAACAGGATGCAATTTTTGTTACGGAGTCTCTTTAAGGTTTATTTTCCACAGGTACAAACAGACATTGCAGGCACAGGGAGAAAAAGGTCAAACAGCCGTTTCACGGGCTTCTTGCCCGCTCTGAGGAAGCGAGCAAGAAGCCCGTGAAACGGCTGTTAGATCTTTTTCTCCCTGTGCCCGCAATATCTGTTTGTACCTGTGGAAAATAAACCTTAAAGAGGAACTCCAACCAAGAATTTAACTTCATCCCAATCAGTAGCTGATACCCCCTTTTACATGAGAAATATATTGCTTTTCACAAACAGACCTTTAGGGGGCGCTGTATGTGATATTATGGTGAAACCCCTCCCACAAGAAGCTCTGAGTACCGCGGTACTCTGGGCAAACTGCCACAATGTAACAATGTTCACAGACAGGAAATAGCTGCTTACAGCTGTCTCTAACGGCCAAAACAGCTAGGAGCAGCTACATAACCTGCCCACAGTAAAAATGTCACCATGTGATACATGTCAGAACGTAAATCAGGGAGAGGAAAGATTTTACAACGAGCAAACACTGACTAAATCATTTATACATAATTATTGTAATAATGAAGCACTTTTTTTATTACATTATTTTCACTGAAGTTCCTCTTTAAGCATCCAGCTTGAGTGCCCAGCGCTGTCTTTTTCTCCTACTCTTCATTGCTTATCTTATGCTATAAGCACCAAGGAGACTTTGGGATTCCAGGTACTGTGCATCAGCCCTTTGGGTGCCGGCTTCTCCTGGAATTCTTCTGCTTACTGCTGTAATACAGCTTTTACAACCTGGAACAGCATTACCAGTTTTCAGGGGAATTTAATGGCCTGCACAAGGAGATACTTGAGCTGCTATTCAGCAGTTCTATATTTGTTCTATCCTAAACAGTGGATGCATTCACAATAGACTTCACTGTTACTTCCTAAGCAGAACAACCTGCCTAAGAACTTCAGCTGACACTTGTACAGTGTGCTGCGTAATGTAGGGAGTGTAAAGTCAAAAGCAAAGGTGTACCTTGTCCACAAAGGATTAACCTCTCGCTGTTCTGAGTCATTCCATATAGCAGCAGCTGCCATGAATGCTCTAGGAAAAATGGCAACACCATTTCCACACAGGCCAGACAGAGGTTTTGCCAAGAGCACAAGGTGGAGTGAGTCAGGCTAGTAATAAATTAATTCCACCCTTGGCTAACTGGTTAAAGCAAGCCATCTCTGGATTCAATGCAACTGGCAGTGGCCTCTACTTGACAGATATGTTGAAAACTCTGCATGTAATATAATAAAACACTTTTGACACTTAAAGGAAACCAGAGACCATAGGACATAAAAGTTTTATGCATACCTGGGGCTTCCTCCAGCCCCATCCACACAGATCGCTCTCTCGCCACTGTCCTCAGACTTCTTCCTCTTCATTACCGGGTCCCATAACTTCAGCCAGTCGTGGCCAGTCTTCACAAGAGAAGTGCGCCCTCTACGTATATCTCCGGTGACTGCCGGAGAGTAACGTACAGGGTGCACTTCTCTTGCGCAGACTTGCCGCAACTGGCTGAAGTTACGGGACACGGTACCAAGGCAGTAGAAGGCGGAGGACAGTAGCGTGGGAGCGATCCGTGTGGATGGGGCTGGAGGAAGCCTCAGGTATGTATAAAACTTTTATGTTCCATGGTCTCTGGTACACTTTAAGCCAAGTGGGGCCAATGTCAGCTTGCTGTAACTCAGCCCCCCATGCAAGAGCGCTAGCGTAATGTTACAGAGGATCAAACTGTCGGATGAAGTATAGGGGACACTGTGCCGGACCTGATCCAGCAGACGCACCCTCAAGATGGCCAAAAATGCAGCAGAGTGGCAGAGGAGATTGGCTCAGCGGCAGGCGGATGGGGCCGGAGGTGATCAGAGTATTATACATAGTACAACGCTGATCAGAAGAGAACACTCTGCTGGATTTTAATCAGCAATGTTACCATTTAGCGGCAGCCAGTCTTTCATGTGTCGTACATTGTCCGACATTGGTGTTATGGGGGAAAATATATACATACCATAAGCTCTGTATTAATGTTAAAATACAGTAATTAAGACTTAAATATTAACACAAATAAAGACAAGCTTAACTTGAAAGACCCCAGAAGGGTAGGAGCAGTGTCGAGTGCCACAGACTGATGGCTCTGTCTAGTAGATATCCTACAGCACTTTCAGATTAATGGCCTCTGTACTGTAAGTTATTAGAACAGTAATGTAATTTTGTAAGCCCCTTATCAGGACCCCAGGAGAGTGGGAGCATGGTGGTGCACTCAGATGCGAGTTAAAAAAAAAAAGCTTAATGGAGCCCTTTCCGGGTCAGTGAAGAGGTGGCAGAGCCATGGGAAGCCTTTGAACCCAGTCTTGGAGCCCAGCAGAGCTCAACGACTGCATCACAAGTCACCCTTCTCTGTGGAACCTGCCAGACATTTGTGGCGGTTAGTTAAGACTGCTAGTTGAGTTCCAGAGAACCGTGACCCTACTGTACAATGTAAACCTGAACACAATTACTGCATTATTTACCATTAAGATGGAGTATGAAACCGTCCTTACCTGTCATGTTTTTCAATAAAGTTTCCTGTGGAAGAATAAAAAGAGAGATTTAACACATATGATCAGCCCTGCCCAGCAGCTAAAAGGACAGATACAAATACAGTATAGTCTTGTTATAATACCTGCATTGACTGGTGAGACCTATGCTTCCTGCATATTGAGCACTGTGCATTTTGATGAAGCATTGAACAGAAATGAATGACTCCCAATTATTGACTGAATTAGGAGAACAGTAATTTAGTATGTTTTATGTGCTTGAGCATGACAATTTCTGATATAGTAAACTTCTGTTATTAGTAAACTACTTCGCCCTGGGAGGTTACTGTAATTATTATGTAAAATGGGATTTCATTGAGAAACAAAATCGGCAATGACCATTTAGGACCAGGGCTAACCATTTGCTTCTATGAAACAGACAGGGAGCTTGCCTGAGGCTGCTGGAATAGGAGAGAAGTGAGAGGAATCTGGAGTCCACCTTTCTCATTCCCTAAGGGCTCGTTTCCACTGTAGCGGTGCGGAATCGCCTGGATTCCACCGCTGAAGAAATTGCATGCGGCTGCGTTTCCCCATGCGAATTTACCCAAGATTTCGCATGGCAAGGAGCCAGGCGAATTTAACCATGTCACTGCCTGTGTAAAATTCCATTGCCTTTCATGCGAAATCGCGGGGAAATCCGCATGACAAAGCCGCATGCGATTTCCCTATTGAATGCATTAGCGGCGATTCGCCCGCATTCCTGCCGCACGCGAAATCTGACGACCCTGTCGTGCAGATTTTTCCCGCACCGAAAAACGCCGCCGCACACGTGGAAACAGCCCCATCCACTAACATTGAGTATGCGAATCCGCATGCAGTGCCCGCATGCGGATTCGCTATAGTGGAAACGAGCCCTTATAAACAAGGCCAGTTGCCTGGCTGTCATACTAAAGCTTAAGGGTACTCCACAAAGGACCGGCACCACACAAAGTATCTGTAGCTCTTTAACCACTTCCCAACTGAGGGGTTTTACCCCCTGACCACCAGAGCAATTTTCACCTTTCAGCGCTCCTTCCATTCATTCGTCTATAACTATCATTACTTATCACAATTAAACGATCTATAGCTTGTTTTTTCCACCACCAATTAGGCTTTCTTTAGGTGGGACATTATGCCAAGAATTATTTTATTTTAAATGTGTTTTAATGGGAAAATAGGAAAAATGTGGGGAAAAAAACTAATTTTTCAGTTTTCGGCCATTATAGTTTTTAAATAATGCATGCTACTGTAATTAAAACCCATGAAATGTATTTGCCCTTTTGTCCCGGTTATAAAATCATTAAAATTATGTCCCTATCACAATGTTTGGCGCAAATATTTTATTTGGAAATAAAGGTGCATTTTTTTCAGTTTTGCGTCCATCCCTAATTACAAGCCCATAGTTTATAAAGTAACAGTGTTGTACCCTCCTGACATAAATATTTAAAAAGTTCAGTCCCTAAGGTAACTATTTATGTATTTTTTTTTATTGCACATTTAATTTTTTTTATTACAAAAAAAAAAAAAAAAAAAAAATTGGGAGTGTGGGAGGTAATGAGTTAATTTTTTGTGTAAAAGTAATTTGTATGTGAAAAATGTGTAGGGTGTAGTTTTACTATTTGGCCACAAGATGGCCACAGTAACTTTTTGTTTTAATGCGACCTCCAAGCGTCCTTCCGGAAGCTTGGAGGAAGTACTTGGAGGCTGGGTAAGTTTGTATCTTTTCACAATGATCGCGCTGCCCATCGGAGAGCAGCAGATCATTGCGGGGCTTAGATCAACGAACGGGAATGGATTTTCCCCTTTATTGATCTCCGGCCGAGCGGGCGGCGGCGTGTTTACTAGCGGCGGGCAGCGGGTTTAAGAGCGGGAGAGCGGGCAGCGGCGGGAGTGCGCAAAGTACGGATTTCTCCGTCCCTGGGGGTTAAAGGATGGAAAAAGGGACGGAGAAATCCGTACGGGCGGGGGTAAAGTGGTTAAGATTTAATGAATGCAGACATGATTACAACAGACATGCTGTTTCGGCCTCCTCTGGCCTTTGTCAAGTTGCTCAATGGTCATGTACAACATACTGTGTAAAACACATACATTTATATAAGAAAAACCCACCCATATGGTGAACCCATGACCAATCACAAGAAGCGTAGACTGGAGGACCTGATGGGAAACTATAACGTCCAAAACGGACCAATAGACTCTGCACAATTCAAAATAACACTCATCAGGTGCGCAGGAGGGTTCCCCGCTGCAAGCAGCCATACTGGAAACGAACAGGCGCATCATAGTTCCATAGCCGCCGCCTCCATCCACGGAGGCGAGCGGTATGACGTCAGAGTCATGTGACTAAGTCACATGACTCAGTCAGCTGAGTAGTGTTGGCCAATCATATGCGCCCAGTTCGTCACCGAGCGCAAACGCAGCCCGCGCATCAAAGCGGTGGGCGGTGCTAAAGCAGTGGCCAGTTACAAGGCACTGCTATGGGTTCCAATGTGGCCCCCTCCTATGCAAATCTCTTTATGGGGTTGTATGAAGAGACCTTTGTTTATTTGAACCCCCTGTTCCGCCAGCATGCCCTTTGCTGGTGGAGATATATAGATGATATATTTTGCATATGGAGGGGGCCACGTGATACATTGGATGCATTCTTGGAGGCGGTACACCAGCAGTGTCAGGCTATTAAGCTGACGGCAAATTGGGACACGGGACAGTTGCCCTTTCTTGATGTCCTGGTTTGTTGCAATAATGGGACTATATCCACCGATTTATATACGAAGCCGACGGACAGGAATTCCACCCTCCACTATGGGAGTTTTCACCCGGGTGGAGTGAAGGATGAAATCCCTGGAAGTCAGTTTTCAAGGGTGGATAGGATTGTTAGCAAGCCTGAAAGATGTGCCGATCGCAAGAATGAACTTGTGGACACAGTGTTTCCCAGCTTAGGGTAATGGCCATAGATAGGGTTCCATCTACTTGGAAGGGAGGAGATAGACTCAAGGAACTTTTACGTAGGGAGGCGGGCTGGATTAGGCGACTGGATGCCATGGGGAGGGCAGGGCTCAATCATGAGCTTGATTTGGGATTCTGTATTTCATCTATAGGTGACTCGTTTGTGCATCTCTGTTATATTATTATTGTGTTTGTGGCACTTTGATGTTTTAATACGTGTGTTTTCATCTTTCAGACCTTCACAAGAAGTGGATGGAGTGCGAGAGGCGTTCCCGTTTAACCCCGCAGTGGTGTGGTGAGTGCTGCAGTCTATGTATATATGTGGTGCGTCCTTGTTGCTATGGGAACGTTGCTGGCCGCTTTAGCACCGCCCACCGCTTTGATGCGCAGGCTGCATTTGCGCTAGGTGACAAACTGGGTGCATATGATTGGCCAACACTACTCAGCTGACTGAGTCATGTGGCTGGATAGAGTACTGGCTAAGGGCTCTGCCTTTGACATGGGAGACCAGGGTTCGAATCCTGGCTAGGTCAAGTACCTATTCAGTAAGGAGTTCAAGGCAAGACTCCCTAACACTGCAGGGTGGCCTCTTGAGCGCATCCCAGTGGCTGCAGCTCTTGAGCGCTTTGAGTCCGACAGGAGAAAAGCGCTATACAAATGTTCGGATTATTATATTATTATTATTATTATGTGACTTAGTCACATGACTCTGACATCATACCGCTCGCCTCCGTGGATGGAGACGGCGGCTATGGAACTATGATGCGCCCGTTCGTTTCCAGTATGGCTGCTTGCAGCGGGGAACCCTCCAGCGCACCTGATGGCTGAATGTTATTTTGACTTGTGCAGAGTCTATTGGTCCGTTTTGGACATTATAGTTTCCCATCAGGTCCTCCAGTCTACGCTTCTTGTGATTGGTCATGGGTTCACCATATGGGTGGGTTTTTCTTATATAAATCTATGTGTTTTACACAGTATGTTGTACATGACCATTGAGCAACTTGACAAAGGCCAGAGAAGGCCGAAACAGCATGTCTGTTGTAATCATGTCTGCATTCATTAAATCTTAAAGAGCTACAGATACTTTGTGTGGTGCCGGTCCTTTGTGGAATATGTATTGTTGTGACCCCAGGTACCGGGATGAGGACCGTGGCACACCAATTTATTTTGAGCCTTATTGTGGAGCTCCTGGACGCTTGTAAAAAGCTTATGGGTAGGAACACTAGGCAGAAAGACTAGCGTTGCATAAACCGCTAACATAAAAAAAACAACAAAAAAAAAAAACAAAAAACGCACAATGCAAGTCAATGGGACGCATGTAAAAAAAACAAAACACACGTTAACTGAACATGCTGCATATTTTACCAAAACACATCTAAAAACGCACCTAAAGTATATCAATGGTGACGCAGAGGTAATGGGTTTTATTTTGTATGCTTTTTTTATGCATTTCCGCTTCCTGTTGCCTTCCTAGTGATGTGCATAAAACGCATACAAAAACGCAGTTATGATTTGTATATGTGAAATGCGAACGCTTTAAAAACGCACTCAAAACACACATGCAGCAAAACACTGCAACGCCTAGTGTGTTCCCAGTCTTAGTCATTTGAGTCACACACCTGCAACAAGCATGCAGCCAGTGGAGTCAGAGCAGAGTGAAAGCATTTGATCTGCATGCTCATGCTGGGTGAGTGACAGAGTATTAGAGGCTGACAGGCTTACTGAAATGTGATGTGTGAATGTACGGTTTTGTAAATAGCATTGCACCTTAGCACTAGGCTCGTATCACTTTGTTCCCCTGACGAATAATCCCTTTTTTGTGGGTTTGAAACATGTAGGGTTGTATATAGGGGGTGTTTTGTATTTACTATGCAGTATGAGAGGTTAGCCCAGGCATGGGCAAACTCAGCCCTCCAGCTGTTACGGAACTACAAGTCCTACAATGCATTTGCCTTTAGGAGTCCTGACTGTGGCTGTCAGACTCCTGCAATGCATTGTGGGACTTGTAGTTCCTTAACAGCTGGAAGGCCAAGTTTGCCCATGCCTGGGTTAGCCTAATCCCAATTGGCAATATAGTGGATTAGTCCCAACTGCTCTCTCCATTATTTACATTTTTTGTATGTTTGCAGCACTATGTCAGTGTCCTCTCAAGCACTTAATATACATGTAGTCCTCGGTTAACGAACGAGTTAGGGACTGTCGCCTCGTTCTTAACCTGAATCTGTCCTTAAGTCTGGACCCCCGTTTTTAATGCAGAACAAGCCGCAGCGGATGGTAGAGCACATCTCACCTGATCCTCGGCAGTAAAAGGTCCCATCGTGGTCCCCAGAAGCTGCGCAGCCTGTCCTCTCGTTCCATCCATTGTCCCCCGGAGGCTTCACATGCGTCGCATAATGACGCAGTTAGGAAGCGCCGCCACTAGGGGGCTCTTCCCGATTGCGTCATTATGCGACGCATAAGAAGCCGACACCGGGAACAGTGGATGGAGCGAGAGGATGGGCTGTGCAGCTTCCGGGGGGGGCTACGATGGGACCTTCTACCGCCGAGGATCAGGTGAGATGTGCTCTACCATCCGCTGCGGCATGCTCTGCATTTAAAAGGGCACAGAAAAGGTAGACCACGGCGGCGCGACATTTCGATGGGGGCGGAGCTATGGTCGCGGCATTCATAACGCCGGGTCGTTCGTAAGTCAGGCGTACGTAAATCGGGGACTACCTGTAATAAAATGTTTCAGCCTTCATCGCATTCCTCGCATGCAAGGTTATTTCAGGCAACTAGAATTGTTTAGAGAATAAAACACTGACCTCATTAGGACTACTTCCTATGCACAGCCACATTTTTAAATAGATTTATATACACCCATTTGATAGATAAAATTATGTGATGGCTATCTTATCCATTTTTATATGCATACATTTGTAATTATAATTACATGTATTACGTTTGTAATTACCGTATGTAATATATGGATTGTTGCTGTGACATTTGTGTGCTCTGCTTTGCTGTTCCCCAATGACCCAAGTCACCCACCTAATGGGGATTTGAGAAAACCGTACAGGATAGTAGTTTGCACACATATTACACATTGACATTTTGTATTAGGTTTGCATTTTTGTAGTTTGGCTCATATGCATTTACAGTGTTTTATATAGTTTCAAAGGGGTACTACAAGGGAGAGGAATATAGAGGCTGCAATCTTTATTCTCTAACAATGCTAGTTGCCTGACATCTGTGCTGAGAGTACAGATCATTTGGGCGCCAGGCAGTTTGGTGCAGGGTGAGCCAAATGACGGCTCTCTCTGCTGCCGCTAAACTACCCGGCGGCTTTAATGCTTTTCCCCCTCCGAGTTGCAGCAACTCAGAGGGAGATGTAATTTGGGGTCTAGCAATCGCTGGAGTCCGAATTACTGTTACACGGGGCACGCAGCATAGCATTGCTGCTATGACGACACCCAGTTTTGGCACCGCACACCGAAATAACCAGCATCGCTGTGCTGATGCTTGGTCTCTAATACTTAAAGTCATTGGTCCAGAAGGAGTATGCAGATCAGATGCTTTTCCTCTGCTCCGACTTCACTGGGCTGCATGCTTGTTGCAGGTGTTTGACTCAAACAACTAACTAAAAGCTCAGCATGACAACCAGACAATTGGCATCGCTTCTAAAAGAGAAAGAAGAGAACAGCCTTCCAAATTCCTCTCACTTCAGGTTCCCTTCAAGAAGTGGGAGGGTTGTGGTGCTTATTTGTATTATACGGATATGTTCTATATTGTTATATAACAAAGACTGCATTTGCTATTCCATTTGATATGCTCAGTGGGGCCAAAGGTGCGTTTAAGGTGTATTTATTTATTTAACAAAAAACCTCTGCAAGCCTAAGGTCCTGTCACTGTACATCGCTGCCCTATATATCCTGTTTAGGCTAGGTGCACACTTAGCAGAAATGCTAGTGTTATAATTTAAGTAGGCCTCAGTTATTTGGACTGAGTTAGTCAAAAAGGCTTGATGAGCAGACCTGTCCTTTAAGGGGATTTTCTCTGTAGAGAGAAAATCTGCAGTTCTGTCAGCAGAACTAGAACATACCAAGAAGCTGTTCTGAACAAGGCCGCAGGTCTCCCTGACCTGGACATGGAACAATAAACATCAGCCATGTTTTGTAAATATCCACATTCCTGCATGTATGTCAAATGCCTCATTGATTATTAATCGAGTAGGCGGGTATGATGACACCACGAGTGGGTCCACCAATAGACTGATATAGGGGGTGGCGAAGATGATGTCATATTTAACTCTTTCCTAGTCGGTATTAAATCTGGAGCGAGCAATGGAGAACTCACTTCTGCTTCTTCCTTCTGCACTAGCTCGCAAGGCCGACTTGGACCTCTAAGCATGTTATTCCTTTCTGTAATCTGATATAATGTATGCTGTACATAGGTAGTCTAGCTGTAACATAGAGTAGACACAAGAAGACCTGGGTATCTTCAGTAGGAAGATACTCAAGCAGCTGTAACGCAACATGGAAGTCTGCTTTGCCAGCAGATGAATGTATCTATCTGTATTCCTGTTTCCTGAATAAATAACGTAAACATTGAAGAAGCCTGAGAAAGTCTATATCTACTGTTTGCTGTGTGGAGAGTCAAGTGATCTCACAGTCTGTGAGACGATGGTGTCGAAGCAAGGTGATAAGAACAGTTTATAACAGCTAGCATTGTGGGAAATGCTTCAGTTTTGCCGCTAATGGAAGTGTATGGGCCGCAGGAAAAAGCGCGTGCGTTTTCAAAAACTGCTGGTTTTGCTGCATAATCTTCAAAAACGCACATGTTAAAAGTCAATGGGAACGCAATGGTATGCGGTTTTTTCTGGGGAAAAAAAATTTTTATGATATATTTCCGCTTCCTGTTGTCTTCCTAGTGATTTGCATAAAATGCAAAAGAGGAAAAAAAAACATGAAAAACATATATGCGTTTTGTATGCAAAGCACAAACTCCTTTAAATTCACTCAAAACACATCTAAGGTAAAAAAAAACAAAAAAAAAAAACGCTAACACAAATGCACCAAAAACGCAGAAAAGCACAAAAAAAAAAATAAATCCACACACAACATAAAATGAAACATGACATAAAATGCAGCCTTTCATGTTATGTGTGCACCTACCCTAAGGGGTGCGATTTATTGATGAGGTATAGAGAAGATCATCCTTGACCTTTCTGGAGCTTAGTGAATTAGATTTCTAAAGTGCTTCTTACACAAGTCAATATATTAACCATTGACAGGTGTAGATTGTTTTAATATATCACTTTCTGGCCACTCCCTGTAACCAGTTATGCACCTAATATAAAAAATAATGTAATGTAAAATAATGGCAGTTTAAATTAGCATAAATGATTCAATGATAATTCTACAATAAAAGGTTTGCTAGATGGTGCCCCACTGAATCCTGCACTGCCTCACCAGGCCAGGACCTGTTGGTCTGCCCTGACCAAGGGCTCCTCACACAGTACAGCACAGCGTTATATGAGGGCTGTAGTCACTAGCAATAAACTTTAATGGCACAGTAAATCAAACCTTAAAGACATAAAAAAAAAAAAAAAAAAAAAAGTACAAATTCCAATCCTGTGGTTGCTGTGAAAGCAGTTATCCTGAAATTTACCACAGCACAGTTATACATACTTTCCAGCCCTATATTTTAGTTTCCACTTCAAATAATCCCATACTTTCACCTGGACCTGAGCAGGTGTTTGAACTTTGGCTTTGAACAGATGAATTTTCCAACTGTCCATTTTCACTCAAGGGGAAAAAAAAAAAAAAAAAAAAAAAAAAATTAACTCCATGCCCTCCAACCCCTCTCACTACAAACACCCTAAAATGCCTTTATTTTGTTGAGCATAGACTGCTACTGAGCGTCATGGATTTAAAATCCTAGTTCCTTTCATTGCTTCATGGTCTGGTTCTGACATGGACATGCCTATTCTAGGTGCATTCTGCGGTGCACAGGCATCAATATGGGCACTCTGGTTTGCAGCCATGTAGAAAGTGGCGATGCATCTTTCTCCAATGGTTAGAATTTTGGGTTACAGTCATTCTTTTGCAGGACCAGACTAGCTTCCACTCAACACATTAGTTCCCATTACCCTATTGTTGCCAGTTCAGCCCTCCCTCAGACTACTGTTTGTGTGCGTGTACGTACACACACACACACACACACACACACACACACACACACACACACACACACACACAATTTGGATATGCTCAGCAATCTATTCAATACAATTTAGCCATTGTCAAAGTTGCTTAATTAAGTCCTTCTGAAGTATCATTTTTTTAGGTGCACAGATGCTTTAAAAAAAAAATAAAAAAAATAAAAAAGGAAGGAGGAGCACACATCTTAAAGGGAACATAAACAGAGGGATATAGAAGTTTCCTTTTAAACAATACCAGTTGCCTGGCAGTCAGGCTGATCTCTTTAGCTGCAGTAGAGGTTGAATCACAGACCTGAAACAAGCATGCAGCTAATCCAGTCTGACTTCAGAGCACCTGATCTCCATGCTTGTTCAGGGCTGTGGCTGAAAGCATTAGAGACACAGGATCAGCAGGAGAATCAGGCAACTGGTATTATTTTAAAAAGGAAAAATGCATATCCTCAGTTTAGGTTCCATTTAAGTGCAGATATTTATAACAATTCCCTTCAGAAATATACTCCTAGGAATTTGTACACCTTGGTTTCTTATCCAGATACTGGCAACATGCTGTGTGCGGCTGCAGAATAAAAGTTAAATAATTAATCTCTCTGGGAGCAGAATGGACCATTTGCAAGGCCTCCTGTGAAAAGAAAAGTCATTATAGTATAACTACAGCTAGTGAGTTAAAATCTAGTACACAAAAGAGATGAAAGGAAAATACATGTAGGTTTGCATTACTGTAGGATCAGGCATGAGCCTGATCCTACAGTAATCAATTTCAAAAATCCTATATACACACAGAAAACACAGCTCTCATTGGCTGGCTTTGGGGGGAGGGGGGGATAAATAAAATCAACCACTAAATACAGCGAGGAACATTTCTAGGCATCTGTTATCACTGCTACAAATAGCCATTAGTCAGAAGCTTGTAACTCTTGGTTATCAATGGACATTGATAGTCCTCAGTTTGCGGTTATTCCCCAAACCCACTGTAATCTTTCAGTCACTCTGCAATTAATTGCTGGCAAGTTAACAACCCAGCATCTGCAAGTCATTACCGACTCAATGCCCATATGCTAGAAGCTTTAATGAAAACCTGTCACTTTCTTCACAAAAACGAAGGCTTTGCAGAACATAATATTTACTACAGATCTGCTTCTTATTTTATATTTATAGAGATTTGTGGAGCATAGATCAATCTGGTTTCTGATTAGAAGTAGTTTGTGTTTTACTGCCCGATTAGTGGATGATGTGAGGCTGGGTTTACAGTGGTTAGTTGCATAATGGAGACTGGACATAGATTTTAATACAAAGCTTGCATGCAGCGAGTTAGAACTAGGCCTGAATCTTCTCATACACCAGAGAGTTCCTGAAAGAAGACTGTTAACCTTGCTCTAATCCACACACAGATTATTCCAGTTTAGTGAAAAATGTCTATAGTATATGACAGTGTTTTTTGGTGGCCAACGAGAAGAGCCAAGTGACTCAGACAGGTGCCTAAGAAATAAATAGAGCAAAAAAGTAAAAAAAAAAAAAAAAAAAAAAAAAAAAAAAACAAACAGAGCCAGACATGAAACAAATCTAAACACAACATGTGTTCTCCCAGTATGTGTGGAGTTTCCTCAGACACTCCTGTTTCCCTTTACATCTCCAAAATATAAACGGCAAGTTAGTTTCCCCTAAAAATAGTGGCCATATGCAATGGTAAAGATTAGATCCCAAACTCCTATAAAGGGACAGTCTGGGTCCTTCTCAACTGCATGCATTTTAAACCTATTTTCAGAATGCATGCTTCTGGGGAATCACGAGGACACCGGCAAGATAATGTATTTTATCTGTGACCATGTTTAGGTTACAGTTGATGGGAGCGCACACACCTCAAAAAATTAGATCTAGATATAGGTGTACTGTATATATTGTACCAAGCAAAATCACACCTTAGTTTTATCTGATCAGTTTTCAAGCTGAATACATTTGCATACATTTGTATAGTGCTGCATCATCTTGGAATTATTTGTATCTCATTGACCCTTTGTACTGATGTCGCAGTAGTGGAGCAAGGAACCCGGCTAGTGAGTTTGGCACTACTGGGAAGGGAGCACTATGGCTCTAATGGAACAGTACTGTATTTGGGGGTAGGCCCATTGTAATCTTTGCACTGGGACCAACTTTTTTCTAGTCATGCCATTGAATATTTGCATTACATTCTAAAACGCAAATGCACAAATTGCTGTATGAGTGTTCCCTATTTTTCAACCAGACACAGACCCTTGCTTACATAGCTGATAAATGGAGTAAGTCAGACATATCTACACCTTTGCATAGGTTGTGCAAGGCCTGGAGCGGTGCTACCCGGGGGCATACAGTAACTGCACATTGCAGGGTTTTTTTTTTAAACCACCATCTACATCAGTGGTCCTCAAACTAAGGTCCATGGGCCGAATGTGGCCCCCTGAGGCTTTTTCACTGGCCCCCCAAACACAAAATGTATAACTTATAGATGGCCCACTGCACCTTTGAATATAGACGGCGCAGATAAAGAATAGCAGTGCTGGCACCACCCATCCACATGAAGCCAGTGAGCAGTCATTCGCTGGCTTACAATTCTGCATCAGGTGATACTGCTGTCCAACTGGAAGACAGGTTGTCACTTGGGTATGCTTCACTGGTGCACAAAGATGTTCTTCGGGTGCCGCATGACTGAATGATTGCTGCTGGGAGTTCTCCTCCAGGCATGATTGGGGGAAAATCACCTAGATTCAATTTAATGTTTTTCAAGATCATTTCCTGTATACTCCGGCCCCCCAGCAGTCTGAAGTACGTTAACCCGGTCCCTGACCAAAAAAGTTTGGGGACCTCTGATCTACATGTCTTTGGCAAGTCCACTGTATGGTCCATCCCTCCCTCAGTGGTCAGTCACGCTCTACAGAGGGTGAGTGCGTCTTTAAGTTTTGCATTAATTTCTCCCATATAGGACTACTAGCCTATGTATTGTCACCAAAATAAAGAAGAACTTCCCTTCTAATCTCAAATTTGTTTTTAACGCATCAGCTGGAAATCCAGATTGTGGTGGGAGATACTTAACTGGCATCCCCATAATCAGTTTCTGTTTTCTTGAACAAGCAGAGATGGTTTAAACTGTAAAGAGACAGCACACATGAACACACATGCTCCCCCATCCAAAAAGCTCCAACCAGCCTGGCAAGCAGGGATGCAGGCTGGTGGTCGGCAGGAAAGGGGGCTGTATGCTTGTGGGTCCTTTTGCTTTTCAGTCTTTGATTTTGCTTGACTTTAAAGATAATCTGTATTGTTAAAAATCGCACAAAAGTAAACATACCAGTGCGTTAGGGGACATCTCCTATTACCCTCTGTCACAATTTCGCTGCTCGCCGCCGCATTAAAAGTGGTTAAAAACAGTTTTAAAAAGTTTGTTTATAAACAAACAAAATGGCCACCAAAACAGGAAGTAGGTTGATGTACAGTATGTCCACACATACAAAATACATCCATACACAAGCAGGCTGTATACAGCCTTCCTTTTGAATCTCAAGAGATCATTTGTGTGTTTCTTTCCCCCTGCATCTCTCATGCACTGAAGTTTCAGGCTGCTCTTTTCTTCCTGCAAACAGCTTTGCCCTTGTCTGAATTTCCTCAGTATGTGAAAGCCCAGCCAGCTCAGAGGACGATTTATCCAGCTTGTAAAAGATAAGAGAAGAGAGAAGCTGCACTAATCTAAATATCACACAGGCAGTGTGCAGAGAGGGGCCTGAAAGGGGGAGTTCATAGCAGAACCACAACACTGAAGAACTTGGCAGCCTTCCAGACACAGGCCGACAAGTCTGACAGGGGAAATATACATTGATTTATTACAGAGACTGTGATAGCAGAAAGTGCTGCAGTAAGCCAGAACACATTAGAATAGCTTTTGGAACTTGTAGGATGATATAAAAAAAAAAAAAAAAAAAATGCAATTTTTGTTACGGAGTCTCTTTAAGCCGTTTACAGGCATCACATGACCTTTGCCTACTCTGGCCATTATTATTCTAGTATAACACATCACTTCCCTAACAAAGCAAATATATGCACATTAGTCTACTCTACACTTTCTAGGGATACTGGTTAATAATACAGAGTACAGAAATAAGAATGAGGTACTTGCCTTCTCGCTGCTACACACTGAGTGGATATTATGCATCTGAGAACTGTGCAAAGTCTGAATATTGTCAATCTGTTTCCTCTGTTTGGCAAGCATGTCTTCATATTCATTCTTCTTCATCTCCACAGCTCCTCTTTCTGCTGCTGCTCGTCGCATTCTGCCCTCCAGGTCCATAACACGGTTCTAATATAAAGGGAACAGCAAGACAAAGCTTTAATGATACAGTTAAAAAATATAAACTACTTATCACATGTGCTAAACAGAGAGAGAACGTAAAACTACCACCGGCTGCGTGTGCACCTTTTTATTTGACGAAAATCGGCCCAGCAGGGCCTGAGCGGCAGCCTCCGGCGGTAATGGACGAGCTGAGCTCGTCCATACCGCCAGGCTGGTTAACATCCTTTAGGCTGGTTTCACAGTGGGATGTTAAAGTCCCACGTTACAGCAGCCAGTAACGCAGCCTAACTTACAGCACTGTAAAATCAATGTGCTGTTCACAGTGCACACGTTACGTTACATAGTAACGCAGCACGTTTAAACAAAGTGCTGCATGCTGTATGTTATACTCGGCTAAGCCACGTTAGACTATTTGCACATGCTCAGTAATGTTGGAGGAGGTGGTCTCCCCTCCTCCGCGGCCAGCCACATGGCTAATTAATATTCACTGTACCGTGGTGACTCGTGGTGGGACTGTAGTGTTGTCCGGATCATGAACGAATCATTCATTTGATACGGATCTTTTTTGTGAGTCGAATCACCACAATGAAAGATTCAGTTCACAGTGGATGTCTGTCTGGAAGAAACAGGAACATACAGAACGTACAGTGCAGGGAAACTCCTGTCCTGCTAGTCATTTCACCCAGTCTGCTTCCCTAGTAAAATGATTCAAATGATTCGGTTCAAAGATCCGGATCTTTTCAATGATCGATTCAAATGATCCAAATCCTTAAAAAGATCCGGACTTCCTATCACTAACCTGGATCGGCTGCTTTGAGAGCTGCATAACGCAGCTCAATCTGACGTCCAACTTACTTACTTCAACACCACCATGCTTTGGGGGGGGGGGGGGGGGGGCGAGAGAGAGGGGGAATAGCACAGAGAACTCCTTTTCACTTGTTACACACATTGTAAGAACATTGCAATGTAAGCCAAGATACTGTTATCACCAGTTTAGATGCGGATTTGAAGCTGAATAGCAGGACAAAGTGCTTTGTTTAACTATTTCAGTGATGTTCTGCTTAAAAAAAATTTCTGGGATAGTAGTTTTCAAGCTGTGAGGAATCTTTTAGAGCCAAGTAGAAATGCTGATTTTCAGACCACTTTAAGAGGGTTGAATATTGGAGTCGACTTATACACTAGGTAGACTCATACTCGAGGATATACGGTAGTCATATTAACCACTTAACGACCGCCCACTGCACAGTGGGGGTCGGAAAGTGGAAGCCGTAAGGACCGCCGTACGCACAGAGGCGGCGGTCCTTTTACGGGCATGGGCGGAGCGATCGAATCATCCGTGACGCGATCCTCCGCCGGGGATCGATGGCCGGGCATTTAGCCTCCAGCCCGCCGGCCAATTAGCAGTGCCGGCGGGCGGAGGAATACCGAAATTCCGCCAATTAAAAAAAAGTTTATAAAAGCACTTTGTTGTTCGGTAAACAAAGTGCTTTATACACGCTTCCTCCTCGACTCATGGTCTCATTGTTCCAGAGACCACCAGCGAGGAGGAAGCAGTAGTGAGTATACACCACACTTTTTTTTTCATACAGCCCCCCTGATCTCCCACTCCAGCCTTCAGACGCCCCCCCCCCCCCCCAGCAGACCCTCTGCCAGCACCCTTGCACCCCTCTAAAACCCCCTCCCTCCCCACCTGTCACTAACTATCAACGCTATCCCCTAGATTAGGTCCCTAACTGCCTCCTAATCACCCCTGATTCCCCCCCCCTACCTTTAGATCACCCCCAGACCCCATCCCAGACTCCCCCCCCCCCCCCCCCGTATACTGTGTATATCTGTATTCAGCTAGCTTACCCCCGATCACCTGTCTATCACCTCTCAGCACCCCCAACCATCAGAGACCAGACCCTAACTGCCCCGCGGGGGCAACCGATCACCTGCCCAGACCCTCGATTGCCCTCAGACCCCCCTCCTGATTACATCCCCTGCGCATTGTTTACATCTGTCCTCCCCAGCAAACACTAACTGATCTTCGATCAGTAACCCCCTGTGACTGCCTCTCATCAGATCAGGACTCAGTCTGCCCAGGTGGCGACAGCTCATCTAGGAACGGCCCTAGACTTTTTGCAGCTGTTCATCACCTAGGTTCTCTTGGACTTAATTGTGGTTGAGACCAACCGTAAAGCCACACAATTCATCACTGAGAACCTGGAGAGCAGCTATGCCCAGCCTTTCCGGTGGAAACCAGTCCAAGTTTCCAAACTTAAAATCTTTTTGGCCCTTATCCTTCACTTGGGACTAATGAAACAGAATGTATTGCGGTCGTATTGGTCTACAAACCCAGTACATCATGTTCCCTTGTACCCTGCTGCCATGTCCAGGACACAATTTGAGTCTATCCTGCGCTTCCTGCACTTCAATGATGACAAAACCAGTCATAAAAAGGACCACCCTACTTATGACCGGCTCCACAAAATTCGGCCCCTCAGACCACCTGTCAACATTTGCAGATGCTTATACCCCTGAACAGAACATCTGCGTAGACGAGTCCCTCTTACGCTTTACCGGGCGCCTTGGCATCAAACAGTACATCCCAAGCAACCGCGCCCGGTATGAGGTGAAACTGTATAAGCTCTTTGAAAGGGCCACAGGCTATACATGTCGTTTTAGGGTCTATGAGGGAAAAGACTCAAAATTGGGAGCCGGTTGGATGCCCTGACTACCTGGGGAGCAGTGGAAAGGTTGTGTGGGACTTGGTGTCACCCTTGTTCCAGAAGGGGTACCATCTTTATGTGGACAACTATTATACAAGTGTGGCCCTCTATCAGCACTTAAAAAGTTAGAAGGAATCCGATGCTGTGGCACTGCGCTGCCTAGTCGCCAGGGCTTCCCCCAACGGCTCGTTACCACCAGACTTGAACGGGGGCAGAGGGCCGCCTTGCGTACTGAAGACCTTGCGGTGAAATGGAGGGACAAGAGGGACGTTTACTTTCTGTCCACCATTCACACAGACACGACAGTCCAAATTCAACTGGCAACTGAGGTCATTGAAAAGCCCCTTGTCGTCCACGAATATAATGTCAACATGGGAGGGGTGGACTTCAATGACCAGAGGTTAGCGCCCTATTTAATTTCCCGGAAAACAAGACACCGGTATAAGAAAGGCCTGGTGCACACCAAAAACCACTAGCAGATCCGCAAAATGCTAGCAGATTTTGAAACGCTTTTTCTTTTTCTGTAGCGTTTCAGCTAGCATTTTGCGGTTTTGTGAAGCGTTTTTGGTGTAGTAGATTTCATGTATTGTTAAAGTAAAGCTGTTACTGAACAGCTACTGTAACAAAAAACGCCTGGCAAACCGCTCTGAAGTGCCGTTTCAGAGCGGTTTGCGTTTTTCCTATACTTAACATTGAGGCAGAAACGCATCCGCAATCCAAAATCTGCAGCAGCCCGGGAGTATGTGTTTCTTCAAAACGCCTTCCGCTCTGGTGTGCACCAGCCCATTGAAATACATTACCCTAGCGGATCCGCACCCGCAAGCGGATCGCAAACCGCAGCAGAACCGCTCTGGTGTGCACTAGGTCAAAGTGTCTTTATCTGATTCAATTGGCAGTTTACAACAGCTTTGTTCTCTACAGTAAGGCTGGGAGAACTGGATCTTTCCTTCAATTTCAGGAACAGATCGTTCTGGACTTCCTGTATCCAGGAGGTGCCAGGCCCCCCCCAAATGCAACTAGCCGACTGCATGGAAGGCATTACGTCTATCAGCTTCCGAGTACCCCAGGTCAACGCATCCGAAGAAAACGTTGTCGTGTCTGCAGCAGTGCTAGAAGAAGGAATGACACCAGTTTTTATTGTCCCAAATGTCCTGACCAGCCTGGCCTATGCCTAGGGGAGTGCTTTGAGAGGTACCACGAGCAGGTACACTATTAGAACCTAGGGAACTCCAGACACAGGAGTAGGCACACACTCAGTGGTATTTCACACATTGTCCCAGGGGGAGGAGAGGTAAGCTTGAAAACCAAACAAACAGGTAAGCATAAAAGTCGGAAGGAGGATCGGTTTCCATGCTTGACATTGCTGATCTGTGCTGGGTTGGCGATATAAGACGGCATGTTTGAATTTCCCTTGAGTGTGGACACCCCCGGTTTATAGGTGATTTACTTTGGGCCTATGATGATACTTTAATGCCACACAGAGAGTCATCTATATTGGCAGGCATATTGCTGTATACTAAAGTTCTGAGGCCCAGTCACATAAGTTGGTGGCTCACCCTGAGTGCAGGGTGGCACGATGTGTCTCTCTCCTGAGGTCATCACTGCCATTGATGTGGAGCAAGGTATGTTTGCCGTTCATTTTTCCTTTCAGCCCAGAGTGCATTACCCGTATACCCAATATAAGGAGTATAGCCGAAACTCCTAATACTGGCCATACATGTAATGATTGCAGAGACCCTAAAAAGCCAGGACAGACTCCACAAATGACCACATTTTGGAAAGAGGACACCCTAAAGTATTCTGTGAGGTGCATGGCGAGTTCATAGAAGATTTTAGTTTTTGTCACAAGTTAGAATTTTTTTTTTTTTAACAAAGTGTCATTTTCCGTTAACTTGTGACAAAAAAAATTTAAAATTTTCACAATACGCAGGATATACCTCTGATTTACTTTATATTGACAGATTGACGCGTCAAGGGTGTCCTCTTTCACCACTTCTTTTCATTATAGCTATGGAACCTTTAGTGATCGCGATCAAGCAAACTGAAGCAATTTCTGGAGTGGAACTAGCAGGAGTACAACATAAGACGAATATATTTGCTGATGATTTACTTCTATTCATCTCAGAGCCTGCTTCCTCCATCCCTGAGCTGCTGTCACTGCTTTCTAGATTTTCCCAGGCCTCTGGTTTAACAATTAACTCTGCCAAGTCTAAATCCTTAAGTATAACTTTGCCGACAGACACCCTAGCCTTCTTGAAGTCGCAGTACTCCTTTCAGTGGTGCTCACACTACATAGATTGCCTGGGAATCAATTTAACCAACTCTTATGAGTCCTTATTTGCTCAAAATTACTATCCGCTAGCAAAATTGGTCTCTCAGCAATTGACACAATGGTCTGCTTATAATCTCTCCTGGCTAGGGAGGATTAACGCTATAAAAATGACCCTGCTGCCAAAGATTTTATACTATTTTTGACTACTCCCAATCAAGGTCCCCCCTCACTTTCTCAGAATGCTGCAGAGCAAATTGTTCAAATTCATATGGGGTAACACACGATCTAGAGTTCCCAAGTCCACCCTTTACACTAGTAAAGATAAAGGCGGCCTGAGTGTTCCCAATCTATCACGATATTACCAAGCTGCACAATTCGTACACCTGGTGGACCTCTACAAGGGTGACAGGATGCCCCTTTGGACCCATTTTGACATTTCACACTCTGCACCTCAGTCGGTTCAGACTCCCATCTGAACCTCAAGGCCTTACCGTCCTCAGTACATGAGTAAGGTCCTCAATCATTGCTTAAGGACATGGGACAACATCAGGTACTCTAAAGGCCTGATGTCTCCCACACTACCCCTGATGTCCTTTATTAATAACCCTATGTTTGTTCCTGGAAGGGACAATCCTTTAAGTTTCAAGTGGTGGAGAGACCATGGCCTGGAATGCATATACAACCTAATTGATGGTTCCAGTGTCCTTACCTGGGAAAAACTGCTTGATAAATATCAAATCCCTCCTGAGCGTTTGCGTTACATGCAAATAAGACATTGGCTCCAGAGTCTCATTCCACCACAAACAAACTTTCCAATTGTCCTCTCTGGCTTCGAACATCTTTGTATAAAAGACCCTTTCGGGAAAGGGGCCATCTCCACTCTCTATAATATCCTCAACGAACCTCATGCATCTTTTTCACATCAGTTTGTGCCCAGATGGGAATCTGACCTGGGGAAAACTAAAAACTATAGACGATTGGAGGGAGGCCTGGAAGACCTACTCGAGACTGTCTATAAATCTGGCAATAGTAGAGTCTGCATACAAGGTAGCCCTCAGATGGTACTGGGTTCCCGCCAGGTTGAGGCATGTTGCGGGTAACACTTCCGGTCTCTGCTTCCGCGGCTGTGGCGCTTCTGGGGACATGCTACATACCTTCTGGTCCTGCCCTATGTTAGGGAGATTCTGGACCAAAGTTTTTAGGTTGCTGAGCCAGCTTTTCAAGGTCTCAAGTCTTAGGGACCCCTGGATAGCCCTGTTACATTTTGAGATTGCCTCCCTGAATAGATCCCAGCAAGTGCTGGCCCACTTTGTTATAGTCGCAGCTAAACAAAGTATAGCCAGGGCCTGGAGAACTCAATTCGCCTCATTTGAGGAAGTCAAGAGCAGGGTGAAGTGTTTTATGACTCAGGAAAGGATGGCTGCGATCCTTGAGGACAAGGTAGATAAATTTAACAAAATCTGGGAACCATGGCATGCGCTCAGTCTCACCTCCTGAGCCATAAGCTAATGTTAGTCTCCAGGATGGAGTCTGTGGGCCCCCAACACCATTCCCCTTTACCCCCCCTTCCCCTCTCCCCCAGCTTTCCCCCTCCCTTTCTTCTTTCCTCACTTTTATTTTCACTCTTTTCTTCTATTTTCTACCTCTATCTTAATTTTTAGGGCATCTGCCCTTCAAACAGTATAAGAAGACAGAACAAGTGGGTTAAGCTGTGCCTTGTTGTAACATATTACGTTATTGTTGGATACGTTGCCTAGAGCTAACCTAACGAGGCTTTTATTTTTAATTGAAAGACTACTATACTTGAGCAATGTCTTCTTACTGTATTGGTCCATGACCATTGTTGTATATATCTATTTTTGAAAACTCAAAAATATTGAAACAGAAAAAATAAAATTTTCAATGACCTCACCATTCCCCTCATGGAATACCTTGTTGTGTATGCTTTCCAAAAATTTGTGGGGTTAACTGTCCTGGCAAGTGGGGGGGGGGGGGTGCTAAATTTTGAGCACCCTGTAAAGCCTAAAGATACTCATTGGACTCTGGACCCCTTAGCGCAGTTAGAGTGCAAAAAAGTGCCACACATGTGGTATCGCCGTACTCAGGAGAAGTAGTATAATGTGTTTTGGGGTGTATTTTTACACATACCCATGCTGAGTGGGAGAAAGATCTCTGTAAATGGACAATTGTGTGTGAAAAAAAAATAAAAAAATTGTCATTTACAGAGATATTTCTCCCACTCAGCATGGGTATGTGTAAAACTACACCTCAAAATACATTATACCACTTCTCCTGAGTACGGCGATACCACATGTGTGGCACTTTTTTGCAGCCTAACTGCGCTAAGGGGCCCAAAGTTCAATGAGCACCTTTAGGCTTTACAGTGGTGCTTACAAATTAGCACCCCCAAAATGCAAGGACAGTAAACACCCCACAAATGACCCCATTTTGGAAAATAGACACTTCAAGGTATTCAGATAGTGCACATGGTGAGTCCGTGGCAGATTTCATTTTTTTTTGGTCACAAGTTAGCAGAAATGGAACTTTTTTTTTTTTTTCCTTGTCACAAACTGTCACTTGTGACAAAAAATATCTTCTATGAACTCACTATGCCTCTCAGTGAATACTTTGGGATGTCTTCTTTCCAAAATGGGGTCTTTTTTTTTGGGGGGGGGGGGGGGGTATTTATACTATCCTGGAATTCTAGCCCCTCATGAAACATGACAGGTGCTCAGAGAAATCAGAGAAGCTTCAAAATGGGAAAATTCACTTTTTGCACCATAGTTTGTAAACGCTATAAAACTTTTACCCAAACCAATAAATATAGGCTGAATAGGTTTTTTTTTAAATCAAAAACATGTTTGTCCACATTTTTCGTGCTGCATGTATACAGAAATGTTACTTTATTTGAAAAATGTCAGCACAGAAAGTTAAAAAAAAAAATAATTTCACAAAATTCATGTCTTTTTTTGATGAATATAATAAAAAGTAAAAAAAAAAAAAAAATTGCAGCAGTCAAATAGCACCAAAAGAAAGCTTTATTAGGGACAAGAAAAAAGGAGCCAAAATTCATTTAGGTGGTAGGTTGTATAAGTGAGCAATAAACCGTGAAAGCTGCAGTGGTCTGAAAGAGGAAAAAAGTGTCTGGTCCTTAAGGTGTGGGGGGGGGGGGGGGGTGGTAAAGCCTGCGGTCCTCAAGTGGTTAAGATAAGCTGGTATAACACGGAGAAAGAAAAAACTGGCATCGCCCCAACCAGTTTACTTAAAATGTGAAATATATTAATAGGAGAGGCTGAACTGAAATATAGCATGTAAGCACACTGCTGGTCTTTCAATACAAGACTCTCACAAAAGAGAATTCTCCCACTGAATCACACCATCACAGCTCCACGAATGTGAGAAGTGATTTTCTTGACCAAGATGCACTAGTCTAAAGTACTGGACAATCCTGAGGTTACCAGCAAAATTAGTCTTCATCAACAGATAAGGAGGCAGCTTTTTAAAACTACAAAAGAGAGAGTTCGGTAACATGGTAATCTTAGACGCCAAGGTTGTATAGGAAGGCCTGAGGTTTTGTTTGTTTTTTTTTTAACTTATGGAAATGCTCTGCATTGAAATGAACCTGCATTTTCAGACAGATGCCTGCTTTCTTTAGCTGACAAGTCCGGTAGACGATAAACCAGCTATTCAATAGTTTGCCTTTCCTTTTCTATAACAAAATGTATAGTCAACCCAGCAAATGCCAGGATTACCAAGCATGAGATCATTTACAGTCTTGCTCACTTGCTCTAATGGGTGTGCTACCAGTTGCAGCAGCCCCATATAATAGCTGAGGTCATTCTTGGCTGCCACAGACACAAGAAGCTCCAAAGCAGCTTAGCAGCATTCCAGCCTTTCATTATTTCTACGTTTCCTAGTGCTAGTTATGCACCGGTACATGAATGTTCACATTCCAATGCACCGGCCAAACAAGGCGCTTCAGATTAGGGCTTTATTAAAGTCCAGTGAATGGTTATCTGAATAAAATCAGACGGAAGAAATGCTGTTTAATATTACCACTTATCAAAATGGAATGAAAAGCTTTTTAGATACCAAACAATCTGGTAAAGTAAAAGCGAAATACATACCATAGGGACTATTGTGCTCATATACCCAACACAAAAACTTATAGTGGTCCTACAGACAAAGTCACCCCCCCTCCCCCACCCCCTCCAATTTTGACAAGGGATTATATTAAAGAGACTAGGTCTTTCTTCTGATTTAAAGGACAACTGGGATATGGAGGCTGCCATACTCATTTCCTTTTAAGCAATACCAGTTACCTGGCTGTTCTGTTTCTCTGCCTTTAATACTTTAACCACTTGCCGACCGCCCACAGCCGATGGGCGGCGGCAAAGAGGACGCCTTAAGGACCGCAATACAGCGAACGGCGGCGGGTCCTTAAGGCTTGGCCGACCAGCGTCACTGATGACGCGCGTGGCCGACGGCAACAGGCCCCGCCCACCTGGCACGATAACCCGCCAGCCAATTAGCAGTGCCGGCGGAGGTTTGAATAGCGCGATTGGGCCAATAGAAATGTAGAATACACTTTTACATGACAAAGTGTATTATACAGGCTGCCTCCGTCTCCTCTGCACTCTTCGTCCCGTGCGTTCATCAGAGGAGGAGGCAGCCCTGTAAGTGATAGAAACACTGTATTTTATACCCACAGACCCCCCTAACGCCCACCCCAGCCCTCAGAACCCCCCAGCACACCAGTACTTGCACCCAAGCACCCCCCTATAAACCCATCAATCACCCCTGCCACTATCTGCCGACGCCATCCCCTAGATTAGGTCCCTAACTGCCCTCTAGGGTCCCCTGATCACCCCCCTACCCTCAGATCCCCCCAGACCCTCCCCCCTGTATACATCTGCCTTACCCACTGTTCATCTGTCTGTCACCTATCACCCCTTGTCACCACCACCCATCAGAGCAGACCCTAAACTGTCCCTTGGGGGCACCTAATCACCCACCCAGACCCTCAGATTGCCCTCAGACCCCCCCCCTCCTGATAACCTCCCCAGTGCATTGTTTACATCTATTCTCCCCCTGTAAACCCTCACTGATCTCCCAGCGTCACCCCCTGTGTCTGCCACCCATCAGATCAGGACCCAGTCTGCCCCGTGCGGGCACCTAATCAACCCCCCTCAGCCTCAGATCGCCCTCAGACCCCCCCCCCCTCCCAATCACCTTCCCAGTGCATTGTATTTGATTGTGCTGACATCGTATTTGATTGTCCCTTGATCGGCTTTGATTGCCCTGCGATTGGCCTGCGACCGGGGTGTTACTGCACGTGCCACCGCACCAGTTTCAACTTCCATGCTGGTGCTCGCCACTTCACCAGGGTATAAGGAAGCACTGGTGCTAGGTCCAGGAGATGCTGTGCTGCTGGTGCCTACCTCACCATGGGGGGGGGGGGGGAAACAACAAAAAAAAAAAAAAAAAAAAAAAAAAAACAACAAACCAGCAGTAGTACCACTCTGCTAATCGTGCGCCACCTGCGGTCCAACGACATGGGGTGTGGTACGCCTGGCTCTATCCGGGACCTCAACCTCGTCATCGCTATCGGTCAGTGAGCCACCGCTCAATTCAGGTTCAAACTCTGACCCAGATGATTCGTCGAATGGTGCGTCCCAATCATCGTCATCTGACTGGGCCATGTACCTGAACACATCGGAATACCACTTTTTTTGCCATGGTGGATTGCTAAATTTAGGGGTATTCCTCTGAGACTACCCAGGAAAACGAGCACCTACCTAGCAAAAGGGAGTATTTGAGGTAGAAAGCTGTGGTCACTGAGTTTTGATAAAAAAAAAAAAAAAAAAAAATCAAAACTGATGTTTACAGTGCCACAGCTAATGTAAAGTTGTTTTTTTTGTTTTTTTTTTTTTGTTTTGCAGGGATCAGAAAAAAAAATAAAAATTCTGTCACTGCGGTGGGGCGGGCTGAACGCAAATGCAGGTGAACGATCAGGCCTGATCGGGCAAACACTGCGTTTTTTTAGTGGATCCTAGTGACCCTAATAGATCTGACTGCGATTAGTAATGATCACTTACAGATACTATATAGTACAAATGTTGATTAGCGACAGTGATAACTAATTAATGACTGTGGTGCAGTGGGCTGAGCACCAACTGACACTAACAAAGGGGCCTAGCTAACTGGCCTAACTGCTAACACTAGTGATACTACAAAAGTGACAGTTTTCACCTTTTTTTTTTAGATCACTAGGATAGTGACGGGAGTGGTGGACAAAATAAAATCTTCTATGAACTCACCCTACTCCTAACAGAATACCTTGGGGTGTCTTCTTTCTAAAATGGGGTAATTTGTGGGGTTCCTACACTGCCCTGGCATTTTAGGGGCCCTAAACTGTTGAGTAGTCTTGAAAACAAATGTCTCAAAATGACCCTTGAAATCCTAAATTGGACTTTGGGCCCCTTAGTGCAGTTCGGGTGCAAAAAAAGTGCCACACGTGGTATCGCCGTACTCAGGAGAAGTAGTATGTGTTTTGGGGTGTATTTTACACATATAACCATGCTGGGTGGGAGAAATATATATCTGTAAATGGACAATTGTGTGTAAAAATCAAAAAATTGTCATTTACAGAGATATTTCTCCCACCCAGCATGGGTATGTGTAAAAATACACCCCAAACACATTAAACTACTTCTCCTGAGTACGGCAATACCACATGTGTGGCACTTTTTTGCAGCCTACCTGCGCTAAGGGGCCCAAAGTCCAATGAGCACCGTTAGGCTTTACAGGGGTGCGTACAATTTAGCACCCCCAAAATGCCAGGACAGTAAACACACCCCACAAATGACCCCATTTTGGAAATTAGACACTTCAAGGTATTCAGAGAGGGCTATGGTGAGTTCGTGGCAGATTTCATTTTTTTTTTTTTGTCACAAGTTAGCAGAAATGGAAACCTTTTTTTTGTCTCAAAGTGTCATTTTCCGCTAACTTGTGACAAAAAATAAAATCTATGAACTCATCATGCCTCTCAGTGAATACTTTGGGATGTCTTCTTTCCAAAATGGGGTCATTTGGAGGGGTATTTATACTATTCGGAATTTTAGCACCTCATGAAACATGACAGGTGGTCAGAAAAGTCAGAGATGCTTAAAAAAAAAAAAAAAAAAAAAAAAAAAAAAAAAAAAAATGGGAAAATTCACTTTTTGCACCATAGTTTGTAAATGCTATAACTTTTACCCAAACCAATTAATATACACTGAATAGTTTTTTTTATCAGACATCGAGCACAATAAATTAGGACAAAAATGCAAAATTTTACTTTATTTGAAAAATGTCAGCACAGAAATAAAAAAAATAAATAAATAAATAAATAAATTTTCTTCACAAAATGCATGTCTTTTTTGCTGAACATGATAAAAAGTAAAAAACTCGCAGCAATAATCAAATAGCACCAAAAGAAAGCTGTATTAGTGACAAGAAAAGGAGGGAAAATTCATTTAGGTGGCAGGTTGCAGCAATAAACGGTGAAAGCTGCAGTGGTCTGAATGGGAAAAAAGTGCCTGGTCCTTAAGGGGTAGAAAGACTGTGGTCCTCAAGTGGTTAATACATAGACCAGGCATGGGCAAACTCGGCCCTCCAGCTGTTACAGAACTATAAGCCCCACAATGCATTTGCCTTTATGAGTCATGACTGTGGCTGTCAGACTCCTGCAATGCATTGTGGGATTTGTAGTTCTCTAACAGCTGGAAGGCCAAATTTGCCAATGCCTGCCATAGACCCTAAACAAGCATGCAGCAGATCAGGTGTTTCTGACATTATCGGACAAGATTAGCTGTATGCTTGTTTATGGTGTTATTCAGATACTGCTGCAGCCAAATAGATCAGCGGGGCTGCCAGGCAACGGATATTGTTTAAAAGGAAATAAATATGGCAGCCTCCATATTCTTCTCACTGCCCTTGTCCTTTAATATTCAGATTACAAGTCAGTGCTTTGTATCTGCAGGGTAACTATATATGCAGTTACCTTCAAAGGAGTGTTGCAAAAATTAAAAGTGGGACTAGTTAAAAATTTACTCAAATTTTTTTTTTCCTGACCAAGTCTACAGGTCACACACTGTACCTTTTTTTATAATTTCTTTTCCATTCAAGAATCGCAATCAATTTTTCTGATTAAATGTAATTTTGAATTGAATTTGAAAAGTCAGACTAATGTGGCTTGCACACACACACGTTCAATTTTTCCCAAGTTATGAAAAGAAATTGAACACTGACAAATTCTTGATACAAAGACCCTAGCAATTTTTCAATCTACCCCACAATTACCCCATTTAACTTTCAAAAAGAGTGATCAGAAAAATCTGCCACTCCATTGACTTGTTAAAAGAAGGAGGGAAAAAAAAAAAAATTTGAAGAAAAAGAAAAAAAGGCTTTGCATCTTTCTGTACAATCAATTTTATCACATTTCTGTTAAACTAGATCATTTTATTGTACGGTGTGTGGCCACCTTAAGGCTCCCCGCACACTGCAAATCGAAATTTGCAATTCAGATTTGCCCTGGATGCTATGAAAAGAAAAAAAAAGAAAAAAAAAAGTTTGCAGAAAAAAAATGCAGCATGCAGTACCGATTTAAAAAAAAAAAAAAAAAAAAAAAAAAAAAAAAAAATCAGATTTGCATGTAGTGTGCAGGGAGCCTAACACTTGCCAGTCATCTAGTCATAATTTTGTGTGTTTTGATTGAAATTCTGATTGGGCTGTTGGAAAATCTTTGTGCAAGGAGGGCAGTGTAGAAGCAGTGAGGGAATCAATGACCCATTTTGTTTCACTGCAACACGTGGTACAACGCATGTGGTTCGATCAATCTGCAAAAATGTAACAGTACTGAGAGAGTTAAAGTGTTTTTCACTTTATCACTTTGCACGGAGCACTGAGCAGGTTACACTGTATGCTTTACTGCAGGGATCAGATCAGGATTGTTGCCCATGATCCAGGAAGTGAACATTATATTCCTTGGATACTACTTAATACGTATTGGATGTTATAAACTGCAGTGTGGGCATTTGCAGAACTCTGTACCTGAACAGCTCTGCATAACCACAGAAAACAACATTGTCACAAAAACTATCAAAAACTAAATAAAAATAAAAATGATGCATTTCCATTCAATGCCAGCTCCTAGCAATGCAGATTCATGTGCTAGGGGCTTGCTTTTGACCACAAGTAATGCCATCTGTGTAAAATTCACAATTGTATGGGCAAGAAAGAGTGTAAATTAACTTTTAAAAACACCTCACCCCTCTAAGTTCACACTTTCCTAACATCATGGCAGGGCAACTGCAATTCCCTCTACTTTGGCCATCTAAATACGTGCCTGTACTGCCTGTAGTATAGAACACCACTGTCTGGCTGTTAAACCACAGCCACTATTACCAGATAACACTGGTTCCTTGCCCACTCCACTGTTTCCCAGTTAACTAGTTAATACTCTCTAAGCTGGTCTACGGAGGTTCAAATCCCTGCACAATTCAGGTACTGGTTATCTGAAGATGTACTGAAGCACCACACTTTCTGAACCCTCAGAGCAGTGGAATATAATAATCTGGTTATCCCCATTGGTCACCTCAGTACCTTTAAAACCAGCCTTCTGGCATGTTGTTCCTGTCCTTGGAAAAGCCTCACCACATATTCAGGTTGGCCCATCCCTGGATGCATTCAAATCCAGACAGAACATGCACCTGTTTACTCTAGCATTTATAGACATGTAGCTTTTTTCTCTGTGACATAATTTGCCTTGACAGCAACTTACTGCACTAAGACATGCCATGTGCTTTGAGCCCTATGGCGAAAAAAGTACTTTACAAATGTTACGGTTATGATTTATACCACCAAATATCTCAGATAATAGGTGACAAGCTGCAGTACAGACAGAAAGTTATGACTGGGAGACAAGAACAGACCCAAAGTGAGACTGTCTTATCAACAGATGATCAAGGAGATATTTTTTTTCTGCTTCAAAGCAAATTGTTGAAATCTGTATAGAGAATGAAACTGTACCAATCCAAATCAATGGCAATTCTAGAAAAGTGTCCAAATTCAGACTGCATACCGGTACATATTGTAGTGAAATTTGCATCACCATGAGGGGGAAAAAAAAAAAAAAAAAAAAAAAAAAAAGCCATTCACTAATCAAAATAGGCAAGGGACATACACACACACACACACACACACACTTGCAAAAGTATTCGGCCCCCTTGAAGTTTTCCACATTTTTTTCATATTACTGCCACAAACTTCAATCAATTTTATTGGAATTCCACATGAAAGACTAACACAAAGTGGTGTACACATGAGAAGTGGAACGAAAAATCATACACGATTCCAAACATTTTTACAAATAAATAACTGCAAAGTGGGTTGTGCATAATTATTCGGCCCCCTTTGATCTGAGTGCAGTCAGTTACCTATAGACATTGCCTGATGAGTGCTAATGACTAAATAGAGTGCACCTGTGTGTAATCTAATGTCAGTACAAATACAGCTGCTCTGTGAGGGCCTCAGAGGTTGTCTAAGAGAATCTTGGGAGAAACAACACTGTGAAGTCCAAAGAACACACAAGACAGGTCAGGGATCAAGTTATTGAGAAATTTTAAGCAGACTTAGGTAAAAAAAAAAAAAAAAAAAAAAAAAAAGATGATTTCCAAAGCCTTGAACATCCGACAGAGCACTGTTCAAGCAATCATTCAGAAATGGAAGGAGCATGGCACAACTGTAAACCTACCAAGACAAGGCCATCCACCTAAACTCACAGGCCGAACAAGGAGAGCGCTGATCAGAAATGCAGTCAAGAGGCCCATGGTGACTCTGGACGAGCTGCAGAGATCTACAGCTCAGGTGGGAGACTCTGTCCATAGGACAACTATTAGTCATGCACTGCACAAAGTTGGCCTTTATGGAAGAGTGGCAAGAAGAAAGGCATTGTTAACAGAAAGCATAAGACATCCAGTTTGCAGTTTGCCACAAGCCATGTGGGGGACACAGCAACCATGTAGAAGAAGGTGCTCTGGTCAGATGAGACCAAAATGGAACTTTTTGGCCAAAATGCAAAACACTATGTGTGGCGGAAAACTAACACTGCACATCACTCTGAACACACCATCCCCACTGTCAAATATGGGGGTGGCAGCATCATGCTCGGGGGTGCATCTCTTCAGCAGGGACAGGGAAGCTGGTCAGAGTTGATGGGAAGATGGATGGAGCCAAATACAGGGCAAACTTGGAAGTAAACCTCTTGGAGACTGCAAAAGACTTGAGACTGGAGCGGAGGTTCACCTTCCAGCAGGACAAAGACCCTAAACAAAGCCAGGGCAACAATGGAATGGTTTAAAACAAAACATATGTGTTAGAATGGCCCAGTCAAAGTCCAGATCTAAATCGAGAATCTGTGGCAAGAGCTGAAAACTGCTGTTCACAAACGCTGTCCATCTAATCTGACTGAGCTGGAGCTGTTTTGCAAAGAAGAATGGGCAAGGATTTCAGTCTCTAGATGTGCAAAGCTGGTAGAGACATACCCTAAAAGACTGGCAGCTGTAATTGCAGCAAAAAGGTGGTTCTACACAGGATTGACTCAGGGGGCCGAATAATTACGCACACCCCACTTTGCAGTTATTTGTAAAAAATGTTTGGAATGATGTATGATTTTCGATCCACTTCTCACATGTACACCACTTTATATTGGTCTTTCAGGGGGAATTCCAATAAAATTGATGCAGGTTTGTGGCAGTAATGTGACAAAATGTGGAAAACTTCAAGGGGGCCAAATACCTTTGCGTGTGCGCTTCAATTTTTATTGAAAAGATTTTAACCAAATTATTACAGCAATGAACAGTTGCATGATACTGTACAATACAAATTTGACAGAGTTGAAGGGGGGGGGGGGGGGTGTATGTCTCTGTAAAAGTATAACTGGCTGTAGGCAACTAATTGCACTTGCAGGTATACCCCAAAGTAGCAGTCTATTAGAAGGGGGAATCATTTGGCTATACTGCTTGAGTAAAGGAGGGGGGGGCAGTGATCAGGGGCGTAACTAAGACCCACTGGGCCCCCATGCAGAAATTCTGAGCGCCCCCCCCCCCCCCCCCCCCCCAGGGCTAGCTCAGGGCTGTTTTGGGGTGCTGGAGGGGTCGCAGCATGAGGGGAAAGCTATGGTCACCTCGGGCTCTCCCCTCTGTGCTCCCCTCCAGCTTCAATAACTGTATGTGTGCAGCGGCAGACCCACATATCTTCCGTGCGTTCCATCGTGGATGCTTCTCTCTAGTGTCTGGCGCTACTTCCTGTTTATACAGGAAGTCGCATCAAATGCTAGAGAGAGAAGCATCCGCGCTGGAACGCACGGAAGGTATGTTTGTCTGCCGCTGCACACATAGTTATTGAAGCTGGAGTGGAGCGCCCGAGGTGAGGGGGGGCCCCGCCGAGTGTAGCCATAGCTTTCCCCTCATGCTGCAACCCCTCCAGGAACCCAAACCAGCCCTGAGCGGGCCCCAGGCGCCCCCCGCGGGCTGCAGCTTCTATTGTTACGCCCATGGGGGGTGATATTTGTTGGTGCTAGTGTAAAGTAACTTCCGGCAGCATGTAATGTGCTGAGGTAGGTCTAAATGAGAAGGGAGTCTAGGCCCCCAGCGGGGCTGAAGGTGGCGGAAGTTCTTAAATTTAAGGATTAGAAGATTACAAACGTTGGTCAGGTTGGTTTGAAGACAAATCCGCAGGGGCCTTGACCAACTACCTGCAGAAGTGTCACGTATAGTATTAATTGAGGTATTCCAGAGTAATTTAAAAGAGTTCTATTTGGATTTGAGTAGTAATAATGGGGTTCCATTAGTGAGGATCTCCAGTACGATTAGTACCATCTTGGGGGTATGCCTGCTTGTGTTGTGCCACCAGGTATATAAACAGTAAATGGTCTATAAAGGATAATTGAAGGAACAGAGAGATAACCTATATTAACTATTGGTAGTCATACAAATATTGTAGGATTGCATTGGCATAGTTGAAACAGGAGAAATAGACAGGAAAAAAAAAATATATAAGGATAGATTATGGACAAACAACAAGACAATAAAATGAGCAGTGTAAAAGGCAAGGAATATTTAGGCAACCTTGTGAACATTGAGTGCATTGAATAAATATGTACGGTTTAAACCTTGAGTTTATACGTAGGCGAGAATATTAATGCATTTAATGCACGGAGAGTGGGAGTCTGTAGGAGAAAAAAAAAAAAAAAAAAAAAAAAAAACTTTCCATGATACCATTAAGGGGCAAGAGAGGACCATTTAGAGATGTTCCTTGAAATGATCATTCCTGGTTGTGTCAGCAAAAGGTGCCCTCCACCTCCTCTTTGCCCATCTGATGTTTGCTTTCTCTTCAGTGACCTAGCAGGATAGAGCAATGTGTCCTGATAACTTGTGATCCTGCACAGACACCTTCTGAAATTACAACAGCAATGGGCCTCTTTCTTTTTCCTTCTTAACGGCACCAGCATCAGGAGGAACTCCACACAAAGTGAAGGTGAACCCTGGGTTGGCAGCAGAGTGTGCACATCATTCTGGACTATGGCCAGGGTGAATTGGCACCAAGATTAGAGTAAGACACCAGATATCTCTGTATAACTTCCCGATGACAAAACGAGTACAGAAGCACTCATGCTGCGTCTAAACTTTTGTGTGTGTGTGAATGTTAGGGATTTAGCAAAGGCTGGGGATTCACTGAAGAACAGATGTGAGGGCAAAATGATATATACATAACATAAAACGTTTCCAAGTTGAGTGATAAGTAAGTAACCTGACAGCAAGGAGGACAAGGGGCTTGGCATGCACATCAATGCACAAGAAGAAGAAGACACTCCCACCATCTAAACCCATAGCAGTTATGTACTGGTAAAATTCACTAAATAATATTTGCAACATTAGTTGCTGTAGCCATTGCCCAAGTATACACCAGTGTGTCCATTCCTGCGTGACCATGAAAAACCTTAACCATCCTGGCGTTCTATAAAGATCGCCAGGGCGGCTGCGGGAGGGTTTTTTTTAAATAAAAAAACAACTATTTCATGCAGCCAACTGAAAGTTGGCTGCATGAAAGCCCACTAGAGGGCGCTCCGGAGGCGTTCTTCTGATCGCCTCCGGCGGCCAGTGTTCTCCCCAGAATTTTTTCCCAGCCGGGTGGCATGAAAAAGTAGCCGGGTGGGGCGAGTTGAAAATGCAGGGCAACTGTGCTTACAGCATAGGAGGAGGTAAGGAGGTGAGCTGATGACAGCCGGGTGGTCACCAAATCTAGCCGGGTGGAGCACCCGGCTAAAAGAGCCTGGGGAGAACACTGGGCCAAAAGTAACACGGAAGGCCGCAATGAGCAGGGCTCAGGCGGCTGGGGGGACCCTCTTTCGCCGCTGCTCGCGGCGGATCGCCGCAGAGCGGCGGCGATCAGGCAGCACACGCGGCTGTCAAAGTGCCGGCTGCGTGTGCTGCACTTTATTTCATTAAAATCGGCCCAGCAGGGCCTGAGCGGCACCTTCTGGCGGTAATGGACGAGCTGAGCGCGTCCATACCGCTAAGGTGGTTAATCTATAAACCGGTCTACCATAATAGATGAAGATGCAAGAGAACACTATGCCAATTATATTTCACAGGTTACACAAAATAATGAATTCATTTATTTTCCTCCTGTTTATTGCAGAGTGTGTGTGTGTGTGTGTGGGTTTTGACCTATTTCCACAAAACATGGTATACAGATCCTTTACTGCCTCATGCCACCCCCTGCAAACCTAGGTGAAACCACAAACAGCTTATTGGGAACATTTACAAAGGCTGCCATTCGCACAGTAATACAGCCAAGCTTGGCACAGTTGGTCACAGAGTTTAAAAATTCAGGGAAAGCAGGTGGAGCATAAAACTGCCAACTGAATTTCAGCCATTCATTTTACATAAGAAAATGTAAACTGTAGCCATTCTTAGACTGTTCACTGCAGAGGCTTCAGGCAGGGAACAAACTTGTCTTTGTTTTCTGCGCGCGTTTTCCTGCATACTTTTTCTGCACACCAAGTGTGTTTCTATGCAGGAAAACGCGTGTGGTTTTTTCACAGCAGCTGATGTAGTTGATAGAGAACACTGACAAAATGTGCAGAATGTCAGTTTTTTTTCTGCGCGCGAACATCATTAAGTGTGAACTAGCCCATTGATTAAACATGAGTTCAGTTTTTCTGTGCAGAAAACGCACACGAAAACAGTGAAGTGTGCCTCAAACCTGCTACAGTCGGTGACTGAGGTTCAAATTAAGAGAAGGGGTGGAGCCACAAACAGCCCTATAGATTTGTTTAATAAAATTTTTCCTTTTTACATTATTGATGCTAAGGACCCCAAAGCTCACAAATTTGATCACTTAGTGACTGTGTCTCAAGGTTACAAAAAAGCAGGCAGAGCCAACAACCACCAAATTTTTACAATTTAAAAACCGGCAGCCATTCTTACACGGTTAATGGCAGGGTTCTCAAACTTGGCACAGTTGGTCACTGGAATAGTCAGGAAAGTGGGTGGAGCCTAAAATTTCAATGGGAAAATTTAAACCGCTTCCATTCTCACATTGATGCCTAAGACCCCGAAGCCCACAACATGGTCATTGACTGACTTTGTGTCAAGGTTACAGACAGTGGCTGAAGCCAAAAATAACCAAATACGGTACATACTCAAGCAACGCCAAGTCTTCAGCTAGGGTTTTTTCTTAAATCTGATGGACATTGCCTTATTTCACCCAAAAAGCATCCTCTGTTGCCACCTTCTGTAGTTGTAGGACGGAACTCCCAAATTACCCTAGATGCAGCTCCTGGTTATGCTTATAAATCTTTGGAAAACATGCAATTTCCTACCTGCAGCTCCACACATCTTGAGCTTGTAATCCAGTAGTTTATTCCCAGAACAAACACACAAGCTAGGAGCACAGCAATGAGCAGCGGTGGGGACTTCATTCCTCGACGGCCAGTCCCCAATCCCATCCTATGAAAAAGGAGCGCAATTAATCTGCCAAGAAAAAAGGAAAGCAGTTTGTTACGAGAGGTTGAGGAAAGCAATTCTACATAAAACTAGGTTGCAAAAAAGTCAGGATCTTGAGAAATTACTGAGGCAGAGGAAACGCCTCCATTGTGTTGACATTATCTATCAACATAATCACATTTTCTTTCCAGGATTCTAACCATGGAAGCGAAAGACTTGCTTTTTTCATATATTAGTTTAATAGAAAACCACAAACACTACAGTGAATACATTTCACTGTCAATATGGCACAAAAGAGGGAAGAAAAAAAAATAAATAAAAAAAAAGGGGGGGGGGGGGGGGGGGAATGAATTCATAGTAGTCTACAGTCTTCCAGATGCTGTAATTAGAAAACAATAAAAAATAAAAACTGAAAGTCGCCAAAATCTTTTTGTAATAAATGGTTGAAATATTTTTGCTCAAAGCATCCTAGTCACCTACAATTCATTTATAGCAAGACTGAGGCTAGGCTCACAGTGGGCGTTACATTCCCTGCAATAGCAACAACGCAATGGATTGGGAAATCGGCATCGAACGTTATCCATGTGTTGCATATAGTGGAACATACAGTTAATGTAATAGATGCTTCACTGTACTGCTAACACAGGTATTATGCAGTAAACGCACTGCATGCATTAGGATACAGCACCACATCGGCCGAATTGAACTTCGCACTGCAGTGCAACTGCTACAAAGCACCACAATGCTCCATTGGGAACGTAGCCTTTAGCCAAGTACCGTACCCACATCTATTTTTGACTGCCCCATTTTACTACTTCCATGTAGTATGAGAGCTTTCTTACACAGTGGGCTCTATTCACAAAAAACTTTGCATAAATGACTTGTCCTAAAAAAAATCGCTTGTGCAATGAATCCTTATGGGATAGTTCATATCGGCGGGTTTCATTTTGCTACAATGGAGGGTATAGGAAAAGCACAAAACACTCACAAATCGCTTTATGCAGAGACTGCATGGCAGTGTGGTAAAAGGCTCACTTGTTACCTAAAATGCCAAAAGGTGCATTCCACCACTGTCCTACTTTTTTTTGTTGTTGCGGTCATGGCTCTTTGGTTAAAAGGCCTCATGACATTCTCTGAAAGGGCAAAGGCCTCAGTACCAATAAAGGTACCGGGATAGGCATGTGACTGGGTGTTAGGCCAAGGGCCTGGTCCATGGATGTGAAGTTGGGTCAGTTTCAGTTCCAGCCAGATGTTTCTGCAGGTATCCAAAACAACCTACAGTATATTAGAAATGTAGTGTTGCATACATATGTCCTTTTGCAATAAATGTGCAAGTGTAAACAAAACACATTTATGTTTTTGTCTTTTGCAGTTTAAGGCCTGGAACCCACTGCAAACCGCAAACGCTAAACGCAACCGCTAGCGTTTTGCCTGAGCGGTTTGCAAGCTGATTCATGCGAGTTTTCGGTCGCGTTTTGCAACAGTGTATTTTTTTCCTCAGCGGTTGTGTAGCGTTTTGCGTTTCGCGTTTTTATCCTGATTGGTCCTGTGAATAATTTTTAATTTTGTTACAGTGTGCTGAACCGCAAAACGCTAGCAAAACCGCTCAGTTTAGGTTTTGCTGAGCGTTTCTGCTAGCGTTTCAATACTTTACATTGAAGCGCTAACGCTCCCAAAATGCTGCATGTCCTGCGTTTGCGTTTCTGAGAAACGCAAACGCTCCTGTGGAAGTTGCCCCATCCATTAACATTAGCCCAGCGTTTTGGCAAACTGCTAGCGTATCGCAGCGCTGCCAAAATGCTGCCAAAAGCGCTCCTGTGGGTTCCAGCCCTAACAGTTGAGAACCAAAATGGAAATCTGTTCATTAGAACTTCAAAAAAGGGAGTTGGAGGCAAAAAGTTGAGCAAAAAAAAAAAAAAAAAAAAAAAAAAAAAAAGTGGTTCAGGGGCCAAACACCAGAGACCATACAGATTTGCAGCATTTCTGGACTTCCTCAAGTCACATACTGATACTGGGCCGTAAGTATTGACACTGATGACTGATAAAGCCATGACACTTATTCAGAATAAGGTGAGGTTTATTATGATTATTATCATCCTTTATTTTTAATACTTTATTAACAGTACATAAGACAATCTACCTGCTGAAGAACATCCCTCTGCGCTCCCCACAGAGTCCATCCACTCATTTCAGTCCCCCATAAGCATGCAATGAGTCATATCGGTACAGACAAGTCTTTTAAGATAAGAGCAGGTAGAGGAATGTCAAGATCAGAAAATGATCAGAACATCCATGAGGAAGGAAGGAAGGAAGGAAGGAAGGAAGGAAGGAAGGAAGGAAGGAAGGAAGGAAGGAAGGATCCATTTTCTGATCAGTTTAGCTCCCTCTATCAAACAAATCCCACCTGAGAAATTAGTGTGCCAAATGTACCATCATTCATGTTATAAACAAAATTTGTCAACCCAGACAAACAACCTGAAGACACAGCCTATTATGGCCAGACTCATATGGGTCAACCTCCTGCTCCATACCAACACCCACTGCATCCGCCTTATTAGGGGCAACCTATTTATGAACAGGTAAAATTATAAATTGTACAAAACACACTCTCCGGCGCTGGAACACTTTCCTCAAGCAAGCTGCGTGACACGTAGAGGGATCCCTTAACCCCCAAATTGTATAATTTGTCCACTTATATCTTACTGACGCGCTGTCTAAATGTTTTGATAACTTTCAATTATTTCTTTTTAAAATGTATAAAAAAAATCATATATTTACACCAATATCTATGTACATATATATTCATCCCTAGAGAGGCCTCTATAAAAAATTAATTAATTGGATCCACATACAGTAAAGTCCTAAAAAAAATCTTTAAAAATAATGATTCATCAAAAAATCAATACTTCATCAGCAATTATATAGTTGTAACTCCTGATACATGTGGTGGGTTGTCCCATATATATCTGTGTTAGATTCGGTCAGTCCGTGCCAGACATTTACACTCTGCACCAAATGAACTATGGTCATACACTCACTGTTTCCTCTGAATAGATACACCGCCTCCTGATCAGGTCCACTTAGGATCTTAGTGGAATAGCAGCTCCGTTCCTGCTTCAACTTCCAAACAGCCCCGTGCGGCTATCTCCTGAGAGTTGCAATCTGTGTGCCGCTCTCCCGACTGGCGTCCTTCGTGCAGCATACGTCACCTCCGTTTGTAAGTAGCAAAGGTCCGCTCGCTGCACTGCACGTCTAACAGTCTTCCGCATGCACTCTTCTTGGGTGACGTCGCCACTCTAGGTTACTGGAATTCTGCTGGCGGCTGTTGTGCGCTTTCAGCACGCCACTTCCAGGACCTATACAGATTACTACAAGCTCTCTAAACACTTGATTTTAGCACCTCTACGCGTTTCTGCCGATAATCGTCGGCCTTCTTCAGGAGGGTTCAAAAAGTTTATGATATATATGGGACAACCCACCACATGTATCAGGAGTTACGACTATATAATTGCTGATGAAGAAGTATTGATTTTTTGATGAATCATTATTTTTAAAGATTTAGGATTTTACTGTATGTGGATCCAATTAATTAATTTTTTATAGAGAGGCCTCTCTAGGGATGAATATATGTGAATGTACATAGATATTTGTGTAAATATATGTGCTTTTTATACATTTTAAAAGAAATAATTGAAGTTATCAATAAAACATTTAGACACAGCGCGTGTCAGTAAGATATAAGTAGACTATTTATTAGCAGCACAACTATTCTTTTCCAACTTATTCTCAGGGGGCTGCACACCCCTACTATCCACCCAGAGCACCAACTATGTCTCAAAGGCCATCAAGCCCCCAAGACCCTTCTCCTGACACACCAGTCTTCACAGACCTAAGTGGTCAAGGCAGTGGACATAGACCACAGGAAAATGTACCAGACCGTGAGACAAACAGCATGTCTCAATTATTGTTTATGAGATGTAATGTGGCCTCCTTACATACACAAACTGGTCAGTAAGGTTTACAGTTTCGTTTTTTTAAGCAGATTATTGATAATGGAGATATTTTAGCACACAGTATTCACACTGAAGGCATCCAAACTATGAATTAACACATGTGGAAGTATAGTACATAACCAAAAAGTGCTATGATTAAGGACCAGACTTGGCCCGAAACATGTTAGCTTTTTGAATGCCCTGTTCTGGGACAAGTCCTAAATACATTTTGGAGACAGTGAAGTGGACCAGTCTCATTTCTACATTTTGAAAATGTGTCATATTCTAGGTTCTTCAAAGTAGCCAACTTTTGCTACAATTACTGCTGTGCACACTATTGGCATTTTCTTGATGAGCTTCAAGAGGTAGTCACCTGAAATGGTCTTCCAACAGTCTTGAAGGAGTTCCCAGAGATGCTTAGAACCTGTTGGCCCTTTTGCCTTCACTCTGCGGTCCAGCTCACCCCAAACCATCTCGACTGGGTTCAGGACTGGTGACTGTGCAGGCCAGGTCATCTGGCACAGCCACAGCCACAGCCCCAACCCCCCCCCCCATCACTCTCCTTCCTGGTCAAATAGCCCTTACGCAGCCTGGAACATTGTCCTGTTGAAAAATAAATGGTCCAACTAAACGCAAACCGGATGGAATAGCATTCCGCTGCAAGATGCTGTGGTAGCCATGCTGGTTCAGTATGCCTTCAATTTTGAATAAATCCCAAACAGTGTCACCAACAAAGCACCCCCACACCATCACACCTCCTCCTCCATGCTTCACAGTGAGAACCAGGCATCCATTCACCTTTTCTGCATTGCACAAAGACCTGGTCTCTAATCTGAGCTGCTCTTAACCTGCGATTTCTGAGGCTAGTGACTCGGATGAACTTATTCTCTGCAGCAGAGGCGACTCTTGGTCTTCCTTTCCTGGGGCGGTCCGCATGTGAGCCAGTTTCTTTGTAGAGTTTGATGGTTTGAGACTGCACTTGGGGACACTTTCAAAGTTTTCCCAATTTTTCAGACTGGCTGACCTTAATTTCTTAAAGTAATCATGGCCACTCGTTTTTCTTTCCTTAGAATATGTATTATGGCAAGAAAAAAGCAGCTAACAGTCTATTCAGTAGGACTATCAGATGTGAATCCACCTGACTTCACAATGCAACTGATGGTCCCAACCCCATTTATAAGGCAAAAAAAAACAACAACAAAAAAAAAAAAAAAACACACTTACCTGACAGGGCACACCTGTGATTTCATGCTGAAATTGTTTCATAATCTGTTTGCATTAAAGGCAGCCATACGATCCCTCTCTGATCAGATTCGCTCAGAGAGGGATCTGTTGGTCAATCGGATGGCAAATCGACCAGTGTATGGCCACCTTTAGTCAATATACTGGAATTGTCCCTTCCAAATGTGGACTCACATTCATGGGATGCACCCAGGACAGACGAGGCCTGGACCTTGCCCTCAAGAAATCAACAGCAGACAAGAACACCAACTCTTCCTACATGGCTATACTCTTCCCTACAACCCACAAAGCATTGCAGGTACCACTCCACTTATATATGCCGCCCAGTACACATTAAAATATTAATGATACTATTTATAATTAAATAAGGGGCTCTTTAAATCTGGCCAAAAACTAGCAAATCGCCCCGCCCCCTGAGAAAACGCTTACAAAACGCCTGCCTAAAAACGCAGCGTGCAGGTAAACGCAGGGAGGCCCTAAATGCACAAAACAAAAAAATTTGCAAAACACTGGCGTCAGCAGTTTCAATTTTAGATGTGAACAAAGCCTCATAGTAAGTTGTTCCTGATTAGCTTCATTTCATTGTTACTTGTCTTACCTGAATTATATTATATTTAATAATTAATAATTAAATTAATAAAAAAAAAAGGGGTGGGGGTGGACGGGGATGTACATACACGTTAATTTGTTTTTATTGGCGGCAGATGGGTGCAAACCTAAAGTGCTGCAATTAGACTCTGCATGAGGAATACACATGTAAGGAAATGTTAGCACTTTTGAGATATTTTGCTGAAGAAACCATGGCCTGTGCCTAAAGTGTTAATACTTTGTGTGCCCAGTGACAAGCCAATAAAAAAAAAAAAACAAAAAAACAAAAAAAACCAAACAGATACTCACCTAAGGGGAGGGAAGGCTCTGGGTCTTATGGAGCCTTCCAGTTTTGCTGCCGGTCTCCACAATCCCCCATTAGCAGTCATGAACTCCGGGTTGGGGAGACTTCAGAAGCACTTAGGCTTCTAAAGACAGGCTGCCCCGAACTGTGCACGCGCCCTCTCTGGCGCACTCACGCGTGCGCAGTACAGAGCCGCCGGTCTTTGGGAGCCCAAGTGCTTACGACAATTGGCAAAGTCTCCCACAGCGGGAGATTTGAATGGAGTAGACAGGCAGGAGAATGGGAAGGCTCTATAGGACCCAGAGCCTTCCTCTCCTTAGGAAACTGACTTTTTTTTTTTTGTCTAAAGTGTATATAAGAAAGAATACACAAAGATTTTATACTTACCTGGGTTCTTTTTCCCAGCCCCTTGTACTCTGTCTGCTCGATCGCTGGACTCCTGATGCCCTCTGAATATCTAATAGCTGGAGGCCGAAATGCATCTTACCTCCACTGTACAGCACCTTGGAGGTGGAATAGTAATTAACGCTTCTGGATAATGTGAGACAGCAGGGTGAGCAGTTTTTTGCCTTCACCCTGCGCATAAATATCCCAGTGCCCTTTTTACATGTATGCACTTGCAGGGGCACGCACCATACAGGATGCTAGAAAGTTCATGGTGCATTCTGATGCCTCCAATAATAGAAAGAAAAGAGAAACAACCCACCCAAGTACAAAGGTCCATCCTTAGCTATAGAACTCTAGTGGGGAAAAAAAAAAAAAAAAACACGCTAGAATGAGTAGGATTCTTGAAATAAAGCCAGCAAAACCATACAATTAGGAGAGAACATGTTTAAGATCCAAAACGCCTAGTCAATTGACTCAAATATTACTTGGACGTTTAAAAAAAAAAAAAAATTTCAACATCTAATCCCATTTTTATTTTATGCAGTATCCTTTGACAGGTCAGATATCTTAGACAACAGATGACTGCTATAAAACAAATGAGTGAAAACATTGCTGCTATGGCAACACAACCCAATAAAATGGTAGACTTTGCTTTACAAATAGGCTGTATTATGACGGACATAAACTGCACAGAATGTGCCTGGAAGCTCAGTGTATACTGAACAATCAATCCTTTGTAAACCATGATGTGGCAGAGTGCTCTCACTTCAGCCCGTAAAGGATTTCTCCAAAGCCACAGAAAAATATTACAGACATAATTATTACCACATAACAGTCTATCATTGCAGCAAATGCTACGATTCACTATCTCTGCAACACAAGATATCTTGTATTTTCTTGTATTGTAAAAATGTACAAAATCACAGCAAAGTATTATCCAAATTACAAATTCAAGCTGGTCAAACAGTTTATAGTGGGCAGACAAGGATCTACTGTGCCACTAATAAAAAGGTCTACCAACTTCTCAGGGTTTACCCCCACTTAAAGAGAAACTCCAAGAATTGAACTTTATCCCAATCAGTAGCCCATATCCCCTTTTACATGAGAAATCTATTCCTTTTCACAAACAGAGCATCAGGTGGCTCTGTATGGCTGATATTGTAGTGAAACCCCTCCCACAAGAAACAAGAAAAGTACCTACTCTTGGCAGTTTCCTGTCTGTGAACCTTGTGGGAAATAGCCGTTTACAGCTGTTTCCAACTGCCATAAAAGCATGCAGCAGCTACATCACCTGCCAACAGTAAACATGTCACCATGTAATAAATTTCCGAATGTAAATCAGGGATTTAAAAGATTTTACAATTGGCAAACACTGACTAAAGCATTTCTACATAATTATTGTAAAAACGAAGCACTTTTTTTAATACATTATTTTCACTGGAGTTCCTCTTTAATGCAATAATTTAAAGGTTTTACAACTAAATTATACTAAACTTAATGAGGGTTAGCACAATGCCAGCAGTGGATGCCAAATACCAATTAGAAAAACAAAGTTATCATGTACATTTTGAAAACTACATGATTCAAAATACCTTTAAACAATTGGATACAGGATTTCTTAGCCTGCATGCCACGTTTCACTGTTCAGGCTTCAAAACACTGAAATGTGCACAACAAACAGGAATCATTGACCTAAATCCCATATGGTAAAATTTTTGTATGGATTTAGAGCAGATCTTTCCAAAAGTATAGAAGATCCTGTACACCAGCCAACATGTTTCATAAAGAGTTTAGCTCACCTGGAAATTGCGTTCGGCTAAGAGCACCTGTTACACAGTGGCATAACTACGGGGAAGCAGCCTATGAAGTCGCAGGGGAAAGGAAGACCACTTCCTGCTTCCTGAGGGCCCCCCTTCCATGCGCCCCTGGATGTCACCACTCATTGTTCCTTTCACAGACCCACTAATCAGAGCGGAGGTTGGGCTTACCAGTTCCATCCCAGGAAACATAGGAGGGCCGTGCATTTAAGCAATGCACAATATCGGTGTTTGTCTGATTCCATTCATTTTCCATGACAGACAGCACTGCATTTTAACCAAAAATGAATGCAGCAATGCTGTACAATATTGCATTGAGAATATGGGACGTCAGACAGTGCAGCCTATGCACTTCTGATGTCCAGCACACTACGCCCATCGCTGAAATATGCATACAGTGTGAATGAAGTTTTACCCGATATTGAAAATTCTCACTATTCTATATACAGAGCACACATCACAAAGCTATTTACTTATGTACACATATTAGGGCAACTGTTTCATACCAGCGCCTCTTCTAGAGAACGCCAAGGAATGTTGCGTGACAACATTCTATAGGAATATGCTACACATCAGCAGACAATCTTAATAGAATAGAATACTTCCACATCTCATTTGTTCTGAAAGGGACCCAAAAGTGACATGCAAGATGTGTATGCACAAGCCTAATCCTTAGGACTAGCCTGTGCTCCCTGTAACAGATAAGAATCCAGTTTTTCTGCAGTTTGGGGAACTTATTATAGATCATAAAATGCCTTTGTGCCTGACAGGCATACTAAGGACAAGGGACAGATAGATAGAGATAGAAATACTGTACTTCAAATTTTTTTCTGTATGGGAAAAAAAAATTATGCCTGTCATGTACTCAAGACAGCCAAACCCTTAAAGGGACACTTAAGTCAAACAAACAAAAAAAAAAACAAAAAAAAAAAAAAAGAGTTTTACTCACCTGGGGCTTCCAATAGCCCCCTGCAGCTGTCCGGGGCCCTCGCCGTCTCCCTCCGATCCCCCTGGCCCTGCCCGCAGCCACTTCCTGTTTCGGTGACAGGCTGGGGACGCGAGTGATTCTTCACGTTCCCAGACACATTAGCACCCTCTATGCTGCTATATGCATAGATGGTGCTATTGTGGCCAGGAACGCGAAGAATCACTCACGTCCCCAGCCTGTCAGCTCCTGTCACCGAAACAGGAAGTGGCTGCCGGCGGGGCCAGGAGGATCGGAGGGAGACGGCGAGGGCACAGGACAGCTGCAGGGGGCTATTGGAAGCCCCAGGTGAGTAAAACTTTTTTTGTTTGACTTAAGTGTCCCTTTAAATCTAGATTTTTAGTGATTAAAGCCCCCCCAAAAAAAAACACCTAGGAAAAAAAGGCCTGGAAAGTAGGAATATGCGTACAATTTTTCTCTCATAAGTTTATTTTCACTTCATGTATTTACATCAACACTTTAAATATTCTGCATTTGTATCATTTCTACTGTTGGGGTACCTGCTTAGTGCATCGGCTGATCAACAGCCACACAAATGTGAACCTTTATCTCCTGGTCTATACAGTTATTGCATGAGTAATCTGCTGCACTACGAAGAAAAATGTAATGTTAGCATCCCAAGCCATTACTATAGACAAATTTTGGTTCTGGGAATGCGTAGAAGGCATACCTTTTCTCTTCTTCTTGAAAAATGATTAGGCCTCTAACCCACTAGCAGCCTTTTCCTAAGAGCTTGTGATTTGAAAAGCTCTTGCTTATGCAATGCTATGGGTGATGTGTATAAAATCACATCCCTCCAGTGTGATCACACACATAGCATTACATTAGCAAGAGCTTTTCAAATCACAAGCGCTTAGAAATGGCTTAGTAACATACTGCTAGTGGGTTCCAGGCCTTAGGCAGGGTTTCCATTTGTGGGATTCCTGTCAATTTCCACGCACACTGAATTACAGCCTATTGAAATCGATAGGCCGCTCTAAATTCACTCCCCCCCCCCCCCCCCATAGCCGTGCACTGGCACAGCGATTGGATTCGGAGACAATTTCTCATCAGCACGGGTGTCACATCCAACTAGTTTCCCAGTGGAAACATAACCAGTGATTAAACAGAACCTGAAGTAAGAAATAGAGAGACTGTCGTCTTATCTTCTGTAAACTTTGCAGCCACTTGGCTGGCATGTTCACCTTTGAGTTTCCCCAGTGTACAAGCCATATCTAGAACAAGCATGAGGCCAGTGGAGTCAGACTTGAGACAGGCTGCTTATTCTGAAGGCTCATTCTGAGCCAGTAATTTAGAAAGTATTAGTGAGCAGGGGAAAAAAAAAATACAATAACTCAGAACTTTTTAAAATAAAGATGCCAGCTTCCATAATATTCTCACTTCAGGTTCAGAGTCTAAATAGACTGACACTCATATTTCACATATCATGTCGGCTAGTGACATCTGATCACAACTGATACCTCTCCCCACTTGCCTACAAATTGATCTACTTCTAGATATGAAAAATTGTACATTGCGAGCCATTAATGGCAGAGCACATACTGCGAGAGCAGCGGTTATATTTGTTACTCCACACTGGACCAGAAAAAAAATACATTTAGGCTGCTTACACACCAAGACGTTACAGACGCACGTTAGTGCGCCTGTAACGCTCCCCCAACGCACAGCAATGTAACACAAGTGGGCTGTTCACACAGCCCACGTTGCGTTACATGTAACGCTGCACGTTCGGTGCAAAGTGCAGCATGCTACGGCGTTGGAGCGGCTATAGCCGCGTTAGACTGTTTGCACATGCGCAGTGGGGGGCGGAGAGGAGGCGGGGAGAGCCAGCTACAGTAGCCGCGCACATGGCTACTTAATATTCACTGTACTGGCGGTAGCTGATTGGCCGGCGGGACCACGTGATGCGGAGTGTCTCGCTCCGCATCACGTGGTCCCGCTGGCCAATCAGCGCCACTCTGGGAGACATTATAGGAATCGAGCCGCCGAACGCGGCTCACTCTACCGTCGGCTTTTGCAGCACCATACGTTGTGTTAGGTGCACGTTATGCGACCTTAACGTGGCACCTAACACAACGTCTTGGTGTGCAAGAAGCCTTATTGCTAACATTCTGATTAGCCACTGTGTGCCTGATTTTTCATGATAAAAGTGAATAGATTTTCATTTGCCACTCTAAGGGTCAGTTTCCACTTGTGCGGTGGGAATCGCCGCAGTAAAAATTTGCATGCGGATGCGAGTTTTGCATGCGTTTATATGCAACTTTTCATACGATTTCGCATGGATGACGATGTATGCGAATTTAACCAGTGCCGGTGTGCTTTTCCACTGATTCCATGTGAAATCGTATGCGAATTCGCATGAAAATTTGCATACCAATACCGAATGCGAATTCACTAATACATTGTATGCGATTCACATAGCGGTATGCGAATTCTGATGGCTCTGCCGTACAGATTTTTTCTGCACAGAAAAACACAAAAGAATCCTGACAAGTCAAAACAGTCCCATCCACTTGTATGGACTATGCGAATTTGCATGCGGCAAACACATGCGAAATCGCGATAGTGGAAACGGGCCCTTAAGGATCGTGTTGGTCTTCAGGACACTCACTACCTGCAATGTCTACAAATCAGACATTTCATTAGCTCTATATCATCCACTTTAGAGTTTCCACAAAAATCAGATTTCAAATCTATGTGGGATGGTGGTCCAACACAAAAAGGTCTCATTTCCTCACTCTACACTTGGTTCAATGACCCAAGTCGCTTCAACTCTGATTACCGTCATAAATATAGGTCTTACTGGGACCAGGAACTTCAAACCACAACCACTCTGGAGTCCTGGTCTAAAATATGGCAAAATGCTGCAAAAACCTCTATATGCATACAAACTAAAGAAAACATCTACAAAATCATGATGCTTTGGTACAAGACCCTGGAGCGACTTCATAAATGGGACCCATCTATCCCCTCTGATTGCTGGAGGAACTGAGGCAATGTCTGCACACTGCACCATCTAAAGTGGAGCTGCCCCAAAATTCAAGTTTTTTGGGTAGGTCCTCTTTTTTTTATTAAACATCATACTGATATAGAAATCCATTGGATCTATTCTAGCCAAACCAATGCCAAAGGAGGAAAAAAAAAAAAAAAACACACCACTCTTTAAAGAAAACCTATACTGAAAATTAAAAGTCAAAATAAGCATACACAAGTCATACTTGCCTCCCGTGCAGTCTACTCAATCTATTTTTCCTCTCCTGCGTCCTGTTTTTCCACTGTGATCAATAGAATTCTCTGTCCTCCATTTTGAAAATGGCTATTACCCTATAACAGCTTTCTGGTCAGCACACTGTTAAACTGTAACATCGCCCACTTGAGCCATAGGGAAACATGGACACATCAGTTCTCCTCTCAGCTGTAACTGACAGCAACTGATATATAACTGGCAGCAACTGATATATTTCAGTTCTGACAAAATGTTGTCAGAACTGGAAGGGATCACTGTAAGAAGAAAATGGTGAGCTTCTGAGAGGAACTGATGGCAAGGTAACTATGTAATGTTCATTTGAAGTTACCTCATGTGTTTATTTTAAATATTTTTACTCAGTACAGGTTCGCTTTAAGGGCTGGGGCACACCGAGCGGGTTTTCAGGCGTTTTTGCAGCCGCTTGCGGCTGCGGATACGCTAGGGTAACGTATTTCAATGGGGTGGGTCACACCAGAGCGGGAGGAGTTTTGCTGAAACGCATACTCCCGGGTGAGGCATTTTTTTGGATTGCGGAGGCGTTTCTGCCTCCAATGTAAAGTATAGAAAAAACGCAAACCGCTCTGAAAAAACAGCAGTTCAGAGCGGTTTTGCAGGCGTTTTTGTTACAGAAGCTGTTCAGTAACAGCTTTAGGGCTGGTTCAGACGGACGCTTGCGGAACGTCACGGTAAACGCTCCCATTAAAGTGAATGGGAGCGTTTACACCGAGCTTTTGCGCGCGTTTGCACAATCGCGGCGTTCGGGTCCCGATTTTCGCGAGCATTCGAGCTGCCCCTGGAAGCGACATGTAGCTTCCAGGGGGCGGCCAACCGCGACGGCTAATGTCCCCCTAGGGGAACAAAAAAAAAACACTACCGCATCGAAACGTGACAGCTACTGAAAGCCTGACCGCGCAGCCGCCGCAACGCCCCCAAATGCGACGCCACGCAGACGTCCGTCTGAACCAGCCCTTACTGTAACTATATATGAAATCTACTACACCAAAAACGCTTCCCAAAACCGTGAAATGCTAGCTGAAACGCTACAGAAAAATAAGAAAAAGCGTTTCAAAATTTGCTAGCATTTTTGCGGATCTTCTAGCGGGTTTTGGTTTGCCCAAGGCCTAAGACTAATTAATCACTTATCAGCTGCACGGTGTTTGATTTCCAAACACTGGAGGGACACTAATCCTCCTACAACACAGGAACTACAGAACAGGCTGAAATAGGTTTATTGTCTACAGCACTTGACAGCTAGATTGCAAGCTAAAATATATATTTTTGATAAGACTTGGGGTGCAATTCCAGTTTGACGCAATGGATATCTGGTTCTCTCTACAACACATAGATGTGGACCTCTTCCATGACTGGTAATACCTCATACACACCCCCCCCCCCCCCCCCCCGCTGGAGCCCGAAAAGGTAAATATTGCACAGGCTGTCGGATTTGTCGCCTGTGCATTCTGGGGGCTGCAGCGAGACCGCCGTGGGACACAGGAGGATGGGGGGAGCCTCGATAGTGTCCAGAGACTTCTCCCTATTGAGGCGAGTACCCCTCAGAGGAACTTATTTTTCAGTACAGGTTTTCTTTAACTTAATTTGCAGTCACCAACCCCAAAATTTAACATCAAATTAATAGATTTCATAACAAAAATGGAGTGTCTACATTTGCATAAACTGCATCACAAACTTACAAAGGTTACAGACAAGGGTTTGTTGGTGATCTGATCGGGGCTGCACTCCTCTTCCAGCACGAGCTCGACTGTTCCTGCACAGTAAGCTGGAACCCACTTGGGTACCAGCGGCTCTGTACTACTGTGCAGGCACTGCTGTGCTTGTGCCAGAAGAGGAGCGCAGCCCTGATCAGCTGGAGGGGCCAAGAGCGGCAACAGGGGAACGGAGGACAACGAGTGAAGCCTCATTAGGTTCTAGAAGCTTCACACTCCTTGGGCCAGTGCACACCAAAAATCTCTAGCAGAGCAGCAAAATGCTAGAGGTTTTTGAAGCCGATTTTCAGAATGTTTAGAGAGAGTGTTGCCTAGCGTTTTTGTGTAGCAGATGTCATATTTTGTTACAGTAAAGCTGTTACTGAACAGCTTCTGTAACAAAAACACCTGGAAAACCGCTCTGATCTAGCATTTTTCAGAGCGGTTTTCCACTTTTCTATACTTAACATTGAGGCAGAAATGCCTCAGAAATGTGTAAAAAAAATAAAAAAAAATATAAAAAAAAATTGCAGGACAGGAGTTTGCATTTGGGGGAAAAACAAAACAAAAAACGAACCACTCTGGTGTGCACCAGCTTATTCACTTTCATTAGCCAAGCGGTTTTCCCCCTGCAAGCGTTTAAAAAAAAACGCTCCAAAACTGCTCTGGTGTGCACCAGCCCCTTGTATGTTTCTGGACCAAAGCTTCGATTTGGGTTCTCTTTAACTGCTTCAGCCTACAGTTTTCACATTAAAGAGAACCCGAGGCGGGGTTCTGGGAATGAAATCCCCATACAGAGGCTTAGTCTGTCTATAGAGCCCAGCCTCTGTTGCTATATAGATCGCTCCTCTTCTGTCAGTCTCGGCTACTCCCCTGCCTCCTACATCACTCCGGTCCCACCCACATCCCTTTCCTCACCGCTGATTGGAGGGAAGGGAAGTGGGCGGGGATCGGAGCGATGCAGGAGGCGGGGAGCGGCGAGACGGACAGAGGAGAGGTAAACACAGCACGCTCTGACAAGCTGCGTGTCAGCAGCGCAGCTGTGAGTTATGGGGGGGGGGGGGGGGGGGGGTTAGGGGCGATCTATATAGCAACAGATGCTGGGCTCTATAGACAGACGCAGCCTCTGTATGGGGATTTTATTCTCAGAACCCCCCCTCGGGTTCTCTTTAAAGACGGAAGCCATTTTCCCGTCAGCGCTCATCCCATTCATTCGCAAATAACTTCATCACTACTCACACGTAAATTATCTATATCTTGTCTTTTTTCGCCACAAATTAAGCATGCGTGAGTGATACTTGTTTTTCGTAATTACTTTAATTTCTATGCATTTTATAGGCATATACACACACACACACACACACACAAAATGTAGAAAAACTTTACATTGAACCTAGGTATTGTAGACAGTGCCTATTAACATGGGCAGCCCTCATGTCTCCCATTTATCCAGAGACGATATTATGCCACCAACACAGCATGTGCAGATAGTCTGCCCCCCAACACGGCTTTCTGGCTTCCATGTGGAAGGGTGGTGACAGCACTGCTATCCTTTATGTGGGCCACCAATATTTAAAGATGCAGTGGGCAACATCTATAAGCAATATATTTTGTGTGTGGGGGCCAGTGAAAAAGCGTCAGGGGGCCGCATTTGGCCCGCGGGCCTTAGTTTGAGGACCACTGCACTAAAATAACAGTAACATACCCTCATGACATACATATTTCCAAACTATTTATTTGTTAACTGTGGTGGTGGTGGTGGTGGTGTGGGGGGGGGGGGGGGGGAAGAATCTCTGTGGTGTGTAATTTAACTCCTGGTTAGCCAGGAAGAGGTTTTTTTTTCACGTTCATTTACGTTCTGACTTATGAATGGACATGGCCCCTGATCGGGGTCTTGTTCATTCATTACAGGCACTGCGATTGGTTCAGGGAAGCACTGCTTCCCTTCCCCAACCGCCAAAACAGAAAACCACTGGGGTGCGCAGGGCAATGGCCCCACCGCTTAAACACAGGATGCGGAAACGTGTCCAGATAGACTTAAGTGGCGCCCATCTGGACGAGACTATTAGTCCAGATAGGCTTAAGTAGTTAATGCAGCCGTTTCAGTGAAAGTTCATATGGAAAAGTCAGTCATATGATTAAAGGTCCATTCCCAAAATCTTGCACCTACCAGGAGAGTGGGCATTTCCAAGCCAGTAAAAAAACAAATTTCTCAGCATTGAAATGAGAAATGGCCGTTCAGGAAGATGGCGTCTTAATTGGCAGCCATGGCCACAATATTCTGGCTTTTTCTTGTTTTTCTTCTATTTTCTCTAACTTGTTTCCCACCCCTGAAAGTCTGATGTAGCCTGGGACGCTGGTGCAGGTTGTGGGGAGTTTGGGACGTGTAGTTTTTTGTTCCATCTTGCCACTGCCTGGATCCGTTGTCTGTGCTGGTACAGGCTGTGTGGAGTCCACCGCTGCTACCCAAGAGGTCGCCGCTCCACTGAGGGAGGAAGACTCCGCGCTGATCAGAAAACCTTTGGCATTGCTGGATGCCGACTCCATCCATCTACAGTCTGCTGCTGCTCCAACGCAGCAGGGACACCTCTGGTTCAGCCCCTCCATGATGCCAGCCACTAAACCAGCAGTAAGGCCACTGCAGCTTCTGTGACAGCCAGATTATTTTGACCAGCCCTGCTGAATGCTGCCCAGGAGTCGGGACCTACCACAGATACACACTTCTGCACTTTTTTGAACTGGAACACCTTGGCCAGCACTGCCAGATATAGGGATCATCAGCAGCGTCAGCCATCAACGCAGGTTTTATTCACAAAGAACTGGACCATCACTGCTGAACCTTCTCCTCCCCCTTTTGCCCCCCCCCCCCTCCTTCACGTCTCCTTATGCTGGGAATACACGGTTCGTTTTTGCCTTCGTTTAAACCTTCGATTCGTTCGGTAAACGAATCGAGTGTTGAAAACGTATGTGAAAATAGTCATAATCTCATTATAGTTTCGATTAATAGACCCCAAAAACGAACGACTAGTGATCGAACATGTTTGATATTATCTCTCTTTATCCATCTAATCGAGCCATTGGTAGGCTTGATGGCTGTTCAGATCGATTATACATTCGTTTTTGCTAGTCCGTCCCTGTAAAAAGGGATTTTCGTTTCGTTTCTTTGCAGCCTTCGATCATTGGAAAAACGAAACCATCAGAATCGGAAAAAAAAACTAAACCGTGGGTGGTGATATTAACCGTATGACTGATTATTTCGGGATCGAAAAGGACAAAAGGCACAATCGAAACGAAGGTTTAAACGAAGGCAAAAACGAACCGTGTATTCCCAGCATTAGGGTTGACAGATGATTGCCAAGTACAACTGGTGGTGCCGTAGTATGGCAGCCAAGGCTCTTGGCTTTCAGACATTACCCCCCCCCCCCCTTCCAGAACCTGTATGAGTCAAAACCAATTCCGGGTAAATTCACCCATTTGTTCTTGGCAAATATAAATGATTGTGATTGAGAAAATAAGTATTTCTATTAAAATGTCCCTCATGTCTCGCTTTCAGAACAATGGTCATGAGACAGGAAGGGTGGAAAAGTCTCCCCAATGTGAATCCAGAAAGAATAAATATGACTCGGCATCCGAGAAGTCAGAGCAATTTTTGGGTACCTGGAGTCGGAGTCTGGAAAAAACTCCCTGACTCCTAATGAATTTAAACTAATTAAAATAGAAAATATGATAACCTGTTCTATTTCTCAGACAATGGTCATAAATAATAAATGCAGTAATAACTGTGCTTAGCCCACAAAAATGAAATAAACCAATCAAAAATAGTTACTTCAATAAAGCAGTATTTTTAAAGTCAGATATACATATCTGATTGTGACTGTATATATGATGTGTACACAGGAGTCTCATATATACTAAACAACATTTATGCTGTAAGAATAAAGCCTGATATGTAGCTGGGTCAATGAGATGCAAATATTGAGTTGACGCAAATGTATGCACTCCTTTTGCTCATGAAATCAAATAATTTGATAAGTTAAAATTTGGTTTGGGGACTACGAAGGGTACCTGAGACGGATGAAAAGAAGGGTTATACATAACCTGAGGCTTCCTCCAGCCCCCTTTAGGCTAATCAGTCCCTCACTGTCCTCTTCCACCACTTGGATCTTTTGCTAGGAGTCCCGGTAATTCAGCCAGTCAGCGCAGTCCGGCCGCATGCCGCTTCCACAGCCAGGAGCGTTCTGCATCTGCGCAATAGTGCTGCGCAGGTGTAGTACGTTCCTGGCGGCGGAGTGTGTGCATGCGCACTGCACCCAACTGGCTCAAGTGCCTGGACCCATAGCAGAAGATCCAGGTAGCGGAGGACAGCGAGGGACTGATTAGCCTGAAGGGGCTGGAGGAATGTATACATATATGTATAAAAAAAAAAAAAAAAAAAAAAAAAAAAAAAAAACTTTCATGTCTCAAGTTTACTTTGTTACACAGTAGTACTATACATATGCACTCAGCCACAGAGCTGCAGGGGATCCACTGAGAACGTTGTGCACATTGAACACAGAGGTGTTGTCTATCACCCATAATCCTGGTTCAGATTGTACATGAAGAAGAGGAAGAATCTCCTTATTCCCCTGCAGAGTACCTGCACATCACTCTTACATGTACCCACAGTTACATTGCCTAGGGCCTGATAGATGTGAGTTGTTCCTGTCTGTACCTTCTACAAGTACTCTTACCAAGGACTAGTTTTAGGCCTCGTTCGCATCTATGCAGCATAGATGGCCGTGCGATCAGAACACAATGCGTCCGATCGCACGTCATCTGCGCTGCATCCCATCCATTGACAGTGAATGGATCAGCTCTGCGTTTGCGGGCAGAATGCATGCAGCAGTATGCAAGACCATCATACTGCTGCACAGAGCATTTGATATGAACAGCAGAAGGGCTGTCCATACCCTTCTGCCATTCTTGCATGTTACCACATCATACGTGCTTCCAAATACGCACGGAAGAGCGTATGATGTGAACGAGGCCCAAGTCTATGATAAAAAGTATTAGAGGCAGAAGATCAGCTGGATAGCCAGGTAACTGGTATTGGTATTTTTTTTTTTTTTTAGGCCCGGTTCACATTAGCGGTGGCCGTCCGGAATCGCCGTGCCGGAGCCGGACCGCTTGCAGAACGGACGGAACGGACGCACGGCAATAGCAATGAAAGCCTATGCGTCCGTTCACATGCGTCCGTTCTGCCGGACCGGAGCCGGACCGGATCCGGACCGGATCCGGACTCCGGCGTCCGTTCCAACATGCGCTATTTTTTGGTCCGGCTCCTCCGGCAGCCGTATCCGGGGCGGAGCCGGACTGCACCATCCGGCCAATACAAAGTAATGAGAACCGGAGAGCGCACAACACACTGGCTACAAAAACCGGACGTTCTACCCCACTTCCTATGCATTTTGGATGGGGACCACATGGAGTTCACAGAGTGGGGCAGCAGCGATTTCATGCTGGAGCTCTAGGCAGCAACATGTCTGATATAAGTCTGATAACGAGGAGGCGAACAACAGAGAATTCCCAGGTATACGAAAAATGCCTGGATCCATGGTCCCAACAGCAGTCTCTGTATCCACGGATGGTCTCCACACGTCCACCTGTCTCCAACAATGACCCCAGACCCTTCTGCTGACCTCCCAGACCCCAGGTATTTACAGGTTGTTATCTCCTTAAGAAACCGGATCCGGACCGCAACCGTGTTCACACCGCACGGAAACCGGATGCAAACGGACCGGATCCGGACCGGATCCGGATAGGAACCGTACGGATCAGGTCCGGTCCGGATACGGTGCGGTCCGGACATCCGGTGCGGTTTTGACAAAACCGCAAGTGTGAACGGGGCCTTAAAGGGAATACCATAAATATGGTAGCCTCCTATGGTAGCCTCCATATCCCTCTCAGTTGTCCTTTAACCATTTCAGCCCGCGGGGATTTTTCACCTTGTGCAGAGCAATTTTCACCTCCCATTCATTCGCTAATAACTTTATAACTACTTAACACAATTTATTGATCTATATCTTGTTTTTTTCCGCCACCAATTAGGCTTTCTTTGGGTGGTACATTTTGCTAAGAATTCTTTTTTATAAATGTATTTTAACAGGATTAATAAGGAAAAAAAAATAAAAATGGAAAAATTCATTATTTCTCAGTTTTCGTCCATTATAGCTTTAAATTAATCCACGCTACCATAATTAAAACCTATGTATTTTATTTGACCGTTTGTCTCGGTTATGACACCATATAAAATTTTGCCCTTATCACAATGTATGGCACCAATATTTTATTTGGAAATCAAGATGCATGTTTTCCATTTTGCGTCCATCACTATTTACAAGCTTATAATTTAAAAAAAATAAATAAATAAAAAATTTCGTAGTATACCCCCTTCAAATGCATATTTAAAAAGTTCAGACCCTTAGGTAACTATTTATGTTAATTGTAAAAAAAAAAAAAAAAAAAAAAAATTCTCCATTAAAATTTTTTATTTGGGTAATATTTTGGTGTGGGAAATAAACAGTTCATTTTTTAATGTTATATGTGTAAATTGTAATGTAAAAAAATATGCAGATGTAGTTTTACCATTTGGCCACCTTGAGTTTATTTTTTTCTCCTTGTGCTTCTCGATCACTGGAAGCACAAGGAGGACGGGGAAACTTTTTTGCAGGAAGACTGAAGCCTCTAGTAAGAGCGCTTCGGTTTTTCTGTGGGGGACACGGATCGGTGATCGGGAACCATGTTCCCTTTCACTGATCCCAGGGCTACCGGGGGACAGCACGGAGGCACGCCCAAGCTCGGCACCCCAGCAGAGCAGCCGCCTGGACATGAGGATCACGTCCGGGCGGCAGAAATTGTTAAAATTCCTAAGCGTGGCAGTTAAGAGATGCATTTTATGTTACATACTTTCAAGATTGTAATATGCAGTGATGGTGTGAAATCAAGCATCCGTCGTCATATACTCTGCCAACTCCTGCTTCCTGTGGAAATGATCTCCGGTTCCAGGGGATGCCCGGAGGAAGTGAAGTCACATCCGGCTGAGCAGCGGACCCGGGAGCTGCGCTCCATTCTGGTAGGCAGAGTGGAGCTAGTGGGACACAGACTCTATGGTGGAAGACGAAGGAGACCGACAGACTGAAGGAGGTTTAAGGCCTCTTGCACACTGCAAGTGATTCCGATTCAGATTCCGCTTTTTAATCAGTTTTTACATCCGATTTAGATTCCGATTTGCAGTGTGCAGGGAGCAAACTGCAAATCGGAATCTGAATCGGATGTAAAAACTGATTAAAAAGCGGAATCTGAATCAGAATCACTTGCAGTGTGCAAGAGGCCTAAGAGTGTGGTACGTGGAAGAGTCACCGGCCGGGACCCCACAGAAGATACTGACTCTGGAGAACGTGAGTGGCAATTAACGTACAGGGGAAAAGGACTTTAGGTAGATCGGGGAGGTAGCACGGAGGAGTCTAAGAGAGACTCAGCCCGGATCCCTGCGCACATTTAGTGCATGACCCAGAGCTTATGAAACAGGGGAAGTGGATTTTTTAGGGCTCGTTCCCACTATCGCAAATCCGCATGCGTCCAATGCATGCGGATTCGCACATGTAATGCAAGTGGATGGGCCTGTTTCCACTGTAGCGTTGTTGAGGTGCGTTTTTTCAAGCGGTCAAAAAACGCACAAAAGAGCCAACGAATTCGCCTGCGAGTGGAATGCATGCGAATCGCCGCTAATGTATTTAATAGTAAAAACGCATGAGTTTGTTACATGCGTTTTTACCCGCGATTTCGCACCTTTTTCAATTTTATTTTGCCCTGGCAGTGTCATGGTTAATTTCGCATGGCACCCTGCCACACGAAATCGCGGGTAAAAACGCATGTGGAAACGCATCCGCATGTGTTTTTACAAGCGTCGGAATGCCGGCGAAATCGCGTCGCAACAGTGGAAACATGCTAAAGGAGGAAACTTTTTAAGCACAATTGTTAACAGGTATAAAAGATTTTTTTTTACTTATGAGATGGTGCAATGAGATAACCGCTTATTTTGAGATTTTTTTTAGTAGAATTTCAAAGAAGAATCAGGTGACCCTGTATGAGAGTGAAAGTATGTATTAATAGAGTGGTAATACATGTGTGTAGGCTATTTTGCATAGACTTTAGAGGAATTGAGTTGCATTATGATGGATGCAGAATATTATAACAAAAAATGTTTTTTACATTGAATAAATGTTCCAGCGCCACTCTTATAGCAATATATAGATCTTGGCTTGTGTGGAGGGGATAAGGGGGACATCCCCAATCCTAAAGGTAGCCATACACTAGTCGATTTGCCATCAGATTCGACCAACAGATATATCCCTTTCTGATCGAATCTGATCAGAGAGGGATCGTATGGCTACCTTTACTGCAAACAGATGGTGAACCGACTTCAGCCTGAAACCGTTCACAATCTGTTGTGGTGGTGGTGCTGCTGCCGCCGCTCCCCCCCCCCCCCCCCCGCATACATTACCTGCTTCGCCAGCATGACTGCCCCCGGTCACGGCTGCTCCGTCTCCAGGTCCGGCACGCTTTACTTCTTCCTGCCCGGCAGGAAGTTTAAACAGTAGAGCGCCCTCTACTGTTTAAACTTCCTGCCGGGCAGGAGGAACTGAAGCATGCCGGAGACTAGAGCGGAGACGGAGCTGCGGTGACCGGGGGCAGTCGCGCCGGCGGAGCAGGTAATGTATTGCCGCTCTATTTCATCGGGCACTCGAACGCCGCGCTCCCTACCCACGGGCGATTGCCGTTAATTTTCCGCACGGAGCGATCGGACTAAATGGATCGAAATTCGGCGTGTGAACATAAGGAATAGAATGGTATGCTTTTTATTGTAAGAATTTTAGAGTACAGATTCTCTTTAACTTACTTGGGGCTTCTACCGTTCCCCTGCAGACACCCTGCACAAGACTGAGCAACATGAGCGGGAGCTAATACGTGCGCGGCCAGGGAGGGGCAGTGGCTTGCGACAGTCACGAAAACCGGAAGCAAGCTGCGGTGGGGGAACCGATGTATCGTTTTGTCCCGGGGCGGGCACATGACATCTGCGCCTGCAAATAGCCTGGAGGGTTCTGCACAGGTCGCCACATAAGCGCTTCTGCGAGCAGCGTAGCCGTGCATTTGCACAGGCGCAGAAGATGCTGACCTAACAAGTTTGGCATCTGCAACGGAGGGGATACGGGGACACCGAAGTTGTGGCTAGGGACAGATAAGCAGCCAAGCTTCTTCTCTACCTGTACTTTAACCTCCTTGGTGGTAACCCCGTGTGTGACACAGGGTAAGCCGCCGGAGGGTGCCGCTCAGGCCCTGCTGGGCCGATTTACATAATTTTTTTTTGCTACCTGCAGCTAGCACTTTGCTAGCTGCGTGTGCATGACGATCGCCGCTGCTGCCCGCCGATTCGCCGCCCCCCCCCCTCCAGACCCCTTGCGCTGCCTGGCCAATAAGTGCCAGGCAGCGCTGAGGGGTGGATCGGAACACCCCCTGACGTCACGACGTCGGTGACGTCATCGCGATCGTCGCCATGGCGACGGGGAAGCCCATACAGGGAATCTCGTTCAGAACGGGATTCCCTGCAGGGCAAAAGCGCCGGCGGCGATCGGAGGGGTGGGATAGCGAAGGGAGGGTGGGGACATGTAGCTAGCGCTAGGCTAGCTACATGCTTAAAGAAGAAGAAGAAAAAAAAGAAAAAAAAAAGGGGGGGGGGCTTCGCTGCCCCCCCTGGCGGATTTATTGTACCGCCAGGGGGGGGGGTTAAGGGCTGGGACCCACTAGGAGTGCATTTGCAGCGATTGCCAATCTGCAAAGCGCTACACCAGTGGATCCCTATGGGGGTGGTCCCACTAACAGCATTAGGATCGCAGAGCCAGTAGTGGATGGGTCAGGGTGGGGGGGGGGGGGGGGGGGAATTGGGGAAGCCTCTGGAGTATCAAGAGGCTTTTCTCTCCAGTGATGCAATACAAGTGTACTTTAAAATAAAACAATGAGGCTCTTACTGTATAAGTTATGCAAAGCTCTATTAGTGCTTGTTGCCTCCAGGATTCCTCCCATACCCTATTCTTACACCTTATATCTTCACAGCATCCCAAGTTCACCGTGTATGGGCTGGTGCACACGAAGAGCGGTTCTGAACGTTTTTTAAAATGCTTGGGGATAGAAAACCGCTTGGCTAATGTTAGTCAATGGGCTGATGCACACCAGAGCAGCTCGTTTTTTCCACCAAACGCAAACTCGGGTCCTGCAGCATTTTTTGAGATTTCTGAGGCATTTCTGCCTCAATGTAAAAAGTAAAGGAAAGTTGAAAAACACTTTGAAAAATGCTAGATCAGAGCGCTTTTCCAAGCATTTTTGTTACAGAAGCCATTCAGTTACACCTTTACTATAACAAAATATAAAAGCTGCTACACAAATACGCTTCAAAAACTGCTAGGCATGTTTAGACAATGGGCTCTATTCACAATGACTCACCGCATGCGGTAATGTAGTATGAGAAAAATAAACCAAAAATCTCTCCTTTGTGTAATTCTCATTTTTGCACCCTAAATTTTCACGTGGTAAAAAGTTACTAAATTTTCTCCACTTTGAGATTCATAATTGAATAATTGTGTGGATAATTGGTGATAAATAAGGATTTTTTTTTTTGATTTTTTTTTTCCCATCACCTATAGAGGGATGGTGATAATTTTCACTTCTCTGCGATTTGATTCTGATCGCAAATCGCAAGGTATATTAAACGAATGGAAACTGAAGCAGCAATTTCCATTAGTGCAATGCAATTTTGGTCAAAGCACAATTGTCGTCCTGCTGCGTTTTGTATGCGACTGGGCTGTACTATAATAGCTCAATCGCAATGTGGAAATTGAAACACGGGAAAAGGGCCCCAAGGATGGAGCCGTTTAAGCTTTGTTTCCTTGCGTTTATGTCAATTTTACATAAGGAGGCAGAGAAGACGAGTGTGTCTAATCTCAAGGCGCACTTTCAGACCTCGTACAGTCTTTTAGATGATTTTATAGATGCCGGAGGAGGAAATTCCTCTAAAAGATAAGCAACAGCATAATAACCTTTAAAGAAAAAACATTTGTTACAGCTGATACAAATCCTGCAATAAATCTACAATGTGTGTACTTCCTGCTTTAATGAAAGCAGCCATAGGGTTAACATCCTGTGTTTGCAAATTAGCTGCTCTGCTGAGGCAGCCAGCTGGCACAGCTGAGAGCTCAAATTACAGTTGTGATTATTTACAGAGGGAGAATTAGACAGGCTAAACTATCTATCCATCCATCCATCCACCCGAGGCGTAGCTAGGGTTTTCAGCGCCCGGGGACAAAGACTATTTATGCGCCCCCTAAGGTGAAGGGTCGTGACCAAATGTGGGCATGGTTATGGGTGCTCCACATTTGGTCACGCCCCTTCAAATGTACATGGAGGTTAGCAGGCTCACGCTCACCCACCCTCCCTCAGTATGTACCTTTCAGCATGTTTCAAGACAAATTCAGCAATCATGAGCCTCCCCCCCCCCCCCCATCAAGACAAATTCCGCAATCATGAGCAAACATGAGGCCCCCAACATGACCAACTCAGCAATCATGAGGCCCCTAACAAGACAAATTCAGCAATCATGAGGCCCCCAACAAATCATGAGGCCACCAACAAGACAAATTTAGCAGTCATGAGGCACATAAATAGACAGCATTTCACATAAATAGGCAGAATGCCCCCTTAATATGGTAGACTCATCTCACCTGGCAGCAGTTCTCCAAAATACACTCAATCTGACAGCAGTGCTTCCCCAAAAATAGGTAGCCCCAGGTCTATAGGTGTCCCCAGAATAGGTGGCCAGCAGTATAGATGTCCCCAGAACAGGTAGCCAGGGGCAGTATAGATGTCCCCAGAACAGGTAGCCAGGGGTATATGTGCCTAGTATATGTAGGCAGGGGTATGTGTCCCCAGTATATGTAGCCAGAGGTATATGTGCCCAGTATATGTAGCCAGGGGTATATGTGCCCAGAGTAGGTAGCCAGGGGTATATGTGCCCAGAGTAGGTAGCCAGGGGTATATGTGCCCAGAGAAGGTAGCCAGGGGTATATGTGCCCAGAGAAGGTAGCCAGGGGTATATGTGCCCAGAGTAGGTAGCCAGGGGTATATGCCCAGCATATGTAGTTAGGGGTATATGTGCCCAATATATGTAGGCAGGGGTATATGTGCCCAGAGTAGGTAGCCAGGGTTATATGCCCAGTATATGTAGTTAGGGGTATATGTGCCCAGAGTAGGTAGCCAGGGGTATATGTGCCCAATATATGTAGGCAGGGGTATATGTGCCCAGAGTAGGTAGCCAGGGGTATATGCCCAGTATATGTAGTTAGGGGTATATGTGCCCAATATATGTAGGCAGGGGTATATGTGCCCAGAGTAGGTAGCCAGGTCAGGTGTCCCCCTCCCCAGCAGGAGGGGAGCAGCGCAGAGAAGAGGAAGAGCTGCTCTTCCTCCCTCGCTCTCCCCTCCAATGTCCGGGTGGCTGGCAGCGGCGGGCGGAACTTACCTCCGTCTCGTCGCAGCGCCGGATGGATCTGCCACTACTTTGGTCTGGTCCAGACCAGAGCAGTGGCTGCGCACCCGAACTTCCGGCCGGCGCTGGAGCGAGACGGAGGTGAGTTCCGCCCGCCGCTGCCAGCCACCCAGACATTGGAGGGGACAGCGAGGGAGGGAGAGCACCTAAGGTGAGGGAAGGAGGGGGGAGATGGCCCCCCTTCCCCATAGCTCTCCCTCTTCTCTGCGCTGCTCCTGCTCCCCCCCCCCCCCCCCCACAAAAAAAAAAGAAAAAAAGAAAAAAAAAAACCCCGAAGCTCAGCTGGGCGCCCTTGGGGACCAGGCGCCCTGGGGCACTTGTCCTACCCCGACCCCCCCTAGCTCCGCGCCTGACACGCACACACCTCTATTGAACTTTCAGCAGCTTTTGACAGTACATCATCCCCTACTCCTCCCGTGCCTCCAGTCCATGGGCTTTTACGATTTTGCCATGACCTGGCTTTCATCCTACCTCTCCAACCGCTCCTTCACGACCGCCTTCAATGAGTTCTCGTCCACCTCCAACCACCTCGCGGTGGGGATCCCCCAAGGCTTGGTCCTTGGCCCCCCTATACAGATTCTGCATTGGCAAGGTTATCTCCTCCATGGGTTTTAACTATCATCTGTATGCAGATGACACTAGGGCTGCACGATTTTGGGTTAAAATCGAAATTGCGATTTTTCTCGTAGAAATTGAGATTTCGATTTATTCACAATTTTTTTTTCAAACCAAGCTTTAGCGGGGGGCGGGGTCAGGAGCCTAGCTATGGCGGGCTCTGTCAGAAAAATTTGCCGTGCATTTCAGGCAATGCACATTTATAAAGCCTGAAGCCCTCTATGATGACCCCTCGGCTGAAAGTGAACCTTAAGTGAACAAAATAAACTCACCTGGGGCTTACCTCAGCCCCCTGCAGCTGATCTGTGCCCACGACGAGTCGCTCTGATGCTCTGAGTCCCGCCGGCGGCCACTTCCGGTTTCGCCGTCAGGACTCGGAGCATCAGAGCGACTCGTTGTGGGCACAGATCAGCTGCAGGGGGCTGAGGTAAGCCCCAGGTGAGTATCACGCAAATTATTTTGTTCACTGAAGTGTAGTAGTACTAATGTGCGGCGTACGGGACTCTTACAAGCCGGCAGCGGGGGGCGGATCCAGTCCACAGAAGCAGTGCATATTCATGATCGGTAATGAGCCGGGCGGCGGGGGGGCGAATCCAGTCCGGAGAGGCACACACAGCTTCACCAATCACTGGATAGCGATGGTATGATGGCAGCGGTAGGCGGAGCTGTACAGAGCGTACAGCTCCGCCTACCGCCTCCGTCATTCCATTGCTTTCCAGCGATTGGAGAAGCCCTGTGCCGCTCTGGACTGGACTCGCCCCCCGGCTCATTACCGATCATGAATATGCACTGCTTCTGTGGACTGGATCCGCCCCCCCGCTGCCGGCTCGTAAGAGTCCCGTACGCCGCACATTAGTACTACTGCACTTCAGTGAACAAAATAATTTGCGTGTTACTAAAAACCGAAAACCGCCGGATACTGACGATCCCCAGATCGTCTTTACAGGAACCGCGGTTTCGGTTTAAAACCGGAAAATAGTGCAGCCCTAGATGACACCCAGATTACCTCCACACCCCTGACATATCCACCGCTAACATGGACAAGGTCTCCTCCTGCCTATCAGCCATCGCCTCCTGGATGTCCGCTAGGTTCCTGAAACTAAATCTAGACAAAACGGAATTTATGATCTTCCCACCCCGGCCATCCACGAACCTCCCAGATGTCACTGTTAACCACACTACCATTCGCCCTACCTCTCAAGCCCGCTGTCTGGGTGTCACCCTGGACTCCGCACATCCAAAACCTCACAAAGTCCTGCAACTTCCACCTTCGTAACATCTGTAAGATTCGTCCTTTCCCGACCTCTGCCACCACCAAACTCCTCATCCATGCCCTCATAATTTTCCGCCTTGACTACAGCAAAGTCCTTTTGTCTGGTCTCCCTATGACCTGAACAGCCCCACTGTAGTCTATCATGAATGCAGCAGCCAGAATTATCCACTGCTCCCATTGCTCCACCACGGCGGATCCCCTCCTTGAATCCCTCCACTGGCTTCCTATCCAGTCCAGAATCAGATTCAAGATACTGTGTCTGACCTACAAATCTGTCCACAAAACCTGTCAAACCTACATTTCCGATCTTACTCAGAGGTACACACCTAGCTGCTCACTCCGCTCTTCCAATGAACTTCGCCTAACCGCCCCCTGCATCACCCAGTTCCATGCACGCCTCCAGGACTTATCAAGAGCTGCTCCAACACTATGGAACTCCCTACCTCCACCCATTAGGGCAGCCCCCTCCTTCAACATCTTCAAGAAGGCCCTCAAAACTCACCTTCACTCTGGCCTACTACCCCTCACAAGTGCTCTAAACCCACAGCTGAACTCTGGTCCCCTACCTTTCGTGTCCTTACCTCTCCCTCTAGATTGTAAGCCTTTGGGCAGGGTCCTCCTTTTGTGTCCTACCTGATCATGCACCTCCATTACTGTGAACCCATGCTATGCATCTGAGTGAGCCTAACTTGCCTAATCTCCATGCTCCCCTCCAGTGACTAAGCATTACCTTGTACTCATACTGTGCTGCATGATCTGGTCTTTCTTGTATTCAGGTATTGTCATTTTGCTGTATGTCACCCCTAAACATTGTCTGTAACCTAAACTATTGTCCAGCGCTGCGTAATAAGTTGGCGCTTTATAAATACAACAAATAAATACAGGGTGCATTTCTCTATGTTTTCCTTCTGTCCTGCGCAAAAGTTGAAGTCCCGCTTTAATTGTGACAGGCTTTCCTGGGTCATCTCTGTGTAATGGATGGCAAGCATATGGGCTACCCTACAGTGGTAAAAGGAAAAAAAAAAAAAAAAAAAAAAAAGTATTTCCGCACATATTACCGACCAATTACCGCAAAGTTACCACTTAACACATTTACCGCAACATTACTGAACGGTTACCGACCGTTTTACTGCGCGTTATTGTGAATAGAGTCCAATCTCTCTAAACATGCCTAGAATCTCTCTGAAAAGGTTTCAAAAACCACTAGCATTTGCAGATCCGCTAGCGGTGTTTGTTGTGCACCAGCCCTATGAGGGTATTTGAACTGCGGATTCGTAAATTCCAAACCGCATGCCCAGTGTGTATGTGCTTCTGCACAGCCATGCCAGATACTTCCAGCCATGCACTAGATATTAAAAGTCAGCATACCATTGAACAGGATACAACCTGGAGGCATTGAGTATCAGTAGGAGCTTAGGAAAACTTAGAGCTCAACAGTGTACCTAAATTGAATAACCTTTATTCATGTGTTGTGCCCTTTACTTACTACTTATTTAGAACTGCAGCAGGAATGGTAGGATTCTTAAAAGTAAAGGCTGAATTTGCAATATAAAAACATTTATTGCTTATTATTCAATTAATGGATTCACTCTCATATGGAGTCATCGTTTATGAATTTAACCATGTAGATCTGATAATCTGATAGGCTAGCTTATGTGCATTTACTTTTAAAATATTTTACCATGTCATTTAAAAATGATTTCTGAAGCACTTCAGGCTCGGTTCACATTAGGTTTTGCCAACGGAACCGGCCGTACCGTTCCGAGGTCCGCTGCACGGACAACAAAGAAATAAATAAAATAAATAAATGCAGCAGGACCCAATATTCCAGACCGTTTCGCTAAGCGGAACGGAAACTGAAGGTTTTGCAGCACCATAGGAACCTCCATTTTACAGCACACTGGCTGTAACGGACAGTTTTCCTGGATCAGTACGACCGGTGCGCCAACGGATTAACCTACACCATCAAGCTAACCTAGGGTGACCAGGTGTCCTCTTTTGCCCGGACAGGTCCACTTTTTCCGACCTGTCCGGGGCATCCTGGCGGGTTTTAGGAATGTCAGGGTAAGTGAAGAGCCGTTTGGGAGCCGAACGAGCCGGCTCTTTAAAAGGGAGCCGAGCGGCCAAGCCAGAAGAGCCGATGCTTTCTAAAGAGCCGGAATTCCCATCACTAGACCGAGACTCAGTCTAGTGATGGGAATTCCGGCTCTTTAACCTCCCTGGCGGTAAGCCCAAGCTGAGCTCGGGCTATGCCGCGCAGGAGGATTTCTCCAGCCCTGGTGGGGCGATTTGGCCCAAAGTGCTGTGCGCGCAGCCAGCACTTTGCTAGCCGCGCGCACAGCTTGATCGCCGCCGCTCTGCGGCGATCGCCCGCAGCGGTGAAAGAGGGCCCCGCCAGAGCCCTGCGCTGCCCGGACCAATGAGCTCCGGGAAGCGCTATGGGCTGGATCGGGTGCGCCTGACGTCCATGACATCATTCCGATCGTCGCCATGGCGACAGGAGAAGCCAAACAGGGGAACGAGTTACATACGCGCTCCCCTGTTTGCGATTAGTGCCGGCGACGATCGCACTAGAGGGACACATGCGCCCTCTAGTGGTGTTTCATGTAGCTACCACTCTGGTAGCTTTACATGAAACAAAAAACAAAACAAAAAAAAAAAGAAAAAAAAAGAAAAAAAAAAAAGATTTTTGCCGATTTGAAAAAAAAAAATAAAAAAAAAATTAACCGCCAGGGAGGTTAAGCATCGGCACTTCTGGCTCGGGCCCCAAAGAGCCGGCTCGTTCGGCTCCCAAAATGGCTCTTCATTATCAGCGGTGAGCAGGAGATGGGAACCAGCCAGACTGGCGGATAGCAGCCGCACGGTGGACGTGACCGATGATGTCACTTCCTGCATTTGAATTCACCGACGCGCGGCTGGTGTGGCTGACTCCTATCTCCTGCTCACCGCCGATCTGAGGTGTGTTAGCGGTGACAGCTGCACCGCAAGGGAGAACGAGGGAGGCATTTTAGGCAACCGCAAGCAGCATGGGGGAAAGAGCATTTTGTGGGAAAATGTGCTGCCAATCTCTTAGCATTGGTGGGGAAATGTGCTGCCAATCTCTTAGCATTGGTGGGGAAATGTGCTGCCAATCTCTTAGCATTGGTGGGGAAATGTGCTGCCAATCTCTTAGCATTGGTGGGGAAATGTGCTGCCAATCTCTTAGCATTGGTGGGAAAATGTGCTGCCAATCTCTTAGCATTGGTGGGAAAATGTGCTGCCAATCTCTTAGCATTGGTGGGGAAATGTGCTGCCAATCTCTTAGCATTGGTGGGGAAATGTGCTGCCAATCTCTTAGCATTGGTGGGGAAATGTGCTGCCAATCTCTTAGCATTGGTGGGGAAATGTGCTGCCAATCTCTTAGCATTGGTGGGGAAATGTGCTGCCAATCTCTTAGCATTGGTGGGGAAATGTGCTGCCAATCTCTTAGCATTGGTGGGGAAATGTGCTGCCAATCTCATAGCATTGGTGGGGAAATGTGCTGCCAATCTCATAGCATTGGTGGGGAAATGTGCTGCCAATCTCATAGCATTGGTGGGGAAATGTGCTGCCAATCTCATAGCATTGGTGGGGAAATGTGCTGCCAATCTCATAGCATTGGTGGGGAAATGTGCTGCCAATCTCATAGCATTGGTGGGGAAATGTGCTGCCAATCTCATAGCATTGGTGGGGAAATGTGCTGCCAATCTCATAGCATTGGTGGGGAAATGTGCTGCCAATCTCATAGCATTGGTGGGGAAATGTGCTGCCAATCTCATAGCATTGGTGGGGAAATGTGCTGCCAATCTCATAGCATTGGTGGGGAAATGTGCTACCAATCTCATAGCATTGGTGGGGAAATGTGCTGCCAATCTCATAGCATTGGTGGGGAAATGTGCTGCCAATCTCATAGCATTGGTGGGGAAATGTGCTGCCAATCTCATAGCATTGGTGGGGAAATGTGCTGCCAATCTCATAGCATTGGTGGGGAAATGTGCTGCCAATCGCATTGCATTTGTAGAGAGATATGCTGCCAATCTGATTCCATTCGTGGGGAAATCTTCTGCAAATCTGATTGAATATTTTGTGGTCGGCCCACCACCATGTGGTCTGGAAAAAAGAGAAAAGTCCCTTCATGCCCGCGAAGTTGGACAGCACACTGCTAAGGTCTTGTATATTTGGCCCCACCCACATGCTGTGATCATCCTCTTTTTTGGAAATCAAAAAATGGTCACCCTAGCTAACCTACGTCCCATAGACTTTACTATCCCCTCCCCCTCCCTATGCGTTTGTTACTGAATGTAGGAAGATTCGATGGGTAGGTTATTTCATCGGCGCACCGTTTACGCAAAAATAAACCGCAGATGTGAACCGGGCCTTACTGTTGAGCTTGCGTAACTAAACTCATACTATAGGCTACTAGGATCTACTTTACAAGTGGATTGTTCAGTGTGTAATTGGTTAGAAATACAGGAAACACGGTAAATAAATCAATCTTTCTCTGGACTACCTGAGACAAGAACACAATGGCACAGTTACTGTGAACTTGAATATGAAGAGAGCAAGATATAATGTATGAGAATAGGAGAGACCATTATAGTACACGGTTAATCATTTAACAAGCAGGATATGCTGGTCAGGAGGGGCAGATGGTAGCTATGGCACTACTGTGAGCTGCACACACAGAGAATGCAGCCGTTAAATCACAGGAATCAACAGCCAAGAAGACAATAAACACAACAACACAGGCTTTGTCGCCACCTGACACTTGAGTAGTGTTCATGTAGAGGGGACACCACGGATGGGGTCGCCAGGACTCCCCTCTACAGTCTCAAAGCTCCTAAAGTTCCAGCCGCGGTTCGAGCGTTCTGCCATTGCACCAACATTCCACAGTAGCGCGCACTCACCTCCAGCCGGCTTCCTACACAGCCAGCTGTACCGCTTCACTCAGCGCCTGCTGCTACGTACCGACTCCAACCCTTCCAGCTTGTGGCTACAATCAAAGCGGTGACACTCGTGATGTAAACCTACAAGCCACACCCCTTCTATGTGAGATGTGGCCCTGGACTCAACAATCACTTGGACGGGGTTTCGCTCTTTAAGTGCGTTGCCAGGCAACGAGGAGTCAACCTGCCACCTAGGAGAAGAGGAAGGAGAGGAAGAGGAAGTCGTGTCATGTAACAGGGGCGTGGCTGGGGAAAGTGTTATAGCCAGGTACAGGCAGGGATCGCTGAGTTTGGCTGTTAGTCTGGTGTTTGTCTGTTGTTTCAAGTATTGTTTCCGCCGTTGTACTGGCTGTAATGTCTACGGCAAAACCTCGGTGTAGATTTATGAATAAAGCCTACCATATAAAGGCAGACTTTATCCCTATGGTCCAAGACACTGTCACACGTGCTTCCAACGTGCCAAAAAATAGATATTTTCTCTGATCGTCATCTGATCAGAGAGGGATCTATATTTCATTGCCAAACACTGCACATCGATTCTTAATGATGAAATCTAGTAGAAATAAATTACTGACCCCCCCCCCTCAGGTTTTCTTGGGGCCCCATACAGATTATTATTGCAGCGAAGCGTGCTGACACGCACCTCTCCCTCAAACACACTTCTTCTGTTCTGCTATCATCTGATTCCCTTAAAGAAAGCCTGTAACGTCAAAAAGGCCCCTGGGGGGTACTCACCTCGGGAGGGGGAAGCCTCAGGGTCCCAATGAGGCTTCCCACGCCGTCCTCCGTTCCTCGGGGGTCTCGCTTCAGCCCTCCGAACAGCGGGGATGTGAACATTTACCTTCCCGACTCCTGTGCAGGCACTATTGCGGCTTTGGGCTCCGAAGGCGGAAATACCCCATTGCCGTCGGGTCTGCTCTACTGCGCAGGCGTAAGTCTCCGGCACCTGCGCAGTAGAGCGGCCCTGACTGAGATCGGGTATTTCCATCTACTTTGGAGCCGAAAGCCGCAACAGCGCCCAGCTGGAGCCTGCAAAGGTACATATTGAACAGGCTGTCGGGTCTGCCGGGCGGCTGTTCGGAGGGCTGCAGCGAGACCCCCGTGGGACAGAGGACGGCGTGGGAAGCCTCATTGGAACCCTGAGGCTTCCCCCTCCCGAGGTGAGTACCCCCCAGGGAAATTTTTTGATCTTACAGAGTCTCTTTAAAGAAAATCTGTAACAAAAAAATCCTCCCGGAGCGGCGGCGATGTAAATATTTACCTTTTGGCTCCAGCACAGGCGCAGTATCCGCTCCTTCCCACGGAGATAGGTGGAAATAGCCGATCTCCGTCAGACCGCTCTACTGCGCAGGTGCAAGTCTCCTTTGCCTGCGCAGTAGAGCAGACCCGCTGGAGCCTGGAAAGGTAAATATTGAACAGGCTGTCGGGCCACTGTTCGGAGGGCTGCAGTGAGACCCCAGTGGGACAGAGGAGGACAGGGGAAGCCTCGATAGGATCCGGAGACTTCCCCCTCCCGAGGTGAGTACCCCCCAGGGGACATTTTATTGTTACAATGTGACAATCCAGCCCCGCGATCCCGTCGAGATCTGCTCCCGTTAGCGTACGCAGGAAGTACGGGCGCAGACGGACAACGAGACCGGTTGCTGGATCGTCAGAGGGAAGAAAGTAAAGGGAGACAGAGCGTGCCAATCCCGTCTAATTTGCTCCCGTTAGCATACGCAGGAAGTACGGTGAACAGACTGACAATAAAGATTGGTCGCGCAGCTGCCGACAATATGTAATGGGACAAACATCCACCAATCCCGTATTACTAGGCCACTGTTGCCATGCAGGTCTCATGCACTAGAGACTGCTGGAGGCAAATTCACTGTGTGCGTAGTAAACGGTTAAGATTGGTTGGAGGTGCCCATACATGTACAATTCTGATTGTATATACATCGGTAAACTAAAAATATCGATTTCGCGCTGGAAATCGGGTAAATAAAGTAAACTGCCACCACTCTCTCAAGTTCAGGGAGGAAAGAGACTCCCGCTATCATAATACGGTAGCCAGCCCAATCACGTTCAACACGCTCAAGTCATCATTCGGGGAATAGTCACTTCCGACAGCTTAAAGACTGTGAGCAATGTGACGTTAAAGAAAGGTTACTGGGTCCCTATATGATGCAATCTCGAATTGTATTTATAATCGAGAAACGAAGTTATCGATTTCGCACAGGAAATCTGGTACTAGCTAATCCTAGAAGGAAGAAACGGTTATTTACAACCTAGCTAGCAAATCAACAATCATAAGCAAATCATAAAACAATGCGGTAGTATGACTGACTCTTCAGAGGGCAGATTCGTTATAGCAGCAATCAGATGACCAGAAAAGGCACACAACTGAACGATAAAATCGTTAGTTTATTTCTAAACTACATACACACAGCTTATTTTAGAACAGATTGATTGGACAGAGAGAAGAGAGGAAGAGAAACAGAATGTCTGAATATACAGTTTAAATACCGTTATTGGTAGTCCATGCGGCAATCGCAAGTCTTTGGCGAAAGTCCCAAAATGGCGGTTGCCATGCGGCCAACAGGCCTTTGTTAGAAAGTTCAAAGATGGAGGTTTTGGCCCGTGTCCCTGCGGGCTGCCAGGATGTTACTAGGCATCAGATTGAAGGTAAAGGACGCTGGACTTTTGGATCATGTCAGTTTTGTTCCTCACTGTAGGTGGGAGGAGTTATGACACATACAAGTCCAGCCTTGCAATTTGAATAAGGCAATGCCCCCTTAGGCAGGGAGAGGTTTTGGGCCAATTCATATTTTGCCCGCTCTCAGCATGCCCGTAGGTAATATCAAGAACCCGAATGAATATTCACAATCAGCGTAAGTGTGTGAATCTGCTAATACCAAACACGAGGAGTCTGGATCGCTAATAGCACCGTCCCCCCCGTTCACCTTACTGGCACTGGTTCCGAAAGATCCACAGGGCTGAAAATCTCTCAGGACTAGTGTCATGTGGAATCTAATAAACTCAGTGAATTTGAGGGAACTGCGATCTTGGGAACACCAGAAATATTACCAAATTGTGCCTATTTATTAAATACAGTTTCTACAGTTTGGTTGAATCTTTGGGTGCCCAGATGGCGTGATAAGGATCATTCCTGTCTCCTTTCAACTCAGGCCACAAGGCAGCTAGGTGTCGGACTCCTGGTGGGTCGGTGCCGATCAGGCTGGAGAAAGCTACAATTTATGAGCTTCTGTCAACTGATATCTACCCTTCACCTGATGGATGAGGTCATAAACACCTCAGGGGGTCCCCTGTGCTGGCAGAGAATCTTTTCAACAGGAGGCTAATTAACTGACCATGAAAAGATTTCTCCAGCCCTTTGGCGAAGGGGAAAAAAAAGTGTATTTAAACCAAAAACTGTCAGTTTGGTTGGTTTGCGAAGACCTGGCGTTCGTAACTCCATGACGCATTCGATATGCCATATCGACGGCGTCACAACAGTGTCTCTTTAAAGTGTACCTGAGACAATAGGAAGTAAAAGTTTTATACATATCTGGGGCTTCCTTCAGCCAGCGTCCAAAGCGCGAAGATCGCTTTCTCGCCGGCATCCAAAGCCTCCTGGATTCTCCCGTAGCAGCCCCGTTATCTTCTGCCAGTCATTGCAGTCCAGCCAAGCACGCTCCCCCGTCTCGCTCCCACGTCTGGGAGCGTTCTGTGCCTGCGCAGTCACAGAATGCCCAACTGGACCCAGCACCATATTTTACTGTAGGTAGCAGGTGTTTTTCTTGGAATGCTGTGCTGTTTTTCCTCCATGCATAAACCCCTTGTTATGCCCAAATAACTCAATTTTAGTTTCATCAGTCCACAGCACCTTATTCCAAAATGAAGCTGGCTTGTCCAAATGTGCTTTAGCATACCTCAAGCAGCACTGTTTGTACTGCAGGCGTCACTGAGCTTACCAAGCCAATTTGAGTTCCAATAATTAGTTCTAAAGGTTTTGGAATCAATAGAGTGACAACAGTGTCCAAATTTATGCACCTGCCTAATTTTCTTTAAACAATTATTGCACACTTTCTGTAAATCCAATAAACTTCATTTCACTTCTCAAATATCACTGTGTGTGTGTCTCCTATATGATATATTTAACTGACATTTTTTATCGTAAAAAAACAACGATTTATACAGGAAAATCATGCCAATTAACAAGGTTGCCCAAACTTTCGCATCCCACTGTATACCATACATACACAGCAGCAGGCTCAGCCGATTCCCAAGAGATTTCATGCTGAAATCGATCGGGAATTGGCCTGTAGTGTATGGGCAGCCAACAGATCTCTCTCTAATAGATTCGATTAGAGAGATATTTGTCTCTTGGTCGAATCTGCCCAGTATTGCTGGGTGTATCTGTATGGGCACCTTTACACACTGGTAGCGATATTGGGTTGATTTAATCTAAATCAGATTGAAAATGTGTTTCGGTCTCTCAGGCCCCATTCACACTTTCAAAACGCCGGTGATTTGTGCCGGCGTTTTGCAGGAGTGATTTTTTCCGTGATTTCACGTGGAAAAATCACTGAATACTGGGGCGATTTTGCCTAGATCGCGTTCAGCGCTTCTATAGCACTGAAACACGGGAATCGCCGGGAAATCGCCTGAAAATGGTGCAGGCGACGCATTTGCGCTTCACGTTTTTGCCCGTTTTTGGGCGATTAGCGCAAATCGCCCAAGTAAGAACGGACCCATAGGGTTTCATTACGCTAGCGCTTTTAAAAAGCGCTAGCGTTTGAGCGTCTTGCCAAAATCGCGACAAAACGCTCTAGTGTGAATGGGGCCTCAGAGTCACAAAGGGATCAATGAAAACGATAAAAAACCCATGGTCAGCAACAATAAATTAATCTACAATCGATAAAAATCAGTGAAAATGACAGATTCTTGTGAATTTACCTACAATTTTCTGCCCTACTTGATCGACAAATTTTTTTTTTTAGCCAGGTTAAAAAACCATTGAACAGCCAAAAGTATATCCAATTCATCCTTCATTCGATTTAAGATTTCAATGTAAAGGGCAATCAAAAGAATGGATAAGTATATGGCTAGCTTTACTGTGTGGTGCTCTTGTGGGCCTGTCTCCATAGATAAGAATCTGTCTTCAGACTCAGCTCAACTACATTGCATGTGTAATAGCTTCCGAAGGAGTGGCGCTTACCATACTTTTCACCGTATAAGACACACTTTTTCTCCCCAAAAAATGGGGAGAAAAAGTCCCTGCGTCTTATACGGCAAAGGCAGGGAATCCCCGACTTCCATCTGTCCGCCGATGCGAACCGCCGATATCGGGGATTCCCTGCCTGTGTCCCCTCAGCGTCCTCATGTGTCCCCGCTGGCCTGGCCTGCCCCCCGCTTATGTCTTCGGCCCCCCCGCATACTCCGGGTCCCCGTGCAGTTTAGCGGCAGCAGCTTACCTCCTCCATCTTGCCCGCGGCGATCGAAGACATCCGGCTTCAGTGTGCGGCTTCCTCTAGTGCTGGCTTATAATGACGCGTCATCAAATACGATCACAGTAATCGAAACGGCCGTGAAATCGCTGCGCACACCGCTGACAGAACAATGGATTTCCGTCCAAAACCCATCGTTCCCGTCGATCCATCCGTGCGGAAGATTTTTCTCGATCGCCGGCAGGTCGGGAGTGGGTTGATAGCGGCATTCGAATGCCCGACGCAATACAGCGGAAATACATTACCTGCTCCGCCGGCGCGAGTCACCGCTGTCACCTCCCAGCTCCTGGCTGGCATCTTTTCCGCATCACGGCATCCGGCATAACTTCCTGTGTCACTGCAGTGACAGCGGAAGTACAAATAGAGGGCGCTCTATTTGAACTTCCGGTGTCACTGGAGTGACAGAAAGTTATACGCAGATGCCGGATGTGTGATGCGGAATGTGATGGGAGAAGATGCCAGCCGGGAGCCAATGCGGAGAAGATGCCGGCACCAGGTAGAAGAAGACAGCGCGGACCAGGGGACTCGCGCCGGCCGGAACAGGTAATGTATGCAAGGGGGGGGGGGGGTCAGCAGCGGCAGCTCCACAGATTGTGATCGGTTTCAGGCTGAAATTGATTCACAATCTGTTTGCAGTAAGGTGGCCATACGATCCCTCTCTGATCAGATTCGATCAGAGAGGGATCTATCTTTTGGTCGAATCTGATGGCAAATCGACCAGTGTATGGCCACCTTTAGTAAATCTGATTTTTATCACCTTCCCAGATGTATCCTTTAAATCTGTCATACACTGCCCAAAAAGTCAATTTACAGGCACATTTTTGGTAGACTCTCTGAACATCCCATTGTTGTGGGCCTTTATTTGCCTTATCCTTGTGTTTACTCATCCTGCTGTGCTGTGTTCCAGCTGAAAGTCTGGCAACTAGCACTGCTGAAGTTGGCTATCAACTGGGTTCTTTTTAATAGTGTAACTGTGGCATATCTATCTAAATGCAAATTGTAAGCTTTCTAAAAGGTGTTTATCTGAAGTTATTGTCTTTCACCTGCTTGTCAGAGAAGGTAAATTTACAGACAAATTATAGGGAGACACATTGACTAACATTGATTAACAGCCCATTGTTAGGTCCTTTCATTTCCATTTCTTTGTATTTACTCATTCTGCCAGACTGTGTTCCAGCTGGATTTGAATTATCAACTACAAAGTAGAGTAAAAAAAAAGTGTGTGCTCTGACTAGGTTCACCTGGCTGTATACTCAGTGGCATATCTGCAACGAGAGGAGAGGACACAAAGTCTGTCGCGGGTAGTGACCAATGATATCACTTTTGCTTCTGAAGTGCTCACCGTCCATGGGTACTGTGCACCCTCTCCTCTCTCATGAAACCCCCTGTACCCTCAGCATATGACACCCCTTCCCCTCTGTCCTCCAGCATGTCATGTCCTGAGGGACAGGGAGGAGGGCAGGGGTGTCATGTGCTGAGGGACAGGGGTGTCATGCTGGGAGGACAGGGTGCATTATGTGCTGGGGAGACGGGTGTCATCGACTTCTCCCTTACAGCATTAACTGTAAAACACCAAGTTAATGAACTATAAAATATTGTTCCTTGTTAAAGAGGAAAATTATGTAATTAAAAAATTGCTTCATTTTTACAATAATTATCTGCTTGCCGATCATGTCACGCCGATGGGCATGGCCGCGGCGGCAGTCCCAGGACCGCCTAACGCCGATCGGCGTAAGGTTCTTGGCGCTCGCAGTGAAGGAGATCCCGTGCAGGCTGCGCGTGCAACTCCTGTTGGTGGGCGGAGCTCCGCATTCATTCTCCGAGCGCCGCTCAGGAGACTCCGTCTAATTACAATGTACAGCTCTGCGATCTGCAGCAGCACTGTACTGGGGACAGCCGTGTGACACGGCTGTTCCCCTGGGGCATTAGAGAGCAATCGGCTCTCATAGGCTGAAGCCTATGACAACCGATCGCCGTAATTGGCTGGCTGGGGGGAGGGAGGGAATTGAAAAAAAAATAGGCATATTTATTAATAAATAAAAAAGTAAAATGTTTGCAAAAAATAAATAAATAAACACAGAGAGCTCTGTTGGTGGGGAGAAAAGGGGGAGGGGGAATCACTTGTGTGCTATGTTGTGCCGACTAGTGATGCTCGGATACCCCTTTTTATTATTCGAGTTTGGTCGAATTCGAATAGTAAATTATTCGCGTTCGGTCGAATATTCGAATCGAATTTTTTTTACTATTCGATTCGACCTCGGACTTCGAGCTCACTATTCGAGTCAGTATTCGAGCTCATTATTCGAGCTGACTATTCGAATTGGCCTTAAATAGTTTCCAACACTTGTTTTGAGGGTGAATGATGCAAGAAACATCTTTTTTTCCAAGTAACAACAGCAAGTGATTATGTGGGGATGTTCCTTTAAAAAAAAAAAGGTGGAAAGAGAAGTTGTGTCCAAAATTTTGTTCAGTACTGTATATACTTCTTCTTCTTCTTCTTCTATATCTTCTTCTTCTATATCTTCTTCTTCTATATCTTCTTCTATATCTTCTATATCGTCTTCTTCTTCTTCTTCTTCTTCATCTTCTTCATCTTCTTCATCTTCTTCATCTTCTTCATCTTCTTCATCTTCTTCATCTTCTTCTTCTTCTTCTTCTTCTCCTTCTTTTTCTATATCGTTTTCTTCTTCTTCACTTATTTCTCTTTTATATTTTTTTTTTAAAGAAATGCAGCTATTTTTGAGCGTAATAAATAGCTGGCGGCGCACGCATGTTGGAAGCGCCATTGTATGTGCTCCCTGGTAGTGGAAACACACAGACAGCAGGAGGTAAATTCAGCAGCAGGAGGAGGAGGATGATTGTGTGGCAGCAGGCAGTCAATGAGTCAGGCAGCGAGACGAGACATAATAGGCTGTGGTACCTAGCGGTGGTACCAGGCCGTAAATACACAGCATGAGGTTCCAGACAGCGGTCGTGAAGCCCACATCATGTCCAATACACAACTGGGACAACACAGTTTTCAACCCGGACACCTCTAAAAATAATATCACACAGTATTAATAAAAAGTATATATAATTTTTTGGTTTTTTTTAAAGAAATGCAGCCATTTTTGAGCGTAACAAATAGCTGGTGGCGCACGCATGTTGGAAGCGCCATTGTATGTGCTCCCTGGCAGTGGAAACACACAGACAGCAGGAGGTAAATTCAGCAGCAGGAGGAGGAGGATGAGTGTGTGGCAGCAGGCAGTCAATGAGGCAGGCAGCGTGACATAATAGCCCTGGTACCTAGCGGTGATACCAGGGCTGTAAATAAACACAGCAGGAGGTCCCAGACAGCGGTCGTGCAGCCCACATCGTGTCCAATACACAACTGGGACAACACAGTTTTCAACCCGGGCACCTCAGAAAATTAAACCTTTTTTTTTTTTTTTTTATGGTTTATTTGTTTTGTTTTTACAACAAATTACACAGACAGATATAGCTATTGTTTGACGTAATAGCTGGTGGCAGAGTGGCAGCAGAAGGTAATTCTGTGTACCCTGGCAGTGGGAAACACAGACAGACAGCAGCAGCAGCAGGAGGAATGGAGGAGTAATGTGAGCAACTATTGTTTGACGTAATAGCTGGTGGCAGAGTGGCAGCAGAAGGAAATTCTGTGTACCCTGGCAGTGGGAAACACAGACAGACAGCAGCAGCAGCAGGAGGAATGGAGGAGTAGTGTGAGTGTGGCAGCAGGCCAGGCAGGCAGCGTGACATAATAGCCCTGGTACCTAGCGGTGATACCAGGGCTGTAAATAAACACATTAGGAGGTCCCAGACAGCGGTCGTGCAGCCCACATCGTGTCCAATACACAACTGGGACAACACAGTTTTCAACCCGTGCACCTCAGAAAAATTAAACCTTTTTTTTTTTTTTTTTTTTTTTTATGGTTTATTTGTTTTGTTTTTACAACAAATTACACAGACAGATATAGCTATTATTTGATGTAATAGCTGGTGGCAGAGTGGCAGCAGAAGGTAATTCTGTGTACCCTGGCAGTGGGAAACACAGACAGACAGACAGCAGCAGCAGCAGGAGGAATGGAGGAGTAATGTGAGCAACTATTGTTTGACGTAATAGCTGGTGGCAGAGTGGCAGCAGAAGGAAATTCTGTGTACCCTGGCAGTGGGAAACACAGACAGACAGCAGCAGCAGCAGGAGGAATGGACGAGTAGTGTGAGTGTGGCAGCAGGCCAGGCAGGCAGGCAGCGTGACATAATAGCCCTGGTACTTAGCGGTGATACCAGGGCTGTAAATAAACACAGCAGGAGGTCCCAGACAGCGGTCGCGCAGCCCACATCGTGTCCAATACACAACTGGGACAACACAGTTTTCAACCCGGGCACCTCAGAAAAATTAAACCTTTTTTTTTTATGGTTTATTTGTTTTGTTTTTTACAGAAAATTACACAGACAGATATAGCTATTGTTTGACGTAATAGCTGGTGGCAGAGTGGCAGCAGAAGGTAAATCTGTGTACCCTGGCAGTGGGAAACACAGACAGACAGCAGAAGGGCAGTACACAGCAGCCCACTGTAGGTGTAAAATGTGTGGCTGCAGGCGACGTAATAGTCAAAGTGAACCAGGCTGGCTTAGTGAGCAGGAGCCAGGAGGTGGTAAAGGGTGGTAAGGCACATTAACAATGGTTCTTCCGGTAGCCAGTTCATGTCCCCCTCTCGCCGACAACAGGGGCCAGGAACTCGCCTTCCACCCACGCCTGGTTTATCTTGAGAAACGTCAGTCTGTCCACAGACTTGTGAGACAGACGTGAGCGTTTCTCGGTGACCACGCCACCAGCTGCACTGAAGCAGCGCTCGGACAGCACGCTGGAAGGGGGACAGGACAGCACTTCCAGGGCGTACTGCGCCAGCTCGCTCCAGATCTCCAGGCGCTTGACCCAATACTCCATGGGATCAACAGGGGCATCGCTGTCAAGCCCGCTGTAGGACCCCATGTAGTCAGCCACCATTCGGGTCAGGCGCTGGCTGTGACCGGAGGAGGATGCTGCTGCATGCACCTCCTCTCTAGTCACTGATGCCGGAGCCTCTACAGTCCTGTAGAGCTCGTTGCTGAGAGACAGCAGGTCTGTGGGGCGCTTGCTGCTGGATGCAGGCACCTGCTGCTGCCTCTGTGCTGGCTGGACAGTGGGGGTGGAAGGCTGGGGGAAGGCTTCCTCCAAGCGCTCAACAAGGGCCTGCTGCAAGCTCCTTATTTGCTGCGCTGGGTCTCCTCCTGCAGGCGGCAGGAACTGGCTCAACTTCCCCTTGAGGCGTGGGTCCAACATCATGCTGATCCAGATGTCCTCCCTCTGCTTCATCTGGATCACCCTGGGGTCCTTGCGCAGGCACGTCAGCATGTGCGCTGCCATTGGGAAGAGGCGGGCCACGTGTGCTGGCACATCGACGGCAGTGCTGTCCTCATCCTCCTCCTCTGCCTCCTCAGCCTCATCCTCTCTCCACCCCCGCACCAACTCAGCTGCACTGTGCTGATCCCCCTCATCAGCAGCAAGGTCAGGGACCTCCACCAAGTCCTCCTCCTCCTCCCCCTCAGAGGTGGACTGTGCAGCTGCATGACGCTCCTGCTGGTCCAAGGCTGCCGCTCCCTGTTCCAGCAAAGCATCGAGGGCCCTGTTCAGCAGACAAACCAGGTGCACCCACTCGCAGACCATAGCATGGTCCCTGCTCACCATGTTAGTGGCCTGCAGAAAGGGAGCCAGCACTAAGCACAGCTGCTGCATGTGCCTCCAGTCATCATCGGGGACGATGGACGGGATGTTGCTGGTCCTGTCCCTTCTCTGAGCGGCGGACACAGTGGCCAGGGCAAGGTACTGGTTGACAGCGTGCTTCTGTTCAACCAGAGGCTCCAACATCGCCAGGGTGGAGTTCCAGCGAGTCGGAACGTCAAGGATCAGCCGATGGCGTGGCAGCTCCAGCTCCTTTTGCACGTCTTCCAGGCTCGCACAGGCTGCAGCCGAGCGCCGGAAGTGACGCACAACGTTCCTTGCCGTTTCCAGCAGTTCGCCCATCCCCTGGTAGGTGCGCAAGAACTTCTGCACCACCAGGTTCAGCACGTGGGCAAGACAGGGGATGTGGGTCAGGTTTCCCCTGTCTATTGCGGCAACCAGATTGGCCCCATTGTCGGCCACCACCTCTCCGACTCTGAGGCCTCTGGGGGTCAGCCAAATCCTCTCCTGCTCCTGGAGTTTGGCCAACACATGGGTTGCCGTCAGTTTGGTCTTCCCAAGGTTGACCAAGTGCAGCAGCGCTTGGCAGTGGCGGGCCTTCACGCTGCTGCTGAGGCGGGGGGTTTGGCCAGGTGTGCCGGAGGATGGCAGAGGATCGGAGGAACCTGCTGCAGTTCCCCTGACCCTGCGGGGTGGCACCACCCACTGTGTTGCTGCTGCTGCTGTGCCCGCTGCTGCTCTCCCATCCTCACCCCCTTCCACCAAGCTGACCCAGTGGACAGTGAAGGACAGGTAGCGGCCTGTCCCGAAGCGGCTGCTCCAGGAGTCCATGGTGACGTGGACCCTTTCACCAACCGCGTGCTCCAGCCCTCGCTCCACATTGGCCATCACAAAGCGGTGCAGTGCAGGAATGGCCTTGCGGGCGAAGAAGTGTCTGCTGGGGAGCTGCCAATCTGGGGCTGCACAAGCAAGCAGCGCACGCATGTCGCTCCCCTCCTGCACGAGCGTGTACGGCAGGAGTTGGGAGCACATGGCCCGTGCCAGCAAGCCGTTCAGCTGCCGCACGCGACGGCTGATGGGAGGCAGAGCCCTAACCACCCCCTGGAAGGACTCGCTCAAAAGGCTCTGGCGTGGCCTTTTGCTTGCACGGGAATCAGCAGACACAGCAGAGGAGGCCACTGAGGACTGGCTGCCAGAACAGGCCTCAGTGTCAGCGGCAGGAGTTGCAGAGGGGGGAGGATCAGTGCGTTTCCGCACTCCTGCTGGTGCTGCTGGAGGAGCAGGAGGGCGGGTGGCTGCTGTTGCTGCTGCTGCTGCTGAAGGCTGTGCAGTGATGGGTGTGGTGCCACTGCCAGCACCAGATGCCTTCAGCCTCTGGAACTCCTCATGCTGGTGGAAATGTTTCGCAGCAAGGTGGTTGATGAGCGAGCTGGTGCTGAACTTTAAGGGGTCTGCACCTCTGCTCAACTTCCGCTGACAGTGGTTGCAAGTGGCGTACTTGCTGTACACTGTGGGCATGGTGAAAAATCGCCAGATTGGTGACAAAAACAACCCCCTACGGCCTGGAGCCGCTGCTGCCTGTCTCCCTGTGGTGGTTGGGGCGGGGGCTTGGGTGCAGCTGGTGGTGGTACTGGCAGATGCTGCTGCTGCTGAGCCTGAGACACCAGCAGGCTGTGGGACCTGCCTACTGCTGCCAATGCTTGCAATGATGCGCCTCCTTGCAAGGCCCACAAGCGCATCCTCCTCCTCCTCAGAGCTGCTGATGACGACATCCCCTGGAGCTGGTGGCACCCAGTCTTTGTCTGTCACCGTGTCATCATCATCCTCCCCCTCCTGAAACATGTCCTGCTGGGGTGATGACCCCCCAAACTCCTCTCCTGATGCATGGATGGGCTGCTTGACTGTCGCCACAGTCTTGCTGTCCAATCCCTCCTCCCCCAAAGTGCCCATCAGCACCTCCTCCTCAAAATCGCCAACAACAGCAGACAATACCCTGATGGTGCCTGGGGTCAAAAGACTGCTGAGTGACAGGTCGGCGACTGACGGTGAACTGGCCTCCTCCCCAGGCCCTGCTGGGCGGCTGCTGTGAACAGATGTGGTGGTGGTGGTGGTGAGGGTGGAGGCCTCGGATGCAGAGCTGATGGCGGGCTGCTCATCCTCCGTCATCAGTTGCACCACAGTGTCTGCATCCTTTTCCTCAATGGGACGTTTCCGACCCGGCTAGAGGAAAATCGGAGCAGGTGCTACACGCTGCTGCTGCTGTGTCTCTGCAGCGTGAGTTGCAGATGCTCCTGCTGGGCGGCGCCCAAGGCGTCCACGGCCAGTGGCTATAGGAGGAATGTTAGCCACTGACGCTGCTGCTGTGGATCTGTGCATGGCGGCGCGGCCGCGGCTTGCCACAATGCTGCTCCCTCTCCTCCTGATTCCCTTGCTGCCCTTCCCCTTGCCCAAACCGCGCTGGCTGCCACTTCCAGACATCTTAGATGTTTTGGGCGTAAACACAAAAGTTTTTAAAAAGGGCGGGTGAAAAGTGGGGTACTTTAATGGAGTGGGTTGGTGGGTGAGGTGACACTAATCACTAAGTGATTAGATCGCTAACTGATTAGTACAGTACAAATACAAAATACAATAATCGGTAATCAGTAAGTGTGAACAGTGAACAGTTAGTGTGTTCCCTAGTACACTAACTAGAAAATACAATAATCAGTAGTAATCACTCAGATTCAGTAGAAGGAAATAGAGTGTGTGTACACTACAGACAGTGAGTGCACGCACGCGCACACACGCGCAGGAGGTAGCCTATGAACAGTGACTGAGTGAGTGTCCCTAGTACAGTAAGTAAGTAGTAACAGTCAGGAAGTACAACTAGAAATTACAATAATCAGTAGTAATCACAAGGAAATAGAGTGTGTGTACACTACAGACAGTGAGTGCACGCACGCGCACACACGCGCAGGAGCTAGCCTATGAACAGTGACTGAGTGAGTGTCCCTAGTACAGTAAGTAAGTAGTAACAGTCAGGAAGTACAACTAGAAATTACAATAATCAGTAGTAATCACAAGGAAATAGAGTGTGTGTACACTACAGACAGTGAGTGCACGCACGCGCACACATGCGCAGGAGCTAGCCTATGAACAGTGACTGAGTGAGTGTCCCTAGTACAGTAAGTAAGTAGTAACAGTCAGGAAGTACAACTAGAAATTACAATAATCAGTAGTAATCACAAGGAAATAGAGTGTGTGTACACTACAGACAGTGAGAGCACGCACGCGCACACACGCGCAGGAGCTAGCCTATGAACAGTGACTGAGTGCGTGTCCCTAGTACAGTAAGTAAGTAGTAACAGTCAGGAAGTACAACTAGAAATTACAATAATCAGTAGTAATCACAAGGAAATAGAGTGTGTGTACACTACAGACAGTGAGTGCACGCACGCCACACACGCGCACACACGCGCAGGAGCTAGCCTATGAACAGTGACTGAGTGAGTGTCCCTACCCTAGTACAGTAAGTAAGTAGTAACAGTCAGGAAGTACAACTAGAAATTACAATAATCAGATTCAGTAGTAATCACAAGGAAATAGAGTGTGTGTACACTACAGACAGTGCACGCGCACACACACGCAGGAGCTAGCCTATGAACAGTGACTGAGTGTCCCTCCCTAGTACAGTAAGTAGTAACAGTAAGTACAACTAGAAATTACAATAATCAGTAATCAGAAGGAAATAGAGTGTGTGTACACTACAGACAGTGCACGCACACACACACGGTCACACGCAGGAGCTATGAACAAACAGTGACAGTGAGTGTCCTAGTACAGTTATATAACTACAATACAAAATACAATCACTCAGTACTAGTAAAGGACAGCAGAAATACTGGTATAGATGAGAAATAAACTAACAGAGGACAGGAGAGAACAGCTGAGCTGCCCACACAGGCAGGCCCTGAGGCCTAAAGTTGTGTAAGCTTGCCTGCAGCAGCTGGCTCTCTAGTAACACACAAGCTACTAACTAAAATACAATGTCTATCTAACTAACAACAATATAGGTGTATATAGGAGGTGTATGTGAGCAAAAACGCTAGGTGAATGACCACAATAAAGCTCTTGCTAAGCCAAAGCACAAAGGAGCAGATCTCTCTCTGTACAAAGTCAGGCAAGGACGGAAAAACCTAACATGGCGGCCGCTATTTATAGGGTAGGGGCTGGCCAGGGTCCCCCTCTGTGATTGGCTGCCGTCAGAGGGCCTGGGAGCCCTCTGATTGGCTCTGAGGACATCAATCTGGGCTATGACGCTATTCGAGCTCGGTATTCGAGCTCGAATAGCGCTATTAGCTCGAATAGCGCGAATAGTGAATGTGCTATTCGAGTTTACTCGAATAGCCCATTCGAATATCTCCAGCTATTCGGAGCTCGAATACCGAGCTCGAATAGCTGAAAAAGAGCTCGAATATTCGAGCTACTCGAATATTCGAGCTCTGTTGAGCACCACTGGTGCCGACCTGCAGCTTGGCCTTAAAGCTGCAGTGGCCATTTTGTAAAAAATGGCCTGATCTTTAGGGCGGTTTGAGCCCATGGTCCTCAAGAGGTTATGTATACATGATTTAGCTGTTATTTAGCTGTAAAAACAGCTGTTATTTCTCACAATGCAATAAGGTTGGTAGTGACATCCCACTGTGGGAGGAGTTTCACCACAATATCAGCCATACAGAGCCCCCTGATGATCCGTTTGTGAAAAGCAAAAGATTTCTCATGTAAAAAGGGGTATCGGCTACTGATTGGGATGAAGTTCAATTCTTGGTCATGGTTTCTCTTTAAGGTTTGAACAAGACCTGGACCCTGGCCCAACTAAGTTCATATTGAAATGCCCTGAGCTATTTAGACCAGCACTCCACAAAGTAGTCAACTGTTAGGGCCGGTTCACATGGACGGCAGGCGGCGTTGGGGTGGCCAGGAAGTCGCGTCGTCCTGCGACATCCCGTTCGGTGGCGGCGGTACAGAGATCGTCGCGATCGGCGTTTCTCGTCCCCGCAGGGGGACATATAGCCGCGCCGGCTAGCCGTCCCTGGACGTTGCATGCGGCTTCTAGGGACGGCCGAAACGATGCGTTAAATCGGGATCAGAACGCCGCGTTTATGCAATCGACGGTAATCGACGGTAACCGCGCAATGCTAAACGCTCCTATTCACTTGAATGGGAGAGTTTAGCCGATGGGTTCCGAACGCTTGACGGTAGACGCCGCCAAGCGTCCGTGTGAACCGGCCCTAACTCTGAAGCAGGGAGGTTTCTCACCTGTCTTAATGCAGACCTGAACACAGAATTCCTCTCTGCTCTATTCACAACAGCATAATAACCTTTAAAGAAAAACATTTATTTGTCACAGCTGATACTCCTGCAATAAATTTGCAGTGTTTCTACTTCCTGCTTTCATGGAAGCAGACATATTGTTAACATCCTGTGTTTACCAATTACCACTCTGCTGTGATCTCACTGCTCTCTGCAGTGATCTGCTTACCTCTCACTGTGAGCAAATCTGCTGTGAAATCGTTGGGCAAACGCAAACTATTGATTTCCGTCCGAAATCAATCGTTCCCGTCGATTCCCGTCGAGCTGTCCATGCGGAAGATTTTGTTCGATTGCCGGCGGGTCGGCAGTGCGTCAATAGCGGCGTTCCAATGCCCAACGACCGGCGCAATACAGCGTCAATACATTACCTGCTCCGGCCGGCGCGAGTCCTCCCGGTCACCGCTGTCTCTTCTCCACTGGGCTCCAGGGCTGCAGCTACACAGAACTTCCTGTCCCGGATGGAAGTTTAAACAGTAGAGCGCCCTCTACTGTTTAAACTTCTCCGGACAGAAAGAAGTGAAGCCTGCCGGTCTGGAACCCAGCCGAAAGGAGACAGCGGAGACCGGGGCACACGCGCCGGCGGAGCAGGTAATGTATAGCTGGTTGGGCGGGGGGGGGGGGGGGGGGGCAGCAGCACCACCACAGATTGTGATCGGTTTCATGCTGAAATCGATTCACAATCTGTTTGCAGTAAAGGCAGCCATATGATCCCTCTCTGATCAGATTCGATCAGAGAGGGATCTATCTGTTGGTCGAATCTGATGGCAAATCGAACAGTGTATGGCCACCTTAAGACATGTTATACTCTCTAAATACATACAGGGTTCATTTCTATATGTTTTCCTACTGTCCTGTGCAAGAGTTCAGGTCCACTTTAAAGAAGCAATCATGAGACCGCTACTCCATCCCTATGCTCAATACACACCATGAGATTTTATGGCAGATTTACTGCCAGATCAATTATTTCCAACATGTCTGACCTGATTTCCGATCGATTTTCTGCGATCGGAAATCAGATCAGACATGTTAGCAATAATTGATCTGGCAGTAAATCTGGCAGAAACTCTCATTGTATGTATTAGGCATAAGACCCAAATGCTGTGCACAGCTACACACCTGTTTCCAAACTCCCCTTTCTGGGAGTTATTTAAAATGTTGTCTATCTCCAACTTGGAGCCAGGCTCTCAAGAAACAACATCCTTGACACTCTTTAATCTAGCTCCAGAAAACATGACAGCTGTGAAACAGCCCTCGCCCAGATCTGGAACGCTTTGCTCATGGCAATAGACAGAGGCCAACGTTCCACCCTGATTTTACTTGACCTCTCAGGTGCTTTTGACACAGTTGATTATGAAATCTTGCTTAACAGGCTAAACAAGTATTAAGGCATAGATGACTAAGGCCTCCTTTCCACGAACTGTTGATAGGCAGTGAAATGCCTCTCAAACTCTCTCAACTGCTCACTGCTACCTGGTAACTGCTTCTTGCTGCATGATAACTGCTTACTTCTGCCTGGTTACTGCTTGCTGAGCACACAACTCAACAGTTCGTGGAAAGGAGGCCTTAGTTCTCCAGTGGTTACAGATTGCCCAGCAAGCTCATAGTGAACCAGAACTCCTAGGAGTGTGGAAGGGACTAAAAATAGCCAAGAAGCCCTCTTACTAACATGCTATGCAAAAAAAAAGTTTGCCTTCTTAAAACAGAAGGCATTTGCAATTTTTCAGATTGGAGTGAGCATATGATGTCTCCCACGATGCATCACTGCTGAATATGCAAATCATTCTTTATTGTCCCAGTACATTAAACACGCCTCTAGAATTGCTGAAATTCAATGATGTGTCAGCTTGTTAATAGTAAAGAGCCACAATAATCCAAAAATAAGGCAACTCATACCTCCAGCAGATCTTCCAATCCTAGTTCATGCCTTCATCACATCACAGTTGGACTACTGCAATGTTCTATAAACTGAAATGAAGAAAGAGCAAAATATCAAAGTGGATTGGCCTCTGAGGAAGCACGTTAAAGAGAATCTGTATTGTTAAAATCGCACAAAAGTAAACATACCAGTGCGTTAGGGGACATCTCCTATTGCCCTCTGTCACAATTTCGCCGCTCCCTGCCGCATTAAAAGTAGTCAAAAACAGTTTTAAAAAGTTTGTTTATAAACAAACAAAATGGCTACCAAAACAGGAAGTAGGTTGATGTACAGTATGTCCAGACATAGAAAATACATCCATACACAAGCAGGCTGTATACACCCTTCCTTTTGAATCTCAAGATATCATTTGTGTTTTTACCTTCCTCCCCCTGCAGCTCTCACCCACTGAAAACTAGTGACAGGCTGTGAGGCATTTCTTCCTGCATAGTGCAGACAGCTCTGCCCGTGTCTGTGTAATTCCTGTATGTGTCAGCCAGCTCCTTTCACAGCCTAATGCTGGATACACACCATGCGTTTCCGCGTTCGTTGGGTCCATCGATACGCATCGATTCGATTATTTCCGACATGTCTGATTCACATTTCGATGGATTGTTAGGTCGATTTGCCATACTTTACATGGCAATCGACCTAAAAATCATCGAAATGCGTTCGGAAATGCTCGGAAATAATCGAATCGACGTGTATCGACGGACACATTCGACGCGGAAACGCATGGTGTGTATTCAGCATAACAGAGGAGGATTTTTATCCAGCTCTCTTCTATCACTGATAAGATAGCAGAGACGCTGGTGGCTTATGTAAATAACACACACACACTGGAGTGTGCATAGAGGAGCCTGGAGACTGTGCATAACAGATCAGCATGGAAGAGTTGGCAGCCTTCCAGACACAGGGTGACAAGTCTGACAGGGGAAAGATACATTGATTTATTACAGAGACGTGATAGTAGAAAGTGCTGCAGTAAGCCAGAGCACATTAGAATAGGTTTAGGAACTTGTAGGATGGTAGAAAAAAACTTTGCAATTTTTGTTACAGAGTCTCTTTAAGTGCAAAGCGGCTGTCAGGCTCCCGTTCTGTGCCCAGCACCTATTGCACCACCTCCCTCTACTATGCACAGTAGGAGAAATGTACTTATATGAATCTGGCTGGTAGGAGTTCAGCATGTTTTGTATCATCCTGCCCCAAGTGATGTCACGCATGTTGGTTTGAATAAACACCGCAGTCAGCAGTCCTGGATGTTTTTATCTTCTTCGTTGCAGTTTATTGAACACTTTTAACCATTTGATCCTGAGCACACTGACAGGTCACAGAAGGAACTGTAAGCTGCACACCACTTGTCTCATCCACATTCGGCTGTCCCCGTTCCTGTCATGGTCTGATAGTGCCGGAACATATCTGTTCTCCCCCAACCCTTTATACTGCAATGTTCTGTATACAGACCTTCCAAACAAAGATCAGCACCACCTGATACTAGTACAGAATACCGCTGCAACGGTGTTAACAAGCCAAACCTGCCATTGCCGCACAATACCGATCTTTCCGTCACCCCACTGGCCACCAATAATATGTAGAATTATATTTAAGATTTGTTTTTTAACATTCAAAACCTTGCACATTCTGGGCCCTAGACCTGAAGAATTTGTTGCAACTGCATCACACCTCCCTCAAACTTAGATCAAAAGGATTTAATAACTTGTTAACCCCTGAGTCCACCTCAAAACCTTTGGAGCCAGAACCTTCTGTCATGCTGCCCTTACACTTTGGAACTCCCTGCCACACGCAATCAGGACATCTCCATCCTTGGAGGCATTTTTGTCTAAACTGAAAATCCACCTGTTTAGTCTGGCATTTACAAACACCTATTACCTCTGTAACACAGTCCAGCCTGGAACTGTGTATTGATCTGGGACATATCTATGGGAAAAAGCATTTTACAAATGTTATTGTTTATGAAATCTAATAATAATCTGTCGAACTGCAGTGTTCGATACAGTGCAACGCTAGAGGCCTTTGATCTACCACCACTATCCCACCATGTCTGACTCTGAAATTTGCCATCCGGTCTGAACGTAATTTAGATCAATTTTTATCATAAATCGATTGTAATTGTTATCGATGCAGCTTGTTACATCACAGATCAAATCTTCCAGTAAGAATTGATGGCCAGCTTTATTCCCAATTACTGTCTTTTGCCTGTGGCTGAGTTTCCACTCATGCAATTTCCATTCCTTTTCCCCACATGCGAATTCAGATACAATTTTACAACCTAATGAAATCAATAGGCTGCATCTGAATTTTCATGCAAGGAAAAAAATGAACAGTTGGCAGCATAAAATCACTTCTTGCATAGATAGATGCATCACGCATGCAAATCTCCATAGCTGTTCGTGTTTCTGTTTTTACAATTACTTTGTGTGTGTGGTGGGGGGGGGATGCTGTTCTGGGGGGAATAATGCTGTGTATTGAAACACAACACGCAAACGCGGTGAAATGGGATTTTTGTCAAAAAGTTTGTGATTTCGGACACTTCAAGTGCGCAGCCAGCCTAAAAATGACAGCCCTGCAGCTACTAAAGGTCCATGCACATGCACGAGGAATGTCGCTCACAGCCTAGGGATCAGGAGTCAATAGTGTGATAGTTTGGTACTGAGTGTTGTACTGTACAAACAAATCTTGAGGATATAGTCTCACAATGCATTATGTTGCTATGGCGGAAGAAGAGGGACGATGGCACATGCACAATGACGCAGTTTCAAGCAGAAAGCATAAAGAGGAGAACAATGTGCTCGGCAGAGATCATCCAGCACTCCGGATCTCTTATTATTATTATTATTATTATTATTATTATTATTATTGATTTAAAAAGCACCAAACATATTCCGTGGCACTGTACAAAGTAAGAAAAAAACATGGAATACAAAATAATACAGGCAATGGTATTCAACAATATACCAAATACAGAGATGGTACAAAATACAGAATCATTAAAAGATACAGAATGGGTATGACAGTGACAAAATTAACATGAAGGCTACTTACACACTAAGACGTTGCATTAGGTGCTACGTTAAGGTCGCATAACGTGCACCTAACGCAACGTATGGTGGTGCGGGAGAGGACGTTAGAGTGAGCCGCGTTAGGCAGCTCTATCCGCATAAGGTCTACCAGAGTGGCGCTGATTGGCCGGCGGGACCTCGTGATGCGCATCACGTGGTCCCGCCGGCCAATCAGCAGCCGCCAGTGCAGTGCATATTAAGTAGCCATGTGCGCGGCTACTGTAGCGGCATCTCCCTGCCTCCTCTCGCCCCCCACTGAGCATGTGCAAATAGTCTAACGCGGCTGTAACGTCCTAGTGTGTAAGTGTAACGATAGGTGTCAGCAACCAGAGAGAATCTGATTATTGGTGATCTGCAGTATCACCAAGAATACAGATCTATACCTGATTATGGATGATCTGCAGAATCACCAATAATACAGATATAGTACTAACCTCTAGACACCTGGAGCGTGTAAGTGTTTGGTGTAACAGTAGGAATTGAACCACCGGGGTAGCAGGTGGTCCAATTAGTAGAGAAAGACTCTACTGCAGTCAAGGGCTCCAGGAGGGAGAGTCCCCGACTGGTTTTGCACTAGGGCCCACCTCTGAGGAGCAGGGGACCCCTGCAGGAGTAATAAAAAATGTATAATTAATATTGGTGAACATATTCTTAATGAGGCACAGACCCCTAAAAGGGGGATCAGCTGAACCAATAGGGCTTGTAAAAAAAAATGGAGGAAACAACTTCTCAAAGTGCGTATAAATTTATTTAAATCCAAAGTACACATGAAAAACCCCCATACCCAACTCCCACTCCCCTAAAAACAATTCCTACTTCAAGAGGAGTGCTCCTTGCATACACTCACTCCACATCCATGCACACACTGTCCTGGCCAGAAACTAAAGTGATGATACTTGCTGAGAACAACGTGACTGAATGAAACCACAGTTCCTTATGTGAGAACCAGTCCTCCTCAAACAGCACCGCTAGGCAACCACCTTCGTACAATGCTATTTAGACCGACAATTCCTCACGTGAAGCCTGCTTCTTATTACTGCATACAAGGTAGATCGCTTGTTTCTGTGCTTACCACAGCGTAAACATACGCTCCTTGCTTCAATCAGTGTCCATTAAATCAACGCTGTCAATCAGCACTCACCAAATCTTCATTTCTCATATCTCTCCGCATTGGAGATCCAGTCAGGCTTATATCCGCGGTATATGCTGCCACACTTACTGGTGATGCGGATCACAAATCTTCTCTGGCCGGCCAGACTTATCTGCATGAGCGGGTGAGCGGACGCTGTACTTCCATGCTCTCTCTGGGACGGCTTGTAGCCACGCCTGCATATGCGTTACGCCCACAACGTCACGTGGGCTTCCTCAGTGCCAATGCTGTGGATCTAAGGGAGGGGGCGTTCCACAGCCCTTTTATCATCACAGTACCATCCTGTTTTACGGCTTACACACACCAAGGGGAGGCGTTTCCATTCTTCCGTTGTTCACCTTATACACACAGACTGTCCTGACCTACGATCTCAGCTTCCAATTATTCATCATATGCGTCTATCATTCCTCCAACACTTTAATCACGTCTCATAGATTTATACTATCCTTGGATTGGATCGTATTAACCCCCATAATGTACACTTATCATTGGTGTTACTTCTCTTTTAATTAAATTCTATCCTATACTCAGATCACCACACATCTGTATAGAAGGCTAGATATATACATAAAATTATCAGCATTCATGATTGGCATTTGCAAATTGTGCCCATTAATCTGCTTATATAGAACTCTTTCTTTAATAAATTGTTCCCCATTAGACTTAAGTTCATAAAGGCCAGTTACATACGTGGTTACATGATCGCTAATATAGTGTACATATACCACATGTGGCCCCAAGCACATGGACACGACAGGATCTACCATATCAGTCAATCAGGCAGGAACACTGCCAGGTTGAAGTCAGTATTCAATCCTCCTGTATATAGGGTTCCTAAAGTGCATATCCACCTGGTCTCTACCTGGTATAATAATCTATCATAGTATCCTCCCCTTGGACTTTGCCTGGGCTTAACAATCCCTTTAAACCTCATCAAACCAGGATCAGTGTTGTGAAACATCAAAATGTGTCCCCAAGGGACTATCCTCCTCAGCATCTTTAATGTTAGCAACATGTTCCCCTATACGTTTTTTTAGGAGTCTTCCTGTCTTGCCAATGAACTTTAGGGCACATGGACAGGTGATCATATATATTACTCCTATTGTATTACAGTTAATCAGGGTCCTAATCTCATACTGTTTATCACCCTTAGCATTTTTAAAGATCTTAGTCTTATGCACTAATTTACAGTAGGAACACCCACCACATGGGTACATCCCAACAGGCTTGGGGCCTAAAAAACCCCTTCCCTCCAATCCTGACCTCTGTGGCCTTGAACTAATCTCAGTCCTGACGAGAGCGTCTTTTAGATTTGGTGCACGCCTCGCTGTCATTGAGGGACAGGGACCTACAATCTTTGCAAGCACAGGGTCACGTCCCATTATGTGCCAATGTTTATTTAATATCTCCCTCAGTTGTGGTCAATGTGCCCCATATCTGGTTATTAACCTAACTTGATCATTATTATCACTTTTTCTCTTTTTCTTTAGAGATAATTGCCTATCCAAATTTGTGGCCCTATCTCTGGCTTTCTCCAAAACCTCCTCAGGGTAGCCTCGTTTCCTAAATCTATTATTCATTTTTGTTATTTCCTCCTGAAACTCATCTTCTTTAGAACAGTTACGCCTCACCCTCACCATTTGGCCATATGGAATTCCCCATTTTTGAGTTTTAGGGTGGAAACTGTCCCCATGTAGGCAGGTGTTCTCAGCTGTTTCTTTTCTATAGACTCTAGTCTCTAATCTCCCTTTCCCCTTTTTGATCATAAGATCCAAAAAGGATATACAATCATCATCTATAGTGTACATAATTCTCAAATTCCGTACATTGTTATTCAAATCTGCCAAAAATTGTAACAAGAGTTCTTGGGGTCCTCTCCAGACAAGCAGGACGTCGTCCACATACCTCAACCAGAGGGCCGCATGCGCACCGAAATCACGCCTCACATACACCTCCTGATGCTCCCAGACACCCAGGTGCAGGCAAGCATAGGCCGGTGCGCACGCGGCCCCCATCGACGTCCCCCTTGTCTGTCTGTACATCACTCCATCTGCCATGAAACAATTATGTGTCAGTACCAGTTCCAAGAGATCCATTATCACTTGATTTCTACCATTGGAAGTGCCACTTTCATGTCTTAGATAATAACCCACAGCCTCCATCCCTACTTCATGAGGGATGGAGGTATACAGTGACTCGATATCTATGCCAACAAGATAATCTCCCTCCTGTACTTCAAAATCTTCTAACATGATCAACAGATCTCGCGTGTCTTTTATAAACGACGGTAATCTTTCCACCAGTCCTTTAATACCCCTTTCAATGAAAGTCCCGACCTTTTCTAATGGACCCTTTATCGCCGAAACTATCGGTCGTCCTGGAGGTGTCGTGCGATTTTTATGTGTCTTCGGTATTAAATATAGGCATGGTATTTTATATGATTTGGTCAGCCCCCCAGGAAAGGGAAGAGCCATTAGAGAATGAGGACCAGAAAGAGGATAATAATAACATAGTCAATCTGACCAACTTTGATCTTAAACCAGAACATGTATCGGTATTGAACAGAGGGTTGTCATTCTCCCCTGTTTGTGGAGGGGATCCCTTTGATATGTACCGAGACATACAATTGTTTTTACGGAAAATTTTGTTGAAAAAAATGTTCGACAAACAGGTGATGGTGGATTCAGAGGTTGATCGGTCTGACAGAGAGACCTTGAGGGATTTAGAAGTACTAATTGATGAAGGTATGACAGAAAACCTCGATTGCCCGGAAGAAGCATCAATTGCACCTACTAATCTTAAAAAACGATCGAAGTTTATGCCATCAATTTCGTCCGACAAAAATGTTCAGGCTTTTTATGAACTAGTGTCGAGAGATCTAGAAAAGGTTAGATGGGGAAAAAAGAGGGATAACTTAACTGAAAATGAAAGAAAGGCTCTCGAAGAACTTAAAAATAAGGATGATGTGGTCATTAGAGGAAGTGATAAAGGAGGAAATATAGTGTTGTGGAGTAAGGAGGCATATTTCAGTGAAATGAGGAGACAATTGGAATGTGGTGATACCTATGCCAGGTTGAGAGATAATCCCTTCCCGGAAATAATCAAAAAGAGGGACATGATATTAGATGAAGCGTTAGCAAATGAACTGATAACGGCGGGTGAATATGGTTATATAAAGACCAAATCATATAAAATACCATGCCTATATTTAATACCGAAGATACATAAAAATTGCACGACACCTCCAGGACGACCGATAGTTTCGGCGATAGAGGGTCCATTAGAAAAGGTCGGGACTTTTATTGATAGGAGTATTAAAGGAATGGTGGAAAGATTACCGTCGTTTATAAAAGACACGTGAGATCTGTTGATCATGTTAGAAGATTTTGAAGTACAGGAGGGGGATTATCTTGTTGGCATAGATATCGAGTCACTGTATACCTCCATCCCTCATGAAGTAGGGATGGAGGCTGTGGGGTATTATCTAAGACATGAAAGTGGCACTTCCAATGGTAGAAATCACGTGATAATGGATCTCTTGGAACTGGTACTGACACATAATTGTTTCATGGCAGATGGAGTGATGTACAGACAGACAAGGGGGACGTCGATGGGGGCCGCGTGCGCACCGGCCTATGCTTGCCTGCACCTGGGTGTCTGGGAGCATCAGGAGGTGTATGTGAGGCGTGATTTCGGTGCGCATGCGGCCCTCTGGTTGAGGTATGTGGACGACGTCCTGCTTGTCTGGAGAGGACCCCGAGAACTCTTGTTACAATTTTTGGCAGATTTGAATAATAATGTATGGAATTTGAGAATTACATACACTATAGATGATGATTGTATTTCCTTTTTGGATCTTATGATCAAAAAGGGGAAAGGGAGATTAGAGACTAGAGTCTATAGAAAAGAAACAGCTGAGAACACCTACCTACATGGGGACAGTTTCCACCCTAAAACTCAAAAATGGGGAATTCCATATGGCCAAATGGTGAGGGTGAGGCGTAACTGTTCTAAAGAAGATGAGTTTCAGGAGGAAATAACAAAAATGAATAATAGATTTAGGAAACGAGGCTAACCCGAGGAGGTTTTGGAGAAAGCCAGAGATAGGGCCACAAATTTGGATAGGCAATTATCTCTAAAGAAAAAGAGAAAAAGTGATAATAATGATCAAGTTAGGTTAATAATCAGATATGGGGCACATTGGCCACAACTGAGGGAGATATTAAATAAACATTGGCACATAATGGGACGTGACCCTGTGCTTGCAAAGATTGTAGGTCCCTGTCCCTCAATGACAGCGAGGCGTGCACCAAATCTAAAAGACGCTCTCGTCAGGACTGAGATTAGTTCAAGGCCACAGAGGTCAGGATTGGAGGGAAGGGGTTTTTAGGCCCCAAGCCTGTTGGGATGTACCCATGTGGTGGGTGTTCCTACTGTAAATTAGTGCATAAGACTAAGATCTTTGAAAATGCTAAGGGTGATAAACAGTATGAGATTAGGACCCTGATTAACTGTAATACAATAGGAGTAATATATATGATCACCTGTCCATGTGCCCTAAAGTACATTGGCAAGACAGGAAGACTCCTAAAAAAACGTATAGGGGAACATGTTGCTAACATTAAAGATGCTGAGGAGGATAGTCCCTTGGGGACACATTTTGATGTTTCACAACAGTGATCCTGGTTTGATGAGGTTTAAAGGGATTGTTAAGCCCAGGCAAAGTCCAAGGGGAGGATACTATGATAGATTATTATACCAGGTAGAGACCAGGTGGATATGCACTTTAGGAACCCTATATCCAGAAGGATTGAATACTGACTTCAACCTGGCAGTGTTCCTAGCTGATTGACTGATATGGTAGATCCTGTCGTGTCCATGTGCTTGGGGCCACATGTGGTATATGTACACTATATTAGCGATCATGTAACCACGTATGTAACTGGCCTTTATGAACTTGAGTCTAGTGGGGAACAATTTATTAAAGAAAGAGTTCTATATAAGCAGATTAATGGGCACAATTTGCAAATGCCAATCATGAATGCTGATAATTTTATGTATATATCTAGCCTTCAATACAGATGTGTGGTGATCTGAGTATAGGATAGAATTTAATTAAAAGAGAAGTAACACCAATGATAAGTGTACATTATGGGGGTTAATACGATCCAATCCAAGGATAGTATAAATCTATGAGACGTGATTAAAGTGTTGGAGGAATGATAGACGCATATGATGAATAATTGGAAGCTGAGATCGTAGGTCAGGACAGTCTGTGTGTATAAGGTGAACAACGGAAGAATGGAAACGCCTCCCCTTGGTGTGTGTAAGCCGTAAAACAGGATGGTACTGTGATGATAAAAGGGCTGTGGAACGCCCCCTCCCTTAGATCCACAGCATTGGCACTGAGGAAGCCCACGTGACGTTGTGGGCGTAACGCATATGCAGGCGTGGCTACAAGCCGTCCCAGAGAGAGCATGGAAGTACAGCGTCCGCTCACCCGCTCATGCAGATAAGTCTGGCCGGCCAGAGAAGATTTGTGATCCGCATCACCAGTAAGTGTGGCAGCATATACCGCGGGACGCCGCGGATATAAGCCTGACTGGATCTCCAATGCGGAGAGATATGAGAAATGAAGATTTGGTGAGTGCTGATTGACAGCGTTGATTTAATGGACACTGATTGAAGCAAGGAGCGTATGTTTACGCTGTGGTAAGCACAGAAACAAGCGATCTACCTTGTATGCAGTAATAAGAAGCAGGCTTCACGTGAGGAATTGTCGGTCTAAATAGCATTGTACGAAGGTGGTTGCCTAGCGGTGCTGTTTGAGGAGGACTGGTTCTCACATAAGGAACTGTGGTTTCATTCAGTCACGTTGTTCTCAGCAAGTATCATCACTTTAGTTTCTGGCCAGGACAGTGTGTGCATGGATGTGGAGTGAGTGTATGCAAGGAGCGCTCCTCTTGAAGTAGGAATTGTTTTTAGGGGAGTGGGAGTTGGGTATGGGGGTTTTTCATGTGTACTTTGGATTTAAATAAATTTATACGCACTTTGAGAAGTTGTTTCCTCCAATTTTTGTACGACCCCTGCAGGAGGACTGAACACCCAAAGGTTGGGTGACAGCCAGAAGGGTCGGGCAGGCCGGGTCGGCAACACACAGGCAGATAAAGTACAGAGACAGGAGACAGACTCGGTAACCAGGGACAGGCAGGGTCAGCAACAGTAGATCAGATGTGCGAAGGTACAGAATCAGAAAACAGAAGAGAAGTCAGGAGAGATACAATTCATAAACAGATATCCAATAATGCCTAGTCTTGAGTGTGAGGTCCGTGGTCTCACACCCAGGGGCTGGTCCAAGGAATAACACAGATGATATACAATATTCCTAGTCTGGGGTGTGAGGTCCGTGGTCTCTACACCCTGGAACTGGTCTAAGGAATAACACAGATGATATACAATAGTCCTAGTCTGGGGTGTGAGATCCGTGGTCTCTACACCCTGGAACTGGTCTAAGGAATAACACAGATGATATACAATATTCCTAGTCTGGGGTGTGAGGTCCGTGGTCTCTACACCCTGGAACTGGTCTAAGGAATAACACAGATGAGATACAATATTCCTAGTCTGGGGTGTGAGGTCCGTGGTCTCTACACCCTGGAACTATGCTAGAGAATAACACAGATAATAATACAGTGAACTGGCTAAGTGTGGATTCCCAGGTCCTCCTGGTTTCACCACACTGAAGGATCTGACTAAGGTCTGAGTGCTAACACATAGGTATTCGCAATGCCAGACAACCAGCAACTGAACAGCAAGAGATATATATATATTAAAGCGCTCCACAGCGCCGCCCAGCACCCATCAACCAATCACCTGCTGAGCTGGGATCAGCTGACCGCCTCGATCAGCTGACCCTTCTCCTATTGGCATAAAGAGCCTGTCTTGCGGCACACGCGCGCGTACCTCTCCATCTGTGTGCACTATTGGGTCCAGACAAACCAGAAGCATGTTGCTGCGGGGAAACCGCTGCTCTGTCTGCCAGAGGTCAACAGGTGAACTGGCCTGAGGTGTATGCTTGATGGAAAAAGTGAGTTTTGAGGGCACGTTCAACCACTTGCTGCAATTGCGGCAGTATATCTATGCTCTGCAGGAAGACTGTTCCCAGGGGCGTAGATATATGCCTCCCGCGTGCATTCTCGTCGACAGTCATTAGAGGGGAGATCAAAGAATGGGAACGAAGTTCATTGGTCTAAGTCCCCACATGAATGATCGCCGTCATCAATTAGATGCCTGCGTCATTGTTACAAACGTAATTACCCATGCATGCATTACTTCCTGTTCGCATACTATTAATACGCAACAGGAAGAAAATGAGTGAGGGCGTCTTGTGACCAAATAGTAAAATTACACATACACACATTTATTTCAATAAAAAACCTACACATAATTTACAATTAACTCCTAACCTTCCACACTCTCCCATAAACACCTAAATAAAAGTTTAGTGTAAAAAAAATGACAATTAAAAAAAATACATAAATAGTTACCTTAGGGACTGAACTTTTTCAATATGCATGTCAAGAGGGTATACTACTGTTATTTTTAAAATATGGGCTTGTAAATAGTGATGGACACAAAACTGAAAAAAATGCACCTTTATTTCCAAATAAAATATTGGCGCCATACATTGTACTAGGGACGTATTTTAAATGTTGCAATAACCGGGACAAATGGGCAAATAAAATACGTGAGTTTTAATTACGGTAACATGTATTATTTTAATACTATGGGGTAGCAGGCCCACACATTTTTGTAAGCATTTAATGGAAATGTAATAAAGAGCTATGTTTTATACATAAAAAGAGCTATAAAAACTTTTTGGGAGGTGCTGACCCATTCTGAAGACTGCATGTTACTGTCTGAGGGATACGGAAGGATGGTGAGGTCATACCACTCCTGTCTATGATGCTGCATGGGTGCTGATCACACCAGGATAAGTTATTTTAAAACTATAATGGCCGGAAGCTGAGAAATAATTAACTTTTTCCTATTTTTTACTTATTCCCGTTAAAATGCATTTACAATAAAATAATAAAATAATTCTTAGCAGAATGTACCACCCAAAGAAAGCCTAATTGGTGGCAAAAAAAAAACAATAGATCATTTTTTGTAATAATTATTAAGTTATTAGCGAATGAAAGGGAAGAATGCTGAAAGATGAAAATTGTTCTGGTCGATAAGGGAAAAAACCCTCAGTGGCGAAGTAGTTAAATAACTGAAAATCAAAATAAACAAACACGTCATACTTACCTCCTGTATAGTCTACTCATCAATATCTTTCTCCTCTCCTGCGTCCCGTTTGTCCACTGTGAGTAATGAAATTCTCTGTCCTTCATTTTGAAAATGGCCATTACCCCATAACAGCTTCCTGGACAGCACACTGTTAAACTGTAATTTCGCCCACTTGAGCCATAGGGAAACATGGACATTACTTTGCACATTCAGTTGTAACTGACAGCTGCTGATATATAACTGACAGCAACTGGTATATTTCAGTTCTAACAAAATATTGTCAGAACTGGAAAGGATCACTGTAAGAAGCTAATGGTGAGCTCCTGAGAGGAACTGACGGCAAGGAAAGTATTTAATGTTCATTGGCAGCTACACCATGTGTTTATTTTAAATAATTTTACTCAGTTCAGGTTCCCTTTAAAGATATCAAAAGTTGGAGAGTGACGGATGTGTTCTGCAGGGCATTCCAGAGGATGGGTGAAGCACGTGTGAAATCTTGTACATGTGAATGTGAAGAGGTGATTCTAGAGGAGGATAACAGAAGGATGTGCAGATCTGAGACTGCGGTTGAGTTGTTATCTGGAAACCTGTGAGGAGATGTACAAAGAAGAGATTGTGGAGAGCTTTGTAAGTTAAAGTTAAGAGTTTGAACTAGATCCTCTGGTTAATTGGTAGCTTGCTCTTATTAGTGATACATCAGAGGCCACTGTGTACACCCTAGACTTTCATCAGATAGAGCCTTGGCCAGCCACCTTGACTGATAACCATCCAGCATGTATGCAGACTATCTTTCTGAGTAAACACGTAAAACTGAAGGAGCACCCACTGGATGTATCAGCGAGCCTGGACTCCTACTCCTGTGTCCCCAGGAGTACAATCAGTAACATCAAGGCATGAGTCAGCACCACCTCAATATATTTCAAAGCTCTTTTATGGTGAAGGCTGCAATGACAGACCGGCTGTTTCGAGCACAATGCTCTTTCTCAAATTGCAATCAGGCCCGTTTCTAGGGCCGTGTGGGTGCCCTGGGCGCTGAAGGAGTGTGGGCGCAGTAATGGAGGGGGGAGTCAGCCGCGGGGAGGGCAGCCGACCTCTCCCTCCCTTGCTCTCCGCGGGCCGCCCTTCGTGCTCCCCCCTCCGAGTGTGACTGCACAAGAAGCGCTGTGTACAGAGCGCATTAGCGCAACTCACCTCCCACCCTGGTTCCAATCGCCGCCGGTCTTCTCTTCTCCTCATAGCCGCTGATACACACGCTGCTTCCTGTTTAGCCAGAAGCAGCGTGTGTATCAGCGACTATGAGGAGAAGACAGAAGAGAAGACCGGCGGCGATTGGAACCACGGAGGGAGGTGAGTTGCGCTAATGCGCTCTGTATAGGCTTGCTAGGTAGGTAGGTGCCCCCAATACAGGTTAGATAAGTGCCCCCAGTATAGGTTAGATAGGTAGCTGCCCCTCAGTATAGGTTAGATAGGTAGCTGCCCCCCAGTATAGGTTAGATAGGTAGGTAGGTGCCCCTCAGTATAGGTTAGATTAGGTAGCTGCCCCCCAGTATAGGCTATATTAGGTAGGTGCCCCCCAGTATAGGTTAGATAGGTAGGTGCCCCCAGTATAGGTTAGATTAGGTAGGTGCCCCCCAGTATAGGTTAGATTAGGTAGCTGCCCCCCAGTATAGGCTAGATTAGGTAGCTGCCCCCCAGTATAGGCTAGATTAGACAGGTGCCCCCCAGTATAGGTTAGATAGGTAGGTGCCCCCCAGTATAGGTTAGATTAGGTAGCTGCCCCCCAGTATAGGCTAGATTAGACAGGTGCCCCCCAGTATAGGTTAGATAGGTAGGTGCCCCCCAGTATAGGTTAGATAGGTAGCTGCCCCCCAGTATAGGTTAGATTAGGTAGCTGCCCCCCCAGTGTAGGTTAGATAGGTAGCTGCCCCCAAGTGAATGTTAGATAGGTAGCTGCCCCCCAGTGTAGGTTAGATAGGTAGCTGCCCCCCAGCGTAGGTTAGATTAGGTAGCTGCCCCCCCAGCGTAGGTTAGATTAGGTAGCTGCCCCCCAGCGTAGGGGGGCACCTACCCAGTGTGGTTAGATTAGGTAGGTGCCCCCCAGTGTGGTTAGATAGGTAGCTGCCCGCCCCCAATATTGAGGGGGGTGTCAGCCGCGGGGAGGGCAGCCCGACCTCTCCCTTCCTTCCTCTCCGCGGGCCGCCCTCCGTGCTCCCCCCTCCGAGTGTGACTGCACAGGAAGCGCTGTGTACAGAGCGCATTAGCGCAACTCACCTCCCTCCCTGGTTCCAATCGCCGCCAGTCTTCTCTTCTGTCTTCTCCTCATAGTCGCTGATACACACGCTGCTTCTGGCTAAACAGGAAGCAGCGTGTGTATCAGTGGCTATGAGGAGAAGAGAAGACCGGTGGCGATTGGAACCAGGGTGGGAGGTGAGTTGCGCGAATGCGCTCTGTAAACAGCGCTTCCTGCGCAGTCACACTCGGAGGGGGGAGCACGGAGGGCGGCCCGCGGAGAGCAAGGGAGGGAGAGGACGGCTGCCCTCCCCGCGGCTGACTCCCCCCTCCATTACTGCGCCCACACTCCTTCAGCGCCCAGGGCACCCACACGGCCCTAGAAACGGGCAATTTGAGAAAGAGCATTGTGCTCGAAACAGCCGGTCTGTCATTGCAGCCTTCACCATATAAGAGCTTTGAAATATATTGAGGTGGTGCTGACTCATTCCTTGATGTTACTGATTGTACTCCTGGGGACACAGGAGTAGGAGTCCAGGCTCGCTGATACATCCAGTGGGTGCTCCTTCAGTTTTACATGTTTACTCAGAAAGATAGTCTGCATACATGCTGGATGGTTATCAGTCAAGGTGGCTGGCCAAGGCTCTATCTGATGAAAGTCTAGGGTGTACACAGTGGCCTCCGATGTGGGACGCGTCTCTATGGACGCATGTATTGCGTCTCTGTGTACGCTTGTGATGCGGCGTGTCTGTCACACCAGCGTGACGTTTGCGCTGTCTAATGACACGTAACGCGGAAATGGAGACGCATAGACCCAGTGGCGAATGAGAGCATAGGAGGGGCAGTGACTACAGCGATGAGGTAGGTTGTGGGTGTTAACTGTCCCATTAGACATACTTATGCACAAGCTGTTATCTGTGTATCAGTTCCCCATCAGGTCCGTCTCTTAGCCCCACCCACACTGGGGTGTTTGATTGGTCAACACTCAGTGGGGCAGGTATTTAAAGAACTGTGTTTGTACTTTGTATGGCTATTGCAATCAGTGCAGTTTCAAGCTAAAATGCACCCAGGGCGAGGGTGTAAAAATTGCGCCCCCCCCCCCCCCGAGCAAGGTATGGTTGCCCACAGTATAGATTAGCCAGGTCTGGTTGCACTTAGTATAGGTCCCCCCAGTATAGGTAGCCAAGAATAGGTACCCCAGTATAGGTAGCCAGCTATAGGTCCCCGCGGCTGACACCCCTCTCAATATTGGGGGCGGGCAGCTACCTATCTAACCACACTGGGGGGCACCTACCTAATCTAACCACACTGGGTAGGTGCCCCCCTACGCTGGAGGGCAGCTACCTAATCTAACCTACGCTGGGGGGGCAGCTACCTAATCTAACCTACGCTGGGGGGCAGCTACCTATCTAACCTACACTGGGGGGCAGCTACCTATCTAACATTCACTTGGGGGCAGCTACCTATCTAACCTACACTGGGGGGGCAGCTACCTAATCTAACCTATACTGGGGGCAGCTACCTATCTAACCTATACTGGGGGGCACCTACCTATCTAACCTATACTGGGGGGCACCTGTCTAATCTAGCCTATACTGGGGGGCAGCTACCTAATCTAACCTATACTGGGGGGCACCTACCTATCTAACCTATACTGGGGGGCACCTATCTAATCTAGCCTATACTGGGGGGCAGATACCTAATCTAGCCTATACTGAGGGGCACCTACCTACCTATCTAACCTATACTGGGGGGCAGCTACCTATCTAACCTATACTGGGGGGCAGCTACCTATCTAACCTATACTGGGGGCACTTATCTAACCTGTATTGGGGGCACCTACCTACCTAGCAAGCCTATACAGGTAGCAACTATACTGGCTACCTATATTGGAGGCACCTACTTAACTAACCTATACTGGGGGCACCTACCTATCTGACCTATACTGGGGGCAACTATATTAGCTACCTATACTGAAGACACCTACCTGGCTAACCTATAGCTGGGGCAACTATACTGGCTCACCTATGCCTGGCTACCTATACTGGGGGGACCTATAGCTGGCTACCTATACTGGGGTACCTATTCTTGGCTACCCTCACCCTGGGTGCATTTTAGCTTGAAACTGCACTGATTGCAATAGCCATACAAAGTACAAACACAGTTCTTTAACCAGCCTGGCGGTATGGACGAGCTCAGCTCGTCCATCACCGCCGGAGGCTGCCGCTCAGGCCCTGCTGGGCCGATTCGCATGAAATAAAGTGCAGCACACGCAGCCGGCACTTTGCCAGCCGCGTGTGCTGCCCGATCGCCGCCGCTCTGCGGCGATTCGCCGCGAGCAGCGGCGAAAGAGGGTCCCCCCAGCCGCCCGAGCCCTGCGCAGCCGGAACAAATAGTTCCGGCCAGCGCTAAGGGCTGGATCGGAGGCGGCAGACGTCAGGACGTCGGCTGACGTCGATGACGTCACTCCGCTCGTCGCTATGGCGACGATCTAAGCAAAACAAGGAAGGCCGCTCATTGCGGCCTTCCTTGTTTATTCTGGGCGCCGGAGGCGATCGGAAGAACGCCTCCGGAGCGCCATCTAGTGGGCTTTCATGCAGCCAACTTTCAGTTGGCTGCATGAAATAGTTTTTTTTTTATTTAAAAAAAACCCTCCCGCAGCCTCCCTGGCGATCTTATCAGAACGCCAGGGTGGTTAAATACCTGCCCCACTTAGTGTTGACCAATCAAACACCCCAGTGTGGGTGGGGCTAAGAGACGGACCTGATGGGGAACTGATACACAGATAACAGCTTGTGCATAAGTATGTCTAATGGGACAGTTAACACCCACAACCTACCTCATCGCTGTAGTCACTGCCCCTCCTATGCTCTCATTCGCCACTGGGTCTATGCGTCTCCATTTCCGCGTTACGTGTCATTAGACAGCGCAAACGTCACGCTGGTGCGACAGACACGCCGCATCACAAGCGTACACAGAGACGCAATACATGCGTCCATAGAGACGCGTCCCACGCGTCTCTATGGTTCAATATTTGTTCCTATAGCTAAATTGATAGATGGTGTCTTACAACCTATTGTCAAGTTGGTCCCCTCCTACCTTAGGGATACCAAAATGTTCCTAGATAAATTGCAGTCACTTGAGGTACCTAGAGATGAATTTTTTCTTGTTACTTTGGATGTCGAGAGTCTCTACACCTCCAACCCTCATGATGGGGGTGTAGAGACGATCGACTGGTACTTGATGATGTGTACGGATTTGACTTTGGGTCAACACAAATTCATTATTGCTTTGCTGGAAATTGTTTTGCGCTGTAATTACTTTTCTTTTAAGGGGGCGTACTACCTACAGAGACGTGGTACAGTGATGGGATCCAACGTGGCCCCCTCCTATGCAAATTTATTTATGGGCCTATATGAAGAGGCATTTGTTTACACCAACAGTCTATTCCACCGGCATGCGATATGCTGGTGGCGTTTTATAGACAATGTATTTTGCATATGGAGGGGGCCACGGGGTTCCATCTCTGATTTTATTTCACAGTTACATACATGCCACCCCTCTATCAGATTTACAGCGCATTCCGATCCAGTACAAATCCCTTTTCTTGATGTATTGGTTAGAGTTGAAGATGGTGGATTGAAAACAGACTTGGTTGTTAAAGAAACAGATAGGAATTCTGTCTTACACTACAAGAGTTTCCACCCGTGATCCACGAGGGAAAGTATTCCCTTTAGTCAGCTGACCCGGGTGGATACCATTGTTAGTGATGAGACCTTGAGATCTGAGAGACGTGTAGAAATGGTACGTAAGTTTAGAGCCAGGGGTTATCCTAATCATTGTTTCCATCGGAGAGAGAGAGTCACTAGGGGGATGAGGGGACAACGTATGCCGTTTGTCTCTACCTATAGTGTATGTAGTGATGCCATAGCTAACATTTTTAGAAGACATTGGAAGATATTGAGTCATCTTCCTAATGTTCAGGAATTTCGATATCCACCAATTATGTCTTTTAAAAGAGCTCCAACCCTACGGGATAAGCTGTTTCATAAAAAGACAGGTCGAGGGACAATAACTAGGACAGGTATGTACCCTTGCTTAAGTTGCCATATGTGCAATAGTGTTATAAAAGGTAATATATTTTACCATCCCACCCTGGGTACCCTTTTTTCCATACGGGGTTACTTTACGTGTGACTCGGTGTATGCTGTTTACCTTTTAAAATGTCCTTGTGGTCTCGCCTATATAGGTATGACCACTCAGAAGGTCAAAGAGAGGATCAGTTCGCATAAAACTGCGATCAGGTCTAAAAACTGTAATCAGTCAGTATATGAACATTTCACTAAGTCAGGTCACGGAGTATCACAACTCAGAGTTACTGTTATTGATGGAGTGCCTAATAATTGGAGAGGTAATAAAGAAAAAGAATTATTGCGTAGGGAGGCTTTTTGGATTCGTAAACTTGGTACAATGGGATCTGGAGGACTGAATAGGGATTATGATTTAAGGTTTTGTATTTAGTGTTGCTGTTGTTATCTGATGTTTAATATTTTAAATTAATATTTAAAGTAAAAAGTTTAATATTTATTTTTTTGGTAAGTTTTAGAGCAGTAGGAGACAGGCCTTGGATGTGGCAGCTCCAAGGTCTTGGCTGCGCTCACATATGGTGTCAGATGCTGGTTCTGGGGCCCCGGGCAGTGAGAGTTCCCGGGGCCCCAGGCTGGCTCATGCACCATTGTTTTTAATTATTGTAGTATCCCATGCAGTTTAGTTAGGAGGGGGGCAGATGAGAGGGAATATCCTGCACGCTGGTGCCCCCTGCTGGTCATATAGCCATTGTCTATATGCAACTGAAGCCCTCTCCTACTAATTGGCTGACTTGCTCAGCTTTTGCTTGATTATCACTGCAAGCTAGGTGTATTATGTGTGCACTTCTCATTGGCTTATAAGCAGCCTGCAGGCTTTATAAAGCAGCAGAGAACTGTTTGGGAGTGAGTTTCTCCAATTGTGTGTTTGGTAAGTTTTAGAGCAGTAGGAGACAGGCCTTGGAGGTGGCAGCTCCAAGGTTTTGGCTGCGCTCACACATGGTGTTAGATGCTGGTTCTGGGGCCCCCGGGCAGTGAGAGTTCCCGGGGCCCCAGGCTGGCTCATGCACCATTGTTTTTAATTATTGTAGTATCCCATGCAGTTTAGTTAGGAGGGGGGCAGATGAGAGGGAATATCCTGCACGCTGGTGCCCCCTGCTGGTCATATAGCCATTGTCTATATGCAACTGAAGCCCTCTCCTACTAATTGGCTGACTTGCTCAGCTTTTGCTTGATTATCACTGCAAGCTAGGTGTATTATGTGTGCACTTCTCATTGGCTTATAAGCAGCCTGCAGGCTTTATAAAGCAGCAGAGAACTGTTTGGGAGTGAGTTTCTCCAATTGTGTGTTTGGTAAGTTTTAGAGCAGTAGGAGACAGGCCTTGGAGGTGGCAGCTCCAAGGTCTTGGCTGCGCTCACATATGGTGTCAGATGCTGGTTCTGGGGCCCCGGGCAGTGAGAGTTCCCGGGGCCCCAGGCTGGCTCATGCACCATTGTTTTTAATTATTGTAGTATCCCATGCAGTTTAGTTAGGAGGGGGGCAGATGAGAGGGAATATCCTGCACGCTGGTGCTCCCTGCTGGTCATATAGCCATTGTCTATATGCAACTGAAGCCCTCTCCTACTAATTGGCTGACTTGCTCAGCTTTTGCTTGATTATCACTGCAAGCTAGGTGTATTATGTGTGCACTTCTCATTGGCTTATAAGCAGCCTGCAGGCTTTATAAAGCAGCAGAGATCTGTTTGGGAGTGAGGTTCTCCAATTGTGTGTTTGGTAAGTTTTAGAGCAGTAGGAGACAGGCCTTGGAGGTGGCAGCTCCAAGGTCTTGGCTGCGCTCACATATGGTGTCAGATGCTGGTTCTGGGGCCCCGGGCAGTGAGAGTTCCCGGGGCCCCAGGCTGGCTCATGCACCATTGTTTTTAATTATTGTAGTATCCCATGCAGTTTAGTTAGGAGGGGGGCAGATGAGAGGGAATATCCTGCACGCTGGTGCCACCTGCTGGTCATATAGCCATTGTCTATATGCAACTGAAGCCCTCTCCTACTAATTGGCTGACTTGCTCAGCTTTTGCTTGATTATCACTGCAAGCTAGGTGTATTATGTGTGCACTTCTCATTGGCTTATAAGCAGCCTGCAGGCTTTATAAAGCAGCAGAGAACTGTTTGGGAGTGAGGTTCTCCAATTGTGTGTTTGGTAAGTTTAATATTTTTATACTCATTTTCTAAATCTTGCTCTTTTTACTTTGTTTTTAGATTCTGGGGCTCAGCGATGGACTTCTGATGGAGGTAGTTTTTATTTTTATCTTGAGCAAGAGTACTGTTATTTTGCACCTATTGATCCTTTATAGTCCTTAGTGGTATTTGGGTTTATACTGTTTGGCCTGAGGTTTATGACTTTTTATAAGTCATGTGATTGTGAGGGTGCATATTATTTATTTATTTTTCAGTACTGTTCTGGTTGCCTTGGTGACTGTTCCACCCACTATACCCTCGTTGTTTGTTTTTTTGCCGTCCCAGTGACGTCATAGCACTAGTGGGACGTTTTTGTTTACACCAGCGCTATTTGCTCTATGTTATCGCGAGATTACGTGTGGGACGCGTCTCTATGGACGCATGTATTGCGTCTCTGTGTACGCTTGTGATGCGGCGTGTCTGTCGCACCAGCGTGACGTTTGCGCTGTCTGATGACACGTAACGCGGAAATGGAGACGCATAGACCCAGCGGCGAATGAGAGCATAGGAGGGGCGGCGACTACAGCGATGAGGTAGGTTGTGGGTGTTAACTGTCCCATTAGACATACTTATGCACAAGCTGTTATCTGTGTATCAGTTCCCCATCAGGTCACCCCACACTGGGGTGTTTGATTGGTCAACACTCAGTGGGGCAGGTATTTAAAGAACTGCACGTGTGTTTGTACTTTGTATGGCTATTGCAATTTGAGAAAGAGCATTGTTCTCGAAACAGCCGGTCTGTCATTGCAGCCTTCACCATAAAAGAGCTTTGAAATACATTGAGGTGGTGCCGACTCATTCCTTGATGTTACTATCTTTCTGAGTAATTCTGATAGCATCCCAGCCAGGGCAACATCTGCAAGGAGTTTTTATGTTCTCCCCGTGTCTGCGTGGGTTTTCTCCGGTTTCCTCCCACATTCCAAAACATACAGATAAGTTAATTGGCTTCCTCCTAAACATTAACCCTAGACTACGATACATACATAGACATATGACTATGGTAGGGATTAGATTGTGAGCCCCTCTGAGGGACAGTTAGTGACAAGACGATATATCCTCTGTACAGCGCTGTGTAATATGTTGGCGCTGTATAAATACTTAAATAAATAAATAGCATGCGTCTGATTGCAGAGTATAGAGGGTTTGGGGATTATTAAAACCTTGCACTCTTTAAAAACTCAAAAAATATACATTTTTTAAAAATTGCTGTTTGAAGCCCAATCCATTGACACTAGGGATCGCATAATGCTAGCAAAATCGCTAGCGTTATGCGTTTTGCATTTTTTCATGATTTGCACATACACTTACCTAAAGGATTATAAGAAACACCTGTTCAATTTCTCATTAATGCAGTTATCTAATCAACGAATCACATGGCAGTTGCTGTAATGCATTTAGTGGTGTGGTCCTGGTCAAGACAATCTCCTGAACTCAAAACTGAATGTCAGAATTGTAAAGAAAGGCGATGTAAGCAATTCTGAGCGTGGCACGGTTGCTGGTGCCAGATGGGCCGGTCTGAGTATTTCACAATCTGCTCAGTTACTGGGATTTTCACGCACAGCCATTTCTAGGGTTTACAAAGAATGGTATGAAAATGGAAAAACATACAGTATGTGGCAGTCCTGTAGGCGAATATGCCTTGTTGATGCTAAAGGTCAGAGGAGAATGGGCCGTCTGATGCAAGCTGATAGAAGAGTAACGTTGACTGAAATAACCATTCGTTACAACCGAGGTATGCAGCAAAGCATTTGTGAAGCCACAACACACACAACCTTGAGGAGGATGGGCTACAACAGCAGAAGACCCCACCGGGTACCACTCATCTCCCCTACAAATAGGAAAAAGAGGCTACAATTTGCACAAGCTCACCAAAATTGGACAGTTGAAGACTGGAAAAATGTTGCCTGGTCTGATGAGTCTTGATAAAGTCAGAATTTGGCATAAACATAATGAGAACATGGATCCATCATGTCTTGTTACCACTGTGCAGGCTGGTGGTGGTGGTGTAATGGTTTGGGGGATGTTTTCTTGGCACACTATAGGCCCCTTAATGCCAATTGGGCATTGTTCAACTGCAAGAAGCTATCCTATCAATATTGGCCAACATTTCTAAAGAATGCTTTCAGCACCTTGTTGAATCAATGCCACGTAGCATTAAGGCAGTTCTGAAGGCAAAATGGAGTCAAACACCGTACTAGTATTGTGTTCCTAATAATCATTTAGGTGAGTGTATACAGAGCAGGGACAAGGTCCTCCTGCACCCAAGGCTGAGACACCAAAGTGCGCCCCTCCATCCCTGCCCCCAGCCGTCACACACTGATTGCTATTAGACTAAGAGGGCCACAGGGCCCACAACCTCCCCAACACCTTAATATCTAGTTCTCTGGCTTGCAGTCACTGCTATGTATCCCCTTTTCTTATTTCTTTCTGCTTCATACACAATTAGGAATGACAGCTGAATGAATTGTGCGCCCCCTCCTACACTGCGCCCTGAGGCTGGAGCCTCTCCAGCCTATGCCTCGGCCCGGCCCTGAGTGTATATTTCATTGTACATTTTTGCATTTTCTGAGCGATCGTGATTTGCTTTTTTCAACATTGCAATTGTGATCGCTGTAACATCGCAAAAAAAGATGCATGTACTGCGTTTGTGTTTACCACAAATCACCGGCGATCACGGCAGTGAGATCACTGCCATATACTTATTATTACACTAGCTTTTTTAAAAGCAGTACCGATCGCCAGTGATTTGGCGATCAGCTGTAAACTCCCGCTAATCGCCCTAGGTCAACTGAAGCCCTTTAAAAAAAAAACACTGTTTGGCTAGTGCTATTTACGTTTCTGGGTTGTTTGTAGTAGATCAGTGGGATGGGGACTCCTCTTTACCACACTAGCAGCTTTGACACAATCCAGGATCTCAACACTTCTTCTTTTTCTAGTACAGGCTGTCCTCTTCTCAGAAACAGATCCCGTTTTGGAAGGTTATTTGTAAGTTGAGTTAAACATTAAAAATACTGGTGCATAAATGGTTTACTTTCAGATAACTCTGGATTTGGACATAAATTGAAAATACAGTAGTATCTTGGTTATACTCCACCGACAGATCGGCCGATGTAGTATAATTGTGCTTTCTGATTGTTTAAGAATCCATGTTAAAAAGAGACCTAAAGCCACGTTCACATCATCAAACGTGGATGGCCGTGCGATCGGAACGCAACGCGTACGAACGCACACCATCTGCGTTTGTTTGTGTTGCGTGGCTGATCCCATTCACTGAAAGTGAATGGGTCAGCCGCGCGATTTGTTAAAAACCGCACTGGTCCTGAACGCATGCAGTGTGAACATCAGACAGTGCAGTCTATGCACTTCCGATGTTGCGCCCTTCTGCCTCCTGCACACGTTGCTGAAACACGGACGGCAACATGTGCAATGTGAATGGGGCCTTACTGATACATTACTATACTGCACTCTATATACATACCATGAACTCTGTATTAAATGTTAAAATACAGTTATTGAAAGTATAGTAACCTTGGGGGACTGAAACCCAGACTTTAAAAAGTGTACCAGAGCTCTTAAATTAAAAAGATTTTTTACATACCTGGGGCTTCCTCTAGCCTCATCCGATCGTAACACTCCGCCACCTTCCTCCGCCGCCTGCAGCTTCGGGAACCAGGTCCCCGCACTTCCGTCAGTCAGAGCCAGGCTGGCGTAAGAGAAGTGCGCCCCCCCCCCTTTGCTGGAGAGATATACGCGAAGGGAGCACTTCTGCGTAGCTGGCCATGATTGACGTCAGTGATAGGACCCGGTTCCCGAAGCTGCAAACAGTGGAGGACGGCGGCGTGGGAGTGAACCGAGCAGATGGGGCTGGAGGAAGCCTCAGGTATGTATAAAATCTTTTTAATTTAAGAGCTCTGAGTCCCTTTAAGCACAGCAGAGCCCACAAACAGCCTTAAAAGTTGGCCTTCTCCCCCGTGAGAACTGCCCATGATTTTTGCAGGTTGGTTGAGACTGCTGGTTAATTAAGTTCTGGATAACCGGGACTCTACTGTATTGTTTTTTTGGTTGTTTTTAAAGGATACCCGAGGTGAGAGGGATATGGAGACTGCCATATTTATTTCCTTGTAAACAATGCCAGTTGCCAGCCAGCCCCGTTGATCTTCTGGCGTAAGTAGTGTCTGAGTCAAAACCCTGGAACAAGCATATGGCTAATCCGGTAAAACCTGAGTTAGCGGAGTCAGAGTACCTGATCTGCTGCATGCTTGTTCAGGGTCTATGGCTAAATGTATTAGAGTCACAGGATCAGGACGACTGCCTGGCAACTGGTATTGTTTAAAAGGAAATAACTATGGCAGCCTCCATATCCCTCTCACCTCGGGTTCCCTTTAATGCGCTTTAAATAACTTGCTATACATTATGCAATAATGTAACACATATTAACAAAAATATGTAATAAGAAAAACAGTATAGTACATGAAGACAACTTTGTATACATGAGAAATTTATAGCTTGAGTGTTTGTAAGTAGGGGGACTATCTCTACCTCTTCTGGTGTTCCTGCCGGCAACAGCCTAGCATTAGGATACACATGCAGCCTCAATCATTATTTATTTATTTGTTGTATTTATAAAGTGCCAACATATTACGTAGCGCTGGACATTAGTTTAGGTTACAGACAACATTTGGGGTGACATACAGCAATATGACAATACAGGAATACAAGAAAAACCAGATCACACAGCACAGTATGAGTACAAGGTAATGTTTAGTCAGTCACTGGATGGGAGCGTGGAGATTAGGCAAGTTGAGTTCACTCAGATCCATAGGATGGGTGTACGGTGATGGAGGTGCATGATCAGGTAGGACACAAAAGGAGCAGGACCCTGCCCAAAGGCTTACAATCTAGAGGGAAAGGAAGGGACATGAAAGGTAGGGGACCAGAGTTCAGCTGCGGGTTTAAAGCACTTGTGAGGGGTGGTAGACCAGAGTGAAAAGGTGAGTTTTGAGGGCCTTCTTGAAGATGTTGAAGGAGGGGGCTGCCCTAATGGGTGGAGGTAGGGAGTTCCATAGTGTTAGAGCAGCTCTTGAGAAGTCCTGGAGGCGTGCATGGGACTGGGTGATGCGGGGGGCGGTCAGACGAAGTTCATTCGAGGAGCAGAGTGAGCAGCCAGGTGTGTACCTGTGTGTGTGAGTAAGATCGGAAATGTAGGTTGGGTAGGTTTTGTGGACAGATTTGTAGGTCCATAAAACTAGTATTTATATAGCACTGACATCTTCTAGAGCACTTTACAAAGTCTTGTCACCAAAGGTCCTCAGAGGGGCTCGCCATCCCTACTATGGTCACATGTTATTGTAGTCTAGGGTCAATTTATGAGAAAGCCAATTAACTTATTTATTAGTATTTATTTAAAGGGATACTGTAGGGGGTCGGGGGAAAATGAGTTGAAGTTACCCAAGGCTTCTAATGGTCCCCTGCAGACATCCTGCGCATGCGCAGCCACTCCCTAATGCTCCGGCCCCGCCTCCGGTTCACTTCTGGAATTTCAGACTTTAAAGTCTGAAAACCACTGCGCCTGCGTTGCCGTGTCCTCACTCCCGCTGATGGCACCAGGAGCGTACTGCGCAGGCCTAGTATTGTCTGTGTATGCGCAGTACGCTCCTGGTGACATCAGCGGGATTGAGGACACGGCAACACAGGCACAGTGGTTTTCAGACTTTAAAGTCAGAAATTCCAGAAGTGAACCGGAGGCGGGGCCGGAGCATCGGTGAGTGGCTGCGCATACGCAGGATGTCTGTGGGGGACCATTAGAAGCCTCGGGTAACTTCAACTCATTTTCCCCGACCCCCCTACAGTATCCCTTTAAGTATTTATATAGCGCCGACATATTATGCAGCGCTGTACAGAGTATATTGTCTTGTCACTAGATGTCCCTCAGAGGGGCTCACAATCTAATCCATATCATAGTCCTATGTCTATGTATGTATCGTGTAGTGCATGTATCATAGTCTAGGGCCAATTTTAGGAGAAAGACAATTAACTTATCTGCAAGTTTTTGGGATGTGGGAGGAAACCAACGCGTACGTGGGGAGAATATACAAACTCCTTGCAGATGTAGACCTGGCTGGGATTTGAACCAGGGACCCAGCGCTGCAAGGCGAGAGTGCTAACCACTACACCACCACGCTACCCACGTGGTCCAGGACCTCTGAAAGAGACAACAGAGTAAGAAGAGGCACCTCAGTCCTGAACTGGAACTTTGCAGTGGTGAGTGAATGAAATGATCACTAATTGATTCAGTGTGTAATACCAAGTTTATATAATGTATATATACAGAAGGGGAAGGAAAAGCAGAGATGGTGACTGAACTAGAGACACACAGGCATCTGGCAATGTGTGGAGCTCAAACAGCATGTTCTGGGACTAAGTGCAAGTATTACAAGGGGACAAATAGTGTTTCTGAAGCAGAAAAGGAGAAATGTCCCAGTACTCATGGAAACTGATTTTTATTCTCTTCCGTGAAGTCAAACATCAATTAGTAAACATTCATAAAGATATGTAACGCAATATGGTACCTGGGCTGTGGGCGGCTGAGGTTGGAGGGATGGCCTTTTGCGCTTCTGCGTTTCTACTGAGGCTCTGAAGAAATGTACGAGTGTGAAACAATCACTTGCCCACCATACAGTTACCACAGTACTTTTACATATATTCATGAGGTTTACTAATTAATGTTTGACTTAATTGAAGAGACTAAAGATCATTTTTTCCCAGTGCTGGAACATTTCCCTTACATAATCAGTAAATAGTGAGAAGGCTGAATTAAAAATACAGTAATTGCAACAATATGGGCCATCAAGATTGTTACAAGGTCATGTAGTGATGGAATGCAGGTCTGTTTGAAAGCACTTACAATAGCTGTGGGAATACAGAATTACTTAAAATTGTTTTACCATTCTATTAAGCAACCTGTAATAATTTGAAAATGCCTTGATCATATGATAGGTCACCAATGACCTTTCTTGTCAAGGATCATTTAACAACCTTCCTTGTAAAATTGAAGTTACTAAAATTAAGCAATACACCTTAATCAAAGGCTAAGTCATGAAGTTTGGGGGCATTTTTTGTCATAGCAATCTGTAGCTATGACAAAAAATGCCACCAAACTTCATGACAGTTCTCAGACCGCCAGTCCAGTGATCTGTCACGGGACTGGCGGTTTGAGAACTGTTTAAAAAATATATCAATGAATTTTTTGTTTATGGTAGCAGCAGCATGGTTGTTATGGGAGAGCAGAGGATGTAAGCCAGAAATTTCGCCAGTTTGAATTTCCACCTAGAAGTAGATGTGCTGTTTCTCCCTCAATTCCTAGTCAGATGAAGCTACTATCGACAGGCTTAGTGGAAGGTGTGGGCTGCTGTTGCTCAGACTTGGAGGTATATAATGGTGCAAAGATAGTCCTGTCTTAGAAGATATTAGCATGAAGCTCTAAAAGTATGAATTGGTGGAAATGGCTGGTAGAGGACTTCTGACCAATAAATTAAGTACGCTATATAAATATATAATGATATTATTTCAATTTGACACCAGTCCATTGTGGTCCACACTTAGAGACCCGGAAGACATGAGAGAGATGTCTAGTACACATAGAGCATATACAGTAACTCCAAGTGCCAAGTCTGATCAGGAGAACTGATCCTGGATCCAACTGAAGTTGGTATTCCTCAGCGTGACCATCAGCAGCTGCTTGTGGCACTTCCCCACCCTCTGGTAGTTACAGCATTCAGGTTTTAAGTTTTCAAATATTTGATCGAGCTCTGATTAAATATTAAAACCTGGCACTTTTTGGAACTGAGGCCTCCTTTATGATGTTGTAAATAAATCACATGAGATCACGTGCAGAGGTAAAGGATGTCAATACATCTCCACAATCTCTCATCATGCATCTGAAAGGTGAAGTTTAGTTCTTTGGCTGCTGAGAGGGGTGGAGCCACATACATTTCGTTTGTTTGTTTATAAATGTAAACATAATACCAATTTGTGACACAAATTATAAATTATTTATGTACAACATAGTAAATATTCCGACAGGATAACCTCATTGCGGTGGAAGAGTCTAGTACAGAATCTTTTGCATGCAAATTATTTTGAAACTGAACATCCTCCATAAGTGTAGGTTTGTAGCACCTGTTTCAGCTGTAACAAGCACAGTGTTGACTTTTTGCAGCCATATGCAGCTAGTGTCAGCTTGGTTTTAGATGCACTATCATTTCTTTCTACTATGAACAAAACTGTAAGTTCAATTTTACTATTGTGTATAAATTTGGTAGGGTGAGCGCAGTCCACACTGCACCCCTTTCTTCTAATTCTATGGCTAGCTGTTCTCAGGCTGCACTAACATTTGCATGTTTTCAAGGGATTTGGGTGATTTTAAACATAGGTTAGGGTCCCTTCCGACAGAATGATCTCATTGTGGTGCATGGGGTGTCAAACTCAAATAGGCAGAGGGCCAAAATGAAAAACTTAGAATAGGTCGAGGGCCAACAGTCATATTCTCTCTCCCCCCCCCCCCCCCCATCATTTGGAGTTATCGCACAGCACCCAACTATTTGCATCATGTACTATAACAGGTTCACTAGGTAGGTGTCCCCAGTATAGACAGGCTTAAGTGCACTCAGTATAGGTTAGCTAGGTAAGTGTCCCTAGTATAGTTAGGCTTAGGTGCACTCAGTATAGGTTAGCTAGGTAAGTGCCCCCAGTATAGTTAGGTTTAGGTGCATTTAGTATAGGTTAGGTAGGTAAGTGTCCCAAGTATAGTTAGGCTTAGGTGCACTCAGTATAGGTTAGCTATATAAGTGCCCCAGTATAGTTAGGCTTAGGTGCACACAGTATAGATTAGCTAGGTAGGTGACCCCTGTATAGTTAGGCTTAGGTGCACTCAGTATAGGTTAGCTAGGTAAGTGCCCCAATATAGTTAGGCTTAGGTGCACTCAGTATAGATTAGATAGGTAGGTGGTGACCCCAGTATAGTTAGGTTTAGGTGCACTCAGTATGGGTTAGCTAGGTAAGTGCCCCAGTATAGTTAGGCTTAGGTGCACTCAGTATAGATTAGCTAGGTAGGTGGTGACCCCAGTAAAGTTAGGCTTACGTGCACTCAGAATAGGTTAGCTAGGTAAGTGCCCCAGTATAGTTAGGCTTAGGTGCACTCAGTATAGATTAGCTAGGTAAGTAGCACAGTATAGTTTGGCTTAGGTGCACTCAGTATAGGTTAACTAGGTAAGTGCCCCAGTATAGTTAGGCTTAGGTGCACTCAGTATAGATTAGCTAGGTAAGTGGCACAGTATAGTTTGGCTTAGGGGCACTCAGTATAGGTTAACTAGGTAAGTGCCCCAGTATAGTTAGGCTTAGGTGCACTCAGTATAGATTAGCTAGGTAAGTGCCCCAGTATAGTTAGGCTTAGGTGCACTCAGTATAGATTAGCTAGGTAGGTGTCCCCAGTATAGTTAGGCTTAGGTGCACTCAGTATAGGTTAGCTAGGTAAGAGCCCCAGTATAGTTAGGCTTAGGTGCACTTAGTATAGATTAGCTAGGTAAGTGCCCCAGTATAGTTAGACCGGCTTAAGTGCACCCAGGATAGGTTAGCAGCTAGTTAAGTCCCAGCAGTAGGTAGCCAGCGTAGCCCCCCCCCCGCCCCTTCCTTGGCCGCCGCTTCTTTACTTCCTGGAGTCGGCGGCCGGTCCTGCACCCTAGTCCGCTCCCCTGAATCTCTTCACTGTAGGCATCACAGGCATCGATGCAGCTGCCGTGAAAGAAAGACAGAAGAGCGGCTCCCCCATTAACGTCGCGCATACAGGAAGTAATTACTTCCTGTATATGTGCCTACTGGGTCAGAGCCGCTCTCCTCTCTTCACATCACGGCTTATGCCTGCAGCGAAGAGGATCAAGGGGAGTGGACTGGGGAGCAAGACCGGCTGCCGACTAAAGGAACGGCGGTCGGGGAGAAAGAGACATCGGGCAGGCGGGCGAAAAAGGGGAGTGATAGAGCGTAGCCACGCTGTATCACTCATAGGAATAGGAGGGCGGAGCGGGCAGAGCAAGTGTGAAGGAAGATGACGGACGGGGCGGAGCCGCTAGCGTGGGCGGGCCAACTTTTAAAGCGCCGCGGGCCAAAACCAATGTTAATTTAAAAACCAGTGGCGGGCCAAGTTTACTCTTTGTAGAGTTTGACATGTGCTCTAGAAGAAGGAATAAATTACACACGCACCTGCACATGGTTTGAGTGAATGGGGAGGTTTCTTTGCTAATTGGCTGCACTTGCGTTTGGAGAGAGGGAATTGGAGGGGCCCCCAAAGCCTCTGGGCCCCCCTGCAATGGCAGGGGTCACAGAGGTGATTGCTACGCCCATGCAGTTGTGCCTTTAAGAGGCTGTGCAGCCCTATGCAACTAGTGTCAGTCAGGTGCAGCTTGGCTTTAGATGGGCTGCCATTTCTTCCTACTGTGTAAAAAATAGTAAATATAACAACTTCAATTCCATATTAAAGTGGCTGTATGAACTGCATAAGAGATGTTAAAGGGCTGCATGCTGTCTAAAAAATATCAGTTTCATGTACTTGGTCTAAATCCTCTAAGGCACAGGTGTCTTACTCAAGGCCTGCAGGCTTTATTGCCATTTTATGCAGCTTGTGACATCTTAGAAAAATGGTCTAACAGAGAAGAACTTTGGATGATGGTAGCAGAAGAGAAGAGCATGAACTCAATAACTGGGGTAACCAAGACCATTTCAGATTTTATGTCTCACTGACATGGCTGCTGTTCACAGTTCAGACATAATTTAACAGCTCAGATGGAGACCAAAATAAGAATATGAGAATCCAGGTAAGTTCTATTCACCTTTATTACTATGCATACAACTCATTAGCTCGTACGTTTATTTTTAGTTCAAGTTTGCTTTAAATTACACTATTTTAAAGAAAAAGGCCAACTCCAAGTAGCAGCGAGAGGCCTTTGAAGCCTTACAGCTATCCCCAGTTCCAATACACTTGTACACTCATATAGCACCCATAATACTTCAGAGGCTATTAATAAAACTGACTGCATCAGCACTGTTAGAGGAAAACATTAAAGAGGCACTGTAACAATATATTATAGAATATGCTACATTAGTCAGGATTTCTAATTTTATATTCATTTTCCTGGTTTCAGCATCAGAAACACTTTGTTTATCTATAAATTTCAGTATATTGGTATGTAAACCCACCCATTCACTGATGTTTAGTCTAGGCTATTTAGTTATGCAGCCTTCTCTTTCCAGTGGACTCTGGGAAACTAGGGCCCATATGCACTTAACTTTTTCTCCTAGGAGATCATTTTTCACCTTGTATTTGCTTTACAACTGAAAAAGTACCCAAAAGTAGGTGAAAAAATACTATCAAAATTATTTTGAGTGTTTTCTTGCTTGCTGGTGGTTTAAAAGACATTTTATTGACAATTTTGAAAATATCACCTAAGAGAGAACTAAGAACCCTTTCATCTGGGCAGCTGACAAGCGGTGAAGTAATCATCTGTCATCTGCTCTCCTGTATCGGCCAGGCGGTCCCTCCTCCCCCATGGAGTGAGATATGAACGCGGCCACAGCCGTACTCAGACTTGACATGTCAGGGATTCTCTGCCGCCCAGTAACACCACCGCGTGCCGACGCTTGCCACGCTTAGTGCTACAACTGCTGCAATTCAGCTGCATTTAACCAGCCTGGCGTTCTATTAAGATCGCCAGGCTGGTGACCGGACGTTTTTTTTTTTAATAAAAAAAAACCTATCGCATGCAGCCAACTAAAAGTTGGCTGCATGAAAGCCCACTAGAGGGCGCTCCTGTTGCGTACTTCTGATCGCCTCCGGCGATAAAAAGTAACAAGAAAGGCCGCGATGAGCGCTGCGGCGGCGATCAGGAAGCACACGCGGCTGGCAAAGTGCCGGCTGCGTGTGCACTTTTTCATTTGATAAAAATCGTCCCAGCAGGGCCTGAGCGGCAGCCTCCGGCGGTAATGGACGAGCTGAGCTCGTCCATACCGCCAGGCTGGTTAAATTGCATCGGAATTGCACTGGTGGACAGCAAACAGGAGGCTGAACTCCTTGGCAAACATGCAGTTCAGCTGTCCGTCTGAAAGGGCCTAAGGAGGAAAAGTTAATTGCATATGCAGTGTTCTCAGAAGAAATTGTTTCCAGCCGGGCGGCATGAAAAAGTAGCCCGGTGGGGTGATATGAGAGAATGCAGGGCTAGTGCTTCTGTGCGCAACTCTGTTTGCAGCCAAAGGAGGAGGTGAGCCGATGACAGCCGGGTGCAGCACCCAGCTAAAAGAGCCTGGGGAGAACACTGCAAATGAGCCCAGGTGTTGTTTCTGCTTCAGAACACAACAAACCTGGGCAAATACTGACTAAATAATTTAATTATTTAAATATAAAGGAATATTGTAAAATATAAGACATTTTAATCATTTTGTTACATTCAATAATGTTCCTCCTTAAAATCAATGGGATCCGATTAAGAAAAACAAAAAGCCAGATACTCACCTAAGGAGAGGAAAGGCTCTGGGCACAGGCATCCACAGAAAATTTTCCAGGGGGGGGGGGATAGAAAAGATGTAGGCGAAGTTTGCGCGCTGCGCCGAACAAGGGGCATGGCCATGGACTAGAATGTAGGCGTAGTCTCGGGTGGAGCCAAATTTACATGAACTTAACAATGGTGGGATATTAGGCTAGGAGTATGTAGGGATTAGATTGTGAGCACCTCTGACAACGTTCAGTGATATGATGACTATGAACTTTAAAGTGCTGTAGAAGAGGTCAGTGCTATATAAATACATAATAAGGTAGGACATTAGACTAACTATGGTAGGATTAGATTGTGAGCTCCTCTGGACTATGTACTCTGTAAAGTGCTGCAGAAGATGTCAGTGCTAAATAAATACAAAATCTGTCATAATCTAATCTACGTAAAGTATGTCACCCGCAGGTTCTGTGGGCTGTAACAAATCACTTCGACCAGGAACCACAAACAGTGTATCCAGGCACAGCAGGACAGTCTGAAAAGGCCAGAATGCAGGACAGCAAAAATATAGCCAAAAACACCCCCCCAACCCTGTTATCCAGTGAAATGATTAGTGAATCAAGATACGGTGCAAAAATGTGTGCGGCGAAAATATTCTTCCGTATTGTATCTGGCAACATTTGCTCTATGTACTTGGTGCCCACACTGTCGAGGAATTAGTAGTTCTTCTGTACCAATCGATTTGGAAAGGTCCTCGGCTTTTTCAAATATAATTTTGAAGTGGTCTTCTGCATCTTTTCTGTGACTGCGAAATATAGCTAATAGGTTTTGTACTGTACATGGCCAGACACTGCAAGAATTTCAAGTTCAACAGCTTGAAGGGCTTGTGTTACAGGTACCAGCATTGCTGAGTAGGTAGAAATTATAATAAGAGACACAACAAAATTTCCTGTGCTTGAAGCACACTGCAGTTGATATGCATCCTGATGGGTTTTGCCTGCTGCTGTAGTCGCTAATAGATATAATTGTTCAAATATATCAACAAAGTTAGAAGAAAATACTCATACGCTTGTATTTTGCAGTCCACCATGTGTCACTTAGTAGTGTTACATTAGGAATCATATTTCTCCCTTTTGGACTTTCATGAAAGTATTTGGACTGCGGCAATGTTTCACCATTAAGCAATAATACTATGGCAATGTTTCACCATTGAATAAATTGTACTGCGGCAATGTTTCACCATTAAGCAATCGTACTGCGGCAATGTTTCACAATTAAGCAATCATACTGCGGCAATGTTTCACCTTTAACCACTTAACGACCGCCTAACGCCGATAGGCATTGGCAGGTCGAAGTGGTGTTTCCATGGAAACGGCCGCAAGTTCGAGCGCCCGTTCCATGTCAGTTTACCGAGGGTGTCTCTGTGAACAGCCTGCGAGCCTCCGATCGCGGCTCGCAGGCTAAATGTAAACACGCGGGGAGAAATCTCGTGTTTACATCCATACGGCGCTGCTGGGCAGCAGCGCCGTAAAGGAGATTGGCGATCCCCGGCCTCTGATTGGCAGGGGATCGCCGCCGTCTGATAGGCTAAGGCCTATTAGAGGCGGTACAGGACGGATCTCCGTCCTGTGCCACCCACAGCCAGCGAAAGAGGTAGGGAGGGAGAGGGAGGGAGGAAAATCGCTGCGGAGTGGGGCTTTGAGAACCCCCCCCCCTCCCGCTCGGCCACACAGAGCGACGGCGATCAGACCCCCCCAGCAGGACATCCCCCTAGTGGGGAAAAAAAGGGGATAAGTCTGATCGCCCTGCCTAAACCAAGATCTGTGCTGCGGGCTGGAGAGATCAGCAAAACACAGCCCGGTCCTTAAGTGGTTAAAGAGAACCTGTACTGAGTAAAAATATTTAAAATAAACACATGAGGTAACTTCAAATGAACATTACATAGTTACCTTGCCATCAGTTCCTCTCAGAAGCTCACCATTTTCTTCTGACAATAATCCCTTCCAGTTCTGACAATATTTTGTCAGATCTGAAATATATCAGTTGCTGTCAGTAAAATATCAGTTGCTGTCAGTTATAGCTGAGAGGAAAACTGATGTACCAGGTAATGTCCATGTTTCCCTATGGCTCAAGTGGGCGATGTTACAGTTTAACTGTGTGCTGAACAGAAAGCTGTTATGGGTAATGGCCATTTTCAAAATAAAGGACGGAAAATTCCCTTGATCACAGTGAACAAACAGGACGCGAGACAGGAGAAAGACACTGAGGAGTAGACTACATGGAAGGTAAGTATGACTTGTGTATGCTTATTTTGACTTTTAATTTTCAGTTCAGGTTTTCTTTAAGCAATAGTACTAATGTTTCACCATTAAGTAATCGTATTCGTACTTCGGCAATGTTTTACAATTAAGCAATCATACTGCGGCAATGTTTCACAATTAAAGGAAAACTTAAGTCAAAAAAAAAAAATGACATTTACTCACCTGGGGCATCCCTCAGCACCCCGAAGCTGGATGGTGCCCTCGCAGCCCCGCTCCGATCGTCCTGTCCCCGCCGGCGGCTACTTCCGGTTCGCCGACAGCCGCCGACAGGCTGGGAACGCGGCTGTTTTTCCGCGTTCCCAGCCGCTGCTATCACCCTCTATGCTGCTATAGCGTATATATATACGCTAGTGGTTAAAGGTGAAACATTGCCGCAGTAAGTGGTTAAAGGTGAAACATTGCCGCAGTATGATTGCTTAATTGTGAAACATTGCCGCAGTACGATTGCTTAATGGTGAAACATTGCCGCAGTACAATTTATTCAATGGTGAAACATTGCCATAGTATTATTGTATAGTAGTATATATATACGCTATAGCAGCATAGAGGGTGATAGCAGCGGCTGGGAACGCGGAAAAACAGCCGCGTTCCCAGCCTGTCGGCGGCTGTCGCCGAACCGGAAGTAGCCGCCGGCGGGGACAGGACGATCGGAGCGGGGCTGCGAGGGCACCATCCAGCTTCGGGGTGCTGAGGGATGCCCCAGGTGAGTAAATGTCATTTTTTTTTTTTTGACTTAAGTTTTCCTTTAAGCAATCATACCGTGGCAATGTTTCACCATTAAGCAATCTCTACTGCGGCAATGTTTCACCATTAAGCAATAATACTATGGCAATGTTTCACCATTAACCTATTGTACTGTGGAAATGTTTCACCATTAAGCAATCGTACTGCGGCAATGTTTTACCACTAAGCAATCACTAAGCAATTGTACTGCGGCAATCTTTCACCATTAAGTAATTGTATTTGTACTGCGGCAATGTTTCACAATTAAGCAATCATACTGCGGCAATGTTTCACAATTAAGCAATCATACTGCGGCAATGTTTCACCATTAAGCAATAGTACTGCGGCAATTTTTCACCATTAAGCAATAGTACTGCGGCAATGTTTCACCATTAAGCAATAATACTGCGGTAATGTTTCACAATTAAGAAATCGTACTGCGGCAATGTTTCACCATTAAAGAGTCACTGAAGCGAAAAAAAAAAATTATGATATTATGATTTGTATGTGTAGTACAGCTAATAAATAAAACATTAAGATCAGATACATCAGTCTAAAGTTGGCCATACACTGGCCCGATTTGCCGCCGATTCGACAGCAGATTAGATCACTGGGATCGAATCTGCTACCAATCGTTCGCGCTAAACGCACCCACCGATCCAATTTCCTTCCGAAATCGGATCGGTCCGTCGATCGCGCCGTGCGGGTTACTTCCGTCAATCGCCCGCGGGTAGGGAGTGCGTCGCTAGCGGCGGCCGATCCGATACAGTTATACATTACCTGACGCTGGCTCCCGGGCATCTTCTCCGTGTCTTCTCCACATCTTCTCCGCGCTGCACCGCTCTTGCTTCCATCCCAGCGTACATTAACTTCCTGTGTCACTCCAGTGACCAGGAAGTTCAAATAGAGGGCGCTCCATTTGAACTTCCTGGTTCACGGAGTGACACAGTGTACGCTGGGATGCGGTGCGGGGTGTAGAAGAGGACCCGGAGCCAGCTTCGGGTAATGTATTTGGGGAACAGGTGGCAGCGGCGGCTCCACAGATTGTGATCGGTTTCAGGCTGAAATCACAATCTGTTTGCCTCTGTAAAGGCAGCCATACGATCCCTCTCTGATCAGATTCGAACAGATAGGGATCTGTCAGCTGGTCGATCTAATGGCAAATCGACCAGTGTATGGCTACCTTAATTGTTTGCAGTACAGGAAGAGTTAAGAAACTCCAGTTGTTATCTCTATGCAAAAAAGCAATTAAGCTCTACGACTTTCAAAGTCGTGGAGAGGGCTGTAATCTGACTTTTATTATCTCAAGTGTTATTGAACTAATTACTTTTTTTCTGCCAGAGGAGAGGTCATTAATTCACAGACTGCTCTGAAAGAATTGTTTTGAATGCTGAGTGTTGTGTAATCTGCACATATTATAGAATGGTTCACTGTTAGAAAAAACACTATATACCTGAAAATAAAAATATGAGAATATTTTCTTTGCTGCTAAACTTCTACTAATTATTCATAGTACACAACCAATTCATTATATCATATATTTTTTTTCGCTTCAGTGTCTCTTTAAGCAATCGTACTGCTGCAATGTTTCACCATTAAGCAATCATACTGTGGCAATGTTTCACCATTAAGCAATCATACTGCGGCAATGTTTTACCATAAATTAATTATACTGCATCAATGTTCATCCTTAAAAAATCGTACTGCGGCAATGTTTGCTTCACCATAAAATAACGCTATGCAGCAATGTTTCACTAGAAAATAATAATAATGCAGAAATGTTTGAAACCATCTATTGGGGTCTGGCTCTGGCCTGGTGGTGTGCTTACAGTCAGGCCTGGCCTAGTGGTGGTGGGGTAGCCTTAGTCAGCAGTGCCAGTGATGGTGGGGAAGGGGGATTTCTGGGAGTTTGAGAGGGTCACAGGCCTGCAGCAGACACAACTTGCTAGGTAGGGATTAGGGTGTGAGCTCCTCTAAGCTCAGGCCTAGCTAGCAGTGGGCTAAAACCTAAAAGCCTTAGGTGGGATTTGGCTGGAGTCTGGAGACCTCAAGATGGCAATGGTGTGGGCTGGGCTCAGGCCTAGTGGGGTCTGACTCTGACACTACCAAGTAGTGGGGTCAGTGACACCGCTTCATACTTCCGGGTTCGGGTAACTGGGGGGACAGCAGCTGGCCAGGGGAGGGCGGGTGCCCCATTTTGCCCGACGTGGGGACGCCCATGGCTCCGGGTCCTAATGAGCCTTCCCTCTCTTCTCCCGGAGCATTCTAGCAATTCGGACAAATGCTACTATCTCCGCCGCCAAAGTGAAGCTTCGGACGTCTTTGGGAACCCGAGTGCTTTTGAAGACGGGCCGCTCCAGACTGTGCATGCGTGAGCACCCTCTATCGCGTAATTGTGCATGTGCAGTATAGAGCCACATGTCTTCGGGAGGACTCAGCTCCCGAAGACTTCCGAAGTCCCCCGCGGTGGGGGATTTGAACGGAGGCGTTGCCGCTGCGACGAGGGCACCGGGAGAGGAGAGGGAAGGCTCATTAGGACACAGAGCCTTCCCTCTCCTTAGGTAAGTATCTGGCTTTTTTTATTTTTAATTGGGTACCATTGACTTTAACGGGACACTTAACCGAAACCTAAAAAATCGTTTCACTTACCTAGGGCTTCTGCCAGCCCCCTTCAGCCACCCTGTGCCCACGCCGTCCTGGCACGATCCTCCGGTCCCCTGCCGCGGTTAAAGTAGGTCTAAAGCCTTCTAAAACTCCTCTTTTTATTTAACATTTATCTTCAGCAATATCAGCATAGCTAAAACGCTGCATCCCCGCGGCAGAACGATGTAATTAAACCCCCAAATCCCCGGAGGAAAATGCGGGGATCGCTTCCTAGTAGAGACAGAGCTTTGTGCTCTCACGTCAATCCTCAATGATCGGCGCCTCTCCCCGCCCCTCTCAGTCTTCGAGTGCGTGGTGGTAGCGGTGTAAGACATCAGGACAAGGGATGAACCTGGCAGAACCCCCAGAGCTGTCCCCCCAGTGTAAAATTTGCCCCTCGGTGCTTTGTGCAGTATACTTTACCTGTCGGGGTCTGCCACTGGCTCCGCAATCCGTCCTCCATGCACATACAGCGTGGGGAGGGGGGCACGCGCGTAGCGCACCGCGGCGAAAAGTGGGGAGGACTGAGGAGCGCGCAGCAACGAAGACTGGGGGGGGGGGGGCTGGGCGTGGCCATGATATTGTATGGGCGGAGCTAACCTAATGATGTAACAGCAAGGCATAAGACAAATGAGACTTTGCATCATGGGTGTGCAGAAACTGTGTGATGCTAATAGTATACCGTAACCACAAAGCAGCAAACATAGCCATCTATGACCATTAAATAATAAATGCAGTAACAGTTACCCCGGACACCAGAAAATAAACGCAATGGGCAACATGTCAGCACAGAATAAACGCAATTCGGGCAAACATTTCACCAGAAAATTAACGCAATGCAGCCAAACATGTCAGTACAAAATAAACGCAATGCGGGCAAACATGTCAGTACAAAATAAACACAATGCGGGCAAACATGTCAGTACAAAATAAATGCAATGCGGGCAAACATGTCAGTACAAAATAAACGCAATGCGGGCAACATGTCAGTACAAAATAAACGCAATGCGGGCAAACATGTCAGTACAAAATAAACGCAATGCGGGCAACATGTCAGTACAAAATAAATGCAATTCGGGCAAACATTTCACCAGAAAATTAACGCAATGCGGGCAAACAATTCACCAGAAAAGAAACGCAATGCGGGCAAACATTTCACCAGAAAAGAAACGCAATGCGGGCAAACATTTCACCAGAAAAGAAACGCAACACGGGCAAACATTTCACCAGAAAAGAAACGAAATGCGGGCAAACATTTCACCTGGGAAAAAAACGCAATGCGGGCAAACATTTCACCTGGAAAAGAAACGCAATGCGGGCAAACATTTCACCTGGGAAAAAAAACGCAATGCGGGCAAACATTTTACCTGGAAAAGAAACGCAATGCGGGCAAACATTTCACCAGAAAAGAAACGCAATGCGGGCAAACATTTCACCAGAAAAGAAACGCAATTACCTGGAAAAAAAGACGCAATGCGGGCAAACATTTCACCTGGAAAAGAAATCATTTACTCACCTGGCAGAAGTCTCCGGCCTCTGGCGCGCTGCTCCCGGGACCATCTTTCTGCTGATCTTCTCTCCCGCGCTGACAGGGCTACGGCAAGATGGCGCCCGAAGCCCTGTACTGGAGACACAAATAGTCTCCAGTACAGGGCTCCGGCAGCCATCTTGCCGTAGCCCTGCTCGCCTGCCGGTGTCGGAACACCGGAAGACCGTTAGGCTGGAGCGGGGCTGCGGGCAATGAACTGGCACGGCATCTATAGACGCCGCTGCCAGTTCATGAGTATAGAGTGGCCAGAGTCCCGAGGCCAGGACGTCCCGCTGCTGAAAGCGGGATGTTTCCCGTGACCTCATGCTGCCTGGGACAGCGGACCCCGAATCCGGGACGCGTCCCGGGCAATCCGGGACGTCTGGTCACTCTATGCAAGGAGGACAGACCACCGACAGGAAAATTATATTGCACATGCACCAGGGGAGGGTCGGCAACATTTTACATTAGCTGGGACAACGCCGGGTCCAGCGGGGTGACAGATGCAGCATCACAAGGCCGATTCCCAAGAGATTTCATGCCAAAATTAATTGGGAATCGGTCTGCCGTGTCTGGGCAGGCAACAGATCTCTCTCTCTCTGATCAGATTCAATCAGAGAGAGATCGATCTCTTGGTCCATCTGCCCATACATTGTCTGATGTATAGTCAGCTTGGACACTTGTTACCACTTTTTCATTTTTGCTATAGAAGTAAAGAAAATAAATGGGGCATTGCAACAACAGATTTATCCCACTAGATGGCAGTGGATAATCATCAGAGGAGTAGTCTTATTGTAAACGAGAACTACAGATTACCAATCCACTATAATAAACCAAACCACAAGGAGCCACCACTAAATAAAAAATGGGACTGCAGAACACAGATGGACGTTACAAAGATCCACAATACAGTAGCGCTAACATTGTTATGATGAAAAGAAAAAAAATAGTGATGAGCACACAATTTACTTAATTGTAATGTTACATCATAATTCGCAATTATGATGCGAAATCGTAATGTGAAATTTTGGGGAAAACCTTCATTAATTTCATTGCAACCATGGGCGTAGCAATCACCCCTGTGACCCCTGCCATCGCAGGGGGGGCCCAGAGGCTTTGGGGGCCCCTTCTCCTCCCTCTCCCCTATCGCAAGTGCTGCCAATTAAAAAAAACCTCCCCGTTTGTTCTCAAAAACCATCCCTGCCACTTCCTCCAGCCATGCAGATTAGCAGGAGCGTGTGTAATTATTTCCTGCTTCCAGACGCTGCTTCACAGCAGAACACTCTCTGCTGCCATTCTCCGGCTCCCAATCGTGTAGGGCTGGTTCACATTGGGCGCTTTACTGCAATCACGTTTGCGTCTGCAATCGCGATTCGGCAGCCCAAATCTCGTGATTTGCCGCGATTCAGCGCAATTTGTGCCTGTGATTCCAGTTCAATAGAATGAGAATCACAGAACCATCGCCCCCCCCCCCCCCCCCCGAAAAGCTGCATGCAGGACGTTTGCGCTGAAGAATCACCCCAGTGTGAACCAGCCCTTACCCTCATGGGGTTTGGTAACCATGGGGGCCCCAAGCTATAATTTTTGCAAGGGGGGCCCTATTAATTCTAGTTACGCCACTCATTGCAACCATAATCAGGAACCGTAATTTTGTAGTGACTTAAAGAACACCTAAACTAAACTTAAAAAAGAGTTTCACTTACCTGGGGCTTCTACCAGCCCTCTGCAGCCGCCCTGTTCCCGTGTCATCCGGGCACGATCCTCCAGATCCACTGCGCCTGCGAAACCCTCGCCATGCGCATCCGAGATTACGCTCCCACCACCGGGAGCGTCCTGCGCATGTGCGGTACAAGGTTCCCTTTAATAGCAAAGTTTCCATACATGCTATTACTAAGACCTTTTAGTTTTTGAGAAAATAGATTTTAAAAATGCAAAGGAATTTTTTTTGCTGACATTTTTTTCTCTGCATTTTAAAAATCTGAACAGGCAATCGATCTTATGCATGTTTACAGCACAGAGCACTTTATTGGAGCCTACTGGGACATTTTAACACAACTGATGTATGTTTTTCTGCTATTTAATTAACCACTTAAGTACCAGCGGTCTCTGCACCCTTAAGGACCAGAGACCGCTGGTACCAGAAACGGCAGAACACCGACGAATACCAACAAATCGCCGCACATACCTGCCGCAACCGCTGTTCATGCCAGGAATCTCGACCACCCAATCTTCCGTCTCTATGACGGCATAGTTCCTGTGAGCCGGTCAGCAGCCGCTTTCATTGGCTCCTGACCCTGTCTAATGGGAGTTGCTTATGTTGATAGACAGGGTCAGGAACAGATTTCATTGGCTCCTGACCCACTCACAGGGCTCTGCCATTATAAAGACAGCAGAGCGAGTGAGCTGCGGCAGGGAGACAGCAGTGAGATCGTCAGGAGTGACGAAAGCGTCAAGAATATGTAGCATTGGTGAATTTAAATCTACGCCCTGGTAGCCAGATCAGCATCAAAACAGGGCATAGATTTCAATTAGTGTCATCCTTAATGGTTAAATGTGTACACCTACCTTTGGAAACTTATATCTGACTGCTTGCCTATATTTATGGTGGTGGCCACTTGTCCATGTGTTGAGCGCTGGGTAGCTGCAGGTTGTTGTACCAGAGTGAGGGAAATCCAGTGCTGAGGAACTTTGGTTTTAAAGAGACTCTGTAATAACATTTTCAGCCTTATTTCTTCTATCCTATACGTTCCTATACCTGTTCTAATGTGGTCTGGATTACTGCAGACTTTTCTAGTTGCACTGTCTCTGTAATATATCTAATCTTCTTTTCTTTGTCAAGCTTTATGGACCCAGGGAGGAATGGGCTGCCTCTGTTGTAATGAATACAAGTTATGCATATCCCCTGCAGGCTCTGTGTGCTTTGTTTACTCCACAGTCTCTGCTCTGATGCAGTTTTTGAGGCTGAGGGTGGGGGGAGCTGCCTGTCACAGGCTGAGAAACTGTGAGAATCCCAGACTGGAGTGCAGATAATTCACTATGTAATAAAAACTTGTAATATACTGTAACATGAGATATATATACATACACAGTGTGATGCGAAAGTTTGGGCAGCCTTGCTAATCGTCATGATTTTCCTGTATACATGTCAGTTAAATATATCATATAGGAGACACACACAGTGATATTTGAGAAGTGAAGTGAAGTTTATTGGATTTTACAGAAAGTGCACAATAATTGTTTAAATATAGTTAGGCAGGTGCATACATTTGGGCACTGTTGTCATTTTATTGATTCCAAAACCTTTAGAACTAATTATTGGAACTCAAATTAGCTTGGTAAGCTCAGTAACCCCTGACCTACATACACAGGTGAATCCAATTATGAGAGAGAGTATTTAAGGGGGTCAATTGTAAGTTTCCCTCCTCTTTTAATTTTCTCTGAAGAGTAGCAACATGGGGGTCTCAAAACAACTCTCAAATGACCTGAAGACAAAGATTGTTCACCATCATGGTTTAGGGAGGATACAGAGAGCTGTCTCAGAGATTTCAGCTGTCTGTTTCCACAGTTAGGAACATATAGAGGAAATGGAAGACCACAAGTTCAGTTCAAGTTAAGGCTCGAAGTGGCAGACCAAGAAAAATCTCAGATAGACAGTGTCAGGAATATACTGGTGTGCTTATGATGTAAGGATAATATTTTCATTTGCCTGTCTGACTGCTATGTACTTCAGATGCGTATGTATGGGTCATCATCTGGCTTTGGGGAAGCTGTACTTGTCTGTGTGACAGTGTGGAATACAATTACCCTCAGTTCCTCGGAGAGCAGGGAGCTAATTAGAAGCCCTATTGTCCCATTATACAAATCAGGACATAGTCAGGGAACTTCAAAGACCTACATATGCATCTAAAGAGGACTTCAGTGAATGATGCTTGGGTAATAAGACAATGGCAGAAGTGAAGTGTGTTGAAGTCCTTGACACTTGAAACATTTACACTTCTGTTGAGGAAGTGAAGAACTGTAGGCTAAGTCAGGAAGAGTAGCTGCACCAAAAGTTGGCATGTGTGTTAAACACTATTTCATTGTGAGGAAATTGAATTATTGCTGGAGGTGCAAGCTATACCCTGTAAATTACATCTATTGGAAGTCTTTTCATGTATGTGGGCTATTGTACATTTTTCACAGGTGGATGTTAGATCTCTGGAGATCCAATTATGACTGAGGATGTAATTAAATCTAGCTTCCCCCCGTCCACACAGGCTTACAGCCTCGAGGCGAATATTTCATTATAAAAACCAGGGGACAGCTACCTCAAATCAGTTCTCTTCTGACGGTAGCTGCGGCTGGTCTCCTGGCCCAAGCTAGTGGACTCCTGGTCTAACCAGAATTGTGTCCATCCACAAAAGTCCAAGATTCTTCTATCTGGATTCCTGTATTTTGGTAAGCAAAATCGCTTTGTGTGTATCTTTGTAACCTCTTATTTTTGTAACTTTTATCTTGTAACTTTTTTACTTTGTTTTTTGTACATCTTTTGTATATATTAAGTTCTGCATTGTTCTATGTTTTTATGGAATATTAAATCATTATTTAATAAGCTTGACTTCTGCTGTACTAAACTAACACTCATAGCCTAGAAGAGACTGAAGTGTAACCGTATATAAGTTCATGCCTAGTTGTATGTTTGAGCAACACTACCGTATGAAATTGTAATTGCATTGTGTGTGGGGGCGTTTGTCATACGTTGGCCTAAGCGCGCAGCTGACCCAACGTACGAACAACGCCAGTGCGAGTAGCGACAGCAGAGTGGCTAACAGTATCGTTCGGAATGACTGTTAGTGGGTCTTTGCTTCACGACAGTATAAGATTGCAACTGTGTGTGTGTGTGGGTGCGTGGCGTTCCCGTATTTGGTCTAAGCGCAAAGCTGACCCGAATACGAAAACGCGGAGTGCGCGCTGAGGACTCAACAGCAGAGTGGAAGTGTCTAGCGAACAGCTAGTGGTGGCAGTGAGAGGTGTTCTGAGAAGTTCCAGCCTTGTTTTAGCTCGACTAAGGCTGCTTCCCCTCTCAGTCTGGTCAAACCCGCAGTCGGGAACCGTATACGCAGGCGTGCCGCGGGCCGGTTCCTGACAGACAGAAGCGACGAATTGTGAGAACAGTCAGTCAACCCACAGACCAGCACCAAAGACCTACAACATCATCTTGCTGCATATGGAGTCGCTGTGCATCGTTCAACCATTCGGTGCACTTTACACAAGGAGATGCTATATGCAGAGGAAGCCTTTTCTCCACTCACAGCACAAACAGAGCCGTTTGAGGTATGCTAAAGCACATTTGGACAAGCCAGCTTCATTTTGGAATAATGTGTTGAACTGATGAAACTAAAATTGAGTTATTTGGGCATAACAAGGGGCGTTATGCATGGAGGAAAAACAACACAGCATTCCAAGAAAAATACCTGCTACCTAAAGTAAAATATGGTGGTGGTTCCATCATGCTGTGGGGCTGTGTGGCTAGTGCATGGACTGGGAATCTTGTCAAAGTTGAGGGATGCATGGATTCCACTCAGTATCAGCAGATTCTGGAGACCAATGTCCAGGAATCAGTGACAAAGCTAAAGCTGCGCCGGGGCTGGATCTTTCAAAAAGACAACGACCCTAAACACTGCTCAAAATGTTCAAAGCCAATGCATTCATGCAGAGGAACAAGTACAATGTTCTGGAATAGCCATCTCAGTCCGCAGACCTGAATGTAATTGAAAATCTGTGGTGTGAGTTAAAGAGAGCTGTCCATGCTCGGAAGCCATCAAACCTGAATGAACTAGAGATGTTTTGTAAAGAGGAATGGTCCAAAATACCTTCAACCAGAATCCAGACTCTCATTGGAACCTACAGGAAGCAATTAGAGGCTGTAATTTCTGCAAAAGGAGGATCTATGCTGATTTCATTTCATTTTTGTGGTGCCCACATTTACGCACCTGCCTACTTTTGTTTAAACAATTATTGCACACTTTCTGTAAATCCAATAAACTTCATTTCACTTCTCAAATATCACTGTGTGTGTCTCCTATATGATATATTTAACTGACATTTTTTATCGTAACAACCAACAATTTATACAGGAAAATCATCAGGATTAACAAAGTTGCCCAAACTTTTGCATCCCACTGTATATACAAGATATGACTCACTTTTGTTGCCAGCAGGTGGTTTAAATATTAATATCTGTGTGTTATTTTGATGGGAAAGCAACTTTTACACTGTACACTGACTACTTTACATTGTATCAAAGTGTCCTCTTCATTCCATTAATAAAAGCAGGAATGTGGATGAGTGACTGCATGGATCACAAATTTAGATTAAATGTGTTGTGTGGGAAGCAGGAGTGTTATGTCACCACCAGGGCCGGCCCGCTCATGAGGCGGGTGAAACATTTGCCTCAGGCGGCAGATCTGGGGGGGCGGCACCCACCTGTCCATGGATGCTGGGGGCCGCCCGCCGAGCTGGAGGGGTAGCGGGCAGAAAGGGGGTATTGGGCCTAGCGGTGGGGAGGGGGGTCGGACCCCCCTCCCTCGCCTGGGTCCCCCGATCTGCGCTCCTCCTCCAGCGTTAAGTTCCAGCGTGCATATGATTAAGAGGCAACAGGCGGGGGAATCACTCACCTCTTCCGCGTTCCATCGTGCGCTCCACTGACGTCACTTCCGGCACTGCCGCCCACTGTATTGTAAGGCCCAATACCCCCTTTCTGCCCGCTACCCCTCCAGCTCGCCCACCCCCCCCCCTCCCCCACGGCTGGGCTGGGCGGCGATTTTTTCTAATTTTGCCTCAGGCGGCAAAAAGTCTAGGGCCGGCCCTGGTCACCTCAGTGGAATGGTGATGGTAATAGCTACAGAAGGTGTGGCCATGTTCCCAACCACCCATTGATCTATAAACTGGCCTCTGTTCCAGTGCTGGGCACTGGCAATTAGTACCTTGTCCTTGATATCGGCCAAGGATGCTTTGCAAATAGAAAGGGTGAGGACTACTACCAGTGTCTTCCAGAGTACCACCAAATATCAAGAACATTTTGGGCTGACATTGTTCAGTTGGTGAAGCCCCACACTTGTAGTTTAAAGGGAACGTTCGGCAAAAGAAAAAAAATGAGCTTCACTTACCTGGGGCTTTTACCAGCCCCATGCAGCCATCCTGTGCCCTCATAGTCACTCACTGCTGCTCCAGTCCCCCGCTGGCAGCCGGGCAATGCTAATAAATTTTAGCGTTAGCGTTGCAACGCGAAAATCTATTAGCGTTGCACCGCTAACACGAAAAATGTATGCGTTCATGTTCCTCCATTAGCGGGAATGCGTAAAAATGGTCGCAATGCGGCCCGCCGACCCCCGAGGTCAGCAAAAACAAAACTAGCTGGCGTAGGGGGACCGGAGAGCAGTGAGTGACTGCGAGGGCACAGGATGGCTGCATGTGGCTGGTAGAAGCCCCAGGTAAGTGAAACTCACTTTTTTTTTGTTGGACAATCCCTTTAAAACTAGTTCACAGTGCACAATCCTATGGGCCTTTTTACTGTAACTGCGTTGTTACTGATTGCGTTATTCTAACTGGCTGTATGCAGGCTTTGTATTAAAATCTATGTCCAGTCTCCATTGCAGTTCACACACATTATAATGTGTGCGTCATACCACTGACCACTGTGAACCTACCCTTAGCCTTCACAGATTATACCAGTATACATGGGATTAATGTGCTGAAAAGGTTTGGCGTTTTTTCTAAATGTTTCATGGAACTTCCTTATCCTAAGTGATATGTATTTTTAACCAGGCAGAGCAGATGAAAACGACCTTTCCTTATTGTTATGATAAAGAACAACTTCCTCAACTTACAGTGGGATGTAACTGGTCGTAACTGAAAAAAATCATCCAATAAGTAATTACTTATTTAACTTACCTATCATATTGTTTTTAGTTTTGACTGTCAGATTTAAGAGAAATGTGATATAAAAAAAGAAAATATTTTTTTCTGGTTTCCTACTTTACTGTTTTTCTGTAATGCCATCACTGAGTAAATTCTTCAAAGAGAGGGGAGATTCAATTACCTTCTGTCCAAAGTGTCCTTATCTTATCCAGAATAGCAAGCTGCTATATGTTCCTGCAGACTCAGACCAGGCAGAAAGAAAAAGAAAAAGGGGGGGGGGGGGTATATAAGAACCTATTATTAAAAAAAAGTGTGTGTGTGTGTGTCGGGGGGTGGGATATATTATTATAAAAAAATAGTTGGGGGGGGAGTATATAGGATAGAACCTATTATTATTGTGGGGTTACATATGTTTTGGGGGCATTAACCATTTTTTGGGCAATTTTTTGTATTTGGATGTTACATCCCTCTTTAAAGGGGAACTGAAGAGAGAGGTGTATGGAGGCTGTCATGTTTATTTCCTTTTAGACAATACCAGTTGCCTGGCAGCCCTGCTGATCCTCTGCCTTTAATACTATTAGCCATAGCCCCTGAACAAGCATGCAGCAGATCAGGTGTTTCAGTGGTTCAGACTTAAAAGTCTGATCTGACAAGACTAGCTGCATGCTTGTTTCTGGTTTTAGTCAGATACTACTGCAGAGAAATAGACCAGCAGGGCTGCCAGGCAACTGGTATGGATTAAAAGGAAATAAACATGACAGCCTCCATATACCTCTCTCTTCAGTTCCCCTTTAAAGCACTGACTGAATCAATAGTAAAGAACGCCAGACCAATATTAAAAAAAAAACATTTCTTTCTCACAAGCAATTTACGGTAACAGCCAATGTTACTTTTGCATGGCACCGTTATTACAATGGAATCATGCACATATAAATATTCACATACAGTACATTAAACTATAGATACTTGCAGTTAAATAACGCCCCAGCAGGTCACAAAGTGGTTTAATCTGTACCTGACTTCAATATAACTAATATGATAATGGGCAGTAGGGGTACATAAAAGGTGAAATGTATTTTACAGCAAATGGAAATTGGATGCTTAACTGTCAAAGGCTGCCATGAAATTGTGTGGAAATTGCTGGTATAATGATGTCACTGTTTTCTGAGACAGCTGAATTTGCATCACCGTCCATAATCGGAGTTGTGAGTTTACTGCATTCATTATGAATTTACAAAGCACAATAATGGTATCTGAGAGTAGCCATTAGTAGTAGTAATTGCTCTTATTAAGTATTTCAAGCCTTTCCTTTATGTAATTTTGCGATAGATAAACACTTAGAATATTGCTTGAATATCCATTGTTACACAGAACTAAATATAGTAACCAGGTTTGAATGGACAAGGATGTTTATTCTTCAACTACAAAGGCCTTTCTGCATTGTGTTTGGGATGAAAACTGATGTGAAAACAAATTCATCAGATGACTCTTGGTCATAATAGAGTGCTTGCTTATTCACATTTTAGAGGGAAAATGTTTCTTTTTCCAAAGTGAAAAATTCTTGAATTTTAAATGTGTTAATGATGAAGCTTTTGCAGTTTCCCTTTAGCTATTTCCTTGAACTTCCACAAGAAAAAAAATTGATTTTGAGCTCTTTAATGTACATAGTGCTAATAAATATACTTTTGAAATTCCGATGATGATGCCTACTCTTTTAAGAAGTTTTCTTCTTTTTTTGCATCAGAGGATAGTTATAAGTATATTGAACATTTTTAACATTAGATGTTATTGATATATTAAAAAAAATAACAAAATGGCAAAAGGAAAAGGAGAAAAACTGATGTGGACTTAAAGAGGAACTATTAAAAAAACTGTCCTTCTGTAAACCCTACATACTTATATAACTTTTAGCCAGCAATACTAGAAAGCTTTTCAGAAGCCTCTGATCACAGCCTATTTGAAGAAAAATGCTTTGTTTATCAGCTTGTATAAGTTTTGTGTTGGTATGGGGGCTAAAACTGCACCATGTAGATAGGTTCCACTTCTCTGTCACTATTCACAGAGGAATGATTTACTGTTTGTTTCTGCCCTGTACTAGTGTTGGGCGAACACCTGGATGTTCGGGTTCGCGAACGTTCGCCGAACATGGCCGCGATGTTCGGGTGTTCGCGCCGAACTCCGAACATAATGGAAGTCAATGGGGACCCGAACTTTCGTGCTTTGTAAAGCTTCCTTACATGCTACATACCCCAAATTTGCAGGGTATGTGCACCTTGGGAGTGGGTACAAGAGGAAAAAAAATATTTGAAAAAGAGCTTATAGTTTTTGAGAAAATTGATTGTAAAGTTTCAAAGGAAAAAATGTCTTTTAAATGCGGAAAATGTCATTTTTCTTTGCACAGGTAACATGCTTTTTGTCGCCATGCAGTCATAAATGTAATACAGATAAGAGATTCCAGGAAAAGGGACCGGTAACGCTAACCCAGCAGCAGCACACGTGATGGAACAGGAGGAGGGCGGCGCAGGAGGAGAAGGCCACGCTTTGAGACACAACAACCCAGGCCTTGCATGAGGACAAGAAGCGTGCGGATAGCAATGCATTTTGTCGCCATGCAGTCATAAATGTAATACAGATAAGAGGTTCTGTAAAAAGGGACCGGCAACGCTAACCCAGCAGCAGCACACGTGATGGAACAGGAGGAGGCGCAGGAGGAGAAGGCCACGCATTGAGGCGCAACCCAGGCCTTGCATGAGGACAAGAAGCGTGCGGATAGCAATGCATTTTGTCGGCATGCAGTCATAAATGTAATACAGATGAGAGGTTCAATAAACATGGACCGGAAACGCTAACCCATCACAGACGTTCATTGTTCATGTTACTTGGTTGGGGTCCGGGAGTGTTGCGTAGTCGTTTCCAATCCAGGATTGATTCATTTTAATTTGAGTCAGGCGGTCTGCATTTTCTGTGGCGAGGCGGATACGCCGATCTGCGACGATGCCTCCGGCAGCACTGAAACAGCGTTCCGACATAACGCTGGCTGCCGGGCAAACCAGCACCTCTATTGCGTACATTGCCAGTTCGTGCCAGGTGTCTAGCTTCGATACCCAATAGTTGAAGGGTGCAGATGGATTGTTCAACACAGCTACGCCATCTGACATGTAGTCCTTGACCATCTTCTCCAGGCGATCGGTGTTGGAGGTGGATCTGCACGCTTGCTGTTCTGTGGGCTGCTGCATGGGTGTCAGAAAATTTTCCCACTCCAAGGACACTGCCGATACCATTCCCTTTTGGGCACTAGTTGCGGCTTGTGTTGTTTGCTGCCCTCCTGGTCGTCCTGGGTTTGCGGAAGTCAGTCTGTCAGCGTACAACTGGCTAGAGGAGGGGGAGGATGTCAATCTCCTCTCTAAAGTCTCCACAAGGGCCTGCTGGTATTCTTCCATTTTGACCTGTCTGACTCTTTCTTCAAGCAGTTTTGGAACATTGTGTTTGTACCGTGGATCCAGAAGGGTATAAACCCAGTAATTGGTGTTGTCCAGAATGCGCACAATGCGTGGGTCGCGTTCAATGCAGTCTAGCATGAATTGAGCCATGTGTGCCAGAGTCCTGCCAGAATCCTCATCATCCTCTTGTGAGCGTTGTGATAGTTGTGATGCAGCATAGTCGTCACCTTCTTCCTGGTCTGCTTCTGCTGACCATTCACACTGAATTGTGGAAGTCCAACGTGCACCGCTCTGGCCCTCGTCAGTGGTGGCATGAAATTCCTGCTCCAACTCCAGCTGTTCCTCCTCCTCTTCTTCGTCATAGCTGCTGGGGCCAGCGTTTCCTGAGGCAGATGGCCTGATGTTGGTATCATCACCCTGATCGTTTTCTCCTTCAGATTCCCCCAGTTGCATCATGATAGCTGTTTCCTTGATTTTCAACATTGACTTCTTCAGTAAACACAGCAGTGGTATGGTAATGCTGACTGAAGAGTTGTCACTGCTCACAAGCAACGTGGATTGCTCAAAATTTTGGAGGACTTGGCAGAGGTCCAACATGTTGGCCCAATCGGATCCACAGAAGCTTGGCAGCTGTCCGGATGCACCTCGGTACTGCGCCGTCATGTACTGGACCACTGCACTCTTCTGCTCGCAAAAGCGGGCTAGCATGTGCAGCGTAGAATTCCAGCGCGTAGGGACATCACACAGCAAGTGATGGTGGGGGAGATTGAAGCGCTCCTGCATCTTGGCGAGTGCCCCTGAAGCAGTACTGGAATTTCTACAATGTTTGGCCACTCGTCGCACCTTCAACAGAAGATCAGCCACGCCTGGGTCTGTCCTCAGGAACTGCTGAACTACTAGGTTCATCACGTGCGGCAGGCAAGGGATGTGTGTCAGCTTAGCCAACCTTAAAGCGCGAATGAGATTACTCCCATTATCACACACAACCATGCCCGGTTTCAGGTCCAGCGGTGCCAGCCACAAATCCGTCTGTTCCTTTATTCCCCTCCAAATTTCCTCCCGTGTGCTGCTTAACCCCAAGGCAGATCAGCTTCAGCAACGCTTGCTGACGCATGCCAACAGCTGTGCTGCACTGCTTCCACGATCCTACTGCTGCTGGGTTAGCGTTTCCGGATGAGGTACAGCTTTGAGATGCGTTGGAGGAGAAGGAGTCAGAGAGGTAGGTGCTGCTGTTGTTATCCAGTGGGAGGGACGGTGGTGCAGCTGTTTGCGGCGTGGGCAACACCCGCGCCGTAGCAGGTGAGGAATCGCTGCCAGGCTCCACAAGGTTCACCCAGTGCGCGGTAAGGGAGATGTATCGACCCTGGCCGAACGCACTCGTCCAGGTGTCAGTGGTGAGGTGAACCTTGCAGGCAACGGCATTCTTCAAGCTTCGGGTTATTTTGCTGACCACGTGCTCATGCAACTCAGGCACTGCAGAGCGCGCAAAGTGGTAGCGGCTGGGAACCACGTAACGTGGGATGGCCACTGACATCATGCCCTTGAAGCTGTTTGTCTCCACCACTCGATATGGCAGCATTTCGCAGGCCAGAAGCTTGGCTGTGCTGGCTGTTAGTGCCATGGCCCGGGGGTCATTTGCTGGCAATTTCCTCTTGCGCTCAAACATCTCCGAGACAGACAACTGAACCGTAGGGCTGCACACTGAAGGGCTGTTGGTTGTTGTGTTTGATGAAGACTGGGAGACCTCAAGAGCACTATTCCGGAAAGTGACAGTGTCAGCGTCATCTTATGTTTGTGAATGTTGTTGTGAACCACGCAATGGCTGGGCTACTGCTGCTGCTGAGGAGGGTCTGGTGGTGAGTCTGGTGACCCCAAGGGAGGCAGTGTTGCTGGTACCCTGTCCTGCCGCGTTTGCCCACAGAGTGGGATGTTTGGATACCATGTGGCGGGTCATGCTGGTGGTGGAGAGGTTGTTAATATTTTTCCCCCTGCTCAGGCGGGTCTTGCACACCTTGCAAATCACCATGGTACCATCCTCACTGCAGTCTTCAAAGAAAGGCCAGACTTTGGAGCACCTGCCTTGCTGGCGATTTCTGTTTGCGCCTCTTTTGCGTCTCACTTGAACTTCCACGCTTGTGGTGCCTGAAATTTCGCACCGCCTACCTTGTGGCACAAGGCGAACTCGTGCAGCAGTGGGTTCTTCAACAGACTCATCTGTGCTGCTACGACGGCGATGTTCTCCTTCACATGCAAAATCTGGGTCTGTGTCCACATTGTCCAAACCCTCCTCTTCCATCTCCTCAAACTCGTCATATGTGATTGTGGGCCGCCGCCGTGGAGTAGAGCTCCCCAGAACAACCTCTGCGCAGCTCACTCCAACGTCGTCTTCCAGATCTTCTCGGCCGACCTCCTGCAATTGAAACCCCTCCTGCCCAACTTGCTCTGGGATTTGGGTTTCAAAGTCCTCGGACTCGCCTTGCATTTCAGTGCGCAGTGCATTTCCCACAGTAAATGGTTGTGAATCCGGGCACAACATTTCTGGCTGTTCCATTGACCTTTGAAAGGTGGAAGTTTGTTGGGCTGGGAATAGCTCCTGCGAATACCCCATTGTGTCCTGAGGAAATTCTTCGGACTGGTTATTTGGCAGTTGTGTGCGTGGTGTCGCTGCCGGTTGTGTCAGCTTTGTGCCCACTGGCTCCTTGTAACTGGCTGAGGACTCGGACCTCATGCGTGATGTCCTGGTGCTGCTTAACCCACTGCTGGACGCTTGAGAGGTCATCCAATTAATTATCTGGTCCTGTTCTTTTGGATTTGTGAGGGTTGATTTCCTGGACAACATGGGCGGTATTGAGTGGGTTTTCTTCGGTGCTCCACTGTGGCCTGTACGTGAACCGTCAGGGGAAACACCTCTTCCCTTGCCCCTCCCTCTTTCACAGGATTTCTTCTTCATTTCACTTATCCTTAAAGTACACGCTGACTGGCAGCAGTACAGTGGCAGTACAGAAATGCTATATAGTGGTGGGTGAGCGGTGTACTACTATTCCCAGCAGCGACACAGAGCACAATACTATACAGTGGTGGAGAGCGGTGTACTACTATTTCCAGCAGCGACACAGAGCACAATGCTATACAGTGGTGGGTGAGCGGTGTACTACTATTCCCAGCAGCGACACAGAGCACAATGCTATACAGTGGTGGGTGAGCGGTGTACTACTGTTCCCAGCAGCGACACAGAGCACAATGCTATACAGTGGTGGGTGAGCGGTGTACTACTATTCCCAGCAGCGACACAGAACACAATGCTATACAGTGGCGGGTGAGCGGTGTACTACTATTCCCAGCAGCGACACAGAGCACAATGCTATACAGTGGTGGGTGAGCGGTGTACTACTATTCCCAGTAGCGACACAGAGCACAATGCTATACAGTGGTGGGTGAGCGGTGTACTACTATTCCCAGCAGCGACACAGAGCACAATGCTATACAGTGGTGGGTGAGCGGTGTACTACTGTTCCCAGCAGCGACACAGAGCACAATGCTATACAGTGGTGGGTGAGTGGTGTACTACTATTCCCAGCAGCGACACAGAGCACAATGCTATACAGTGGTGGGTGAGCGGTGTACTACTGTTCCCAGCAGCGACACAGAGCACAATGCTATACAGTGGTGGGTGAGCGGTGTACTACTATTCCCAGCAGCGACACAGAACACAATGCTACACAGTGGTGGGTGAGCGGTGTACTACTATTCCCAGCAGCGACACAGAGCACAATGCTATACAGTGGTGGGTGAGCGGTGTACTACTATTCCCAGTAGCGACACAGAGCACAATGTTATACAGTGGTGGGTGAGCGGTGTACTACTGTTCCCAGCAGCGACACAGAGCACAATGCTATACAGTGGTGGGTGAGCGGTGTACTACTATTCCCAGCAGCGACACAGAGCACAATGCTATACAGTGGTGGGTGAGCGGTGTACTACTATTCCCAGCAGCGACACAGAGCACTATGCTATACAGTGGTGGGTGAGCGGTGTACTACTATTCCCAGCAGCGACACAGAGCACAATGCTATACAGTGGTGGGTGAGCGGTGTACTACTGTTACCAGCAGCGACACAGAGCACAATGCTATACAGTGGTGGGTGAGCGGTGTACTACTATTCCCAGCAGCGACACAGAGCACAATGCTATACAGTGGCGGGTGAGCGGTGTACTACTGTTCCCAGCAGAGACACAGAATGGTAGTAAACACAATGCTATACAGTGGTGGGTGAGCGGTGTACACAGAGTGGCAGTAAACACAATGCTATATGGTGTGGGTGAGCGGTGTACTACTGTTCCCAGCAGCGACACAATGACTGGGGGGACCCTGGCTAGCCTGGCTGGAGAGAGAACTACCCTGCCTGTCTACCAAAAGCTAAACCCACAGACAAATGGCGGAGAAATGACGTGGATCGGGTATTTATTTACCCGAACCACGTGACCCGTTCGGCCAATCAGAGCACGTTCGGGTCCGAACCACGTGACCCGTTTGGCCAATCACAGCGCTAGCCGAACGTTCGGGGAACGTTCGGCCATGCGCTCTTAGTTGGGCCATATGGCCGAACGGTTTGGCCGAACACCATCAGGTGTTCGGTCGAACTCGAACATCACCCGAACAGGGTGATGTTCTGCAGAACCCGAACAGTGGCGAACACTGTTTGCCCAACACTACCCTGTACACACACACACTGCTCAGATATTTTTTAGCTATAGAGGAAGGATCTGAAGAGAAGGACCTGTACTCTTTCCTGTACTTGCATGCTTCCACCTCCACATTTAGAATGAACTTTTCCTGGTTGTAAACTCTGTTTACTTTAGACTGCGTGAGCAGAGAGAGACACAGGAACATGCAGCTGATGAGTTATTTACACGCTATTTGAAGCTTTATTTTTGCTATGTATCATTCTGAACACATTTTACTCACAGGATCACAGCCAGTGAATATTGTTTCTGTATGCTGGATGTGCTGAACACAGTCCTCCATAGTAATGCCCACAGTGAAAACTGTTCTCTGTAAATATCATATTTTCTTCAAACAAAAAAAGGAAAAGATGAAAAAAAGCCTTTGAACTGCTATTTGCTAGTAATTACTGGAAATATACAGTATGTGGCATTTAGAATTTTAGTCAACTTTGATAGTTGTCCTTTAAAGGGAAGGTCCAAGCAAAAAAAAAAAAAATAAGTTTCACTTACCTGGGGCTTCTACCAGCCCCATGCAGCCATCCTGTGCCCTCGCAGTCACTCACTGCTGCTCCAGTCCCCCGCTGGCAGCTTTCTGACCTCGGAGGTCGGCGGGTCGCATTGCGTACATTTTTACACTTTCCCGCTAGTGCAGGAAAATTAACACATACATTTTTACGCGTTAGTGGTGCAACGCATACATTTTTGTTCCTGCACTAGCTGGAATGCGTAAAAATGTATGCAATGTGGCCTTGACCTCCGAGGTCAGAAAGCTGCCAGCGGGGGACTGGAGCAGCAGTGAGTGACTACGAGGGCACAGGATGGCTACATGGGGCTGGTAGAAGCCCCAGGTAAGTGAAACTCATTTTTTTTTTTTTGCTTGGACCTTCCCTTTAAGGATGCAACGTTTAATCAGCTAGCACAGGGCCAGATAGCATAATGACAGGCAGCGTCATTATAGGGGAACCATAATGGCACATAGTACAAAATAATCATTTACTCACATTATACATTTAACTTAATTATCCTGGTTTTAGTATCAAAAATGTTTCTTCTATCTATATACAAAAAAAGGGGGATTATCAAGCGCTTCACATAGGTGTAATAAATATAGCTGCCAGAGGTAAATTACAATCCAAAGTGGAACTGTAGGAACTGTATGTGTAGACCTCAGCGCTGTTCTATCACCCCAATCTTTCTCCTGAAGCCTGCAGGCACCCAGTGCTCAACAAAGATACACAGTGTCCACCACCATGGGACAAAACAATATGCCAGGCTCAGTAAGATTTTGATCACAGGGGGTTAAAATTTTATTCATACAATTGTATTAGTAAAAACAAAACAACTTGCATTGTGGGCCCATGCACACTGGACCCACTTGCATAAAAATCGCTCATAAGGTTTTTGCACTGAATACAATTCTAAGTGCACCTTATTCCTTAAAGAGAATCTGTATTGTTAAAATCGCACAAAAGTAAACATACCAGTGCGTTAGGGGACATCTCCTATTACCCTCTGTCACAATTTCGCCGCTCCCCGCCGCATTAAAAGTGGTTAAAAACAGTTTTAAAAAGTTTGTTTATAAACAAACAAAATGGCCACCAAAACAGGAAGTAGGTTGATGTACAGTATGTCCACACATAGAAAATACATCCATACACAAGCAGGCTGTATACAGACTTCCTTTTGAATCTCAAGAGATCATTTGTGTGTTTCTTTCCCCCCTGAGGGGGGAGTGCATAGCAGAACCACAACACTGAAGAACTTGGCAGCCTTCCAGACACAGGCTGACAAGTCTGACAAGGGAAAGATACATTGATTTATTACAGAGACTGTGATAGTACAAAGTGCTGCAGTAAGCCAGAACACATTAGAATAGCTTTTGGAACTTGTAGGATGATAAAAAACAGGATGCAATTTTTGTTACGGAGTCTCTTTAAAGATGATCTGTTCAGAGTTAGCCCGTCTCTCCTTCCCTGCAAGTGGGTCCAGTGTGCATGGGCCCACAATGTAAGTTGTTTTGTTTTTACTAATACAATTGTATGAATAAAATTTTAACCCACTGTGATCACAATCTTACTGAGCCTGGCATATTGTTTTGTCCCATGGTGGTGGACACTGTGTATCTTTGTTGAGCACTGGGTGCCTGCAGGCTTCAGGAGAAAGATTGGGGTGATAGAACAGCGCTGAGGTCTACACATACAGTTCTATCTATATACAGTATTTATGTATATTGGTATGTAGCCCCACTCCCAAATGATGTTTAGCCTAGGCTTGATGTCATGCTATGGGACGGGGATGTGGAAAACAATTGACTTCCACCCTCACAAACCTCACATAGGCACATATGCGCCTCCAGTGTTAGGTAGACCCCTCCCAGTATAAATAGCTAGGTGTGCCTCCAGTGTTATGTAGCTCCAGTATGGATTGCCAAATGTACCCCCAGTGTTTTGTAGCCGCCCTCCCCAGTATAGATAGCTAGATGTGCTCCCAGTGTTATGTAGCCCCCTTCCCTAGTCTAGATAGCCAAATGTATGTAACTCAAGCATTATGTAGCCCCCCACACCCCAGGATGGATTGATAGATAAGATAGATAGATAGATAGATAGATAGATGTGCTACCAGGGTTATGTAGCCCCCCCATCCCCAGTATTTATTGTCAATTGTGCTTCAGTGTTATGTAGCCCCACTCCCCAGTATAGAAAGCTAGATGTGCCCCCAGTGTTTATGTAGCTCCCTCTTCTCCCCCCCCCCCCCCAGTATAGATAGCCAGATGTGCCCTCAGCTAAAGTCATACCACCTGCTGACACTTTGCTTCATGCTGCTCTGCTAGAAGGAAATAGAGAGAGAGGCCAGGCCTGCGAACGGGCTCAAAACAGCCCACAGACCGGCGCCGGGCTGCGGACCAGGGGTTGTGGAGTAAATTCAGGGCCGGCCCGCCCATGAGGCGGGGTTAGGCGGGTTCCTCAGGCGGCAGGAAGTGGAGGGGCGGCAGCAGGAGGAATAAAGCGGAAGTGACTGGCCTGGTTTTTGCCGCCTTCGGGAGAGACTGCTCAGACTGGAGCAGAGCTGGCGCTACAAGTAGGGGAAAGGGGTGAATTGCCCCGGGGCCCCCTTTGCCAAGCAAAGATGATGTCTGCGCAGCCTGATGCCTGTCTGACCCGGCGGGTAACGCCGCCAGATACTTGGCTGACATGCCGCTTGCGTGTGGTCTGCCCGGGTGCCGGTGGCTGTGCTGGCAGTGGCAGTGGCAGTGAAGTGATTGAGCCGGGAGGAGGGAGAGACTGGGACCATAAATACGTCTTTACTGTTTCCTTCCTTCTAGCAGTGGCGTTTGGTCTCCATGGTCTCCTTCTTCCTCCTAGCTCGCTCTCGTAGTTACATACATGCCGCGCTGCTGCCAGGCATAGCTGCACTCCACCTCCTTGATGTAACGCAGGCATGGACGTCGGTGTGTGGACAATTATGCCTGCGACTCGCTGCGAGAAAAGAAGAGGACAGCGATATTAATGCTGGCTGCTCTGGCGGGATTATTAATGTGCGTCTGAGCCTGACTGAGCTGTGCTGCTGGTAAGTCAGTCAGGCAATTGGTTGCAGGTCACTCTCAGGGATGCTCAGCTTTCCACATACATACATATATATATATATATATATATATATATATATATATATATATATATATATATATATATATATATATATATATATCCAAATAACTGACAGGGAGAGGGAATACTGGAGAGGGAACATGCAGTTTACTGTCCAGATCTGTCAATAACGAGACCAGGTGCCTCTTATAAATCCATTGATTTGCAATGGACTTTCTCTGAATTTCCTTAGATCTGTAAACTAAAGGGTTATGGCGTGGATTACATATTCAAAATAGAAGATTGGGAAGGAGGGGGTGGTCTTTTTATTTTGGCACAGTGCTGTTTTGGAATGGGAAGTGGGGAGCTTTATAAACCAGGCTGTTGTATCATATTTACAGGTGTATCTGCTGACACTGACCCACTTTGATGGCTGGGGGAAATGGGAGGATATGAACGTTAGGGAGGGGGGTGTAGTTGATTACATTACTTACAGTGTAAAAAGCAGAGCCTGTCATGTATGGCTCTGTCTTAATGCTGCTGGAAGGGGGGCTGTTTTCTCCATGGCAGTGCAGGTGGGCGAGTCTAGCAAGAGTCATGTAGGGGGCCCCGTTCTTTTTTGCCCCAGGGCCCCATTCCACCTAGAACCGGCCCTGCATGCCGGACTTCGAGTGAGGCTGCACCTGCATGCTGCCTCCACCTGCTTAATGGTGGGTGCCAGGCAGAATACAGGACCGGAAGCCCGCCATGATAGTAGTCATGGTCACTGCCCGTGACTGTGACAATGAGCCCGCCTTTGCCAACCAACCCCGGCGAGATGGAGGAGCAAGCTCGCCGCCTGCAGCTGCCCGCCAGCGCAAGATCATAGATGCTGGGCCTGGATCACGCCCGATGCCTGCCCTCCGCTATGGACCCCACCATCGCCGGTGAGTCAGTTTGCTGCCCCAGGCTCAGGCCGCTCTGCCAGTGCCGGAGCTCAAGCCCCAGCTGGCAAGTTGTAAGCCCCCCAGCCCCCACAGAGGGCCCGGAGGCGCTGAGAGGACTTTTTTTTTTTTTAAACACTTATTCCCGTCCTGCAGCTGCTGTAATGTACATATTTACAGCCCCCCCCCCCCCATGGAGGATAAGGAGGGGGATATTAGGGGCATTGGGTAGAAGGTGGGGGAACATTACTGACATGGGGTAGAATGTGGGGGGGCATTAGAGACATGGGGAGAAGGAGGGGGGACATTAGAGACATGGGGAGGAGGGAGGGGGGACATTAGCGACATGGGGGAGAAGGAGGGGGGACATTAGAGACATGAGGAGGGGGGACATTAGCGACATGGGGGAGAAGGAGGGGGGACATTAGTGGCATGAGAAGGAGAGAGGCATTAGTTTCATGGGGTGTGTGCAGTGTGCGCCGATCTTTGCTACCTCCAGTATAAGCTATTACTCTGTGCCTGTACTGATAGTAATCCAGCTGCAGTGAATGCTGATATCTGCTACCTCCAATATGTATAGTATAAGCTCTGACTCTTTGCCTGTACCGATAGTAAACCAGTTGCAGGGTGTGCTGATCTCTGCTGCTTCCAGTATGTACTGTATCAGCTGTTACTCTGTGCCTGAACGGATAGTAAACCAGCTGCAGTGTGTGCTGATATCTGCTTCTTCCAGTATATACTGTATTAGCTATTACTCTGTGCCTGAACGGATAGTAATCCAGCTGCAGTGTGTGCTGATATCTGCTACCCTCAATGTGTATAGTATAAGCTGTGACTCTGTGGCTGTACTGATAGCAAACCAGCTGCAGTGTGTGCTGATCTCTGCTGCTTCCAGTATATACAGTATAAGCGGGTACTCTGTGCCTGTACTGATAGTAAACCAGCTGCAGGGTGTGCTGATCTCTGCTGCTTCCAGTATGTACAGTATAAGCTATTACTCTGTGCCTGTACTGATAGTAAACCAGCTGCAGTGTGCGCCGATCTTTGCTACCTCCAATATGTACATTTTAAGCGGTTTGCCATATTATCTGTATTTTGGAGGAACCTCTACCAAATTACGTGTATTTTTGGTGAAATGCTGTCATATTACATGTATTTTGGGGGTAAACACTAAGGCAGAGCTCAAACTCATGACCATGCCCACATTCTGTTGTGTGCCCATGCTTATTTTTGGGCGTGAGCCCTGCCTGACAGCCATTGAGCCCCTTTTGAGCCCCTCCAAAAATCTGAAGCTGGAACCGCCACTGCGCTCTGCTCTGCCTTTCACGGTTGGTCGGATTCCTTTTTTTGTATTTTGTAATGTGACGTCATCATAATGATATATAAATATGGTAGTCAGACTTACTGGTATTTATTTTGGAATGTGTGGTAGACAGACTGGTAGTGTCTAGTGGGTGTGGTATTGGTATATGCAGGCCAGGCTGCATATACAGGCTGGGGCCCTGCATTGCAGGGGGGTGTATATGTCATCCTGTTGCTGGTAGTGTCTAGTGTGGTATTGGTATATGCAGCCAAGTACTACCCCCTGCAATGCAGGGCCCCAGCCTGTATATGCAGGGCCTGCACATCACAGGGTATGTGATAGTTCACTGTAGAACAGAAACTGAAGCTGTCTTCTTTCATCTTGTTTTAAGGAAAAGGGGGGGGGGGGGGGGGGGGTGCCTTCATGATCTTTGCCTCAGGCAGCAGAAAGTCCAGGACCGGCCCTGAGTAAATTATTTATAAATAAGTATTTTAAACATTAATTTATAAATTGTAGCGTTCCTCTTCAACTACTTTAGCATTTTGGATGCAGCTGCTACGTCCAAAATGCTGCCCCTGCTGGTGCTTGTCGCTGCGACCGATCACGCTCCCCCGCCGCTGCCTGTTAGCCCAGAGATCAATGAATGGGAACACAGTTTCCACGCCCTCTACGGGTCTTTCACAAAGCCCATACTTTCAGGTCGACGCATTACTTTCGTTTTGCGTAGTAATACTACGCATACGGAAGATATGTGTGAGGACATCTTGTGGCCAAATAGTTAAATTATATGAACAAACATTTTTTTTTTCATTTTTTTACATTTAAAATTAACCCATTACACTACCCAATAGTTACCAAAAAATGTTTTGGATAAAAAATACACAATTAAAAAAAACCCATAAATAGTTACCTTAGGGACTGAACTTTTTAATATGTATGTCAAGAAGGTATATTATGTTACTTTTTAAATTATGGGCTTGTAAATAGTGACGGATGCAAAACTGAAAAAACGCACCTTTATTTCCAAATAAAATATTTGCGCCATATATTGTGACCGGGACATAATTTAAATGATGTAATAACCGGGACAAATGGGCAAATAAAATACGTGGGTTTTAATTATGGTAGCATAAAACTATAGTGGCTGAAAACTGGGAAATAATGTTTTTTCTTGTTTAAATGCATTCAGAATAAAATAATTCTTAGTATAATGTACTACCCAAAGAAAGCCTAATTGATGATGGGAAAAAAACAAGATATAGATCATTTTATTGTGATAAGCAGTGTGTGAGAAAATGCGGAAGAGCCGCCGCCATGTGCCAGCGGCAGGCGGCTCTTTCCGCGCACAGTGGGGACGCACACGAAGAGGCAGCCGCCTCCTCTCACTGTGAGGTGGCTGCCTCCGTGCACAGGTCAGTGGAGCGCGGAGAAACCGCCGCGTTGGACGCGGCGGTTAGCGCGCATGGTCCTGCTGCGGATACTCCGCAGAGCGGGGCTGCTGTGGCTGGGACATGTAGTCCCTTGAGAGTTAGAGTGACGCGCGCGCGCACTCAGGCAGGGCCTATATTGAAGTCAGAAGTAGTCAGCTGACCAGGCTGGTCAGCTGACTCTGGCCTCACTCCCCATTGGTCCAGCACTGTGGGAGGTGCTGGAGAGTGAAATGTGTATATATACTGCTGGCAGGTCATTTCTCGGGTGTCTGGCGTTGCGATCACATATGTGGGAGCACCCAGATCCGTAGTCAGATCCGCAAGTGTGCCGGGACCAGCTGGAGCTGTAATCCTACACTTAGCTAGATTCTGTTGATAGCTAAAGTACTAGTTTGATTGTATTATATGTTATGACCTATTTTCTGCCCGACCATTCTCCTGAACTCTGATCTTGTACTTCGATATTTCTGATACGCTGTTGCCGAACCCCGGCTCGTTGCTAGACTCTGTTTCTGCCTCCTGATTTTGTACTTCGATCTATCTGATTAAGATATAAAAAATGCTGCGCCCCCTATTCAATATGACTAAAATAGATGGAAAAGACACAAGTCCACAATATAAACACAAATCCAACAGGTGCTTGCTTTTCCTTGTTTCTTAATGAGTATACAGTCAGTGCGCTGTGCAAGAAAATCCTCTGGATTGGAACAAAGATAAAAATAATCCACTGCGCGCTTCCAACCTAAAAGCAAATAGCATACATAGTGTAATCCTGTTTCAACTATAATTACAGATATCACACATCCACTGTGTAAGTGACCACTCGTGATCCCACCACCTCTATTATAAGAGCGGCTCACCAGATTGTAGCCACCAGATCAGGGTGGGGTACTCGCTCAATATATGGTACATTGGGAACATCAATGATCCATAGCCAATTTCCCATAGGGTTAATTTCTTTTAATCCTCAATAAAACACATAAAAACTCTCATTGCGCAATATATAGAGACAAGATAAAATCATACTGCGCTTCTCGCGCCCTCCATACACTTACAAGCTCCCCTTAGGGATTGGTAGCATATCACAGCGGCAAGTCTGCTGGGCCGGGTGTGCCTCTCTGAGTCCGTACGCGGCGTCCCGCTTGGTCCCCTCACGGCGTTCACCTCACCCGAACTTCCGCATACAGCGTCAGACGTACTGGCTCCGCCCAGCGGAGCCAGTACGTCTGACGCTGTATGCGGAAGTTCGGGTGAGGTGAACGCCGTGAGGGGACCAAGCGGGACGCCGCGTACGGACTCAGAGAGGCACACCCGGCCCAGCGGAGCCAGTACGTCTGACGCTGTATGCGGAAGTTCGGGTGAGGTGAACGCCGTGAGGGGACCAAGCGGGACGCCGCGTACGGACTCAGAGAGGCACACCCGGCCCAGCAGACTTGCCGCTATGATATGCTACCAATCCCTAAGGGGAGCTTGTAAGTGTATGGAGGGCGCGAGAAGCGCAGTATGATTTTATCTTGTCTCTATATATTGCGCAATGAGAGTTTTTATGTGTTTTATTGAGGATTAAAAGAAATTAACCCTATGGGAAATTGGCTATGGATCATTGATGTTCCCAATGTACCATATATTGAGCGAGTACCCCACCCTGATCTGGTGGCTACAATCTGGTGAGCCGCTCTTATAATAGAGGTGGTGGGATCACGAGTGGTCACTTACACAGTGGATGTGTGATATCTGTAATTATAGTTGAAACAGGATTACACTATGTATGATATTTGCTTTTAGGTTGGAAGCGCGCAGTGGATTATTTTTATCTTTGATCTATCTGATTACCTGTTGCCGAACCCTGCCTGTACTTTGACTCCGCCTTTGCCTCCTGATCTTGTACCTTATTTGTCTGTGTGTGTACGACCTGGCCTGTCCGACCTCGAGAACCGACCTTGCTGTTAGAGGCGGTTCCTCGCACTGTTGGTGACCCTTCCTATTGAGGGTTACTTTCAGTATATCCTTCCTGCTGGCAGCTCGACTCCTCCCGTCTTGGAGAGCTCGGGTTGCGGAAGGAATCGGTACAGTACACCTTGCTGTACTGAGGCCTAGTCCTCTAAGTGTTACTGTTACACCAAAACACTACACTCTACTCAGGTGAACAGAGGTTAGCGAGTATATTGGATTATCGGTGATACTGCAGATCACTTATAATCTGGTATACATCTGTATTTCCCGTGATACTGCAGATCACCGGTATTCAGATCCTCTCTGTGCTCACCGATCGTTACAGAACGCCAGACCAAAAAACACATGGAATCACGCACTGATCCTCTGACGGTGCTTGCCACTTCGGTGGATAACATCCATCAAGCACTGGGCCAGCATAAAGCCCTAATTGATGCCTTATCAGGCTCTGTAAAAACCCTCTAGACGTCAGTTGATTCAGTGCGATCCCCTCCTAGTGATGACATACGTATGCCTGTACCTGATAAATTTTCCGGCCACAAGTCTGACTTCCGGAATTTCAGGAGTAGAGTGTTATCGTATTTTGAGTTGAGACCCCGATCCTCGGGGACTGAGACCCAACGGGTCACCTTTATTAAAACTTTACTGACTGGTGACTCCCAGTCATGGGCCTACAACCTGCCTTCTACCGATACTGCTCTGACCTCGATAGAGGAATTCTTTAAGGCCATGGCCGTAATTTACGACGACCCTGACCTTGCTGCGTCCTCTGAGCGGAAGCTCAAACTTTTGCGGCAAGGCAGAGGTTCGGTCGAGGATTATGCGGCGGAATTTCGCAGATGGTCAGTCACCGCCAGATTCGACAATTTTGCCCTGATGGATTACTTCCTGTCTGGGTTGTCGGAGGAGGTTTCCGACCTAATGTTAACTGTACCCGAGCCTAAGACCGTCGATGAGGCCATATCATCGGCCATTCGAGCTGATCGTAGGCTACGCCATCAGAGGCAGACTAGGGGCAGTCACCATGTCAGGGTGACATCATACGCGGCACCATCCGCTACACCCCTAGTAACACCTTCTCCATCTGTCTCACCTTCTCCGGCCTTGCCTCCGCCCGAACCAATGCAGATCGGTCGATCAAAACTGACCCAGGTAGAGTGAAGGCGGAGAATAAAGGAACAGTTGTGCCTGTACTGTGCTGCAGCAGGGCATAGGGTGCGAAACTGCCCTAACAGGTCGGGAAACGGGTCTGCCTAGGAGTAGTGGGGGGTGACACCCTGGGCACACAATCCTCACCCCTTAAAGAAAGAAAATTGCTTCTCCCTTGTACTGTCACGTGGGATGATAGGTCTGTAGCCACTGAAGCTTTTATCGACTCCGGCTCAGCGGCTAATTTTATGAACTTCGAATTTGCTCAGGAGTTGGGTCTACCACTCACTCCTGTGAAACCCCCCATTCAGGTCACGGCAGTGGACGATTCCCCTTTGCAGCGGAATCGTGCCCTGTCACAGACTCCGCTGGTGAAGCTCACCATAGGGGTATTGCATGGGGAACAGTTACAATTTTTTGTGTTACACATGTCAACTTCCACTATTATCCTAGGCATGCCATGGTTACAAATTCATTCTCCACAGATAGACTGGGCCACAGGGCAGTTAACAGCATGGTCACCTCATTGTTTCCAGCAGTGTTTGGGGAGTCTGACATTAGGTCAAACCAGGGTGCAGGTGGAGGGTGTACCGGAACAGTACTCGGATTATGCTGATGTGTTCTGTCCCAAGGCTGCGGATAAATTACCCCTGCATCGCCCGTTTGATTGTCCCATTGACCTTCGTTCTGGTTGTATGCCTCCTCGAGGCCATTTGTATAATTTATCTGGCCCCGAAAAACTAGCCATGCAGGAGTATATCCGTGAGAACTTGGCCAAGGGCTTCATTCGGCCGTCCCGTTCACCTGCTGGGGCAGGCTTCTTTTTTGTTAAGAAAAAAGACGGGGGTTTACGGCCCTGCATCGATTATCGTGGCCTTAACAAAATCACAGTGAAGAATCGCTACCCGTTGCCACTTATAGACGATTTATTCACACAGGTCACGGAGGCTAGGATATTTTCAAAACTAGATTTACGGGGGGCATACAATCTGGTGCGTATAAGAAAGGGCGACGAATGGAAGACGGCCTTCAATACCCCTGACGGGCATTACGAGTACAGGGTGATGCCCGTCAGGGGTATGTAATGCCCCGGCCGTCTTCCAGGAACTCATCAATGAGGTTTTTCGAGAGGTGTTAGGGAAGTTCGTTTTAGTCTATTTAGACGACATTCTCATCTTCTCTAACAACCTCTCTGAACACAGAACCCATGTCAGGATTGTATTAGACAAACTGAGGCAGAATATGTTATACGCCAAACTCGAGAAGTGTATTTTTGAGGTCACGTCGGTTGCCTTCCTGGGATATATAATCTCCACCTCAGGTCTGTCTATGGACCCTGCCAAAGTTTCCGCGGTCCTGGAGTGGCCGCAGCCGGTGGGGTTAAAGTCGCTACAACGGTTCTTGGGGTTTGCGAACTATTATAGAAGGTTTATAAAGGGGTACTCCACAGTAGTCGCACCCCTCACTAGCCTTACTAAAAAAGGGGCAGACACCACTCATTGGCCTCCCGAGGCCTTACAGGCATTTTCTACGTTAAAAGGGTTGTTCTGCTCAGCGCCCATACTGAGACACGTGGACACTTCCTTCCCGTTTATTGTTGAGGTAGACACCTCGGAGGTCGGCGTGGGGGCTGTGCTGTCTCAGCGTTCTGGTCTCCAGGGTAGACTACACCCGTGTGCCTATTTTTCCCGGAGGTTCTCTCCGGCAGAGAGAAACTACGATATAGGCAACAGGGAGCTCCTGGCCATCAAATTAGCCTTCGAAGAGTGGCGTCATTGGCTAGAGGGAGCTGAGCACACTATCACGGTTTATACCGACTACACGAATCTGGAATACATCGAGGGGGCTAAAAGGTTAAGCCCTCAGCAGGCTCGATGGTCTCTATTTTTCTCGAGGTTTACATTCTTGATTACGTACACGCCAGGTAGTAAAAATACCAAGGCAGATGCACTCTCTAGGTGTTTCGAGCCGGAGACAGCACAGTCCTCTGTTCCCGAGACCATTGTCCCACAAAGAGTAGTGTTAGCCGCTACGGAGACCTGGGAGGACTGGAAGGAGACGCTGAGCCCTTTCCAGCAGGATATCCCGGAAGGGAAACCAGACGGGGTGTTGTTTATCCCGTTACCATTCCGTCTCCAGATCTTGGAGATGGTCCATTCTCATAAAAATGCGGGACATCCTGGGGCGTCTAGAACGCAAGATCTCGTGGCCAGATGTCCGTGGTGACCTTCGCTAGCAGCTGACTGCAAAGAGTTTGTCAGGAAATGTGCGGTGTGCGCAAAAAGCAAGCCCTCCCGGCTGGCATCTGTAGGTACATTGCAGCCTTTGCCCACCCCGAGTGAACCATGGACCCACTTGTCCATGGATTTTGTGGGTGAGCTTCCTAGGTCTGAAGGCATGTCGGTCATCTGGGTGGTGGTCGACCGTTTCAGTAAAATGGCCCACTTCGTGCCCCTGAAGGGACTCCCCTCGGCCCAGGAACTGGCCGATTTATTTATCACCCATGTCTTCCGACTGCATGGCATTCCAGAAGACATAGTATCCGATCGGGGAGTCCAGTTTGTTTCAAAATTTTGGAGGGCATTCTGTCACCAAATGGGCATGAATCTGTCGTTCTCCTCGGGTTACCACCGACAGACAAATGGCCAGACGGAAAGGGTCAACCAATCGTTAGAGCAAATTTTTGAGATGTTACGTTGCCGAGGCGCAGAGTGATTGGGTTAAAGTTTTACCTTATGCGGAATTTGCCCACAACAACTGAAAGAGTTCTTCCTCAGGTTTCTGTCCATTTCAGATAGTAACCGGTAGACTACCTAAATTCTCTCCGTTGCCTATTGCGTCCACTCCATTTCCAGCCTTGGAGGCTTCTCAAAGGTCATTTAAGGACATGTGGTGGACCATTAAGAATAATCTGCTAAAAGCATTTCAGAGTCAGAAAGGTCAGGCTGACAAAAGACGCTCGGTAGAGTGGAAATTTCAACCAGGTGATTTGGTTTGGGTGTCAACCCGTCACCTGACCTTGAGACAACCTTCTGACAAGCTTGGTCCCAGGTTTGTGGGTCCATTCCCGGTAGTCAGGAGGGTTAACAATGTTACTTATACCATTGACCTTCCCACCAGCATGCGGGGGGTAAGGTCATTCCACGTGTCCCTTCTTAAACCAGCAGTCCAGGTGGGTCCCACTCCTCCTCCTCCCGTGTTGGTAGATGCCCAACCCGAGTATGAAGTGGAAAAAATATTAGATTCACGCATGGTACAGAACTCGGTACAGTACCTCGTACATTGGAAAGGGTACGGCATTGAGGAGAGGCAATGGGTACCTGGGAACCGTATGCATGCGGATGAGTTAGTAAGGGAGTTTCATGCCTTACATCCAGGAAAACCTGGAAGGAGCTGTCCGGAGTCCACTCCTCGGGGGGGGGGGGGGGTACTGTGAGAAAACGCGGAAGAGCCGCCGCCATGTGCCAGCGGCAGGCGGCTCTTTCCGCGCACAGTGGGGACGCACACGAAGAGGCAGCCGCCTCCTCTCACTGTGAGGCGGCTGCCTCCGTGCACAGGTCAGTGGAGCGCGGAGAAACCGCCGCGTTGGACGCGGCGGTTAGCGCACATGGTCCTGCTGCGGATACTCCGCAGAGCGGGGCTGCTGTGGCTGGGACATGTAGTCCCTCGAGAGTTAGAGTGACGCGCGCGCGCGCACTCAGGCAGGGCCTATATGGAAGTCAGAAGTAGTCAGCTGACCAGGCTGGTCAGCTGACTCTGGCCTCACTCCCCATTGGTCCAGCACTGTGGGAGGTGCTGGAGAGTGAAATGTGTATATATACTGCTGGCAGGTCATTTCTCGGGTGTCTGGCGTTGCGATCACATATGTGGGAGCACCCAGATCCGTAGTCAGATCCGCAAGTGTGCCGGGACCAGCTGGAGCTGTAATCCTACACTTAGCTAGATTCTGTTGATAGCTAAAGTACTAGTTTGATTGTATTATATGTTATGACCTATTTTCTGCCCGACCATTCTCCTGAACTCTGATCTTGTACTTCGATATTTCTGATACGCTGTTGCCGAACCCCGGCTCGTTCCTAGACTCTGTTTCTGCCTCCTGATTTTGTACTTCGATCTATCTGATTACCTGTTGCCGAACCCTGCCTGTACTTTGACTCCGCCTTTACCTCCTGATCTTGTACCTTATTTGTCTGTGTGTGTACGACCTGGCCTGTCCGACCTCGAGAACCGACCTTGCTGTTAGAGGCGGTTCCTCGCACTGTTGGTGACCCTTCCTATTGAGGGTTACTTTCAGTATATCCTTCCTGCTGGCAGCTCGACTCCTCCCGTCTTGGAGAGCTCGGGTTGCGGAAGGAATCGGTACAGTACACCTTGCTGTACTGAGGCCTAGTCCTCTAAGTGTTACTGTTACACCAAAACACTACACTCTACTCAGGTGAACAGAGGTTAGCGAGTATATTGGATTATCGGTGATACTGCAGATCACTTATAATCTGGTATACATCTGTATTTCTCGTGATACTGCAGATCACCGGTAATCAGATCCTCTCTGTGCTCACCGATCGTTACACAGTGATAAAGTTATTGGCGAATGAAGTTGCTCGGATGCATAAGGTGAAACAACACTGAAGGCTGAAGTGGTTAAGCTGTGTATCATAGCATAAACAAGAAAAACAAAATATTTAAATGAGAGGCATCTAAATATCAAAAAGACCATGACTGGTAGTTTTGATATGCTGTTTGTTTATCTTGTCCTGAAATAAGACAGAAACATTTAAATGGCAGTTTTATGGGAGCTTACTCAGCCACCTCAAGTATTTTCAAATATATTAGGGCACTGTCTTACGTAACCTGTTGAGGACCCTGGGCTTAAACCCCCCTAGTGACCAGGCTATTTTTTTCCTAATTAGGCCACTGCAGCTTTAAGGCCTTGCTGCAGAGCCATCCAACTCAGCACACAAGTGATTTTCTGCTCACCAACAGAGCTTTCTGTTGGTGGGCTATGATCGCTCCCAGGATGTTTGTTTATTTTTATATAAATATTTTGTTTTTTTTAAATATAATTTTTTAAAAAATTTTTCCCAAGCCCTCCCTCCCTCTGCCAGCCAATCAGCGCAATCGGCTGTCATTGGCTTCAGCCTATGACAGCGGATCGCTCCGCTGCCGCCCAGGGGGACAGCCGTGCGACACAGCACTGCCGTAGATCACTGCGCTGTACAGAGTAAATAGACGGTGGTTTCACCATCTTACAGTCTCCTAGAGCTCTGTCATTCAAGCAGAGATGCGTGCGCGATCTCCTGCAAAACACACCCTCAGGACTTCACACCAATTGGCGTTAGGCGGTCCTGGGGCTGCCGCCGCGCTCACGCGGCGTGAGGCGGTCCTTAACAAGTTAATAAGTTCATTTGTAGAGAGGCAAACTATAGTTGGTATTTATGGTCCAGTCTTTCATTTTGATGAGAGGGTGGCATTTTGCATTCGATAAGGATACATCTCCTTGCTCAAAGAGGCAGATTAGGGCACTGAGCCTTTGGGGACGTGCAGGAGCACGAAACGGCCGTCAGGCCCGTTTGCCCCCCCTGACACCACTCCACAGCCTCCCAGAGTTGGTACTGTGATGTAACCTGATTCACTGTACAAGTTGTTTATGCAACCAATGGTGGAACTATTATAGCAGTGCTGAGAGAATCTTTCTCCGTCTATTGCATCTTGTGATTTATATTTGTTAAGAGATAGAGACAAGGAGAGAACTGAATGCTTCAGGGAGGGATAGCTTGTATTTAGGTGTAGATTAACAACTGAGAACTGTGATTTGTAGGATTAATTGTGTAAAGAAATGCGATTTGTAGAATTTGTTGTGTGCTAGAGATGGTAGAAGTGTGTGTACTTACACTACTTACACAAGCTTGTTATCTAGCTAAACTCTGTTGCCAACTACTGTATTAAGAAAACTGGCACCTATGGGATTCGGTGCAGATGTACATAGGCTTGAACTATGTATTGTTAGTTACAACTACAATAGGTACTTGTTGTACTCCAGCTTGTTTGCTAGCTGTACAGTGCTCCTAGTACTAAGAAGAACAGTCAGCTAGAGCATTTCCTGAGTGCTGAATTGCTGATTAACTTAGATAGAACTGTGTACATAGTTACAACTAGTTAGGTACTGTTCTACTGCAGGAACACATTGGGGTATATTCATTAACTTAGCAGAATTATGTGCGTAAACCCTTACCACATGCTGAGTATCAGAATGCAATACATTGCATGCAATGCAATACGCTCTATTCATCATACATAAGACTTTATGCACATTATTCTGCTTATCGCAGTTCAAAGAATACACCCAATGGTCTCTTAAGTAGCTAAATTGCGCTACCAAGGTAGAGAACTTTCATTCCTAGGAGTAACTGTATGTTGATTAAGTATTTACCGTATTTACTAACTGCACAAGTCCAACATAGCATTTGTGTTATACTGTGTCTGTTGCCCAGCCCAATAAAAATGACCTGAATTTCATTTTATTTTGACAATTTCACTCAGGATGACTTATTGTTACATATTGCAACCTTTAGCTTTACACAGAGTTGCACCCCATACATTATACCTCTGACAGGGGATTATAACAAATTATAAGCATATTATAATTTAAGACACTGACCAGAACAGTTTCTAGGTTAAAATGCACCCAGGGCGAGGGTGTAAAAATTTCGCCCCCCCCAAACCCCCCCCCCCCCCCCCCCGAGCAAGGTATGGGTGCCCACAGTATAGGTTAGCCAGGTCTAGTTGCACTTAGTATAGGTCCCCCCAGTATAGGTAGCCAAGAATAGGTACCCCAGTATAGGTAGCCAGGCATAGGTGAGCCAGTATAGTTGCCCCCGCTATAGGTTAGTCAGGTAGGTGCCTCCAGTATAGGTAGCCAGTATAGTTGCCCCCAGTATAGGTTAGATAGGCAGGCGCCCCCGGTATAAGTTAGATAGGTAGGTGCCCCAGTACACGTTAGCTAGGTGGGTGCCTCTAATATAGGTAGCCAGAATAGTTGCCCCCAGCATAGGTTAGATAGGTAGGTTCCCCCAGTATAGGTTATTTAGGTAGGTTCCTGCAATATAGGTAGCCAGTATAGTTGCCACCTGTATAGGCTAGCTAGGTAGGTGCCCCCAATACAGGTTAGATAAGTGCCCCCAGTATAGGTTAGATAGGTAGCTGCCCCCCAGTGTAGGTTAGATTAGGTAGCTGCCCCCCAGTGTAGGTTAGATAGGTAGCTGCCCCCCAGTGTAGGTTAGTTGGTAGCTGCCCCCCAGTGTAGGTTAGATTAGGTAGGTGCCCCCCAGTGTAGGTTAGATAGGTAGGTGCCCCCCAGCATAGGTTAGATTAGGTAGCTGCCCCCAGTGTATGTTAGATTAGGTAGGTGCCCCCCAGTATAGGTTAGATTAGGTAGCTGCCCCCCAGTGTAGGTTAGATTAGGTAGGTGCCCCCCAGTATAGGTTAGATTAGGTAGGTGCCCCCCCAGTATAGGTTAGATAGGTAGCTGTCCCCCAGTGTAGGTTAGATAGGTAGCTGCCCCCCAGTGTAGGTTAGATAGGTAGCTGCCCCCCAGTGTAGGTTAGAGTAGGTAGCTGCCCCCCAGTGTAGGTTAGACAGGTAGCTGCCCCCCCCCAGTGTAGGTTAGATAAGTAGCTGCCCCCCAGTATAGGTTAGATAGGTAGCTGCCCCCCAGTGTAAGTTAGAGTAGGTAGCTGCCCCCCAGTGTAGGTTAGATAGGTAGCTGCCCCCCAGTGTAGGTTAGAGTAGGTAGCTGCCCCCCAGTGTAGGTTAGATAGGTAGCTGCCCCCCAGTGTAGATTAGATTAGGTAGGTGCCGGCCAGCTTAAGTTAGATTAGGTAGGTGCCCCCCAGTATAGGTTAGATAGGTAGCTGTCCCCTATAATGGAGGGGGGAGCCGGAGCCGCGGGGAGGGCAGCCCGACCTCTCCCTCTCTCTCCTCTCCTGGGCCGCCCTCCGTGCTCCCCCCTGCAGACTGCAGAGTAATGCGCAGGGAGCGCTGTATACAACATACCTCCCTGCGTTCCAAGCGCTGCTCTCTCGCCGCCGGTCTCTGCCTCTCTGCCTATACCATGATACACACGCTGCTTCCGGCTAACAGGAAGCAGAGTGTGTATCATCCCCCCTCCATTACAGCGCCCTCCTCCCAACAGCGCCCCGGGCGGCGGTACGCCCCGCACGGCCCAAGAAACGGGCCTGACACTGACCTGTTGTATGTAGCTGCCCCCCAGTGTAGGTTAGTTGGTAGCTGCCCCCCAGTGTAGGTTAGATTAGGTAGGTGCCCCCCAGTGTAGGTTAGATAGGTAGGTGCCCCCCAGCGTAGGTTAGATTAGGTAGCTGCCCCCAGTGTATGTTAGATTAGGTAGGTGCCCCCCAGTATAGGTTAGATTAGGTAGCTGCCCCCCAGTGTAGGTTAGATTAGGTAGGTGCCCCCCAGTATAGGTTAGATTAGGTAGGTGCCCCCCCAGTATAGGTTAGATAGGTAGCTGTCCCCCAGTGTAGGTTAGATAGGTAGCTGCCCCCCAGCGTAGGTTAGATAGGTAGCTGCCCCCCAGTGTAGGTTAGAGTAGGTAGCTGCCCCCCAGTGTAGGTTAGACAGGTAGCTGCCCCCCCAGTGTAGGTTAGATAGGTAGCTGCCCCCCAGTATAGGTTAGATAGGTAGTTGCCCCCCAGTGTAAGTTAGAGTAGGTAGCTGCCCCCCAGTGTAGGTTAGATAGGTAGCTGCCCCCCCAGTGTAGGTTAGAGTAGGTAGCTGCCCCCCAGTGTAGGTTAGATAGGTAGCTGCCCCCCAGTGTAGATTAGATTAGGTAGGTGCCCCCCAGCTTAAGTTAGATTAGGTAGGTGCCCCCCAGTATAGGTTAGATAGGTAGCTGTCCCCTATAATGGAGGGGGGAGCCAGAGCCGCGGGGAGGGCAGCCCGACCTCTCCCTCTCTCTCCTCTCCTGGGCCGCCCTCCGTGCTCCCCCCTGCAGACTGCAGAGTAATGCGCAGGGAGCGCTGTATACAACATACCTCCCTGCGTTCCAAGCGCTGCTCTCTCGCCGCCGGTCTCTGCCTCTCTGCCTATACCATGATACACACGCTGCTTCCGGCTAACAGGAAGCAGAGTGTGTATCATCCCCCCTCCATTACAGCGCCCTCCTCCCAACAGCGCCCCGGGCGGCGGTACGCCCCGCACGGCCCAAGAAACGGGCCTGACACTGACCTGTTGTATGTAGCTGCCCCCCAGTGTAGGTTAGTTGGTAGCTGCCCCCCAGTGTAGGTTAGATTAGGTAGGTGCCCCCCAGTGTAGGTTAGATAGGTAGGTGCCCCCCAGCGTAGGTTAGATTAGGTAGCTGCCCCCAGTGTATGTTAGATTAGGTAGGTGCCCCCCAGTATAGGTTAGATTAGGTAGCTGCCCCCCAGTGTAGGTTAGATTAGGTAGGTGCCCCCCAGTATAGGTTAGATTAGGTAGGTGCCCCCCCAGTATAGGTTAGATAGGTAGCTGTCCCCCAGTGTAGGTTAGATAGGTAGCTGCCCCCCAGCGTAGGTTAGATAGGTAGCTGCCCCCCAGTGTAGGTTAGAGTAGGTAGCTGCCCCCCAGTGTAGGTTAGACAGGTAGCTGCCCCCCCAGTGTAGGTTAGATAGGTAGCTGCCCCCCAGTATAGGTTAGATAGGTAGTTGCCCCCCAGTGTAAGTTAGAGTAGGTAGCTGCCCCCCAGTGTAGGTTAGATAGGTAGCTGCCCCCCCAGTGTAGGTTAGAGTAGGTAGCTGCCCCCCAGTGTAGGTTAGATAGGTAGCTGCCCCCCAGTGTAGGTTAGATTAGGTAGGTGCCCCCCAGCTTAAGTTAGATTAGGTAGGTGCCCCCCAGTATAGGTTAGATAGGTAGCTGTCCCCTATAATGGAGGGGGGAGCCAGAGCCGCGGGGAGGGCAGCCCGACCTCTCCCTCTCTCTCCTCTCCTGGGCCGCCCTCCGTGCTCCCCCCTGCAGACTGCAGAGTAATGCGCAGGGAGCGCTGTATACAACATACCTCCCTGCGTTCCAAGCGCTGCTCTCTCGCCGCCGGTCTCTGCCTCTCTGCCTATACCATGATACACACGCTGCTTCCGGCTAACAGGAAGCAGAGTGTGTATCATCCCCCCTCCATTACAGCACCCTCCTCCCAACAGCGCCCTGGGCGGCGGCACGCCCCGCACGGCCCAAGAAACGGGCCTGACACTGACCTGTTGTATGTCCTGTCCATAAATATTGGAACATCGATACAATTCTAAAATTTTTGGCTCCATACACAACCACAATGGATTTGAAATGAAACGAACATGATGTGCTTTAACTGCAGACTGTCAGCTTTAATTTGAGGGTATTTACATCCAAATCAGGTGAACGGTGTAGGAATTACAACAGTTTACATATGTGCCTCCTACATGTTAAGGGACCAAAAGTAATGGGACAGAATAATAATCATAACTCAAATTTCCACTTTTTAATACTTGGTTGCAAATCCTTTGCAATCAATTACAGCCTGAAGTCTGGAACACATAGACATCACCAGACGCTGGGTTTATCCCTGGTGATGGTCTGCCAGGCCTCTACTGCAATTGTCTTCAGTTTCTGCTTTTTCTTGGGGCATTTTCCCCTCAGTTTTGTCCTCAGCAAGTGAAAAGCATGCTCAACCAGATACAGGTCGGATGATTGACTTGGCCATTCCATAACATTCCACTTCTTTCCCTTCAAAAACTCTGGTTGCTTTTGCAGTATGCCTTGGGTCATTGACCATCTGCACTGTGAAGCGCCGTGCAATGAGTTCTGAAGCATTTGGCTGAATATGAGCAGATAATATTGCCAGAAACACTTAAATCCTGCTGCTTTTGTCAGCAGTCACATCATCAATAAATATAAGAGAACCAGTTCAATTGACAGTCATACATTCCCACGCCATGACACTACCACCACCATGCTTTACTGATGAGGTAGTATGCTTAGGATCATGACAGTTCCTTTCCTTCTCCATACTCTTCTCTTCCCATCACTCTGGTACAAGTTGCTCTTGGTCTCATATGTCCATAGGATGTTGTTCCAGAACTATGAAGGCTTTTTAGATGTCGTTTGGCAAACTCTAATCTGGCCTTCCTGTTTTTGAGGCTCACCAATGGTTTACATCTTGTGGTGAACCCTCTGTATTCACTCTGATGAAGTCTTCTCTTGATTGATGACTTTGACAAAAGCAGCAGGATGCTTTTGTTCCCCTCCACAGCAGACAGAGGTGTAGATTGGAATGCACAGCAATGAGGAGAGAGCTGTACCAGCGCAGGTGGTTTGAATCAGCCAACAGAGACATGTTTTATCCAGCTCCGCCAGGTCCACCTCCTCCATGGACAGCCATTGCCTGCAGGTATTCTGTTATCTCTCCCTCTGGCTTCCTCCTGTCTATCTGCAGACACTATTCCCCCCAACCCCCTTCCTGTGCACACACTCTCTTGTCTCCCTGTCCCAGAACTGGATTGAGCCTGCTCCAGCTGTCAGCTCTTCTCTCTCCTGCAGTTCACCCATCTCACTAGCTCCACTTTGGCTCGATCTGTAGAGTAAAAAAAAAATTTGAATTACGCAGAATTTCATATTTTTCCGTGGGTGATATAGCAATTCCGTTCCGTCACAACGGAATCATCAAATTCCGGCCGGAATCACGGAATTTTTATTTCTGCGGAATCCAGCGACCATCCCTAGTCCCCATCGGCACCTGGATCGATCCCCACTCATCCCCGCAGGCGCTCCTTATCTTCCGCTCGTTTTATTCCCATTGTTCACCCGCGGATATCAAGCGGGGAATCGAGCGCCTCGCTGATCGAACCTGTCGGAAATTATCAATCGAGCTATCAGCGGCTCGATTGATAAGAAAAAAAATGCCGTGTATGCCCAGCATTAGGCTTGTGTGAGCCTATTCTCTCTTCTCCCCTCCCCCTGCAAGTGGGGTAGTTAGTAGGTGTAATATGCGTCTTAGAATTTTTTAGGGAGGGGCCCTAACCAAAACTTTGCTATGGGGCCCCATGGTTTCTAGCTACGCCCCTAGTCTAAAGCTTGGATTGTTGTGATTATGTATTGCTTAGTTGTGCAGCACCTGAAAATCTCTTTTCCCTTCCTCCTAGAGCAGGGGTGTCGAACTTAAATACAAGGTGGGCTGAAATTAAACACGGGGACCTAGTCATGGGCCAACCTCAATGTCTAGGGGCCACCTCCCTCCATTATAAAGTTCCCTGGTATCTACTGGCTCCCCCAACCCCTATACAGTTTCCGGTGTCTAGTGGTCCTTCCCCCTCCCCTATACAGTTCCATAATGTCTAGTGGTCCCCACCATCCCCTATACAGTTCTCTAGCATTTAGTGCTTTCCCCCTACCTCCCCCATATGGTTTCCCTGGTGTTCTAAGGCTTCACCTCCAAATAGCTTTCCTGGTGGTCTAGAGTGGACCAAACATAATGCAAAGTTTGAAACCACTTAGGGGGTGAAATGTAATGGCTCTGAGGGCCAGATTTGGCCCATGGGCCGGAGTTTGACATGTACGTTCTAGAGGTCCCAAGAATATTCAGTGGCTGCCTGTTGTTTATGAGTCCTGATTCTCACCCTGTTATTTTGAATGTTCTGCTGCATTAATTACCATTATTGACCGGATATTAGCATTCTTGACTTTTCTCTTGCCTGCTGACTTTGTACTTGTCTTATTGTATATTTGTAAATATTGTTTTGTTTTCTAGTTTGTTAGTCAGGATTGCAGCATTTATTGAACTTTGTTATTATTGTGTTAGTCGGTGATGTGATGTTCCACTTATGTTTTCTGTGTTTTCACCTGCAAATATGCACTTTTAACAATAAATCATTATTTTCATAATGTTGTGATGTCTTGCCTTCAGCAGTCATTTCGGCAGGCATTTGCTAGTTGCCTGTGCAGCACTGCAACAACAAGGCCTTGTGTTTTGTTTTTTTGTATCAGACAAAGCCTTATCAAATAAATATTAATCAATACAAAAATTCCAATATGTCTCATATTCAAGCACAGCGGGAGTAAAAATATAAGATCTGGGAACCCTGGATCCTCCGGGCAGCCTCTCATCTCCCCTAGCTGTCCCATACTCCTCTACTAACATTTCGTTCTGGTGATCATATTGGTGTCATCATATTGGTGTCAATTCCTTCAGCCGCTCATGGCGGCGGAATGCCGAGACCCATGCTGAGGCGCAAGCCTCTGGGTCTCGGCGGCTCTCTGATGTCACTGGAGTGCATGTCTCTCAGCTTCCATTGGATAAGCGTCGGACGCGTTTCCAGTACGCGCTCTGCCGTTGTAAACAGTAGCCACATGCGTACCTTGCGTGTCAGCTGATGGCTGACATGCTGTTGCTTGATTGGTTCCTTTGGATTCCTTTACTTGCTGATTGGTTAGCCCTTGTATAAAAGAAAGGTGAGGGCCTCAAGTTATCGCCCGTGATAGCCTATGCTGGGCTTGTTGCTGAGATGTCGCTCACACCAAGTGTTTGTCTTGCTGCGGACTTCTGTCTGTCTCTTGACCAAGCTTCTTGCAGATTGGATTACCTGGTACCGACGCGGCTTTCACCTGACTACACTTGTCTACTAATTGTGATAAAACGCGGAAAAGCCGCCGCGTGTACTGGCGGCAAGGCGGCTGATTCCGCGTCTAGCGCGGCGGTTTGCACGCAGCAGCGTGCGTCTGGTGTGGCTGGGCCTGTTAGTTCACACGGGCTGAGGAATACGCGCGCGCGCACTGAGAGGCAGAACCTTTATGACAAACAAGGAGGGATCAGCTGACCTCAAAGCAAGTGGCTATTGGTTGAACGCTGATGGGGAGCGCCGGAGAGCGCCGCGCTATATATAGTCACTGCTGGTCAGTCTCAAGTTGTCTGCCGTTGCGAACACTTACGTGGAAGCACTCAGACCTTAGTCAGATCCTACAGTGTGTTAGAACCAGGAGGACCTGGGAATTCACACTGAGCCAGATTACTTCCGTGTATTATTGTGTTATACTTCAGACTAGTTCCAGGGTGTCGAGACCACGGACCTCACACCCAAGATTAGGGACTCTGTGTTATCATTGTGTTATACTCCAGACTAGTTTCAGGGTGTCGAGACCACAGACCTCACACCCAAGTCTAGGAATACGCTGTACCATCATATTATACTTCAGACTAGTTCCAGGGTGTAGAGACCATGGACCTCACACCCAAGACTAGGCATTGTTGATATCTGTTATGACCTATTGCATTCCTGACTATCCCTCTGCTTTCTGATTCGGTACCTACGCAAATCTGATTATCTGTTGCCAAACCCTGCCTGCCTTTGGATACCGAATCAGCCTTCTGTCTATGTACTTTGTCTGTCTGTGTGTTGCCGACCTGGCTTGCCCGACCTCGAGAGCTATCTCTCTCCTTAAGCGATAGTCTCCAGACCTGTTAGTGACATCCACCTTCCAGGTGTCACTCACTCACTGGTCCTTCCTACTTTCAGCCCTGGGACTCCACCCCTTTGGAGGTCTCAGGCTGCTGGAAGGTTTTTGCACTTCCCTAAAGGCAGTATCGTCCATACTGCCAAAGACCACCTGCTCCTCGGGTGGTCTTACTCAAAGTCATTACTGTTGCACCAAACACTCACACTATAAAAGGTGTCCAGAGGTTAGTTATACTTGGATTATCGGTGATTCTGCAGATCATCAATAATCAGGTATAATCTGTATTCTTGGTGATACTGCAGATCACCAATAATCAGATTCTCTCTGTGTGCTGACACCGATCATTACAGAACGGCAGACCAAAACCAAATGGACGCACTAAACAGCCGTCTTGATGCACTCACCACCTCGGTGGAAAATTTCATCCATGTGCTGGACAGTAATCAGACCCAGATCAACGCTTTGTCTGGGTCTGCACAAGTCCTACAGACGGCTGTGAATATAGTGCAATCTCCTCCAGGTACAGACTTACGTATGCCTGTGCCCGAAAAGTTTTCTGGTCACAGATCTGACATTCAGAATTTTAGAAATCGAGTGTTATCGTACTTTGCGTTGAGACATAATTCATCGGGAACCGTGGCACAGAGAATTACGTTCATTAAGACTCTGCTGTCAGGGGATTCCCAGACCTGGGCATATAGACTCCAGACAGGGCATGAGGCCCTGGCCTCGGTTGAGGAATTTTTTAAAGCTATGGCTATAATTTATGATGATCCGGACATTGCCTCTACCGCTGCGCGGAAGCTCAAGACTTTGCGGCAGGGCAGGGATCCGGTTGAAGTTTACGCAGCTGAGTTCAGAAAATTGGCAGTTTCAGCTAGATGGGGGTCATTCGCACTTCTGGACTGTTTTTTGTCAGGGTTGTCTGACGCGGTATCTGATCTAATGCTGGGTCATCCTGAGCCAAAGTCTATTGATGAGGCCATTTCATTAGCTGTCAGGGTTGATCGTCGTCTACGTTACCAGAAACAGACTCGGAGTAGGAACAATGTGAGATATGTTTCCTACGCCTCTCCTCCCATTTCACCTCCACCAGAACCAATGCAGATTGGTCGGTCAAAATTGTCCCAGGTGGAGCAGAATCGCAGAAAGACAGAACAGCTCTGTCTATACTGTGCAGAGAAGGGTCACAGAGTGCATAATTGTCCCAAGAAGTCGGGAAACGCTGCCGCCTAGGTGTAGTCGGAGGTAATACCCTAGGCGCGCAGTCTTTACCTCTAGACGATAAACGTTTGCTCCTCCCTTGTACTATATATTGGGAAAATCAAACAGAGGCCACTGAGGCCTTCATTGACTCTGGCTCAGCAGCCAATTTTATGGATTTCGAATTTGCTAAAAAATTGGGGATTCCTATTTCTCCCTTGACTCAACGGATTCTGGTCACTGTAGTGGATGGTTCCCCTCTGCAGAGTAACTACCCTCTGTCTCAGACCTCTGAGTTAAGGGTGACAGTGGGGGTGTTACACAGAGAGAGTTTACAGTTTCTGGTTTTGCGGATGACAACTTCCACGATCATTCTTGGCATGCCATGGTTACAACTTCATTCGCCTCAGATCAATTGGGCTTCAGGTCAGCTAACGAGCTGGTCTACCCATTGCCATCATCATTGTTTAGCGAAGGTAACCTTGGGTAACACCAAGATTCCGGTGGAGGGTTTGCCAAGCCAGTATTCAGAATTTGCGGACGTTTTTAGTCCCAAATCAGCAGATAAACTTCCGCCTCGCCGTCCTTTTGATTGTCCCATTGATCTCAGGTCTGGTTGTATGCCCCCTAGAGGTCATCTCTATAATCTGTCTGGGACAGAGAAATTGGCTATGCAAAAATACATCCGAGAAAATTTAGCTAAAGGTTTTATTCGTCCCTCTCGGTCACCAGCAGGGGCGGGATTCTTTTTCGTGAAAAAGAAGGATGGAGGCCTCCGTCCATGCATCAATTATCGGGACTTAAATAAGATTACAGTAAAAAATCGTTATCCTTTGCCTTTAATTGACGATTTGTTTACCCAGGTCACCAATGCTAAGATTTTCTCAAAGCTGGATTTGAGGGGTGCATACAACCTTGTGCGTATCAGAGACGGTGATGAATGGAAGACGGCCTTTAACACACCCGACGGGCATTACGAGTACCTAGTGATGCCCTTCGGGTTGTGTAATGCCCAGGCCATCTTCCAAAAGCTGATTAACGGGGTGTTCAGAGAGGTGTTGGGCAGATTCGTCTTGGTATACTTAGACGATATACTGATTTTTTCTTCCAACATCTCAGAACACAGGAAACATGTTGGGTTTGTGCTATGAAAGTTGAGACAGAATATGCTGTATGCTAAACTGGAAAAATGCATTTTCGAAGTGACTTCTGTTGCCTTTCTGGGGTACATAATCTCGACCTCTGGCCTCTCTATGGACCCTGGAAAGGTTTCTGCTGTCTTGGAGTGGCCTCAGCCTGTTGGACTGAAGGCACTCCAGAGATTCCTGGGGTTCGCCAACTACTACAGGAGATTCATAAAGGGGTACTCTACGGTGATCTCACCTTTCACCAGTCTCACCAAGAAAGGGGCAGATACTCACCACTGGTCCCCAGAGGCCCATGCTGCTTTCTCCACTCTGAAGAAATTGTTCTGTTCTGCACCCATTTTGAGACATGTAGACGTCACCTTTCCCTTTATCGTGGAGGTTGATGCCTCAGAGGTAGGGGTAGGGGCTGTGCTGTCTTAGCCTTCCGGTTTGCAGGGGAAACTTCACCCCTGTGCCTATTTTTCACGTAGGTTTTCACCCGCAGAGAAAAACTACGATATAGGCAACCGGGAACTTCTAGCCATCAAGTTGGCCTTTGAAGAATGGCGACATTGGCTAGAAGGGGCAGAACACACCATTACAGTTTACACTGACCACAAAAATTTGGAGTACATTGAGGGCGCTAAGAGACTTAGCCTCCGACAGGCCCGGTGGTCGTTATGTTTTTCGAGATTCAGATTTGTAATCACGTATACCCCTGGTAGTAAGAACATCAAGGCTGATGCCTTATCCAGGTGTTTTGAGCCCGAGACAGCACAGCCCTCAGCCCGAGACCATTATACCTCAAAAGGTGGTCCTGGCAGCCACCGAAACCTGGAAAGACTGGACTGTCACTCTGAGTCCATTCCAACAGGATGTTCCAGAGGGGAAGCCTGAGGGGGTCCTGTTTGTACCATTGCCTTTTCGCCTACAACTGTTGCAGCTGTTTCATTCCCACAAGAATGCTAGGCATCCTGTGGCCACCACCACCAGAACTCAGGATCTACTTGCTAGATGTGCTTGGTGGCCTTCATTGGCAACAGACTGTAAGGAGTTCGTGAGAGAGTGTGGTTGGTCAGCTGACCTCAAAGCAAGTAGCTATTGGTTGATCGCTGATGGGTGGCGCCGGAGAGCGCTGCGCTATATATAGTCACTTCTGGTCAGTCTCAAGTTGTCTGCCGTTGTGAACACTTACGTGGAAGCACTCAAACCATAGTCAGATCCTACAGTGTGTTAGAACCAGGAGGACCTGGGAATTCCCACTGAGCCAGATTACTTCTGTGTATTATTGTGTTATACTTCAGACTAGTTCCAGGGTGTCGAGACCACAGACCTCACACCCAAGATTAGGGACTCTGCGTTATCATTGTGTTATACTCCAGACTAGTTCCAGGGTGTCGAGACCACGGACCTCACACCCAACACTAGGGACTCTGTGTTATCATTCTGTTATACTCCAGACTAGTTCCAGGGTGTCGAGACCACGGACCTCACACCCAAGTCTAGGAATACGCTGTACCATCATATTATACTTCAGACTAGTTCCAGGGTGCAGACCTCGGACATCACCCCCACTACTATGCATTGTTGATATCTGTTATGACCTATTTCATTCCTGACTATCCCTCTGCTTTCTGATTCGGTACCTACGCAAATCTGATTATCTGTTGCCAAACCCTGCCTGCCTTTGGATACCGAATCAGCTTTCTGTCTATGTATTTTGTCTGTCTGTGTGTTGCCGACCTGGCTTGCCCGACCTCGAGAGCCATCTCTCTCCTTAAGCGATAGTCTCCAGACCTGTTAGTGACATCCACCTTTCAGGTGTCACCCACTCACAGGTCCTTCCTACTTTCAGCCCTGGGACTCCATCCCTTTGGAGGTCTCAGGCTGCTGGAAGGTTTTTGCACTTCCCTAAAGGCAGTATCGTCCATACTGCCAAAGACCACCTGCTCCTCGGGTGGTCTTACTCAAAGCCAATACTGTTGCACCAAACACTCACACTATAAAGGTGTCCAGAGGTTAGTTATACTTGGATTATTGGTGATTCTGCAGATCATCAATAATCAGGTATAATCTGTATTCTTGGTGATACTGCAGATCACCAATAATCAGATTCTCTCTGTGTGCTGACACCGATCGTTACACTAATCACCTGTAACCGACCCAGGTTGTACCTGACCACGCATCCCGTTGCCAACCTCGGTTTGTTAAAGAACTTTGCATGAACG